>NC_138758.1:20663017-21263017 GCF_965113315.1 Podarcis vaucheri | reverse complement strand
TTTAAATGTGTAGTGTGAGTAATTCATGAACAGGGCTTCTCCCTGAGATTTATTTCCCTCCCCAGCTGTAATATGGAGATGATCATTGTGGATTTTCTTATAGAGTTTACGGACAATCTCTCTGCTAATTTTGAGAAACATTTTGAATATTTGTGAAGTGGGGAAGTGCCGTATAAGCAATTGTTGTAAAGCCGGCATAGGCAAACTCGGACCTCCAGATGTTTTGGAACTACAGTTTCCATCATCCCTGACCACTGGTCCTGTTAGCTAGGGATCATGGGAGTTGTAGTCCCAAAACATCTGGAGGGCCGAGTTTGCCTATGCCTGTTGTAAAGCAGCACATGCCTGCCTCTTAAGAAATTACCTCGATACCCTGCAAATGCCTGAGAGAAAGAGAAGGATCCTACAGCTCCATCAATACCCTGGTTGAGATGAATGAATTGTATATAAGCTAATGGAAACACCACCTGAAGCTGTCTTAGAGGATTTTTGCTTAAGTGTGTTGTGGATTTGAAGGTGTCAGATGTGCGAGAATTTGCCAAACCAGACATTCGTAGGATACTGCCTTATGTTGAATCAGACCACTGGTTACTCCATCTCACTATTGTCTACACTGACTGGTATCAGCCTTCCTGGGTTTCAGGCAAGGGTCTCTCCCAGCCCTACCTGGAGCTGCTGGGGATTGAAGAATGGGACCTTCTGCATGTAAAACAGAAGCTCAGCACTGGGCTGTGACCCTTCCCCTCATAGGTTCCTGCGATCAACAAGTAATTTACTAATCAGAGTCCCTAGGATAGAGGATAGGGTGGAAACCTGCCCAAATCAGTAGAGATAGCCAAATTGTCGGGCATTAATTCATAAGTAGCAGGTGTCAAAAATGAGGTAGCTACCAGTATTTTTTTTTTTAACTTAACGGAAAATATATTGGCTCCCTCATTTATCACCTTTTGTAGCAAACATACTTTGGAATGTGTCATATCTCATTGACATCCAGAGATTCAATGCTTTCCCTTCTCATCTAGATAACTGCCAAGCCCACAAAGTTTATAGGGAGGCTGCTGAGTTAATGTTGCTGGGTGATAATCCACTTCAGTTTCAGAAACATGAAGTACTGCTGAGATATATTTCCAGTTGGTTTCTTCTCAGCACTCAGGGGGATAGGATACTATTTCAGTTTCTCTAATGAAGGCCAGAAAATGAAAGGCAGAGCATCAGGTTAAATTATGCCTAAATGAAGGGCTAGACCCCCAGAGGAAATCAAGCTTCTGCGGGACAGTATCCCTCCATTAATCCTACAAAATGCTACATCTAATGTTAATTCTTTAAAGCTGAACTGTTGAAAGATCTGCAGATCCACCTAGTGCTTTAAACAGTGATCATTTCAGCATTAACATTTCATGCTCATAGGGAGTTGTTGCTACTCAAGCAGTTGCATTGGTGCAGTTTAATAGTATGCATCATGCACAATGCAAGTGGTTGGCCTGGCAGGATGTGAGCCTTGATGTGTTTTGTATATACTATCACTTTGCTACCCCTTTCCCTTTGTGGTCCATTGGCAGTATGTTGCCATTGGGATGCAATCCTTTGCAGTATCTAATAATGACAACTTCATTGCTGAAGCTCTCTCCTACTAAGGTAGGTATATGATGTTGCCTCAGCAAATGACTGAAGCTGTGTCCTGCTGAGGTAGAAAGATGTTGTTCCAGCAGGGAGCTGAAGCAACTGAAACATTGTGGGCTAACGTGACCTGTACTGTGAGTGGCTCTACCGCCCTAAAGGAGCTAGTTGGGTTGTTAAAAGACAGTTAACCCAGTTAATTTCTGTTGCACCAGGAATGAGTTGTGTGCTCCCTCTCCCTGTTGTATCTCTTGTACACCTTCATTTAATACGTCCTGATTTGCTAATCCACAGTTTCTCATGATGTCCAAATCAGCTGCAATCTCTATGAACCAGGATACCAAATTATAGTTTGATCCTGGCCTGGTTTGTAGGGGATGCTAAATTTTGGTTTGGCTGTCACAGGAAACTATGAATTAAAAGATTAAAAAGATGTCTCACAAGGGGAGGAGAGAGAGTATGGACACATACTCAACAAATCATTACTTCTGAACTTGACCCCATGTGGAGGAGGACACATGTGCTTACTCTGTTGTCACAGTTGAAGTCGGTTTATGATCTGACCCATTGTCTTTCAGCCTACTCCTCCCTTCCTAGAAAGAAAGATGAAATATTATTTTATATTGCTGAGCATAAATAATCTAGTAATTAAGCAAAACACACACACAAGCAACCTTAATAATCACTAGCAAGCAATCACCATTCAATTAAAGAATAATTACATGGCTATTTGTACCCTGCAAAACAAGGCATTACTAAAATCAGTAACACAATCAATATTTTCACTGCAACAGGATGTGGTAGTGATGGACCTTTCAACCTGTGCTGATTAAATTGCCATCAGATTGTTTCCTAGTTAAATCCCCACATGTTTATTTGTCTTGATTAATATGTAAATTTACATCTGATTCTAGTAACTTTAAAAGTAGGGCCTTGGCCTCCATCAGGAAGGCTATGTTTTCAGCCATTTGCATACAAACTGCTTCTAAAAGTTTGTCTTTAAGTTTTCAAAAACAGCAGTTTTAGACTATCACATGTCAGTCTATTCTCGTATCATTTTGGCCACATTGGACTTTCCATGAAGTTCACTTTCCCCTCCTGTAAGGTATATGCCTACATGGCTCAATTTCACACTAAACCATGGTTTGTGCAGCCATATTTTTAGAACGTAAAACCGTACTATTGGCTTCCAAATGTACTGGCAAGACACAGTTTTGACGTGCTTGTGAAGTTTCTATTTCTTTTTTATTTGTGCTGCTCAGCAAGCCATAATATAGATCTGCTTGCTCACTTCAGTCTTCTCTGGGGTTCATGTGGTTTCGGCAGAGGTGGAGCTACTATGGTTTGTCAATTCACCCACTGCACCAAACCATGGTTTGCACTCCTTCAAAGCATAGTTTCCCATTTTGTTTCACTTGGCAATTGTAAGTCATGTTTCAGATCAATCTCTTCCTTAGCCATGGCTTGCACTGATGGTTGAAGTGAGCTCCTGTAAATCCAGAGGGGTAGGACCTGTTACTGCCACCTTTTCTCCCCCACTCATAGTGCTTAACTGTTTGCTCCCTCTCACACAGAAGTGGATGGTAGAACATAGATGTCATATACAGCAGTGTGCATAGGGTACCGTAATGGGGTAAAACCTGCCTTCCTCAAGAGATGCTGGAGTTATGTGGGAAGGGGGCTATTGCTCTTACAGGGTCCTCATAGTTAAGACTGCTGCAAGGAGAAGACCAGTGGAAAACCTGTGCCCCCCCCCCAGAAGTGGTTGAACTCTAAGTCCATCAGACCTAGAGACAGGATCAGTAGTCACTGGTGATAGGAGCTGTGGCCCAATACAATCTGGCTCAAGTTTCTTTGTTTGTTCCATTGTGGTGATTGATACCCAGCTTATCACTTCCTCATGATCCAATACTCAAGGTGCTTAGTTAGTGTGCATTGATGGCTGTGTGTAAAACTGCACACTTAGTAAGTATGATGCTGCAGTGATGTGAAAAACAAGGGATCGTGTCATTCAGTTGCTGCTGCACAAGAGCAGGTCTCCAAAGCCTGAGGACTGTTGTGCAATAAAATGTATTGATCTATACAGCAAAGTTTTTTATTGTGTTTTGCTGCCTTGTATTGCATAGGACTCCCCAGAGTATATTTTAAAAATGCACTGACGATGGGACTTAAAAAATTAATCTAGATAAAAAGGACAAGGTTTATAGGCCTAAAGTAGTAAACTCAAGAATGATTTTAGGATGTGATATGTGTGTGTGTATCTGAGATCTAGACAGATGTATAATAAAACAAATATTATGCACACTCTTTGTGGAAGTATGAATACAGTAATGGCACCTCTGTGCAATAGTACCAGAGATTTCTGACATTTAACCACTTGAGTGTGTCTCCTTTTGATAAAGAGCTTTGCTACTGCAAGCTTGATGGAGTGAAATTTAACTTTCGTTTCTTTGCGAACAAGGGAAATCATTTTTGAGAGAAATGGTTCTTGCTATGAACCTCTCATTCATTGTTGCTGGTTGGCTGTATAACACAAAGTTTGTCAAAAGCTTCTTTACTCATCTGGATGGAATGGATTTCTCTCTAGGAAATAAGAGGAGGGGGAATGTCCAATTCGTGTTCTGTTTAGTGAGTACTAAAGGCTCCAGGTGCTTTTGTACATGAATATTTCACTCACTGAGAAGTTGCAACGTGGGATTTGTGGTTTTATATATATGATTTAACAATTAGGCTACAATCCTATTCACACTTATCTGGGATTTAGTTCCATTGAACTCAGTGAAGCTTCTGGGTGTACATGCATAAGCTCTTAATAATTCTGCCAGATGCATATTTGGTTCATAGTTGATCTGAGGAAAGCTTGCATTCCAAGTGTCTGCTTGTTTGGGTGGCAGGTCTAATTGGAAATCTAGCTTGATGACCTAAGTCTACTTTTTTAGTATCACTTGCCCTGCATATCACAATTACTGGCCAGGTTACAGTGCCTGTGTCCCATTTATTTGTGCCTCTGGAACACAACCAGTGTTCTCTGTCTGGCAGCACAAGGACCGTTGGAGTAGTGGGTGGAAGAATTTAAAGGCTGCACAACAAAGGAATCCAGTGCAACAGCTGTGCTAGGAGAAGCTTTTTGTGCAAGATACTATTCTTGTTGCGCAATCCATCGTGCAACCACCTTTGTTAATTGACTTGCATTTCCCCTTGTGCAACAAGTATACTTCTAAGTGACTTCAACTTAGTGCTACATTGGATACAGCCCCTTCCCTTGTTACATGTTGGGTTGGAGAACCTTTCTCATCCTGAGAGCCATATTCCCTCATGGGGAACCATTTAGGGGAAGCGTACCAGAGGTAGGCCAGGGCTAGAGGCAAAAGTGGGCAAATTGATGCATGTGCTGAAGTCAGAGCTTTCTACAAACACACATAGGTCCCTCCCTCCATGCATTATCATTATCTTCGTAGTTCAAGGCCATACAGCTAGGCAACAGCAGATGAGGGTGCAAAGCAAGGTTGGTGAGGGGTGTGATATAGTGAGAAGGATGGTGACCTGGGGAGGGGGTGTGACCCAGGGAGAGTCCCAAAAGCCAGATACAGAGGCCTGGAGGTCCTGAGGTTCTCTACTTCTGTTATAAACAATATATTCTATTTGTTAAATTTTAAACCTTGAACTTCAGTTGAGAAGTCCCATTGCTTGTATAACAGGAATGCTTGAAGTGGGTTGATCTGTTAGGGGTGGGGTTTCCTGGAGTGTATTCAGATCTGCTGTGTCCTTCTCCCCTATTTTAAAGAAAATATAGGGGCTGGTGCAGCATAACCATGCGGTCTCATTCATGGACAAGAAGCACCTAACCTTTTGTTTCTGTGAGTAAGAGAGGGGGGGTGCCACTTTCCTTCTTTTACATTGTAGATTAATATTCTTAGCCACAATTTATAAATGGCTTGATCCAGGGTTGAAAAATGTGAGAATTTTGATAGGCTAGATTGGAGTTGTTACCTGAGCCCATTGCACAGCATTCAGAAGCACCAATCAGTTGATGAAGAAGGGAAGCCTAAAAGATAAATTGCTGTGGTCACTCTTGGAATGTGCTATGCCATACTGTAAAATGTTTCAGGAGCCCCATGAAAGCAGCACAGGTTTCATTCAGCTAGGATACTGAGCTTGGACATGACATCATATTAGCACAATTAACCTACTATAGATCCCAGAAATACATTCTGAAGTCATTTGGCTCCATTTTACAGGTGGGAGTTTTGAGGTGCACTGGGTTTAAACAATGTTATACGGAGGAGTTTCTTACCAGCATATTTTTGTACCAAGGACTGTATGGAAGGGAAGCTGGTTTCCTTCCACCGCGATGGGCCCAGTGAGTCAGACGGCAAAGAATTAGGGTGGCCATTTGCACATTGCCTAAAGCAAAAATGAAATGCATCACCACAAAAGAAGGGGAAGAGAGCAAAGATTTGCACAAAATTTACATGTGTAAATATTTATGAATAAATGCAAACTTAGAAATAATTTCCATAATTTAAGGCTATGACCAGAGGACAGGAGCTAACTGTTGATGAGAACCTCCAGGGTCCTTATCTTCCCTTGTTATGGTCAGTGGTGGCTTATGCCCACCCATTGGGCTTGGTAGGATGCAGGAAGACTAACAGTAGTTGGAGTCAGAGCCAGTGAAAGGCAGAGCCAACACAATGTGTCAGCTCAAGCCTTGAGTTTTCTGGGGGATACCCCGCTTGTGGCCCCGCCAGTCTGTTCTGCAATGACAGGATCTTATCTGTCATAGCACCCTATTTGTGGAACTCCCTTTCCCTGAAGAAGTGACTATTCCCATTCCTGTGTCATCTGAAGTCACATCTGTTCCTTCTTGCCTCTGTGACAACAATTAATATTTTACTGATTGCTGTTCTGTTGTACTGAATGTTTTGATAATTGAAATATTTTTGCTTGTGAGGTTTGTTTGGTTTGTTTGGTTTTTTTTTTTGTTTTAGTTTATTAATGGATTGTGTTCATTGTTTTTTGTTTGAATGTGTTGTAAACCACCCCTGGGATATTTTGGGATAAGGCTAGCAATTAAATCAATAACGGCTGGGTTGCAATTAAATTAAAAGTTGGCTAGCAATTAAATTAATAATGACATGGATCAGAATCTAGAATGCCATCCAGTCACACCCTGAAACAAGGGTGCATGACTAAGAAAATCCCTTTTCTCACCAAAGGTATTGAAGAACCATGGTTATCATGTTTAATTATGAGAGCTGGTGCAATGTGGTGACGAGATTTGTTTGCTTTGATCGTCATTGCCTGGGGAAGGTTGGGCTGAGAGGTAGCAACGGTCTCAAGGTCACACACTGTAAATTTTGTGGCTAAATGGGGGTCCGAATCCTGCTCTCACCTGTCAAATCCTCATTCAGCTTAGCAAGACAGTTGCTGCTTCTCAGCCCATCCTTCCTCACAGGGTTCTTATGAGGGTGAATCAGAGGAGCCGCATACCGCCCTAAACCTTTTGAAAAAAGAGTGAAATCAAAATCTTGTAGATAGATGAGATTAGAACACTGGGTTATCTAGTAAGGTTGAATATTTGCTCTCTGAAATGGAATGCCACATTCCTAACCCCTATCCCCCATGCAGACCATCCAAGTGTCCCCATTTTCCAGGGACAGTCCCAGATTTACAGAATCAGTTTCTGATTTGACCCTGGAATGTCCTGCTTTCCCTTAGGATGTCCGTACTTTCTCTGGGGAAATGTTGGAAGGTATGGTAGGATGTCCCCATTTTCATCGGAGAAATGTTTGCGGGCTATAGAGTTATCTGACCCCCCAAGCCATCTGAAGGCAGCCCTGTATAGGGAAGTTTTATATATATATATATTTTAATGTTTTATATATGTTGGAAGCTGTCCAGAGTGGCTGGGGCAACTCAGTCAGATGTGCACGGTGTAAATAGTAAAATTATTATTATGGAATAGAATTTCCCTGTTTTCATTGGAGAAATGTTGAAGGGTATGTCAAAGTTCAGAAAAGCAGATCACCCGCAACACTTGTTTAAGGGCCACTGGCAGAATCGGGTACCGAAAGAGTTAAGGCTGTAGGAGCTGGTTTTGAATACAGCCAAGGCCTCTATGCTATTCAGGACCTGAAAAAATCAATGCAGAGTGCATTACTATGCAAATCCTTTTGACAAAAGAGCTCTGAAAAGTTCATTTTCACTTTTGTTTCAACAGTTCACGACCAGGAAGACCCCCCAAGCGCTCTCTGGGGGTTGCAATACAAGAGAACACGCGCCTACTGCCCCACGGAGTACCAGGCCTCTTATCACCAGGACTTATCTCCCCAACAGGTAATAAAATCCATTGGATGATCGGCTCTGTCTCTCCGTACTGCACAGCAGTTGAAATAAACTAATATTGATCTAACTGCCTTGTCCTTCAGGGCTTTTCAAGCTTTACCAGAGGTTACGCTATTGGATTTTTTGAGCATTCATGAAAAACCCCGTGTGGTGTTGCTGTGCTGACTAAAACCTAATGGATTTGCGATTTAGTTCTTCATTAATCGTAATTTCCTTAAAGGGAAAGTGCCATTAGATACTTGGCTATATGATACAGGCGGAGGCAGGGGTAGGATGCTGATCTTCAAACGGCCTGATAGGCTGCATGAATACCTGCTCTTAAATGTAGTGGGGTGGGCGAAATTATTCTTTCTCTTGCTCTGTCGAAACACATGGAAACCAACTGTCCATAGGCAGAGTAGGCACTGGCCTTTTAAATAATATTGGTTTGCTCTTGAAAGAAAATTACTTTCAAGCTTTCTTAGTTCAAAGGCTATCCCACTTGAGCGTGTACACGAGAAACCTCCAGAAACTACGGTAAGCTTTCTGTGAGTTGGGTGTGTTGCAAGTTCCTGCCAACTCCGGATTCTAATAGAATATTTGTGAGTACTAGGAGATAATTTGCGAGGGGGGGAGGGGAGAAAGATTTTGACTGCCACAGGGTTAATCCGGTGCTGCAACCATGATCAAAGAGGTCCTTCATGCATGGTGATAGCTGTGGGTAACACCAGTAATGTTTCCTGTGGCAGACCATGCAAGATGTAGAGATCATACACATGTGTACATAATGCCTTTGAACATCTGGGTAGGCAGTGCTAGGAGAGCTATCACAGAGGTGGGTAACAGGAACCAGCCATGGGCTAAGCTTGACCCATTTTCGACAATGACAGGCGACCCGTTTTTGCTGTCCTGGTTTGAAATCAAACTATGAAGGCAAGCACATTGCTTGGAAAGCACCGACAAACTGCTGATCATTCGTTTGGGTCTTGCAGTGTGCTGTGCATGCAGTGCTTCACAAGGCCTGACAGTCAGCTGGTTATCGGTGCTTGTAGGGCACGATGAACAGGGCACTGTAAGATCTAGTGATCAGCTGACATCAGGTAGGGGACAGGCCAGCAGGGCTTAGCCAAAATGCCCTTCCATTAAAGGTAAAGGGACCCCTGACCATTAGCAGCACATGGAAACGCCGTTTACCTTCCCGCTGGAGCGGTACTTATTTATCTACTTGCACTTTGATGTGCTTTCGAACTGCTAGGTGGGCAGGAGCAGGGACCGAGCAACGGGAGCTCACCCCGTCGTGGGGATTCGAACCGCTGACCTTCTGATCGGCAAGTCCTAGGCTCTGTGGTTTAACCCACAGTGCCACCCGCTCGCTTCGGCAGCACATATACTAAAATTGGAACGATACAGAGAAGATTAGCATGGCCCTTCCATTAGCTGGCAGCTAATTAGTTAGGTCCTTGGTCTGGGGGTTCCCCACTACTGGGTATCATGTACAAGAGGGCAAAGACTTGTTTCATTTGAATATTAGGAGATATCTCAGCCCCCATTATGTACTTTGTGTTTAAAACTGCATCATACCACTTCAAGCAGTTGACTTCCCCACAAAGAATCCTAAGAACTGTTGTTTGCTACAGGTGCTCCCCTCAGAGAGCTACAATTCCCAGAGGGATTGGTTCTTTTTTAACCACTCTGGAAACTGGAGCTCTGTGAGAGAAACATCAGTGCAGCTCAAGGATTTCCCACAGTTGTAATGTACGGTGTTGTTCGAAGGCAAAGCAAAGGACCTAATACCACAATGTATACCAGTGCCATTATTGCGACTCAGATAAAATGTCGTGAAATGTTGTGAGCCTGCTTTTGGGCACCCCAAAAGTCTTCTTCAGACTTTGAGTTTTGTACAAATGCATATCCATCTCAACTTTTACTGAAGTCACCATGTGGTCAAACTCTCCCTGAGTAGTTTAGATTGATGGTTGAAGATCTCAGGTTTTTGTCTGCAAGGAGTTGTGGTAGGTTTGTGTACCATTCCAACATACAACAACCCCGCCCCCTGGATGTAGTCTGAAGTCATATAGTCCAGGATCTTGTGATGATTGGTATGTTTGGACTTAAGTAAAGCTTGAAAGAGAAATGGGATACCACCATTTTGCCCTGCTTAGAGATCCCAACCCAACTGAGTGATCTGGCTAGCACCTGTGGACAGAATGCTCAACTATTGGAAGAATTGGACTGACTCAGTTTGACCATTCTCCTTATAAGCTGGGAACATTGGCAGATGTGAAAGAAATGCAAAATCACTTCCAATATGCGTTTATTAAAAGGGCAGAAATTGGGACTGGTTGACAAAGATATTTCACAACTGCCATGTAATGACTGCTTTAAATCACCCCATGGCTGGCTGCTAATTAAAGATGCAGGAACACACACACACACACACACACACACACACACACACACAGCTATGGGAAACACTAGCGTTAATGCTGATGTTTATTGCAACAAATGCATGAAACATGGCCATCATATGCATGCTCACCTTTAAACATCTAAGTGTTATACATAAGGGAGGCAGGATTTGGTCAGTATCCCCAAACATATGCTACGTGCCCCAAAGTGGAGACGATTAAAAGCAGCGGCTTCATGTGGCATGCGAGACATACCATTTTAGCCATCTATATGATACAAAATGTGAAGCAAACTGTACTCCTTTAAAACGACTGTTTCACCCACTGTCTCTGCGGAGACTTGTTCTCGGTGACAAAAATTCTGCTGCGAATTACTTTGATGTTTGTGGCTAATAAATTAATACGATTAAGTTAATGAGCAGCAAAATGTTGCCAAACTCCACAAAGTCCATCTTTTGATTCCTGCTCTCTACATTTGCAGTCCTGCCTTTCCCCCTGTGGTGAGAGGATCGTTGCTTCCTACGCACTGTCACTGTGATAAATGGCAGATCCCACAGTACCCTGTGTTCCATCTGGTGTGCCCTCAAACTAATCCAAAATGAGAAGTATTTTATACAGATCGCACGCTCATGAGTGATGCCTTGCAGGGATCATAGGAAGATCTGATTATTTTTAGTTTTAAACTTTCCTCTGATAACAAAGTTGTTCAAGAATAGTATCTAGGTCTGCAAGCTGTAATAGTTAAATTGATCAACTGAAGCTAATTTGGAGTGGGCAAATTTTTGATCTGTGGGGCTGCGAGTTAAGGGAATTCACAAGGTATGTTGGTTGTGCTACAGCACCTGAAAATACTGCCTTTCTCCCAAGTTTTTAAATATCTCTTTTCTCTCAAGACTTCTGTCTCTTTCTCTCTCTCTCTCTCTCTCTCTCTCCCTCTCCTGTCCCACCTTCCTTTAAACATCAAGCCCGTGCATTTGTTCTTTTTAACATATTTATTGCAAAACTCCTAATCCTTGAGGTGATTGTTGTTGCTGTTTTTACTTTTAATGTAATTACTGAATAGCTTGCCATAGTAGTTGCTGCTGCTGCTGCTATTACTTAAGACCCCATGTCATCTTTGATGTTACCTGCATGGTGGTAGGTAACGGGGAGGCTGATTGCATAAGCTGAAACCGATCCCACAACACATCACAAACTATGACACTACATGCTTCGTTTGGAACTACAACTGCAGAGTCAAGGTCACCCAAAATCAAGCAGCTTTATCCTCAAAGTATATAGCCACTTGGACACAGCTCCGTAGGCTGCTTCCCTACGGTGGGAGGCAGTAACCTCCAGCCCATCTAAAATAACTCTCCTGGCTGACTACTAGAGGATGCAATGCAAGCTGTGAAATGATCATTCTTTGCAGCCCGCATTGCCTCATGGTAGGTATGATTATGCATGCTAACCAGTGTTTGGTTAGCTTCTGAGCAAGACATGTACAAGTTGCGCTAGAGTCTCTGCCCAGCATTTTTCAGAGCCTGAAGCTCCCCAGAATACAGTGTTGGAGTGAATGCTTTGGAATCATGTCAACTGCTTAGCAAAACTAGGGCTTTGATAGATCATCAGCTTTCTCTGCAGTAAGATACCCCAGAGTCAGAGAAATACCTAAAGGACAAAGAAAAACAGTAATGTTCCCCATAGCTTCTGTGTCCCAGAGCAACCACTGCCTCAAAGACTTGGTTGACACTTGGCATTAGATTTATGGGGACTGATGCACTTAAGACAGGGTGATATTAAAATTCATTTTGAAAGCATGACAATTGTAATAGTAGTGTTCCATATTATGGAAGGAGATGTGGAAGTTATAGTTTTCTCATTATTTAATTTATTGTATTTCCAAGGCAGTAGCACTCCTGCTAGTTTGTGGTCTCTTATTGCATTGGGATGTGGGCTCAAGGATTGCCTTGGTATCTAGACTAGAAGCTAAAAGAGAGTCATGTTTTATCATAAAAAATGTTAAGTGGTAATGGCAGCTCTTAGAATAACTTGACTGATAGTGATACCCCCTTTAGTCCATACAATTGAGAGGAACAAAGTAGGCGTTTATTTGCTTTTGACATAAGAAAAGCAAGCCATCATGCTTTTTAAGATGTACAGAATCCCAAATTAGATAAATATTTGCTTTACAGCATAGCATTTAATGTTATGTTTGCCATAATTTGCTGCTATTTTGACAGGCCACAAATAAGAAGTTAGTCTAACACTCCATAAAAATGCAATAAATTAGATACTACTTCCCCGGGAAATAATTATTCCACGTATTTATGAATTGTGCGGGGATCTGCAGTTTGTATCAGAGCTATTCATTTTCTCAGTCAGACTTAAGTAACGAAAAGATGGAGGTGGTGGTGGTGGGGTTTTTCTGGATGGGTGGAGGGTTTTGCATCATCCAGATTTTTGTGCATACAGTGGTACCTCTAGTTACGAACTTAATTCGTTCCGGAGGTCCGTTCTTAACCTGAAACTGTTCTTAACTAGAGGCGTGCTTTTGCTAATGGGGCCTGCTGCGCCGCTGGCACACGATTTCCGTACTCATCCTGGGGCAAAGTTCTCAACTAGAGGTAACTCTTCCAGGTTAGCGGAGTTTGTAACCTGAGGCATTTGTAACTCGAGGTACCACTGGTATTAGAAATGACTCTGAAATCTTGTTCATGGGATAGGATTCTAGAGACCCCAGAGCAAGAATTGGAGGCCATTTTCAGTCCAAGGGCCACATTCTCTTCTAGGTAACCTTCTGGGGGCCACATGCCTGTCGTAGGAGGAACCAGAGGAAAAAGTGGAGAGAGCAAATAACAGAGCAATTAACCTTTCTACAGTAGGCTAGTTTCTAGAGGTACTCGCATGCCCTTCTCTATCCTTCATCCAGGCAAGCAAGAAGGATTATCAGAATTCATGAACGCATACCAGCTAGGCAAAAACATTCAAAGGAAGGTACAAAGGATGGCATTGGGAGATGTGGTCTCGGGAGATGGGGTGTGACTGGTAAAGGGTTTTGGCCTGGAGAGGGTCCTGAGAGCCAGATAGAGAGACTTAAGATCTCCCATACCTGGCAGGACTCCTAATCTATTTGTAGGCTCCCTTAGTTTTCTACATTTCCATGTTATAGCCACTTTTGCCTCCCTTTTTACACCTCCTCATATGTAGTGGAGGTTGGCCCATTAGAGGAAATGGGGCACTGTCCCAACCATATCAGCCTCCCTCAACCAGTCCCCGCCTGCCTGCCTTCTTATTTGCAAAAAGTCCATTGGCTGACTGGCTGTCAGCGTCCTCCTCCTTAGTCTCTGTGCCTTGCAAGGCACAAGGGCAGCACTGGGCACAAAAATAAGATGCAGGTTGTAATATGTGCCTATTAATATCAGTCACATAAATAAAAGCAGTTATCAAAATATTGTATTGCAAACAGGGTTTTACAAATTATAATGAATTAACAATTATGAAAATACAGCTTGGAGAAACAGATGAGGAAAGAGAGAACAACCTCTTCTGAAAGAACTAGACGATAGCCTTTCTGGAATTCCTTAGCATGTTGAAATAGTATTTTTGCACTGACTTATTAAATTAGGCAAGGTCACCTTTTCATTTTATTAAGAGATTAGGTTTGCCAGATCATGGACTTTGATTCTGAAAAAATATGGCTAAATCGTTCAGGAACCTATGTCAAATAGAAAATAGACTGAAACAATGTTGAATCAATTTGAGGTGGCTTAAATCTTCGGTGTTGTTGTTTTTACCAGAGGACGACATGGAGAGCATGGAGACAGTGCTTTAATGTGTGGTTATATAACTTAAGGCTTGATTAGGTGGGCTTTTCAGATAAAGATGGAAAACAGAAAAATAGTTTTGAGTAAGCCTCTTTTCTCGTACTGACTACTACCCTCAAAAGCAGAGAGTGATATACATCAATAATAAGCCACGTATGGATGCCTATGAAGCCAAAATGTTATCATTCATAAGATTGAGGTATCATCAGGTTTGGGGGAACCCCAAGATTTGTAGGAATAGGGAAGCCCAGACAGCCCAGTGAGGACCAAAGCTGCTCAGTTGCCATAAAATGCTGAAGACCTGTTGAGAGTGAGCAAGAGATGTACATCATTGGCCACCTCTGGCAGTGTTAAATCTATGCCCCATTGCTCATTATTTTCATGGTTAAATAGTTAATAGTAATAATAATAATAGTTTATTCTTTATACCCCACCCATCTGGGTGGGTTTCCCCAGCTACTCTGGGCGGCTCACAACAGAATTAATGATAATAATAATAATAAAAACATGATAAAACATCAGACATTAAAAACTTCCCTAAATAACCTGCCTTTCTTCCACTGTGCAATTCACATGATAGCACACATAGTTTCAGGTTGTGCTTACGTAACTATTTTTGATATGATTCTTAATGTTCTTTTATATGCCAATGGTTATTACTGTCTCCGAAGGGACTCATGGCAAAGGCAGTGGCACAGACAGGTAATATAAACACATAAACCATTAACAGTGTTTTGTCTAAATAAAAGGTTTTTCATACATTACTAAAATTAAATCATTATCACATAGTAGCATATGAGCACCAACAGATTCTCAGCTGTAGCTAAACAATCTGACTCTTAAATTGGGTCTTGTTGGATCTAGCTGTGTCTTCTCCACCTCAGCCTCTTCAAATAAGTGCCAGAAAGATAATTGCTGGTCCTTATAAAAACAAAACAACAACCCATAAAATAATATAAAGGAGGCAGAGTACTTGCAGAGTCACCCATTCTCTCCAGCCTTCTTTCCCATCCTTTTTACCAGATCTCTTGTACAAGTTAAAGAAATCTGTTCTGAGCCCCTTGCTAAATGGGCGACTTCTCTCTCTTGTCACCATTTCCTTATTTTTATGAAATAATCTTTAGAATGTTATTGTGAAGTGGTGCTGTTGGAGCAAGCAGCTAGGCTAGATGAGGAAGGGCCATAGTTTAGTGGTAGAGTGCCTGTCTTGCACGCAGGAACTCTCCAATATCCCCAGGTTGGGTTGGAAGAGACTCCAATCCTGATTCATACCCTGGAGAGCTGCTGCCAGCCAGTGTAGACAGTACTGAGCTAGATGGGCCAATGGTCTGACTCGGGCTACAGCTGCGTTCCTCCAGACTGTGACCATCTAAACCAACCTTAAGAGAGCAAAATGCAGTAACTGTCTTCCAGAGAGAAGGTTCATATAGTGGTAAAGAAGCTGTTTCTAATATGCGGGAATGGGCTGTGTTCCACTATCATTTACATCTCAATAGTTCTGCACACATATGCAGCAAAGGTTCCTTTTTTGCAATGCATCGCACACCCTCGGTGCTCAGCCGAGTGCAATTGACTTGGCCTCGGCAATCATGGAGCAGGTGACTCGATTATGCTGAAATCAGGCAGAAAATGTCCTCTTCTGGCTACTCAAGTGAATCAGTCAAATTATCAAGTGGCAAAACCAATCTTAGGCCTTGGGCCATTGAAGCTGCCACTTCCTATAAGTCAAGCCTGCATTTTAGTGTGAAATTGTTTTCTTTCTTTTCTTTAAAAACAAAACAAACCCACTTTCATTTATTATGCTTATTTCAGCTAATCTGTTTAGCAAATATGAATTCATCACCCCCCAGGAGTCACTTCAGATGTACAATCTTCTCTGGAAGCTGTACTGAAATATCAGAGGGCCTGTCGCTGCCAATTTAGTGAGTGTCCAATCTAGGGATGACCTAAATAGGGAGAACAGAATTTCAGCGGTTTGTTTTGGGTTTGGTTCATCTTAGGGCTTTATTTTATTTTATTTGCAAAAGGCTAAAAAATGTAGAGAGGAGATAAGGGGTGAAAATGGTATAATTCCGAGAGGGGGTATACGACAACTCATATTTTATTTATACACAGCTCAATTCTAACAATGCCTACTCGGAAGTAAGTCCGATTGAATTCAGTGAGGCTTACTCTCAGGTAAGTGGGGTTAGGATCGCCAGCATTATTCAGTTGTTGGCATCTGTATAGTTCTCTCTAGTCAGTGAACTCAAGGCAGCCTGCCATTTAAATTAAGGGAATCAAAAAGGAAAAAAAAATAAATGAGTGGAATGATTATGAGGAAAAAAGAACAAAGTGAAGTCTCAGTACCTAAAGAATGATGCATCCTTGTCGTGACAGCGCACGTGAATAGGTGAGGAGTCCAGTGGCAGTTGGTCATGTCACACCCAGGCCAATGGAGGGGGCTCACTGTCTCTTGTTTGTCCATGATGTAATCATCTCAATAGTTCTTCACACAAGTGGAATAGCTGCTGTGGGTGGCAAGTCTGGGAGGGTTGGAGCAAAACAGCAGCTGGTCCCAGCTAAGCACATAGTCCAGGTGCTGCTATTTCACTTGTAACCAGGTGGAGAGGGGAAGCCAAATGCCGTGCCACTAGAGCAAGCCTTGCTGTCTTAGCTGCCCCTCTGATGTGGCCAGGTTGAAAGGCTGCTGGTGGAGGGAGGTAGTTCTCACTTTGAAGAACCTTTCTGCTATTAATGGTGGGCTTTTAAGGGCTTGTCCTCATGCCTGTAATGTTCATAGTGATGTAGTCAGGGGAGGGAAAGGAATCAGGCATCTGCAGTGGCTGAGTGACTTACACTTGCAGTGGATCCTAAGCCTAGGATTTAAGGGAGTTTCAGCAAGCCAAGGGAGGTAACTGTAGGGAAACCAACCAGACCAGCAAAGAAATTTCTTAACCAAAGATATTCATAGGTCATGTGATACTCTCTGACCCATTAACATACTTCAAGTTTAGACTTGCCACAGCCTTGTCCTCTTACCCCAGCTTGACACAAGCTCACCCTGACAGTTTCTGATGAAGGATGATGGGGGTGGGGGTAGGAATCCAACAACATCTGGAAGACACTACATTGAGGATAGAGGAAAGTTTCAGAAAGGTGAAAAAGGAGGATGATAGGTTTCAGCTGCTGCACAACAGAACCCAGTGGAAGAGGCCTTTGCTCCTGGTTCAACCACTTGTGGGTGTGTCTCTCAAAGCCCCCCACTTCCACTAAACACTTGTTAATCCCATGGTTCTGAGAAGCAAAGGTTGCTGTTGTTGATGCGGGCCAGCCATTGCTCTGAAAGAGCGGGTGTACCTGAAACAGTAATCGTGGCTTTCCACTCTATTATTAAATTAACTGCATAGGGATTGCTCCCCCTCCCCATTTCCTCCTGTGAGTTGATGCATAAATGACATAATTTACCCTCCAATAAATCTAACATCAGATCAGGCCATGGCGCAGTGTACACATACCCAGCAGTCCCATGACAGATTATTTTTGATTGCTTCAGGAGTTTACAACAGCTTGAAACCATTCAAATTTAAAGACATCATTGAAATTTTACAGTGTTCCTAACTCATGCAACAAGCAGACATAGGCCAGCCAGAGGTTTTCTGGAACAGTAGGAGCTGCTGTTAGGTGGTGTCATTCAGGAGAAGGGGTCTGGATCTGTGAGTGTCAACAATTCCAGATTCTCCTCTAGCAAACCTCAAATTATGCAATTGGAATACAGTATTCAAATGGGATCTATAAACAATATGTACTTACTGCTCAGTACCACTCTCAGTAGAATAACATTAATAGGGTATCAAAGTCTTACGTTCCAGCTATGCTTTTTCAGCCTGGAGTGGTGAAGTGGCCAACTGCAGGGCATTGGGTGTATAGAGCAGGTCTTAAATAGTAGAATAGCTTACAAGTGGGAACTGCAGCAAACTGTTGCCATATATTAATTTATTTAACAAAATTTATATACCGGATGATTGTAAAACAGCAAGCTCTATGCTGTTTACCACAATATAAAATAAAACATTAAAATTACCTGTAAAAAAAAATAGTTCAGTCGGGTATTTAAAACTATTAAAAAGAAAATTAAAATCAACACTAGCTAAAAAAGAAGAAGAAATAAAACACCTGTGACTTCTATATGTCTGGGTAGTAAGCCAAATATTTAAGCAGGGGCCACATTCTCTTCCAAAGGCCACATACTGGTGGTATTTCTGAATCTGTATATTGGCTTTGACACAAAGAGTTCTTACTAGAGCTGTGTGCAAGTGGCTTCCCAGAATTCTCTACCTTACCTGTGGAAATGGAGGATAAAGCCATCAATGGGTACTAGCTGAGCCATTGGCTGAGCTGCACCTCCATGGCTGAGCTGTGCCTCAAGGGGCAGGGGTAGTATTGCTTCTGAGTATCAGTTGTTAGAAGCCACAGTAGGGGAGAGTGCTCTTTTGCTCAGGTCCTGCTTAAGAGTTTCCCACAAGCATCTGGTTGGCCAGTGTGAGACCAGGGTGCTGGACTAGATGAGTCATTGGTCTGATCCACTAGGTTCTTCTTATGCTATTGTGCTGGAGAAACTGGGAAGAGTCATGCTGGTGGTGGAGGAACGTTTTGCCAAAGTTCTTCAGCAGGCAGATAAACAACCATTTATTGGAGGTAGGGCTCACCATTAGTAGTGACATTGGCTTAACTTCTTTTGTCTCTTTTTTGATGGTATATTTTGGTTGTTTCCCACAGCAAGTGGGAGTAGCAGCAACTGTGTTGGCAACCTGACTGCCATTTTGCATCCTGCACCAGAACGTAGTGTCATCCCAGGGTAATGTGGTGGTAGTGGGCAATGAAAACTTATACTAAAAATGTTGGAAAATATTCAGGGAAAACTCTGCAAAGTGGTCTTACTTTTTTAAAGGGGTGGTGGTAGAAGAAAGGAAAAACCTCAGAAGCTTTCTAAGAAAGAAAAAAAAGTTTTCTGAGAAATTCAGCTCAGCGCTAGAACTTCCCACCATATACCTTATGGGTGGGAAGGCTCTCTAGTCATCTTGAATGAACAAATGTTCCTCCTGCAGGGCCTTCCAGATCTGAAATGCCCACCTCTTCTTGTTCTATCTGTATATATGGACAAAATGACATAAAAGACAGTGTTCCCATTCAATATTATGTAAAGGCTTTTAACAGTGTTTTTCTTTCCAGATATAAGAACTTTGTTTTTCCCTGATGAAAGCCACATAAAGTTTGCAGAGCTCAAGACCCTTCAAATACAAGGTGTTTACTCCTATTTATATCTTGTGTCACATACATCCCCCCCCCCGGAACATAACTTTGCATACATATATTTTATAAAAAAGCATGCGCGTTTGTATTCCTGCATATGCATATGATTTCTGTCTGTTACCCTTGAATTATTCTAACTTGCAACCACTTGAATGGTGAAAGCTTTGGTGTAGCTGACTTGGCAATCAGTTAAGATGTGAATGGAAAGAAACACTTCTTATACACAATACATCATTAACTTACTGAGGGTTTTTGTTTTTGTTTAAGCATAGCTGTGTTGGTGCACCTGAGAAATTTCAAAACCCATAGGTGGGCAATAGCTTTATATTGACCGACCAACTAGAATATCCCAAAATAGTGAACAAGTTCCTCCAGAGCCTCTTAGCTGGCTGGAGGTTAAGCAAAGCAACAGGAGGGATGTGAAGCTGGTATTGTTGAAGCTGCAAAATATATATGAATTAATAGTCTTAAAGTGGAGTGTAATAGGAGCTAGACTTACTTGGGCTAGGTTTTTCTAGGTGAAGATTTGGTGATGGCAGCTAGCTTAAGTATCCAGGTGGGCCACGTCTGTATTGCTCTGTTAATGCCATGGACTGACTTAGGGAGGTTCACACATATGGAGGGCACAAGTAGCCAGCAAGTGGTGCAAGCAGTAGAAGGTTGAGGCACTCCTAGAGAGGAGCAGGAGGCCCCATAGATCCAGCTGTCCTATGTCGTCAGGCCATTGATGCATCTAGCTCGGCATATGTTGACTGGCAGTAGCTTTCCAAGGTTTCAAACTGGAGTCTTTCGCAGCCCTACTGAGACATGGAGACTGACCCATGCATCAAAAACAGGTGCTTTCCCTTTGAGCTATGGTTCTTCTGAATGTAGAAAGCTGCCTTATACCACTAGTTCATCAAGCTCAGTGTTGTCTACTCGGTGCCCTACTGAGAGCAGTTCAGGATTATAGACCTGAGTATTTCCTAGCATCTCTTTATAGATGCCAGGGATAGAATCGGGGCTTTTTAAAAGGATGTGCTGTGCCACTGAGGCACAGCTTCTAAAAGGTATGGCTCCGTTTACCCTCTATTCAACAACTTATGTGGGAACTGAACATAGGACCTCTCAAACCGAAAGGGAGAATTGTGCCACTGACTAGGCCAGGAAGCCAGATATTTAATCATCTGCCTCCGAAAGCACATTAAAATCTCTCTGTGTGTCTGCTGCAGTGTGCTCTAGAACAGCATTCTTCATGCACTTCGATATTGATTTATGTCCACTTGCTGAGCATATTGGCAGCCACTGATTTGGAGGCAGATGTTTAATTCAAGAAGTGGAACAGCTGATGTAGAAATTACTTGTGTGCCATGGGTCTTCAAACATCATGCAGCGTTGAGCACACTAAGATCCCTAAGCCAAGCTCAGAATTGCTCCCAGCACTGAATTGGAGAAACCCACTTAGTGCTATAGTTCCATCCGTGTAGTGTTAGCAGCCACAGAACCTCAGAGTGGAATGAATGCACATATAATGTGGCAAGGCCTAATAGTGGGTTCATGGTCTGAAGCCAAGCCCCTCCCCGTGCACTTTTTTTGTTCAGGAAGCACACTTTGGGATCATGAATCCTTTGACTAGATGTTGACAGCGCATGTAGCACTATTACTTGTGAATGCAACCTTTCCTTCTGACCCATGAGATTTGCACCATAAAGAAACAGAATAAATCTATTGTTTAGGTTCCAGATGTGGCCATGTAGCATCTGGGCAAAGTCATCTGTGCACCTGTAACCTAAAAATTTTCTGCATGTTCCAGCATAAATGCTTTAAGTAATACCACAACCTATTTCCTAACGACTTCAAAGGAAGCATGGCCATGCTCAGACTGAAAACATGAATTGTTCGTAATTCTTAATCATTGAGTATATTAAATGCAATGAGCAATGGGTGGATTTGGGTAGAATATTATGTGTAACCATAGCCAAGGGACACATCTCATGTGTGCACTGTGCAGGAATTGTCAAACATGCACAATATATGCTTTCAGCTTAAGTCTAGCATTTGGCTGATTTCTTTTTAGTATTTCTATCATCTTGTAATTTCCTCCAGAGAAAAGAAAAGAGCAATTTGTACCTTTATGAAGGGGGAGAAATTGCTAATTGAAACCATGTAATAAAAGGGTAATTTTGGGGGGGGGACTATTAGTTTTGGGGTTTGTTCTCTCATATATATATATATATATATATATATATATATATATATATATATATGTGTGTGTGTGTGTGTGTGTGTGTGTGTGTGTACACACACACACACTATTTTAAACCGATTGTTTTTAAAATTACTTTTGTCTTTTAAAAGGCTGTAAAGTTGTGTTGTGTGTCAGCACTTTCCATCTTCCCTACACATTTCATTTCTGATTTTGTTTTTATTTGCATGAATAGTTAAATCTTTATAAAAATGAGGCTGCAATTAATTGAAACAATTCCAACTGATGTTTTAATGCTTCTGTTTATGTTTTAATAAGTTCCACTGTACACCATTTTCTGCCCCCCCCTACAGTTAGGGGATGGGCGACTAATGTGCCCCCCATAGGGTTCTCTGTGAAAACAGCTACAGTGCTAATGAAGAGGAGGAGATGTCTAATCAAGCTTTTGTTAGAGGTTTGTTATGCTAGATTTATAACCAAATGTGGATATAATTTATTTATGGTCCACTGACCACAGATCCTCCTCCTCCTCCTCCTCCTCCTTCTTCTTCTTCCTATACTGCCCTTCATCTGAGGATCACAGGGCGGTTTACAATATAAAACCACAAAATACATACCATAGTGCCAAACAAAACCAGTACTCCACACACAAGGTTTAAAAGGCCATAATGTAACGGTAAAGGGACTCTTGACTGTTAGGTCCAGTCGCAGACAACTCTGGGGTTGTACGCTCATCTTGCTCTATAGGCCAAGGGAGCCAGCGTTTGTCCGCAGACAGCTTCCGGGTCATGTGACCAGCATGACTAAGCCACTTCTGGCGAACCAGAGCAGTGCACGGAAACGCCGTTTACCTTCCTGCCGGAGCAGTACAAATTTATCTACTTGCACTTTGACGTGCTTTGGAACTGCTAGGTTGGCAGGAGCAGGAACCGAGCAACGGGAGCTCACCCAGTCGCAGGGATTCGAACCGCCAACAAAGATGCCAGGTGAGCGTCCCTGGAGAGAGCATTCCATAAGCGGAGCCACCGCAGAAAAGACTGTTGGTAGTTTATTTCTTGACTACTGCATCCATACTCTAACTTTCCTTTGTGGACCTCAAGGTAGTATACATGGCTGCCTCATGTCCTCATGATGGCTTAGGCTGAGAGAGTGTCTCGGGGTCATAGAATCATAGAATCATAGAGTTGGAATAGACCACAAGGGCCATTGAGTCCAACCCCCTGCTAAGCAGGAAACACCATCAGAGCACTCCTGACATATGGTTGTCAAGCCTCTGCTTAAAGACCTCCAAAGAAGGAGACTCCACCACACTCCTTGGCAGCAAATTCCACTGTTGAACAGCTCTTACTGTCAGGAAGTTTTTCCTAATGTTTAGGTGGAATCGTCTTTCTTGTAGTTTGGATCCATTGCTCTGTGTCCACTTCTCTGGAGCAGCAGAAAACAACCTTTCTTCCTCCTCTATGTGACATCCTTTTATATATTTGAACATGGCTATCACTGAGTCACTGGGTCACTGAGAATGCTTCATGACTGAGTGAGCCCTGGAAGCACCAGAGACCTGGTGCTGCCCTGACCTTTTGGACTTCCTATTCCATCATTCCCAGTCCTATCTTGAAGGCACAGGGCTGGTGGAAACTGCACTACACTGTACTGACTCTCAGTGTAGTGATGACTGCCACCTAGTATGGCTTTAAAAGGGAATTAGACAAATTCATGGGAATAAATCTGCCAATGGCTGCTAGTCATGATGGCTATATACTACCGCTACAATCACTGGCAACATGCTCCTGAATTCCAGTCGCTGGGTAACAGAAGTGGGCAACTGCTGCAGCTTGTGTCCTCCTTGCAGGCTTCCCTTATTGATCTGGAACAGAATTATAGAATGAAGGACTAGATGGGGCTTTAGGCCGACCATTTAAGATGTTTTCTCAAAAACTGCAGAACCAAAGGGTTTGCAGCCTTGCTCCAGGGTTGAGGTGTGCTACACACTTCATCAGGTACTGATGTTTCCTGCTTGGCAGGGGGTTGGACTCGATGGCCCTTGTGGTCTCTTCCAACTCTATGATTCTATGATTCTACTCCAACTGGCTTGACCACTTAGGTACATTTATGGGACTGGCAGATCCATGGCAGAGCTCAACTTTTCCCAACTTGATGCCCTTCAGATGTTTGGGGCTAGGGCTCTTACCAGCCCCAGCCAATAGACTGAGATGATGGGCGTTGTAGTTGTACAACATCTGGAAAGTCACAGGTTCTCCACCCCCAATTTATTTATTGAAACCAGCCGGTTATATTTTTGCCCTGAAGGTCAGCAGCGACAGTCCTGTCATTAGGCAGACTAAGGCAATTGCCTCAGGCATCTGACTTTGGGTGTTGTAAAAGGCAGCAAGTTCTTAGTTACTAAGTTTATAAATTTGTTGTATTTTAACGGCCAGGGAGTGGGAGGGCTGCTTGTGGAAGTTTCTGCCTGATGTGCCCAAATAATCTGGTTGGCCTAAAGTGCAGAACACCTTTGACTTTGGGAGAGAAGACTTCTCAGACAGCAAAATGTGGTAGGCCTCCCTTTCCCTTTATCCCTCCAGATGTGGTGAGACTACAAGCATCACCGTCCCTCTCCATTGCCCATGCTCAGTGGTGGAACTGGCAGGGCAAAAAGCCAGGAAACAAAAATCGTTGGGAGCCGAAACCAATGAAAAGTGGAACCAACTAATGCTAGTTTTGTTCCCCATCTTCCTCCCTGCTGAGTTCCACAAGGGCAACACAGAGGCCAAGGAGACCAAGGATGTTGGCAGGCAGGTGGGGGCCAGAAGAGGGCAGACTGAGGTTTGTGGCATTTGCCCCACTGGAGAAGCCTCCACTGGGTGCCAACTGTGATCGATGGGAATTGTCATCCAAAACATCTGGAGGCAGAAATCTGGGGAAGGCTGGGCTCTGCCCCAAAGGCTACTTTGAGAAACAGTGAACTTTGTTTGCCTCCCTCACACCAACACAGCCACACCAACAGAGTCCCCCCCCCCCCATTTGTAAACTTATTCTTAATGGGAGGATTACCTGAGTGTTTGTTTTCACCAAAAGCCATAATGTAATCTCAGACCTAATACTCTGACAACCGTGCACTAATTAAAACTACAATTATATATATATATATATATACATATTGCTCAAACAAAACGACTTCATAAACATTACCACAAACTGTTTACCCTCCCCACCAAAAGGAAAATAGGAAGGAAAGGGGGAGAAAACAATTTATGCTCACTAATACAATTTCCCATTAAAGCTGCTGCCAGGTAAATTAAAAAAAAAAAACCCTCTTGAAATAGTAAGTAAGTGGGAAATTAATTCAACAGTTTAATCTAGAGCTAATAACAGTTGCAAGCTCTGAAAGAGATTGCTACAGCAGGGAGTTAATTAACAGCTTATTCCCTATTTGATAAAAGTAATCCACTCTAATTCCAGTGTAATTTACCTCAATGTAATATAAAATCACAAGCTGCTTCTGGTGCCGGTAATAATTAGCCTTGTCCTATGGCCATGTTGACAATGAAAGTCAGCAGTGGTATTATTATTATTAATATTATTATTATTAAGATGGCGACTTAAATACCTACGTTTGAAGATTCTCTCTGAAATCTTCTAAATGTGTTGCCCTCAGTGTCTTTGTCTAATTATGGCAGCCTTCCCTCTCCAGATGTTGCTGGACTACAACTCCCATCATCCCTGACCATTGGCCATGCTGCTGAAGCTGATGGGAGTCGGAGGTCCAAAGACATCTGGAGGACAGCATGTTGTGGGAAGGCCAGTAAATGGTGTGGTCCTGCATCCTCGTTTGCACTGTCTCTACTTAACACCTGGAGACTGAGCAAAAAGAAAACAAGCGCAATCCTGAAACTGGTTGCTTAATAGTTTAGAACTAGAGCCCTGTTCAAGTGACTCAAAGAAGCCCTGTAGGGACATAGGAAGCTGTCAGACCTGGAGATTCCAGAAATTGAAATTGGAACCTTCTGCATACATAGCACATGCTCTGCCACTGAGCTATGGCCCTGCGCTTGATCAGCTGTGTTCCCTGCAGCCATGCTGCATTTAGGTGTATCTTGTATTCGTACACATTGTGTGAGTGCCCACAGAGGCCTTTTGTTCTTAGGGAAGCTTCTATGTCATGCTTCCTCAACCTCGGCCCTCCAGATGTTTTTGGTCTACAACTCCCATGATCCCTAGCTAGCAGGACCAATGGTCAGGGATGATGGGAATTGTAGTCTCAAAACATCTGGAGGGCCGAGTTTGAGGAAGCCTGTTCTATGTGATGTGGAATACTACAAAATCAAGGTTCCAGGTCATGAGGAAGCATTTGTGCAGGCCCCCTTCCTGCACATTTTCATGCTTTACCCATGGACACCAAAGGGTGGGGCTAATCAAAGCACACGGTGTTTGGGAACAGGGCTAGAGGGCACGCCTTGCTCTCAAGTCTTGAACTCTTGTTGCTTTAATTGAATGAGGCTTGGGATAAGCTAAGACCAGGGGTAGCCAATTTGGTGCTCTCCAGATGTTGTGGGTGGGAGCTGATGGCAGTTGCAAGTGTGCAGCATCTGGGGGCCATACCTGCCTTAAGAACTACTTCTTAAGGCCAGCACCAGAGCTACTCTCTTTTTATCCCACCAGCATTAGAGGATTGTTGAGGCCTTTTCTGTGGTAGTGCCTGGATTGCGGAAGTTAATGCCCTGGGATCCCCCCACCCCCAAATTAACAGCTAAGGTTATCTGTTTTAGCAGGCTTTTGATCTCAGATGGTTGCTGTGCTTTTTAAATGCCTTCCCGTGAATTATCAATGCTGCTTTCGGTGTTTTATTATAACGATGGTTTTCCTGTGACATTTTTATTGGTTGCTTTAATCAGTTAGCCATTTTGTGTATATTGTATGGAAAAGTAGGATATAAATATAGTGAAATAAACAAAATTATGTTTAAAAGTGCTTATTTTGCATAATTTATTCTGGGTTGTGGTTTTTTTTAATATATATATATATATATATATATATATATATATATATATATATGCTTTCGTAGATTTTCACGGGTACAGGAATGCAGGTTTTGGTGTCTTCGGGTGTCTTCCCGTGTAAGAATCGGGGTGTCTGTGCGACGTTTTGACGAGGTCTCACTCGTCATCTTCAGGCTGGTGCTTTCGGCTTCTTGTTACGGGACTCCGCAAGCCCTTGGCCCGCCCGGCTTGGGCTGCGAAGAGGAGGAAGGATGGCTTCCATGATTATTCTCTTGTGGTGATGTTCCATGTTAAAGAGCAATTTGGAATCTGCAAAATTAATTTCGTGTCCTGTTTCTTTCATGTGTTGGAAAAGAGAGGAAGTTTTTTCTTCAATCTCTCAAATGTGTTAATCGCCAATGGATACCAGAAAAACAGGGTTACGAAGCTAATCCAAAAAGAAACACCCCCCAAAAACCAAGACACAGAAGAAAACAATGGCATGGCCCTCCTTCCTTATATCAAGGGCACTACAGACAAAATCAGCAAAATCCTCCATAAACACAATATCAAAACAGCCTTCTGCACCAACCAAAAAATAGCCAATATCCTCAGAAACCCAAAAGACAAAATCCAGCTGGAAAACCAAGGGGTCTATGAAATACCCTGCAAAGTCTGCCCAGCCACGTACATTGGACAAACAAACAGACGAATAAATGCACGTATCGCAGAACACAAGAATGCCGTCAAAAAAGAAGAAAAAACTTCCTCTCTTTTCCAACACATGAAAGAAACAGGACACGAAATTAATTTTGCAGATTCCAAATTGCTCTTTAACATGGAACATCACCACAAGAGAATAATCATGGAAGCCATCGAGATAGAGAAACACCCTCACAACATGAACAAGCGTGACGACACGTCCCGCCTGCCAGACATCTGGAAATTAGCCCTCCCCACAAAAACCGACACCAGAACCAGAGGCACACAGAACGCCGTCACCAATCAACCACACCAGACCCAAACCCAGACCCTCTCCACAGACATATTACAGACTCCATCCAGTAGCCTAACTATAGTGGCACCTCCGGATGCTGCACCCCCCTGCAATCCCTACACAGATCTGGCTGGCACAAGGCACAAAACCACAGCTCGCCCCTATACACGAAGCCAAGCCAGAGCACAACTAAATGCAGCACAGCCATCTTCTCAGAAAAACTCTTCACAAGCTCAAGAGGTCAAGACACAAAAGCTTTAGCAACTAATCTACACTTAATGACCCACCCAGTGGTATTCAGAATATCACTCATGAAATCACTCAAGATATCCCTCAAGTAATTAAGGAACAAAAGAAGAAAAGGCACACTAATCTAGGAACTTCCTCTCTGCCCAGAACGTTGGAGGCTATACACCACACCCCTCAACAGTATTTATAGGAACTCAAACACCAGATTCTGCTCTGTTCCAGTAACAAGAAGCCGAAAGCACCAGCCTGAAGATGACGAGTGAGACCTCGTCGAAACGTCGCACAGACACCCCGACTCTTACACGGGAAGACACCCGAAGACACCAAAACCTGCACATATATATATATATATATATATATATATATATATATATATATTATCAATTTATTTCATTTATAGCCTCCCTTTCTTGTGCTGCGGAATTCATTGCAGTATACACAGGGAATCCCAGATGGCCTCTCATCCAAACACAGACCTGACCTGACCTGGAACTGTTTAGCTTCAAGCACACTTGTTGCATGAAGAGTCATGTGGTCTATATGGAGCACTGACTTAACAAGTGGCAATCCTGCTCCTACCTGCCCCAGAAAATGTTTTAAAGCTGGGGTAGGGAAGCTTTTTGGCCTGGCTGGCATTTTATCCTCACCCCATGGGCTAACTGCCATGTAGCTGACAGGCGGGTTGTTCAAGCCATCTGCTCTTCACTGAGAAGTGAAGAGAGAAGTCCTGCTTTCTGAAGAGTTCAGGTATGTGAGCAGCTGATCTAGCCAATATCTACCATCACAACCTGACATCACATATGACATCAGGTGTGGGGCAAGTAGATGTGATTTGAGGAAAATGGCCTCATGGACCAAATGAGTATTGGCACGGCAAATTTGCCCTGTGGGTCAGAGGTTCTCTACCTTTGTTCTAAAGGAATTTCAAGAGAGGAAGTGCAAGTGGGATGGGCTTTTTATTCTCACACTACTTCTGATGTAGTTAGGCTTCAGGCTGATGTTCTCTCCATATGTTGCCCAGAAAGTGTGGCCAGGTTTCAGGAATGATGAGAGTTGTAGTCCATCAATGTCTGGAGGACTCCAGATCCCCACTCCAGGTTAGAACTTACTGGGCATCTCAGAAAGTTAGGATATGGATATAGATATCAGTTTGTGTGCCCATAGACACTCCATTCCTTCTCTGAGTGCCACTGCTGAATAAAACTCAGTGGGCATCCACTATGACCAGGGCCTTCTCTATATGGAATGCCTTAAATAGACAAGTGTCATTAGACCTTAACACTATGTTATTTTAAGGACCTCGCTCTTCCAAAAAGCTTTTGGTTGCCAGGGTTCAACTTTTAGATTTTAACCTATTGATTGATTAATTAATTATGGGAATCTGTTGTGCTTGCCACTGCTATGGGATGGAATGGTGCTTTCTGTAACAAATGTTTATTTTTCGTTGTGTGTTTCATGATGTTTCCACTGATTTTTTACTTGTGACCTGCAAAGTGATCAAAGTGAATCAAGTATAAAAGCCAGAATAAAATTTAAAACTAAAAATATATATAAAATATATAAAAAGGCAAATTTAACTGCAGATAATTCTGTCAGTTTCAGTTCTCCAAGTCTCTTCATTTGTCCAGTGTTTAATTTAGTTGTGCAGATTTCTGCAATGATTTTGATTTTAAAAAAATCTAACGAAGATTTTAATTAAATATACATCTTTGCAACTAGTTTCCCCACATATATTGCATTTCTATGTTATTTTCAGCAATATATGCATTTTTAATGCACACTTTAACATAGCACACACACACACTTTTTTTTTACAGGTTGCTTAGCTGGGGAACTGCATTGCAAAATTCAGAGAAGTGTGAATTTCTTAAGGACAACTATGTTTTAGTTCACATACGGTTTTTAAAATTTCAGATGTTCTAGGTTTGCCTTTAAACATGAACTAAACCAGTGTTATTCCCCATCCCGAGATCTAACACAACCTACCCTAATAAAAGTTAGGAACACAGATTTTGAATATCTGTAGTTGCTCAGAAAGGACACGTATAGGAACATAGGAAATTGCCTCCTACCAAGTTAGCCTTTCAGTCCATTAGCTCAACATTGTCTATACTGGCAATAGCTCTCTAGTGGAGTGAACTTTTTCCATCCCTATGCAGAGATGCCAGGGATTGAACCTGGGACCTTCTCCACGCAAGCCATGTGCTCTACCACTTAGCAGCAGTCCTTCCTCATCGGTACTGTGTGAAGCCTGTGTCACACATCTCAGGTTTGAAATAAGCCAAGCAAGCGGTATATTAGCGAGCCTGATTTGTAGGGGGCTTCCTCATTGTTTCATATATTATCTCCCCTGCCCCTGAGCTTTTGCGATAAGGCTCGGATAGATGTCAGAAAAAGAGATCTGCAGTCTGTGGTAAGTAATATTTTTAATCCTCCCATCACTGATCCGTTTGGAGTCGTTCAACAAATGTAAGTAGGGTTTGCTTTTGTTCCGGCTGACTTTTGTTCAATTCTATTAGCATCGGACTTCCTTTAATGTATCCAAAGTACTCCCCGTCGCTTCCTATTACAGATATCTATCAATTAGACTTGACTACATTGTAATCTCTTTACCACCTTCCTCTTACCCTCTCTGAGGCCACTGACCATGCAGGAAATGATAATATTTAAGATAAGTGGGTTTAGTGTGAACATGGGCACCACTGAAGGACTTAATCATAATTTGAAAAGGCTGTTTTGCATAATATATCACTTTGACACTGAGAGTAGAAATAAGTGGTGCATGACATTACTCTATCCAATTAGATGTTAACAAGGGTTAAATGGTGTGTGTGTGTGTGTGTGTACGTACACACACACACACACACACATATAGTATAGTTTCTATCTAATATTTGTATACTCTGGAACTCCCTACCTATTGATATTAGGCAGGTGCCTTCACTGTGTACTTTTTCTGCAACTGCTAAAATTGTTTAGTTTAGGGAAGCCTACCCAGACACGCAGTTTTATTTTCTATATTTGGTTTTCAAAATATGTTGATTTTATCTTTATTTTGATCATTTCATTATGTCTTTATTTGCTATTTTTAAATGAATATTTTATGCCACGTTGTGTAAACTGTTTTTAATTAAGCGGTTGGGATAGCTATGTGCCCAGATAGGATGACTACTATGTTGCAGAAAAAAAGAGAAAAAGTTTTTGCCAAAAAAAGCAGAGGCTACTGATTCGCAGTTTGCACGTGCTAATTCATATGTATGTGCAAATTTAGAAATAACTATTCCAGTGTAAATAGGAGCACAATATCTCTCTCCCTGAAGGAGCAGGTATGTAGTCTGGGGGTGCTAGATCTGGCTCTATCACTGGTGTCATTAGAAGCTAGGGGTGCCTTTTACCAGCTTCAAATGGTAAGGCAGGTACAGACTTTCCTGAATTGGGTTAGCTTGACCACAGTACTCAAAGCATTGGTAGTTGGATTGCTGCAATGTGCTCTGTGGTTGGTTCAGAGGCGGCAGCAGCAGTGACTAGGTTGCTTGTGGGAACAAACTCCTGCTAGCATATAGCACCTTGTTTGTGAGATTTGCAATGGTTCCCAAACAGCTATCCAGCAAAGTTAAAGGTCTTAATAATGTATACAGCCTTATACAACTCGGGGCCAGGTTACTTGAGAGACCACCTTATAGGCCCAGTAGTTCACAGTGTTCTGCAGAATACTTGCTCCCTGAAGTACTGGAAATACCAGAAGCCTGCTGCACAGTAACCTTCAGAGCAGGACTTCCAGTGGGGCTGCCCCTGTTCTGTATTCCTGATATGTCAAGTGCCCACTGTGTACCCTCCAGAAACAATTGGAGACATTTTTCTTCCAACAAGCTTTTTCAGCTAAATGAAATGGTCTTTGCTGTAGATGTTGACTTTGTCATGTTTTTAAAATTGTACTTGGTGTTTCTCCACCTGTTTTTAAAAGTAATTCAGTTTTTTTTTTAAGGCATATACATTGCCTTTAACAAGACAATATAAATTGCCTTGGGACATATATTTGGAAGGCAATTAACACATCTATAAAAAATAATAATCTCACTGTAGTGGCGGAAACTGTGGTCAAGTGGCCTGTGTGCTGCGCAGTCTGCTGTCCTGGTATTCACTGTTGATGGGCCAATTTCAGGGCTCCTACTTCCCTTCTAATGATCTTTTATCTTTAAACCAGACTTGGACCAGACAGCCCTTCAAATAGACAGCTCCTACAAACAGAGCTGTATCGTTTGTAAAGTAGGGCATATGGCTGCCATAATCATAACCCCCAAAGATTGATCTGGTTTTTGAGGGATGGAATACTAAGACCTTTCATTGAATGGGCAGGGTTCTTTTCAAATATTGGATGACAAAGGGTCTTTCTTAACTAAAAAAGGAAAAGGAAAAACAACTATGTTGCTTCAAGTGGCATTCCAGTCTACCCATGAAAATGTCTCTGGCCTTCCAAAAGGCCTTGAAATCCCTTCCCTCTAACTCCACCTGAGAGCCAGCTGATAGCTCCTCCTCTACCACCACATTTGTAGATGGACAAATGGTCCTGTAGAAGGCAGATATTTGGTCCAGCTTTATTGTTTATCGAGATGGCTAGATTGTCTGTCTGTCTTTCTGCCTGAAAAGCTCATTTACTTTACCTGGCAGAGGCCACAATGAACTGTCATACTTATGTCTCATTACTCCTGAAGAATAAAGAGGATACTTATTTTTAATAGTCTGAAACTCCTCACTAACCTAATGGATGTTTGATATTCAGATTTATTTATTTTTTACTCAGTCTTTTTCAACCCAATGAGGTAAATTGAGACAATTAACTCACACATTGTTTCCTGGGGGCAGGAGGAATGTGACTAGATAAAAGTGCATGAAATTAAGTTGTCCATGTCTATTCTAGTAGAACCACCTAACATCACTGTTAATAACAGTTACATTTCCCTACTACAAACAACTCTGTTCACCATAATGTGAACACCTTTAAAAGTTGCTGAAATCAGCTCTATAAAAGACTTGGGAGTCTGGGAGTAATTTACCCCCCTCCATATAAATTTTCAATTAAATAATTGGCTTTCTGACTTTAAAAAAATACATAGATTAAAAGAAACTGCTAATTGCTTTCAAATGCACTGGCTGAGAAGACTTCTTCTAACCTAAACAATGGCTTTGATTGAAATACAATTTGGCAAGTCATTAGGCCCAAACTTGATGTTGAATAGCTTTTAACATTTTGGAGAATAAATGTTGAAGTTGAATTAGCAAAGAGACGCATCTTCTGTCTGTTTTCAATAGATGATCCACATGATGAAATGCCTTTGTGCTATGTGATATTCAGAAAATAAGAATGCAGTAGAGTTGAAGCACTTGTATATCCTGTTGTTTTCAGTAGGGGAAAGAGTCAAGCTTTGCTTAATTCTGCCTTTGGTGGGCATTTAAAAGGTGCTTTTCTTCCAGAATCAACCACAGGCCATGAAGTTTAGGGCCAGCTGCAATCTCAGTTTAGCTACATGTGGCCTTCCAGGTCCCAGAAGACTCCAAATTCAATCCCTAGCTTCACCACCTAGGGCTGGGAAAGAACCCTGCCTGAAATCCTGACAAACTGCTGCAGGTCAATAGACTGTACTGAACTAGATTGACCAATGGTCTGTCTTGGATAAAGTGGTTTCCTATTTTCCTTTGTTGTCTCTCTAGTCCCAATCTGTAGTCTGATTGCCTGAAAATGGGTCTATTTATAACCAGTTTTCTGTGTTCCTCAGTTCCCAAGCTGAGCTGAAAAGAAGCAATACCACCTCTGGTTGCATTTGGGTGGCAGTGTAGAGATGGCACTGATAACGCCTTCTGCCTGATTGTTGCCTTGATGGTTCAAGGAATAAGGCACCTTCCAAACAAACTGACCCGTCAAAACGTATGGATAGGTCATGGAATTTGTAGTATTCTACAACAATTCAGCGCGGGTGGCGCTGTGGGATAAACCACAGAGCCTAGGGCTTGCCAATCAGAAGGTTGGCGGTTCAAATCCCTGCGACGGGGTGAGCTCCTGTTGCTTGGTCCCTGCTCCTGCCAACCTAGCAGTTTGAAAGCACATCAAAGTATAAGTAGATAAATAGGTACCGCTCCAGCGGGAAGGTAAACGGCATTTCCGTGTGCTGCTCTGGTTCGCCAGAAGCGGCGTAGTCATGCTGGCCACATGACCTGGAAGCTGTACACCGGCTCCCTCGGCCAATAAAGTGAGATGAGCGCCGCAACCCCAGAGTCGTCTGCGACTGGACCTAACAATTCAGTTCATTTCCAGTTAAACAGTTGCATGCAAGACTTCCCCTGGTTTCTGTAAGCAGCAGCCTAGCTTTCCCCACTTTTTACTTACAGTGGTGCCCCGCAAGACGGAAAACCCACTAGACGAAAGGGTTTTCCGTTTTTGAGCTGCTTCGCAAGACAAATTTCCCTATGGGCTTGCTTCGCAAGACTAAAACGTCTTGCGAGTGTTCCGATTTTTTTCCGCTCCCCCCTTTTTCTAAGCCACTAATAGCCTTTTAGCCGCTAAGCCTTTCATAGCCGCTAAACCGCTAATAGCGCTAAGCCGCTAATAGGGTTGCTTCGCAAGATGAAAAAACCGCTAGACGAAGAGACTCGCGGAACGGATTATTTTCGTCTTGCGAGGCACCACTGTATTTCAAGGAACCATTACTTAACTTTGAACCTAATTTATTTGTAAGATGTACCATAACTGCAAACCAGCAACAAAAAAGACACTATGCATTAATAAAGTACAGTAAATGTTCTGACATTCACATCTGTTTTCACAAAGCCCAAATGCTAAACCTGGTTCCCCAAAATAATAATAATAATAATAATAATAATAATAATAATAATAATAATAATAATAATAATAATTTACTGCAAGTATAACAAAAAGAAATCAAAAAGAAACAACATCAACTTACATTAACAATAAGAATAATCCTAATTTGAATATATAGTTATATCAGCAGTTCTTATGTTCAAATAAATATGCAAATGGTATTTATGATTATATGATACACATTCTAATGTAGAAAGGGCAGTACAATCTTCAGACCATTATTGGATAGTGGGTGTTTATACTTCAAACCTTGAAGCATAACTCTTTGAAACCATAAGAGCTTGCTGGGCAATCACTTGTAAACACTATTGTACCTGTGATAACACAGTGCAATGTTACATGCAACTCCAAGGAATATGTTTTTATTTCTCACATTTATACTCTGCCTTTCCTTCTCAAAGCTCAAAAGTATTTAACTGAGCCTTTTGGACATTATCACACCAACACATACTGTCAATTAACTGCAAAGTCACTTACTATATACAACCCCTACTTTTGTTGTTGTTGTTGTTGTTGTTTTAGGGCCCTTTAACACCAAGATAGATTTTATTCCTTAAAGTGTACGTGCACAGGTGGATAGCAGATGTGAAGGCAAGCTTTAAAGTGTGTTTACATGGTGAATGATTGCACTTTATTCTCTCCAGCCTTGTATTATGTACAGTTATGTTAAAATAATGAATACTTTAAAACAATGAACTAAAATAATGAATAAAATATGTTCTTTTTCCAGCTTGTTCCAAGGGTTTGCTTATACTCCCAATGCATGCATCTTGTATATTCCTTAGACAGCTCAACTTCCTTACGTAGGTGAACATTTTTCTTGCATCCCCTTAAGAGAGACATTGTTTACTCTTATACCGCTGCCCTGTTTCTCAGCTACAAAAGCTCCTGAAGTGGCTTTTAAAAAACCTGAATGCACCAAATGTAAAATCCACAATTAAAACTAATTATTTAAAATGCAGGTGTCTAAAAACCACACACAAAAGACAGCTAATGGGAAAAAACAAATAATGCTGGGGAGTTAGTGTGCTGTAATGGTTAGCAGTGGAGGCCTGGACCATTGGATTGAATGGGGCACTGCCCCACCAGCCTCAGTCTGGTCTCAACTACCTTCCATGTCCCTGCCTTCTTTCTTACATTCAGGCCAAGGGGTAGCGCAGTCTGTTAGCTTCCTTTTACGTAGTCTCGTTGTCACCCTTGTAGAAATCTGCAAACAGGAAGATGAGGAGAAAACTAGTTTACTCTGCCTGTCATTGGCTCTGACTCCAACCACTATTGGGCTCCCTGCCTCCTACCCTACCAGTTCCAATGGGCACCAGCCACCACTGGTGGTTAGAGTATCTCACTTGGACTGTGGAAACCAAGGCACAATCTTTTGTCAGCTATGAAGCTCCCTGAGTGACCTCGGGGCAGTTCCTATATTTAATCCTAACTACAGGATTGTTAGGGGACGCGGGCGGCGCTGTGGGTTAAACCACAGAGCCTAGGACTTGCCGATCGGAAGGTCGGTGGTTTGAATCCTCGTGATGGGGTGAGCTCCCGTTGCTCGGTCCCTGCTCCTGCCAACCTAGCAGTTTGAAAGCACGTCAAAGTGCAAGTAGATAAATAGGTACTGCTCCGGCGGGAAGGTAAACTGCATTTCTGTGCGCTGCTCTTTTTCGCCAGAAGCGGCTTAGTCATGCTGGCCACATGACCCGGAAGCTGTACGCCGGCTCCCTCGGCCAGTAAAGCGAGATGAGCACCGCAACTCCAGAGTCGGTCACGACTGGACCTAATGGTCCCTTTACCTTTACCTTTACCTTTACCTTTACAGGATTGTTGTGAGGTTAAAATGGGGAGAGATGTGGAGTGCCTTGAGCTCTTTAGAGAATAGGTAGGTTACATGTGTATAATATATATAGGCTCTTTACCGGCAAATAATGGTTTGGATGCTAATTATGTAATATTAATTCAGATCTTTTAGTTTTTATGCTTAGGTGGCTCTGGATCTCATTTGCTACCTCAGCCCACAATTGACTGATTGTTGTCTGCCAGTCATCTATTTTTTTGTTTATTCCTGGCCAAGGTGAACAGATTTTAACTCAGGGGTTGCCAACCTTTTTAGGCCTGTGAGTGAGCACATTTGAGTGAGCGCTATGAGCAACACCCTCTCCAGTTAGTTCTCTCACCTCCCCATGATACCTCCCCCAGGCAGAGAGAGAGAACGTGCACTTCGCTTTTCCAAGAGACCTTGGTAAAAGTCAAATCTAATGGGCTTATTCCAAGCCTTGCAAAGCACAAAGCTCTGAAAGAGGAAGTGAAAAGAGAGTAACTCTTCCTCCTTCAGGTCTTATGTACTTTCCAGGGAAAAAAAGGTAACCTGACAGATTGTCCAAGGGTCCCTATTTTCCAGGGACAGTCCTGGATTTACAGAAGCTGTTCCAGTTTCTGATTTGATCTCAGAATGTCCTGCTTTTCCTCAGTACATCCCTATTTTCATCAGAGAAATATTGGATGGTATAGAATAGGACTTCCCAAGAGCTTTTTTTTCAGCCAGAACTCACCGGAACTCATTCTGGCACCTCTTTTTCTAGAAAAATAACACTGGACTTGCCCATTTTCATTGGAGAAATGTTGGAGGGTATGTAACCATCTTTACCACCGCATGACTAAGGGGGCAATGAGTGAGTGAGTGAGTGAGTGAGTGTAAGTGTATGAGAGAGAGAGAGACTCAAGAAGGGGAGAAGCCTTTTTGTGCCAGGGAAAAGTCTCAAGAGTGCCACTGCACCTGTGAGGACCACGTTGACAGCCTCTGCTCTGACACTGGCTTTGCCCCCTGGATTCCCCAAGGCTCTTCTTCTTTTACTGAGTTGGACCACTGGACCCTCCAGCTCAGTGTTTTCTGTTCTGCCAAGCAACAGCACTTCAGGATTCAGACAGGAGTCTTTTTTGTCCCTACCTGAAAATGCTTGTTATCAGACCTGGGACCGTCTACATTCAAAGCATATTCCCCTACTGCCCTTCCACAAACATTGATACATCTAGCAGTGCGTTATCTACACTGAATGCCTGTGGCTCTCTAGTTGTCGTCTTCCCCGAGCTACAGATCCCAGCCCTACCTGGAGATGCAATGGACTTTCCACATGCAAAGCTCAGGTGCTCAACCCCTGAGCTCCAGCCCCTCCTCTGTCTGCCACACCATGCATTAAAGCACATTTAAAGCACACGGCTTCTTTCAGGGAATCCTGGGAATTGCAATTTGTTTGTGGTGCTGGGAACTGTAACTGTGTGAGGGATAAACTGCAGTGAGGGATAATCTACAGTTCCCATGATTCTTTAGGGGAAAGCTGGCGTGTGGTGACCTCAGGCTCAGTTGCTGGGTCCTCAAAAGGGAGTCAGTCTGTTTTGAAACCAAAACTTTGCAACATTAAACCGTTAGAGCTTTGAAAATTTGCTAACTTTGAGAAGTTGCTAACTTTGAGAAGTTGGTGATCTTTCTGGCCACCTATGAATTTGCATTTTTATTACACATGACAACATTATTATTGATGTGTGTTGAAGGCTTGTAATGTGAGTTGCATGATCTTATGAAAATCAGGCCTTTTTGGGTGGTGCTCTGAAGATGAAACATGGACTATTTACTTTTTTCCATAATGAATACTAATGTACCAGGGGACAAGCAAGACATCTTTGCCGTCTGTTCGCCTTGGCCAGAAAGAAACAAAAATAGATGAATGGAAGACAACAATCAGTCAGCTGTGGGCTAAGTGCAATTGGAAGTTCTGACTAAAGCCAACTGATACCCAGACCCACAAACCTGTCTTGTCCCATTTTTGCTGTGACTAAATAAAATAGGAACAGACAGCAAATTGTCCTGTTTCCAGGATTCCTGGTGGGAGTTCTGCATAATAGATTCGTTGTTTCTGCTTATGTTTACATTGCTTTTAAAAATAATAATCTCATAATTAGTGATTGTTTTGTTCATTTGTATTGGGAGTTTTCTTCCAGGAAGGGGGAAAGAGCTCATTTCCTTGAAACAGATCGTTCTTTTTCTCTCTCCAGGATTCAGACTGTGCTTTCTTGCCTATGCAAAAGCAAACTAATAAGCCACGAAATGTTCCAATAAAACATAAACCATTGCTCACTTGCTTTGATAAGGCTGTGTGCTTACCTTAAACAGTAATTAGGTAGAGCAAGATGTTCTTCTGTTTGTTTTTGTTTTTTGTTTGTTCAAAAGAGGAAGATAAATTGGTTGTTTACAACCGTTGGGACAAAATGTATCTCCTGTTATTCTTTTCGCTTTTCCTTACTGCCCAGCAATTTAAGCTATTTATTTCTAAAATGTGCAGCCTGCCTTTACATTATTCTGTGTTTTTTCTATAAACTACGGTATGTGCCCATGTTTAAAAGTGACTGAGTTGTTATTATTATTATAAATTTTAGTTTTGCAATATAAATGAGGAGAAAAGAAACATGGGCTGCACTGAGACATGGGGTTGATTGTGCTAGTTTTACTGGTTATAACTCTATAGCTTATGTCCTAATTTCTATTGTTCCTTTGACACTGCATTAGCTGTTGCATTATGGAACTGTTGCTTTTCAGTAAATATACCACCACGTCACACTGAATTTTAAATGGCAGGAAAGTACTGCATTCTTTGATACTGCCCCAAATTTAATCTAATGCAATTACAGCACAAAACTCCTGTGATTTTTCAGGTTAAGAGTGTTGTAAATTGCCCCTCCCCCAAATAACATAGAAATGCATGCTAAATGTCTGCTACATTCCATTACATTTCCAGAAGTGGTTTTTACGTCGTGTGAAAGATAACATAATATGAAAAAAACGAATAGGTAAGGAAATATTTCAAAAACCAAATAAAATGCTGTCTGATTGCAGCCATTGTTAGCTGACACTAAGAATAAAAATATTCCATGTGAAACTAGTGATGACTGCCCATTCCCAAGACTTTCTCCCTCTGCTGACTTGGCATTTTTTCTTAACTATTTGTTTCCTTTGGAATCGGCAACTCTTTCTACCAGTCTTCTCTTCCTATAAACTTCTGGTGGCATTTCTGCCATCGGAATCAGTTGTGCAAAAATAATGTGTCATGCACTGGTTTGCAGAAGATCCCCCTTTGTGGGGGGAGTGTTGTAAGTTAGGCTTGATAACCTTCTTTTGCATTCTGCGATTTTCTTAAAATTCTCAACTTAAAATAGAGTCTATAAAGTGCAAAAATACAATAAATGGCAGATAGATAAAATGAAATGCTAAAATGCACTTGGCATTCATTAGAGGTATCTGAAACTATGGCAAACCACTGCCAGTCAGTGCTGACAGTACCAGCCTAGATGTACCAATGGTTTGAGTCATTCTGTGTCTTATGAAGACACTTGTGCAGTCTGAGCCCTTTGCTGTCAGGAAAACAGTCAAACTGCTTTGCAGGTGGCTTTGTTCATCGTTTTCTTTTTTTGCTTGGAAAAGTTCCATAGAAGGGCACACATACAACAACAAAACGCACCTCGGCATGATCGCTTTTGGTATCTCATTGTTAGTGTTTATTTAGGCAAAGGTGCTCTCATTAATGTCTCTGTGCCAGATGGTCTCATCCCATGATACCCCATATAAAATATAATATATAAGCATCTGTATCAATAATTCAGCCTGCATGGCATAAATCAGTCACATGGCCTGTTCCAGCAGATGGGGAATGCCCTTCAATTTTCATACTAATAACCTAATTCATAAAACATTATTTTGCTTATTTCCATATCATTTTCATATATGTTAGAAGGGGAAATGCTGAGCTCACCCTTCTATCTTGCATAATTATGTCTCTGTATCCATGCAGACGTTAAAGATGAAGGGGAGAAAAATGAGATTTCTGCAATCCCTGTGGTTGTCACTATGTAGAACCGGGGTGGGGAGCAACCTGTGAACCTCCAGATGTTACTGGACTCCCATCAGACCCAGCCAGCACAACCAATAGTCAGGGATGATGGGAGTTGTAGTCCAGCAGTATCTCAAGGGTCGCAGGTTTTCTGCCCCAGATGCAGAAGGAAATATTGATAAACCTATAGGTTGCTTGAGCCCAGGGGCAAATTTGCACGAACTTTTTGGGGAAGTGGGAAGTGTGCTATTCCCTTCATGGATTAAGATCTCTTGTGAATGTACTCCTTATTCTGAAATCTATATTAAGCCACACCACAACAGTTGTCTGTGTGATGGTCTGCCTTCCAAACTACCTAGCTAGCATCGGCAGAAGAAGTACTAACTGTTGTGGTGAATGGGGTACTTCCCTACCAACCTCTTGATGCCCACAGCCAGGCCCCACTTGCCTGTCTTCTTTCTTACACCCAGTTCAGGGGGTGGCACTGTCTGAGCAGCATACACTTCTTTAGTCTTAGATGTGGCAAAACAATAATTAGTTGGCTGCACCTGTCACTGGCTCTGGCACCACCTGTTGCTGGCTTCCCTGCCTTCTACCCTATCACTTCCAAGGGGCACCAGAAGGGAATGACACACCTGCCAGAGAACTGGGTAAGAGAAGACAGGTTAAAAAAACACTTTTGTCCCAGTTGAGAAAGCAGACAAAGCCTTTGTGGTCTGGTGCAGAAGCCTTAAATAATGTAACCAGCTCCAGTTTTTCTCTCTCCAAGATGCTGCTGAATGGACAAAATGTTTTTTAGCAAGTTACTCACCAAAGATGACCTCTCTTCAAATTAGTCTACAGTTGGCATACTTCAGCTCCTTTGAATAAGTATCGCCTTTCATGTTTGAAGCAGGCAGCCTAAGGAAGTGAAGTTTCTATCTGTGTTGAGAAAGAGGAGATCTGGTTGCATTTTAAGAATGACTTCTCAGGAAAGCTATGGGCAGTGACCTATTTCAGCCACACTTATACTTGGAATATGTTTTATGCATTATCATTCATGCTACTCTTATTGTTTAAATTAAAAAAGAAAGAAATTGTAGCTGGGAAGGTATGATCTGCAGGGAACTGTGGCATGGGTCAAAGTCCTCTAATGTTTGCCTCCACTAATAATTACCCCCCCTAACCTACTGTTTGCAACAAACAGCATCTTCATGCATGAATAGGAACTTGAACAAACTTTATAAGCAGTGCTATTTTTCTAGAAAAACAGGTGCTGGAACTCACCATGAATGCCTCCATTGTTCTCTTATGGCAATGGCAACCACCTGAGAGGTGCCGGGTTCTGGCGAGTTCCAGCTGCAAAAAACTCCTAATTATAAGGCCCTTGAACTCCAATGTAGATTCATTTTTTAATATTTTTGTAAACCACTTTGAGGTTTTTTACAATCAAGTGGTGCATAAATTTTGTGGAATAAATAAAATAAGTTTCATGCTACTCATCAACCAGTCTGGAATCTGATCAGAAAGTATCTGTGAGTGGTGGTGACATATTGAGTGTCCAGCTGTCCTCCCCCCTCCATATATCTTTCAGTTTTCACCAGTAAACAGCAGGCTTTGAGGAGGAAGGATGCCTCTGAATACCAATAATAACAATTGGGGGAAATGCTGTTGTGCTCATGTACACTTCCTAGCAACATCTGGTTGGCCACTGTGAGAGCAGAATGCAGGACTACATGGACCTTTGGCCTGATCCAGCAAAGTCCTTCTTACATTCTTAATCTTAGCTGTGGTCAAAACTCTGTCCTTGTTCTCAGTAAGGCAGTAAATATTTGCTTTCATATTACCACTTGAGACTACAGGTAAAGTCTCTCTCATATACAAGTAACCATCACATGCTGAGAAGATTTATTTATTTATTTCATAATTTATACACTGATTGTTAAAAAAACCAACAACAAAAACTTGAGAGTTTTGGAGTAGGGTCATAGCCTAGTCCTTCCTCTAGTGTGCTAGATTTCTGTGGGCAGGTATTTGCTTTGTATAGAGAGGCATTGCACATCAAGACACAGGAAGCTGCTGATAAGCGATTTGGGCCATTGCTCAAACGAATTTCTGGCCCAGAATTGTCTAAATCAGGGGTTGTCAACCTGGTCCCTGGATGTCAACCTGGTTCAGGATTCTAGGTAGGCAGTAGGAGGTTCCACGGCACAAGCGGAATCCTCCTTCCATCGAGCACTGATGAGCGGTAATAAAATTTTGCCATCAAGAAAGATGCATTACTGGGCAGTAGTTATAAAAAGGTTGACTACCCCTTCAGCTTTGCTGAATTTTCAGTGTCTTCCCCAGCCCTACACCACAGTGCCAAACATTGAATCTGGAATCTTTTGTGTGCAAAGTTCTGTTCTGTGCCAGTAACTTGCACTTCTTTCCCACCTGCAGTCTGAAGGGGCACAACTGCCCCCCGCGGCAGTTTGCACAGTCCTCTCGCAGGACTCAGTCCTGTCCATTTCATCGAATCTTGCGTAAAGAGACACAACAGACTTTCCCCACTGCCTGTTACGAATTTCAGCATATTTGCACCATCTTTAAACGTGTTCAGATTAATGCACTCAATAGCAACAAGCTTTTCTTTCCATCTGTTTCCCTCAACTTGCTTGTTTTATTGATCCCATCAATAACAATTATTAAAAGTGTAGGAAACAGTTGCTTAATTAAGTTCAACTACAGTGGAGGGATTGCTTTATCTTCCTCGCCTACTGGTGCTGTTTTTAAATTGTTTTAAGGTGTTAATTTAAATATATACACTCAAGCAACTTTGGATGTCAGATTTAACATAGTGGCACATGGCCATTAAAAAACCCCAACCTTCTGCCTTGCAGTTAGAATGATGGGTTATCTTTTCATCCCAATAAATTGGTAACTAGGAAGCAAGCTTTTAAAGTGGGAACTATCTGGAGGGGACTGGGGAAAATAATTTCCTTCCCAGTGCTTCTAGTCAGACATCTTGGATTGAGGGTGGGTTGTTTTAAAATGCTAGTGAAGTATAGGCTGTGACCATTTTGCACGCATTCAACCAATGTGCAACTGCCAATGCATGGGTTGCTTTGGACCTAGAGGAGGGCAGAATGCAGGTGGGGCAGGCAGGCTTATGCACACAGGAGACAGGTATGCAACCCATGCACAACTCGGGGGTTGCCTGTAGTACACACAGATTCCACTCTTGGAATCTTTGTTATCCAAAACCTTGGTTATCCAAACACAAGGAATAATTCCCAAACCTCACTACCTGAATGGCAGATCCAGATATCCAAACAGCCGGAGTTTGCACACTTTTTTGTGCTTTGCTGGCTAACAGCAGCCATTTCAGGCAGAAAGCAGGGAGGGGGAGGGATATCTGACAAATCAGGGGGCAAGAGAGGTTGAACAAACCAGTTTTTCCCCGGTCTCTCTTTTGCTGGTTGACTGCAGCCATTTTAGGAGGAAACCATGGTGGGGGGGGGGGGAGAGATCACAGATTAGAAATGTTCCCACAGGAAATAATGGAAATCGCCAGCTTGTTATGCAAATGCTCACCTAATGAACAATTTCCTGGGAACACATTGTATTTGGAAAGTGGGAACTGTGCGTATTTTGTTTCTACTTTTAACACTGCTAAGCTCTGTTTCAGAGTTGTGTTAGACTTCTGTATCAAATACAACCAAGAACCTTGTAGCTTTTAAAATACAATGATATGATTCAGACATTAATGCCAAACCATGTTTTGTGGTAATGTCTAAGCCAACATAATGTGATGGTCTGTGCTTTGCAGGTTGCCACCAAAGCAGAATCCAAACCAACACAGTTTCAAGATGGCTTGCAAACATTTGAGTAAATTGGCTGGAATGCAAACTCTTAACTTAAATTTCAGAAAACACATAACCATCAGGGTATTTATTTGTTCATTTGCTCATTTGTTTATTGCAACACCTAATCCCTTTTTATGAAACATCTGAAAACAATTTAACAAGGAAAACATTTCACATAAAAAGCAATTAAAACAATTTCATATGTAAAAACCATTTCAAGTCCAATTCAATTTTAAAAAATAATAATTCCCCTTCAAATGCTTGTTGAAAAAGAATGAAAGACAATGGAGATTGTGTCTTTCTGATATTTACAGGAGAGAGTTCCAAAGGGTAGCAGCTGCCACTCACTAAAGTTCATGAATATTGGGATGGTTGCTGGGATGATGCAGATAGAATGAAAAGCAGATATAGGTGTTAAGTCAATGGGAGAGGGAGGGAGGGCAGGTTGGTTGAAGATGGTTGATGAGTTGACTTGGAGCTGTCCATTGAGAAACTGCACATTACCATGGTTGGCAGCTCAAAATGCCAGCTCATCTTATAACATCAATACTTGGTATTTTTGAAGTGTTCAGAACACCTTACATATGTTATCTCAGTCATTATTATAACTGTTGTATGCAGGAGGTAAATATTATCGTCCTTATGCTACAAATTGGGGAAGATGACTGCAGTTGAGAGGTTGTAGCATTTTTGGACTTACATCCCACTTCTCCAGGGAATGTAAGAGGTTTACATGTTTTTCACTCCCCCGCCTCCCCACTTCATTTAATCTTATGAGAACTCTATGAAGCAGGTTAAACTGATAATATAGTTACTGGCACAACTCACCTAATGAGCTTCACTGCTAAATGTGGATTGCAGCTTGGGTTACCCCATTCCTAGACCAACACCCTTGTTACTTTTCACTAACCTGGAACATTAATTTAGGTTGTCCAGGGAAACAGTGACAAAGGTGAAATTTGAGCTAAGGACTTTTGTAAAATGAACTCTCACTTAATTTGATGGAACTTGTGCTTTTCAGATTGCACCCTTAACCACTCTGCTGAAAACACAAAGTAGTGCTACTGTATTATATAAGAGTAACCACCAGGTGTGTGGTGGGTGTGAACACCTTGTAGCCAAATTCTTAGAAAGCTTTTGTTTTGTTTTGTTTTGTTTTGTTTTGTTTTGTTTCCTAAACTTCTTCTGTGGTACATGTTAAAGTTTTACAAAAGCTATTAAAAAAGAAACTTCAAATAGAAGGCAGTTCATTTCGGCCATGATATCACTCCAGAATTGAAGCATTATAGAAAAGCTAAACAATGCCAAATGGATTTGGCCGAGATCAAAAGCCAAATCTATTTGTTCGCTTTCATCTTCAGTGTTCCATTTCCTAGGAGTCTGACCTTAGTCAAACATCTATTAAAGTTAGCTTTTTGATCTCCCCCCTTCTTTTTCAAAAAAGAAGGGGGGAAAGTCAATCTTGAAAAATTTTCTTCCAAAGACAATCACACTATTGTGTTTTTAATGTTCCACCAGCATCTAAGTAAATAGGATTCTCTGGTGTATGCGACAGAACACTGGTTAAATGGGACAATCATTTTTGTGTCTTAGACAAGAATCAAAAGGAAGCATTCTTCAGAGGCTGTTAACTGGAACAAGAAAATCCCCCTTAGGTCACTGGAAACCTGTTAGCTGGTCGATCTATGGCCTGTTTTAGTCCTTTGATTAAAAAAAAAAAAAGCTTTGTAATTTGATAACAGGTAGCTTAGTTGCTTCTAATGTGGTTTCCTCTTCATCAGTCAAAGTTGACGGGTGTTTAATCAGGGAAAAGGTTCATTTACTCCTAAATTATGAGACTTGTAGTCAGGTTTCAGTACCAGTAGAAAGACAGCCACTACCAGCTCTTTGATCCTCCCCAATAATGTTAAAATGATCACTTTTTATTTACGCCTTTAAAGTATTATGCTTTCTGTAGCATGCTTTCTGTAAATAGTTCTTAGCGTAAATAGTTCTTAGTGTACTAGGTGCTGGGTCTCCAGGTTTGGCAATGGCTAGAGAGGGCGCAGCTTGCAGAGGACCATATAAGGAGGCCTGGAGGGTCACATCTGACCCCTGGGCCTGATGTTCCCTGTCCCTGCCTTAACCTATCACTTCAGAACTGTGTCATTTATTAACGATGATAGAGTCATACATTCATCATCTATAGTGGAAACAAAGCCAAGAAGGGAAGCTTCTAGGTCTAGCCAAGAAGGGAAGCTTCTAGGTCTAGCTGCTATATTGTTCTTTCTTCTTTGGCGATCACTCATAGCAAAGTAAGATTGTTTTCCATCAACACGGTTTTAACAGTGAGTTCATAAGTGACTGTGGAGGCCAATTCTGGATCCGCACATCCTTTCACGATGGGAACATAGGTTGCCAGCGGGAGTTGATCACGGTGAGGATTTGCCAAATGTCCCTTCTTCTTAGCTCATTTCTCCCTTTTGTCCTTCTTCAAAGTCCATGATGCCTTGGTAAAGGCTGTTCTCCAATTGGAGCGCTCACAGGCCAGTGATTCCCAGTTGTCGGTGTTTATACTACTTTTTTTTTAAGATTTGCCTTGAGAGTGTCTTTAAACCTCTTTTGTTTCCCATATATGGCATTATGTTTCCCAATAGAGTGGCTGCTATGAAAGATGATAATCAGGTTTGTGTGTGTGTGGAAGGGACCACAATAATCTTTCGTCCAACCCCATTCCATACAGGAATCTTTTGCTCAACATGGGGTTCAAACACACAACCCTGAGATTAAGAGTTTCATGCTCTATTGGCACTCTAACCTAGGAATGGGCAACTTGAACACCTCTAGATGCTGCTGGAGTTGCACTTCTGTCATACCTGACTGTGCTGACTGGGCTTGCTGGGAGCTAGTGTCCAACAAAGTTCTGGAACAGGTCCAGCTCTACCATCAGGCAAAGTGACACAGTCAAAGCCTGAAGCCTCTTCTCAGCTAGGCTGTTGCCCTCAGGTACAGCTGAAGGATGCTGTCCCATTACCACTTCCAACACTGATCTGTTCAGCTCCTGCATAGTGAGTGGATGCAAGGGGGCGCCACCCTGTTCTTAGCTCAGGCAGCAACTATTTATTGCCCAGCCCTGACCAAGAGAGCTACAAGTTCCCTATCCCTGCTCTAACCAGTACACCACACATGTGACATACTTACTTGGGAGTAAGCCCCACTGTGTTCAGTGGGGTTTACTGCAGTTGGAGAGTACATAGGCTTGCAGTTTTTGTTCCTTAGCACCACAGAAACCTAAGTTCAATGAGTACTTTTATTCTTCGTCTTCAGTTAATGCATTTACCAGGACAGTTGCCACTTTTAAAGAAGAGGTTCAATTATTATAGGACATGGAACACTCTGCTGATTTTCTGGATAGCCAGTCTTTCTTCCCCCTCCCCCTCCTCTCTCTCTTCAACCCCATTGCCCAAAATCCTTTCTCTGCCTTTTTACATTCATCTTTGTGATCCTGAGAACTGAAAGGGTCAGGCAGTCAACTATACAGAATAAGATAAAGGTCGCTGGAGTGGAGCTCACTAAAAGTATTAAGTATTACAATCCTGACAAATCATTCCCATAGCCTAGACTCTAAAAGGAACGGAAAATGTCATGAAATCAATCAACCATCATAAGCGGGTCTCTGAAAAGAAAGCAAGGGAAAATACAATCTAACCCGGCCTTTTCCTTTCCAACTCTGATTTTGTCATTTCCTTTCAATCATATAACTTAAAAAGATTTTCAGAGTATGAGACGGATGCATCTTGTTTATGTTTCATCCATCGTTGATAATATTGTTATTTTACTGATTTTAACATTTTACATGGTGGAATAATATGCCAAGATACATACAAATAGTAATACACATACATTTTCACTAGGTTTATTTCAGATTCTGGGACTGAGGTTCCCCTGAGAAGGGCGAGGCCAGATTCCAATCAGCTCCTGATCAGTGCTGGGGCAATATCATAGGCTGCTTATTAGCTGGACTTAGCCTGGCATCTATCACTTCCACCCTGGCATGTTCAGTCCAAGATCCTAAAACCATCTCTGCCATTTTAGGACTTATACATAAAGCAGAATGAATTGGTTGAACCAACGAGGGAGCAGTCAGTGAAAACTGCAAGTGGTGGGTAACTTTTTTTTTTAATACTGCCCCCACATTGCGGTTAACAACTCCAAGCGAAACAGCCAGGATGGAATTGGAACATCAAAGTTTGTATCAAAATATTTTCATAGAGAAGCATTAAAAAAGAAGACACCCACCCCATACAGTCATAAGTGATGCAGTCCATTCTGGCACCCCAGAACTCAACCTACTCATTCCCCCTTCTTTCTGATCCATCTGCAAACTAGGTTTCAGTCTCCTCACTAGTGCTAGGCTGAGCATTTGAAAGACTGAAGGATTAACCTGGATTTTGCTTGATTGAAAGAGGGATAGCTGTCAGAAGAGCATGAGACTCTTGATCTAGGGTTGTGGCTTCAAGCTCTATGTTGTGCAAAAGGTTCCTGCATTGCAGGGGGTTGGACTAAATGACCCTGTGGTCCCTTCCAACTCTACAGTTCTATGAATCTATGTGTGTGCAGTGAGAGGGTAAATTTCACCTTTGTCCATTAGTTTCTATACACGCCCCCACACCTCCATCCAGGCAAGAAGCTTTATCAGAATTAAGGGAGAAATTTTGAGCCAGGCGAAAACACTCAAGGAAAATACAAAGCAAGGCCAGTGAATGGTAAGACATCAGGAGCAGGAGTGTGGCCTTGGGGAAGGTGCCTAGACCCAGGTAGAAAGGTCCTCAGGACTATGGTTCCCCACCTCTGCTCAGGAAGTTGCCTCCACCTTCAGACCTGTGCTGGCTCCCCTGGCACCCAGTGACAGTCTATCTTCTCTCAAGAGGTAGCATCTGCCTTCAGTGTGGTGTAGTGGTTAAGAGCAGTGGACTCGTAATCTGGTGAACCAGGTTCGCTTCCCCGCTCCTCCACATGCAGCTGCTGGGTGACCTTGGGCTAGTCACACTTCTCTGAAGTCTCTCAGCCCCACTCACCTTACAGAGTGTTTGTTGTGGGGGAGGAAGGAAAAGGAGAATGTTAGCCGTTTTGAGACTGCTTAGGGTAGTGATAAAGCGGGATATCAAATCCAAACTACTACTCTTCTTCTTCTTCTTCTTCTTCTTCTTCTTCTTCTTCTTCTTGCCTGGTCCTGAGGAAGGCACAATCTGCCTCTTGAGGAAAGCATGCAGTAACTAGTGCAGAATTATAGATGGGTTCCTTCACCCCACAATGAGCAAGATTTCTCTGATCTGGAGGGAGGACAGTTCACTCCAGCCTGCTTCTGAAGGAAGCCAGGAGCAGCTGCTCTCATCTCTGAGGGGTATGGGACCCAGAGACTGCAACATGGCTCCCCCCCTTCCTATTTTCAATATGGCATTGTGCATTAACATTTCATACCACCAGATGTTTCATTGTTCTTGCTTTCTGAATGTCTCACTTGACCCACAGCAGGTTTGAATGTGGGTATCGCATACAACTGGTAGAGCACCCAGAAACCAGGCACAATTTGGACTTGAAATCATAGCGGTGCCAGAGCCTTAGTGGTTTTGTGTGTTTTCTCCCCCTGTTGAATGTTTCCAGTTACAAATAGTTTGATAATTTAATTAAATGTTTTGTTTTGATATGAGGGACTGCAGTGCAGGCGGTGTGGCTTGCCATTCAATTTTAATTAATTAATTGCATACCTCAAGATTAGATTACTCATAGCTCCTCTTTAGTTAATTTACTCGTTCACAGTTTTGACAGAAAAGCTTTATGAATAATGCAGAGGGATGGGTACCATCTAACCAATTACTAAACTTGGGGGTGTGTGAGGATTTAGTTAGAGAACAGTACTACCTTCCATCATCATCCATAATCTATAAATATGAATGCAAAATACATATAAGTATGAATATTTGTGTGAATATCTATCAGGGTGCCCACCGGGTTCTATAACTCCATTTGCACCAGGTTACAAATTATAATTGCTGTGTGAGTCTTGCTTCACTCCCTCAAGCAACTGCCCACATTATTAATGGCTGAGAGCCATTATGGCAATGCACTGCTTCCTGTGTTGGAGGGAATAAGCCAAAAATCACAAGTGGGGAGAGTGTTATTGTGTTCATATCCTGTTTGTAGGCATCTCAGAGGCATCTGATTGGCCACTGTGAGAACAGGATTCTGAATTAGATGGCCCTTTGGTCTAAACCAGCAGGGATCTTATGTTCTTAGGCAAGTTGAAATGACAGAAAAGACTGTTTGGTCATTTTGTTTAAATAATTTTTCTCTTTATTTCTGTGGCTAGGTCTAACAGCAGCTGCCATGGCAGAGGCGATGAAATTGCAGAAGATGAAGCTGATGGCCATGAATAGCCTTCATGGAAGTGGGAGTCAGAATGGGACAGAGTCTGAGAATGAGGAGCTGAATTCCAATGCAGGTAAGCAAATCTGAAATCTGTTTCTTTGAGTTTACCTCTTAACTGTTCGCTCCTGGGAAGGAGAAATTCTTCCATTGTCAAGCAGTTGCTATTTTGGGTTGCCTGCAACTCGAATAGCCACTTTACGAGAGTCACACATGGAAAAGCTGCCAGATTATGGAATTGATGGTGGTAACTCGCTTCTCCACCTTTGTCTTTCTGAGGGATGACTCATACTGCATTCCAAAAATTAGAATGTTTTGGAAGTCATCCATAATTGACAGGAAAAGTCCACACACAATGGAGGATTTTTTTTCTTTTCTTTTTTGGCAACAGGAGAAGTCATTGTTGCACAAATGAGCTTTGGGGGAGATGTTGATCACACCTTTCGCTTTTGGCAAATGCCAATCTTAATGCTTAGCCTTGGGGAGAATGATTGTGTGTTTACGTGTTAATCATCATAATTAACATGGATATAGCACATTTCAAGTTTTGAGAGCACTTAATGTATATCAGCATAATGTCCTTATGGGATCTTCTAAGATAGGCCTCTATTATTTTCACCAGGTTGCAAATATGGTGCTGAGGCTTGAGATAAGATTTATTATTCCATTTTTTAAATCTCTCAGTCTTGTTATGAAACTATTGAGTGGTCTCCCAGTCCAGACACTGATCATATTCATACCACAAGGTTGCTGCATTATATGCATTAATATCATAGCTCTGGCTGAATATTGGCTTGCCAGAGATTTTCTGGTATATGGATTGACAATCCACAATGGCACAATATGCCCGCAGGGTCTCATTTCCTGAAATTAGACTTGAAATAAGCCTTCTGTTGTAACCAAGAGAAGCTATTTTTGCCTGGGGTCCAAAAAAGTTTCTCCACTTTTCAATTTCTCCAAAGGCCCAAAAAAGGTTAGCAACCCCTCTTGACTTTGAAGAGGCTCATATCATTGATTCCCCAGCTCACAGTACTGTTTACTTAGCTTCATTTGTAAGAGCAGCCTGTACAAGGCAGTTCACTACGTAGTAAAACTGTTACAGGCATCACCCAAAAACCCCAAACCGAATTGTGGCTTCCTAGTTTGTTCAGCTTCCTGATTCATTTCTCCCACTCATGGTGCAAGAAGAGAAAAGCAGTAGTGATCAAGCACTTTGGACCAGCACACTGCTCATTCCAAATAACGCACAAGAGCCAGCAGTCTTACCATGATGTGCGAATATGGGCAATGTATTGATCTTGATCCATGCAGTGAGTTATTACAGCAGGGGAAATATGCAAAGAGGGTGGGTGATTTTGCCAGCTTCCTTATGGAAATCATATGAATACAAAATGCTTCAATATACCAGACCAGACTGTTGGTCCTTCTAGCTCAATGCTGTCTACTCTGACTGCCAGCTGTCTTGCAGGATCCCAGACAAGCTACCCCTGTATGAGAAGATGCTAGGAATTAAATCTGGGACCTTCTCTGTGTAAAGCAGGTGTTTTGCCATTAAGCTATGCCCTTCTCCCCAGTCATAAAGTGTATACCAACAATTATCTCTTGTGCATGTTCTTTTTGGTGCTCTCTGTAGCACCCAAGGCCATCTAGATCAGCATTTCCCAACCTTCAATTCCTTAGCTATTGTTGACTACAACTCCCATCATCTCCCAGCCAGTGGCCGGGGTTGATGGGAGTTAGAGCTAGAGATGGGAGTTAGAGTTAGAGCTCAACAATAACTGGTGGCCCAAGCTTGACAAACATTGCTCTAGATACTTCACTGAAACTATGGTATGCCCATTATAATTCTATGTCTACACTCAAGCTTTTAACAAATGTTTGGGGTGGTGTTTTGTGTGTATAGACTCATACGGGCTAAATGACTGCTAAAATAAAATGGTGTAAAACAAAAATAAAAGGAGATTGAATTTTGAAAGTGACTTCTTAACAAAGGCAGGCGGCAACATAGCCACTGAACCAGGAGCCATGTCAGTGAAGAAAACATTTTATTTTAAGGAGACAGACCTACAGTTTCTTTGATTCGAGGTTGTGTTTAATAGCTTCTGTAATGGCTGCAACATGACTCTGCATCTCGATTTCAGCATGAATAACAACCTGTTCGTGTTTCATTTAGCTCCAAATGAGAAATTCTGTCTTTTTATTGTTTTAGGAAATTAGTCTGTGTACTATTGCTCCTGGAACTTTATAATTAATCACTAAAGGTTATGGCTGTTGAGAGTTTGTGGGAAATAGACGCCTGAGTGGTTATAACTATAGCTGTCAAATCAGAAATATTGGTTTACAGTGGTAGAGTTTGTTATTCTTTTGGATTTTTAATAGATACACACACGGGGAACAAAGAGTTTGAAGTCACCTCTTTACTTGAAAAAAATATATGTTGAAAGTGTGTGTGTGTCTGTGTGTCCTTTCATTCATTGCTACATAGTGATTTCCACGAGAGAGGTAGAAAAGATATGCCTTTAAAACCCTTTTCATTCTGGATGATTGCCTTTTGTGATGGTTTAAGTGGAGCAAGGAAAATGTTTGGCAATTGGGCTTGAATAAAATGGTATTTGCCAGTGACTTTCTTTTTTGAGTATATATTATTGTGCTTTTGTTAAGATTCAAATCCAAAGTACGCCTGGAGTTTCTGAGAGAAGGATGTTGAACATGTAGTGTGCCCTTCTACAAGGGTCTCACAGTTTTTCTTCTGCCCACCAGTGGGTGGGAGGGTGTAAAGCAGGGAGACAAACAGCAGGTGCTGTTAGAGCTAATGACAGGCAGAGGCAAATAACTCTAGTTTTGTCCCTACCCACCCCCACTCCTAGCAGAGTTCTGCATGGGCAAAACTGAGAATAAGGAGGAGTTTGTCAGGAGACTTGTAGTCCCCTCACTGAGCTCCAATTCCCAGAGTTGCCTGGGAAGAAGAATTCATTGTTAAACCTCTCTGGGAATTGCAGTTCTGTGAGGGGATTACAGGTCTCCTAACAACTGTCAGCACCCTGAAATTCCCAAGATTATTTGGGGGGGAGGAACCATGGTTGTATAACATGGCATGATACAGCTTTGAAAAGTATAGTACAAATGGGCCCCAATTTTATGGAACTCCCTTCCAGCTGAGGTCAGGCAGGTCTAATGTTCCACTAAAACCTTTTTTAAAAAATTCGTTTAGCAAGCATTTCATTTGAATTCTGTTTTTACAGTCTTCGCTTACTTTTATCTTCTTTGTTTCATGGCATAACTTGCAACCACTTAGAGACTACCCGTAATTAAGTGCTTATATAAATCGTCAGAATAAATAAAACACAGAAATTAGAAGTACTAGTAGTGGTGACAGTCATGTCACTGCTGATATGTGACCATTATTTTTGGTTCTTTGCTGAGGTGCTAAATATGTGAATGAGTGGATGAAAGGGAGATAAAAAGTGAACAAACTGATTGTTGCCTGCAAGTTTTTGTTGTTGTACTTTGAAGGACTCTTTATGCCATTGCGCTGTAATCAAAGAAGCGTCAACATATAACTCCAGAGAAGCTGCCCATTCCAGCCATTAAGCAAGGAATAAAGTTGACTTAAAGTGAAGTGGGGTGGAGGCATTTTAATAGAAGTTCTCCAATACATATGTGTCTATAGCATTCCTGAGCAACAGCACCAAAGAGCATTAAATACTTCTTGTGGCAAATATTCATTATCATTGCTTGATTATTTCTTCTTCTTCTTCTTCTTCTTCTTCTTCTTCTTCTTCTTCTTCTTCTTCTATTTATTGGCATTTTCGTTTTAAAAAAACATCGTGTGATTTTCCATAACTTTACATTACCTATATTCTGACTCTCTCGAGTCAACAACTTCCCCCCCATCCCTCCCAACTGACTTTCTAGCTTCCAATTATCATTTCATCCGCATTTCTCATTCCCCTCATCTACCTTTCCTTTTACTTTAAAATTCCTTATCATTGTAAATAAGTTTCTAATTTTAACTGACAAACTTTTTGGCCAGTCCTGTTAGTGTTGTTAAGTGTTTACAATGTTCTTTCAAATAAATAACAAATTTACTCCAGTCTTTTTGAAACTGTTAGTCTTGCTGGTCTCAGATTTTCCTGGACAGTCTTGCCAGCTCTGTATATTCAGTCATCTTACTCTGCCATTCTTCTGTCGGAGTTTCCTGCTGTTTCCACTTCTGAGCTAAAAGAATCCTTGCCGCTGTTGCTGCGTATAAGAAAATGTATGGTCTTTCTTAGGAATCTCTTCTCCTAAAATACCTAACAAGAAAGCTTCTGGTTTCTTATGGAACGTGTTCTTAAACACTTTCTTAAGATCATTATAAATCATGTCCCAGTATGCTTTCACATCATTGCTTGATTTCCGAGGCAAACGGATATATTAGTAAGGAGCAGGGCAACCAAGGAAGCAGCTTCTGGCAGTTCAAGAACCAGGGGGAAACCTCTTTTATAGGGTAAATAATAATAATAAAAAATAAACAAATTTCTGTTTTGTGTATGTAACATGAGTTTTCCCCCATGTACCTGCCATGCAGTTCCACCCGCCCCTCCTAAATGCAAACATCCTTCACGATCTGTTTAAAAAAACCACAAATACATCACTCAGAGGAATATTTAAAGGAGCATCAGGAGGGGAGAAACTCATTGGTTTAATGGAATGCTGTCAAGAAAAATCAGCATCAGAAATGACACAGGGGCAGAATTGATACTTCTGCACTGACACGTTAAAAGAAAATCCCATACATTATTTAGAAAACCTCGAAATCTGTCAGCAGTATGATTGCCGAGTTAGCAGAAGCAGGAGGGAAGGGGCTCGGAGTTGAAAAGAAAAAGCATAGGCATGGATCCATATTGTAACCTTTCATGTTCTACACCCACCACAAGTACCTAGCTATTACACGGTCAGCATTCCCTCCCCCCTCCCTTTTAAAAATCCCCATTTTAAAAATCTCAAGTCGAAAGTGGTAGGTGTTTTATTCAAAAAAGCAGGCTGCCTAAGATGTTATTTTGTTGTAAGTATAAAAATGACAAGATCTAAGAACACGGTGTGTGCGGTTTTTTTCTTTTTAAGAATCTTTTTTTAATGCCTTTGCTGATTTCCTAAAGTAGTTCCCCCTGCCGCCACCCACATCAGTAAAATAGGCATAATGTAACCATGTTTTGCTTATTTAAATACATCGGTAATATATGGACAGTTTTATATTCCAGTGGTGTCAATGTTTAATTCTCCATATTATATATCTTTATCTACCCACATATATCTAATGGCCAAATAAAAGCACCTTGATTTTTGTTTTTGTTTTTAATCTTTATGTTATATTTTGCAAGAGAACTTATCCCAAAAAGTATACTCTGGGCATACTATGGACATTGAACACCTCTCCCTGTCCTGTTTTGACACACACACACCCCAGCCACAAAGGTTTAGGTGTCAGTAGCAAAAGAAGACTTGTCCGTATTTCAAAAGCCACTTTGACAGGAATTCTGCACATCTAAGCATGAAGGGATGTGGGTGGCGCTGTGGGTTAAACCACAGAGCCTAGGACTTGCTGGTAAGAAGGTCAGCGGTTCAAATCCCTGCGACAGGGTGAGCTCCTGTTCTTCGGTCCCTGCTCCTGCCAACCTAGCAGTTCGAAAGCACATCAAAGTGCAAGTAGATAAATAGGTACCGTTCTGGCGAGAAGGTAAACAGCGTTTCCGTGCGCTGCTCTGGTTCACCAGAAGCGGCTTAGTCATACTGGCCACATGACCCGGAAGCTGTACGCTGGCTCCCTCGGCCAATAAAGCGAGATGAGCCTCAACCCCAGAGTCGACCACAACTGGGCTTAATGGTCAGGGGTCCCTTTACCTTTACCTTTAAGCATGAAGAATGGGGCTGGCTCCACGTCTCAGATTCCCCTAGTAAATTGCCCTCTTGTGGGGTGCTCTCCTGACACAGGGCCCCAGTGAACTTCCCTGGCTGCAGGCCATGCGGGGTGATCCTAGATCTGGGACAATGTGGGGTATTAAAGGGATGACTGCTTGGTGTGCTAGGCATATAAGGGGGCCAAGTAGTACACCCTACTATGGACCTGGGATCCTGACAACTCTTCAGTGTGCATCAATTTTGTTGTCATAGCAAATCAGTTGAGCTCCCTTTATCCCCTCCTAACTTTGACAGGAGCAAGGCTGGCTGGCTGTTGCAGCACCAAGGACAGCTCCTAGTCCAACTCTCCTACACTCAACTCCTTGTTGAGTACTGCACTACTACTACTTGTTAATGGCTTGTTAGCCAAAAATCTCCAAGCAACTTACAGCACATTTAAAAACATAAACAGAATTACATTATACCATTTTTTAAAAAAAATCAGACAAAACACCTGCCATTTATTGATAGACAGGTGTGTGTGCATTTGTGAGTGTGTGCACATGCGCGCACACACCTTCCTATCTATCTTGCTGGAGAAAGCATTCCACAGGTAGGGAGCTACAACCAAAAATGACCTTTCCTTTGTCACCACCTTTCATCACAGCAGGGCCTTGGTGAAAGGCCTCAGAAGAAAACCTAAAGGTCTGGGTAGCTTCATATTGGGTGAGGTGTTCCAGAAGGTACTGGGATCCTGAGCTGTAAAGAGCTTTATAGGTCAAAACCAGCACTTTGCATTGGGGTTTGAAGCGCACCGGCAGCAAGTGTAATTAGAACAGAGTAGGTGTTATATGATCTGTTCGCCTAAAACCTGTCAACAGTCAGGCAGACACGTTCTCCACCAACTGAAGCTTCTGGACTTAGTTCTGGAGTCTCTCAAAGGACTGACCCATGGCCTGTTGGCAGGCACTTCTTCTGCCCCCCATGGCCTCCCACCTGCACTGCTGGACTGGTGCGGTGGGGCTGGAGACACTCGGGTTCTCGGACTCATGGGAAGGCACCCATGATGGTCCTGACTCTGGTTCTACAAGGCCTAATGTATGGGATGTGGTCCATCAGGCTCCTGCCTGCAGTTTCAGGTTTAGTGGTCGCCTGATCACCTCTTTTTGGGACGCGGGTGGCGCTGTGGGCTAAAGCCTCAGCGCCTAGGGCTTGCCGATCGAAAGGTCGGCGGTTCGAATCCCCGCGGCGGGGTGCGCTCCCGCTGCTCGGTCCCAGCGCCTGCCAACCTAGCAGTTCGAAAGCACCCCTGGGGGCAAGTAGATAAATAGGTACCGCTTACCAGCGGGAAGGTAAACGGCGTTCCGTGTGCGGCTCTGGCTCGCCAGAGCAGCGTTGTCACGCTGGCCACGTGACCCGGAAGTGTCTCCGGACAGCGCTGGCCCCCGGCCAATAGATGTGAGATGGGCGCACAAACCCCAGAGTCTGGCAAGACTGGCCCGTTCGGGCAGGGGTACCTTTACCTTTACCTTTACTGATCACCTCTTTAGCTGTTGTTACTGTGGCCTCCAAGTCCGCATGGTGGTCGCTACTTTGGGGTCATGTCTCATTGGCAGGGAGTTAAACTAGATGATATTTGACCCCTCCCCCGCCAAATATTATGATCCCATAAGATGATTCTTGTTAAGATATTGTTGTACACTGATATGAAGTGGTTTATAAATTTGCAAAATAATAAATAAATGAAATCACTAATAAAATAAACTCTCTGCTGCCAAATGATTAGAACTCTTGCTCTTTTTCATAACAATAAACTAGAAGATAGGTGTTAAATGTTTCTTTTGTTGTTTGAGCTGCTCTGCTTCCATCATACCCCCTCCCACAGAAATATTTGGGAGAACCCCTCTGATAGATGGGAAATACTGTGCCTCATATGCCCCCATTGCACAAAAGGTGTAGTTTAGCAATCTGCCAGATTAGCAGGATGCTTACTGAGATAGCACGTGCTCTGATTGGCTGAGTTTACCCGAGAGGGTTTTCTTTTGCATGGTTTGATTGAATGTCTCCTTGTTACATACAAGGCCTGAAGTAAGAAAGACAAAACCTCTCTGTTCCTTTCTCCTCAAATTATACACTGTTTTTGTTGAGGTTTCCTTAGTGAAGTGTTATCAGGATTCATTTCCTCTTCGGACTCCCATCTGTGTTATTTAAGTGGGTCTGCCAACACCTACCTGTAACGCATGACACTACTAACAAATGTCTCCAGAATGAATTGTGAGTAAATGTATGGCCCAGTTCTTCTGGGAGAAGAAGCTTGCTTGCCACAGCTCATTTGCATATGTCAGTTCATATTCCTGGTTATCAAATTAAAAATTGCCTGCTGCTATTCTTAAAGCCGAACTTAAGCAAAGAGTAAGGTGGCAAAAATCCATCCAGGCCAATTTGGAACCAGTTCTGTCATTCCTTAAGGCATATGTGATAGTCAAATGTACTAGAGGAATATTTGGGAAAGCTGACTGCATGTCCACTTTTAAATATTTGACCCAAATGGCACTGTTAAAGTTAACCATGTGAGTCAGCATCAAGAACATATCATTGCAAACTTGTCATCAGCTGTTAGCACCATTTTAAATAAAAGTTAGTTATTATTTATTTAAGGCATTTATATACCACTTCGTTAGGGATGCGGGTGGCGCTGTGGGTTAAACCACAGAGCCTAGGACTTGCTGATTAGAAGGTTGGCGGTTCGAATCCCCGCAACGGGGTGAGCTCCTGTTGCTCGGTCCCTGCTCCTGTCAACCTAGCAGTTCAAAAGCACGTCAAAGTGCAAGTAGATAAATAGGTACCGCTCTGGTGGGAAGGTAAACGGCATTTCTGTGTGCTTCTCTGGTTCGCCAGAAGTGGCTTAGTCATGCTGGCCACATGACCCAGAAGCTGTATGCCGGCTCCCTTAGCCATTAAAGCGAGATGAGCACCGCAACCCCAGAGTCGGTCACGACTGGACCTAATGGTCAGGGGTCCCTTTATCTTTACCTTTATACCACTTCATTTACTGTATATACCATGATGGCTGAGTTCTGCCAGCACTGTCAGAGGTGGCAGTGTACCTTCTGAATACCAATTGCTGGAAACCACAGGAGGGGAGAGTGCTGTTGTGTTTGTAGGCTTCCCATTAGGGCATCTAGTTGACTACTTTGAGCACAGGATGCTGGATCAGATATGCCACTGCCTGATCCAGCAGGTTCCTCTTACGATCTTATTTCAAAGCAACCTTCCACCATAGTTGCTGTTTTGGCGTGGGCATAGGGCAGATGAATCCAAAATACAATCCCCAGGTAGCAGCTGTAAGACAGTGAACATACATTTGATTGCATTAGTTGTCAATACAGCAACAGGATGAGTCAGGAGAAAACTCTCAAGATGCATATAATAAGCTTTTCCCCTTGGGCTCACAAAGAAATCTCAGAAATACTGACCCAAACAATAGTGAGTTCACCCATGACTAATCTTAACAACCTTATTTTTTTACTTCACTTGAAATTCCTTCCCTTATTAGAAAAATCTTTTATTGTTAAATCTTGATTGCGACTTAAGGACATGAGGGTATGGCTTGATGAATCAGTCAGAAACCAATCTGGGTTGCTTATGCATATGGTCATTCAATCCTGCTTCTACATTAATTTATATTACTTTGTTAAAAGCTTGGAAATTCACATTTTAATACAGATTTTAAATACCCACCCACCCCCACAAATATAAATATCCAGCGCTTTGGGGGGGGTACTCAAGGTTACACACTGCCGGCACCCACCCACACCCAAATTTTAAAAGTGTGGCACTCACTGTAAGTACTTGATGTTGAGTTCTGGTACCTTTTTTTTACTTTAAAAAAAAAATCTAACAGGACAATCCAAAATTAGGGGAGGAAGAGCCAATGGGAGGTAAGCCACTTTCCCCCCCCCCCTATAGCCTGCAAAGCCCATGCTTGCATGAGAGTCAGGGGATGTACATTTCTCCTCCCTTTCCCCCTTCCTATTCCATTAAAAATGAAGAGCAATTTCCCTCCCATTTATTCTGGTGGGAGGGAAATAAATTAGTTCATCCTTCTTTCTGGGTGCATGTCAGAGGACTTTAAATCCTGTGGATCCACAGTGTCAGCTAGCAGACTACTCAGAGGAGGCATGTGAGCCAGGGTCTCCCGCTCTGAGGTCCATAGCTCAATGGAGGAGCATTTACTTCTCAAGCAGAAGGTCCCAGGTTCAGTCCCAGGATCTTCAGGTGGGACTAGGAAAGATCCCTTCTGGAATCCAGGGCAGCCACTTCTAGTCAGTGCAGACAATACACAGCTCGGTGGATCAATTGATTCAGTATAATAAGGCAGCTTCCCTTTTTCCTGTATTTTTGTTCAAGTTGGAATTTGCTGGAAACTCTAAAAATTAACAACAAAATATTAAATTATTAAATCTTATTGTTTCATAAGATGGCATAGTGATGAGATTCAAGTGGGACAGAACTTTTTTTAAAAAAACAACAACAAAAAAGCCTCTTCCAAATGAAGAGAGTGCCTATATCTGTCACATTTTTTCGTTTCCTTAACAAATTTATAGTATTTGAGTGCAGAGGTCTAACACTTCAAAGCATAAAAAAGAGAAAAGACATTCAGCATTCACTAATCTTCACCCCCCCTCCCCATTCTGCTATCTTCTTACAGCAGCACTAATGGAAATGTATTTTGTTTAATGACTCTGAAATCCTGTTTGTAATTAGATGTGGGAATTGGTCTTACTTTGTAACAGATGATACTGGAATAATAATATGAGAGATGCTACACTGAGACCACTCTCCTCCTAAATCTATATCATCTTTCAAGCTATTGACAGGAAATGTGTCCGAGAAAACATAGAAAACATAAGAGATTGATTTTTTTAATAAAGAAAAAGGCAGGAGTGTGTCTGATCCGGCTTTATTCCTCATCAAATTATTTATGGGTTTACGTAGTAAACCATTTTGTTTTTGTTTTTCATTCAGACCTGAGTATTTTAGGAGCTCATGTGGTGGGAAGGTTAGTGAGGCAATGCTTGCAAAAAGTGTGAGTTCTATTTCGGTCACACTTAGACTGCTGCTCTCTTCAAAACCTACATTCATTGCAAACGCCAGATGTGACCCTCTAGGCCTCTCTCTATCTGGCCCTTGGAACCCTTGATCTGGCCCTTGGAACAGGCTACACCCTTCCTTGGTCCTGCTTCAAACCCTAGGTGTTTTCACCTGGCCCAAACATGTCCCAGAAACTCTGATAAAGCCTCTTGCTTCCCTAGATAGAGATTAGAGAGGGGTGTTTGTAGAAACGAGTGTACTCAACAGAGGTACAATTGGCATTAATTGCTGTGTCCTCTTTTGCATCTGAACTCGCTCACATCTCTGGCATGTGGCCTGTAGAAGTTTGCCTAGAATGTGCACCTTTGGGCTGAAAAGGGCTCCCCATACCAGGTTTATTGTGAAGCCCTTGTGAAGCCCTACTTCTCATGTCATGCTGTAACGTGATCTCTGAACAAAAGTTTTCAGATAATAAAATTGTAGAGTTAGAAAGGACCATGTGGGTCATCTCATCCAACCCCCTGCAATGCAGGAATTTTTACCCAATGTGGGGCTCAAACCCACAACCCTGAGCCTATTGACTGAGCTATCCAGCTGAAGAAGTCGCCCACCCTTTCCCTGTTTACCCCTCCCTATAGCTCTGTCCCTTTCCTTACCTATGTTGCGTTTTAGATTACAGGCTCCTTTCATTTTCTATGAAGTGCCACACACATTGATAGAATGGAATAAACAAACAAACAGCAAGAACAATAATTTTTTTGCGTGGCGACAAAGCACTGACGCCCTTAAGAGATACCCCTTGGCAATTGTTTGACTGATGCTCTCCCTGAAAGGTACAAAGCTCTTTCAGTGTTCAAAGAGTTAAGCTGCTCATGCACTTGAATTCAGGTACTTGAATACAGGAAAAGGTAAAGGGACCCCTGAGCGTTAAGTCCAGTTGTGGACGACTCTGGGGTTCCTGCACTCATCTCGCTTTACTGGCCGAGGGAGCTGGCGTTTGTTCGCAGACAGTTTTTCCGGGTCATATGGCCAGCATGACTAAGCCGCTTCTGGCGAACCAGAATTCTATGTGAGAGTAGTTTGGAGTAGATGTATAAAGGCTGGATTACAAGATTTCCCCAAGGGGAGCACCATTTCCCATGACCTCTGTTCATTCTGTCTCCCTCTGTTTGGGGGTGGGGATGTATCATTGGACTGAATTCCATTTTTTGCTAGAAATGAGTTTCACAGGGGACAGCTGAGAAATTGTGTTGTTCCTATTTATTTGTTGGTTTAATTTTTTCAGCCTCCTGAACAAGTAGCTCAGGTTTCTTATGCTTCAAAACTAAGCAGTAAGAAGGTTCTGGCCATTTCCTAATTATTACATTGGGAAGGTGCACATGACAATGATTAGTGTTTCCAAACATCTACTGATGTGGAAGCTCTTTGCTAAAACTTAAGAAATTACTCTGTATGAATGTGTATGTGTGATACTGTCATTCTATCTGAGCAGTAAAGGAGACAGTCCAGATATTTAGCTTCATAATCAGAAGCAGGGAAAAGGAATGAAATCTGAATAAAACACTCCCCAGAACCCAAAAAATGTTAAACAGTTTATCCCGTCCGATCAACCGCACGCGCAAAACTGAAACCGGAACGAGCATTCTCTCTTTGGATTTGCAACTCCCATGCTGAGCGCAAGACGTTTCTGCCAGCTATACAGCTGCCAACAGCAGGAGCCACATAAATGCCAATTTTAATCAGAGCTGATTTTATCAAACCCACATGCAACAATAAAAAAAATACTAATTTATGTAGAAGGCAGCGATGTTTCCTGACAACATGAACATTAATTGTCTCATTGATTGCTTCTTTATGTATATGTATAGACCCAGCTGGTTCCAGGCTTTCGGAAGGCCCTGGGCAAGAGACCATTAAAGGACCTTGACAAATAACCAGCTAGGTGTGGAGGGGATCTAGGGCCTGCAAACTGAAAAAAGACACCCCCACTAACTACCCCTAGTCATCTGCAGCACATTTTTTTTTACTTTGCACGGGACTTTGGCTCATTTGTACTACTTTTTCAGAATAACAGTCATTAACAACAAACTTCTAAGGCAGATGACTGTTGCTATTGCTGCACTTCAGAGGAAAGCTGAAGAAGTCACCCCATCCTATCACCTACCAGGTGACATGTTTGGTCCATGCCTGCTGATGTGTGAAAGGATGGGGTTAAACTCTACATTGGCTGTGCATGTCTGTTCCCAGCATAGAACCAGTGTGAGCAGCCAAGGCAGCAGGATTTGACTGCTACTCGTTGGCTGGGAATTAAATCTTGCTCAGTTCTGTAGAATTCCATGCAACCCCCTTTCTTGATTCAGAAGAAGTTTGCATGCGAACCCCTGAGAACAGCAAAGCCCCCCACCCTTCATTTTAGCAGGGCCTTCACTCCCTCTCGACAACTGATGGAAAGGGATTAAATTATTGCCTGCACAAACTTGTTCCCAGTAGGGAATAGCCACATGTAGCCAGAGAAAGCCATCTCCCTCCCTCTATCAGGAGGAGTGATAAAGTGATTGGCACTTGTCAGTGTGCTGAGCATAGGGCTAGCAATAGGCCTTCTTCTTCAGTTCCCAAGCACCAGCCACCAGCCAGCTTACTATTAGATGCTTGGGGACATTGCTTAAGAGATTTCGACAAGTTGGCAGGACAGTCCACCTGTTGAATGTATGACACAAATGGCAGGTGGGTGATTCCCCCCCCCCAACCACATGGAGCTAGAAAGTTTCCCCACCCTTAACTGAACAACAACAGCATGCACCAAGGGTAGCTAACACAATGCACTGCCATCAACCCTAGCCAGCATGCCCAAAGGTCTGGGTGTTGGGCGCTGAAGTCCAGCAGCATTTTCAGGACACCACACTGACTACCTCTGCTTGATGCTATTCTCCAGTACTTCCGTGTAATAGCCGAACAAACTTGGTAAAATAAAAGATGCACCAGTTAAATACATAAATGAATAAATAAGTAAGTAAGTAAGTAAGTAAGTAAGTAAATAGAAAGAAGACATCCTGTGTGTATACATCTGTGTCACCATTTTATGATATGCATTGAGAAGGCAAGGTAATAGCTGGCCAACTGCATTTTGGCACGTAGTTTTCATACCAGGTAGTGATGGTTGCTGGTGTGAGTCCCATTAATCTGGCACTATTAAAAACCTGGCCCAATCTACACCATAGCAATTTGCCAAATCAGCATTAATTAACATTGCAGTTGTGCTGCCATGTTGCTTCCAGGAAACACAAATGTGTCTCAAGAACAGAAGTGTCAGGCCTAACATATTTTCCCTTCTAATTTTATGACACTTTTCATTTGAATGGATTTTTCTAATTGAAAACATACACATTTTACGTTTTTGACATGAGACGCACCACATGCAATTTGCTTACTTAGTTTAATATATGCGGGTTGCAGAAATGCTGTACAACTCGATGACCCGCCCCCCAAAAAGATCAACAACTCAGCCATCTCCCCCCTGCCCCATTTTCTTAAATTTAAGTCCCCCAAAATAGGGGGGAGTCTTATACATGGGGGCATCTTATAGATGGAAAAGTACGGTATCTGTGGCCCTTTTCCATGGGTAGGATGTTTTAATCTAGCTTTTAAAAGACAGAATGGTCTTTCAGATTATTATTATTTTAAACACTGGTTTTAATGTATGTTTATGTTTGTTTTATGCTTAAAATATTGTAAGCCACTTTGACTTGCCATGGCAAAAAAGTGAGTAATAAATGTTAGTAATTATTATAACTGTAAAACAAAACCAACCAGAGTTATTCATTGCATCAGAACTTGGGGAACTCTGGGTAGTTTGAACTCTGGTTTGTTTAAGCCACTGTTTGATTCTGTTGGATTTCTGAAAAAATGGCTAGAAAAGAGTGTGTGCTAAGTCATGACTTCATGTTGCATCTCAATTAAATTAGAATGCTTTCATTTATTTATTTATTGTGCCCAAAGCAGAGAGTTGCTACAGACAATTGGGAGATCTGTATGGATTCAGACATGCACATGTATCTGTTGCTCAGAGGAATGTCAGGCTGGATCATGTCACTTTGTTGAAATCAATGGTTAAGGCATTTGGTGGTTGTGTACCTGTTGGGTCTCTTGCATTCAGAAAAGATTGTTGCAACTGTGTGGCAGTTATAGAGCATCCATTGTGCAAATGGATAGCCCAGATAGCTCTAGAATTGGATGCAATTACCTTAAAATACCATAGTCTACAGTGAGCTTAATTGTATGCGTGTGATACCTTCTAATTCAATTAAGACTAACTATTCCACATTAAGCTTTCTGCTAAAATCCATGCAGTGTACTATAAAAAAGTCATTAATTTGGTAATATCAATTTAACTAGTTTTAGCTCATTAACCTTGACACTGTCGGTGCAAGAGAGAAGAACCTTTTTAGATCATTTTTGTTCTCAGCACAATACCAAGGCGCTCTAAAGACCACTTGAAAGTCCACGTCCATTACCTTGGGCCATCAGTTACACAAATCTGTCTGTGCTTTGGAATTATAAATAGGAGGGTACTTATTTTCAAGTCACCTTCAAGGGTGTATACTGTTTCAGCAACTTGTTTTCCATGAAATTATTTTTTGTGTATCTTTTGGTCCCTAAGACAGCTGCAGGCATACATTTTATTTATATTAGGTAGATGATAGATGATAGATAGATAGATAGATAGATAGATATTGTCTACTCTTCCTTTTAAAAACTTGGAGCAGATAACACGTGGTTATCAATTATAGCCTCAACTTCTTGGCTTTTTTTTGTGGAAAAAAAGGAAACTTCACATTTTAAATGCACGATCAGGACAGCTTACTAAAAATATCATAAATACTGTAATATAACCAGTACTTTAAAATAAGCTAAAACCATCCACTCTATAAATAGATTGTCCAAGTAAAACAGATCAGCCAAAGTTTTTAAAACACGGAGGGGGGAAAACTAAAAGGCTTTGCTTGGTGCCAGAAAGACACCAGAGTGGGGCTCTAATGCGTCTCTCCAGTGAGTATTTTCTTCGGTTACAACTTGGGTCTCGCAGAGGCAGTGTTGTTGTTTAGTCGTTTAGTCGTGTCCGACTCTTCGTGACCCCATGGACCAGAGCATGCCAGGCACTTCTGTCTTCCACTGCCTCCCGCAGTTTGGTCAGAGGCAGTAGAAACTATCAATAAACTCTTCCAAGTAGCTGTGGACCCTGAGCAGCTGCCAGTGGATTATCCTGGCTGAGCTCTGTAGGATGTTGTCTCAGCAAAGATCGTATGCCTTTCATAGGTAGCTGAGATCTGCTCCAGCCTTCCCAGACATGATATCCTCCAGATGTTGCTGGAGTGCAGTTCCCCTCATCCCTAACCATTGGCTAAGCTGGTGAGAGTTTGAATCCAACATTTGGAGGGTACCAGGTGGGGGAAGACTGGCCCATACTGCAGTTGGCCCCACCATCTTAGGCACGGGTAGGCAAACTAAGGCCCGGGGGCTGGATACGGCCCAATCACCTTCTAAATCCAGCCCACGGACAGTCCAGGAATCAGCGTGTTTTTATATGAGTAGTATGTGCGCTTTTATTTAAAATGCATCCCTGGGTTATTTGTGGGGCATAGGAATTCATTCATTCCCCTCCCCAAAAAATATAATCTGGCCCCCCACAAGGTCTGAGGGACAGTGGACCAGCCCCCTGCTGAAAAAGTTTGCTGACCCATGATCTTATGGAGCTGGCTGAGTTGACTTAAAGGTCCCTTATCCAGTTCTGAAGGTGTTGACTTATATGCTGTGAAGGAGATGGGTTTTTATTATTATTATTGAGGACTTGTCCTTCAGGACTGAGGAAACTGTGAGAGCTACTATGTCCTCAGACAGGAGAACCCAGGGGAGTTGCTGAGGACCTCCCCATGACATAAGAATGTAAGAATGGCTTACTAGATCAGGCTATTCACTCAGTTTGGAGAGATCATTTTGGAGCTTTTTGCAATCCCCTTTTGTTTTAATAACCATGAACAATTTAGTGTCTTCAGCTGGCAACCTCACTGTACACTCCTAACACTAAACACCTAACACAGGCCCCAATACCGATCCTCAGGGGACCCACCTTTCTGCTTCTCTCCATTTGGAGAATTGTTCGTTTATTTTTACACTTGGCTTTCTGCAATTGAACCAATTCCTGATCTACAAGAGGACCTCCCCTCTTATTCCTTGACTGCTAAGCTTACTCAGTCTTCAGGGAGGTACTTCCTCAAAAGGTATTTTGAAAGTTCAAGTACAATATGTCAAGTGGGTCACCTCTATCCGTTTGCTTGTTGACACTCTCAAAGAATTACGTTAGGTGTGTGAGGCAAGATTTCCCCTTGTTCTTCTAGGTGCTCAGTTTTATTGTATCTTTAACAATAATTTCTACCAGTTTTCCAGGGACAGATGTTAAGCTAACTGGCCTGTGATTTCCACGATCCTCCCTGGATCCCTTTGTAAAAAATGTCATTACATTGGCTGCTTTCCAGTCCTCATGTATGGAGGCTGAATCAAGGGACAGGTTACATATTTTTGTTAGAAGGTGAGCCGTTTCACATTTGAGTTTCTTGAGAACTCTTGTGTGGATGCCACCACAATTAGGGCAGCCTATCTTTACTCTTCATCTGAATATTCTTCAGGGTAGCATAAGAGAAGGAAAGCATTCCAAAGCCAGGTCATCACCACTGAAAAGGTCCTTTCCCCAGTGCATCTTGTTTGTGGAGATCCTGTGAAGAGCCTCTGCTGAGGTTCTCAAAGTACAGAAAGGCAGAAATGGAGACAGGCTACCTCTCAGGTACGCTTTGAATCAGTCCCAGAATCAGACTGGGATCCTGTGCATTTTGGCAAAACACTAGCGTTAAAACAGCACAAACAAGATCTAAATCAAAGCTTTCCATAATAAACATTTATCTTGTTCATTTTACATGTAACATATTTGGGGGAGGGGGCGCAATTTGGATGGCGCAGTAGAAACACTGCTAAGAGGAAACGAAGTAAAGGTCACATTTACCCTTGCAACGCTCATTAGTATAATTACACACACAGCTAGACGTTTTGAAATGTGATGATAGGGGGAAATGTACAGGAGTAAGTAGGCACTCTGCTGGTCAGGGATTGACCCAGACACATATCTGACAATGCAATGGATTGATAAAATCTGATATTATGGTAATGTAACTTTGTGAGAAAGAAAATAAAACGAATCACTGTGAAGCAATTTTTTTAAAAAAGAAAAGAATGAGGAAATAAAATGCTTTGTGGGATGGCTATCTAATTATTTCTTTTTGGAAAAAGGAGGTGGTCCACACCAACCTCAGTCTGCCTTCAGCAGCCCTCACCAGCCTATCTTCTTGTTTACAACCCCCCCCCCCCGTGTGTGTGTGTGTGTGTGTGTGTGCACACGTGCAGCTGGTATGTCACCTTCCTCCTTCTGAGTCTCAGAAATAGCCTTTGGCTCTATCTGCCATTAGCTCTGGCTCCACCTACTGTTGACTTCCTTGCCTTTCGCCCCACCAGTCCCAACGGACAGCTGCTGGCACTGGGTGCCAAACAGAAGGTGCGCCCATTAATTCAATGCAGGTTTGCATGCAACATTCTTGTGCAATGTACGCTTAACTATGTTCTCACTTCTGCGTTTGGTTGGCAATGTAGGATCAGCAGGCCTGACCCGGGAAGCTGCAGGAAGAAGTTCTGCAGATATCAGGATAATGTGATCTCGCTGCACATCTGAAGTTATGAATGTGTCTGCTTGCCCACTGTTTGGAAAATGCCCTGGAAAATGCCTGTGCAGTGAACGAACACAATCGATATAAAACTTGTAGTTGATATGAATAAACCACCCTAAGAACATTAAAAGAGCCATGCCAGAGCAGAGCAGAAGCCTGCCTAATCCAGCATTCTAGTCTCGTGGTGGCCAAACAGATGCCTTTGGGACCTTCAAGCACAGCATGATCTCAGTAGCACAACTGACCAGGTGCAAGGTTATACATACTGAGAGCTGAACTATGCAGGTAGAAAAAATGTGGTATTGAGGTAGCGGACCACATGCTTGAATGTGTGTGCTCTCTCTCTCTCTCTCTCTCTCTCTCTCTCTGACATTATTTCCCCCCTGCCTTAGCCACACTGGAAAAGTAGCACTGGAAAAGTGAGACTAGACTAGCTCTCCTAAATCACTTGGCTTCCCTGGTGTAATAAGTTTCTGACATGAGGGGAGCATTCAGATACTGAGTCCCACACTTGCAGGATGAAGTGGTATAGTCCAGGAATGACTGTATTACGTAATATTTTCGAAGTGCAGATCCCAGTGTCATTAGGAAGATATGTACAGGCTTCCCTGGAAGTCTTCTTGCAGCCCCTGCTGCACACAATGTTATAACATCTGCATGCTTCATACAGGGTAAAATGTAGGAGTCAAAACTGCTGGGGAAGGACTTTCTCATTCCCATCATTGTTTAAAGAGAGAAATGCCTTTTGCCACATAAGAAGAGCTCTGCTGGATCAGGCCAGTGGACTCATCTGGTCCAGCATCCTGTTCTGACAGAAGTCAACTAGATGCCAATGGGACGTGAGAACAGTCTTCCTTCCTGTGAATATTAGCAACTGGTACTCCAGTGGAGGAATGTACAGGGAAACATGCTTGTCATGTACACAGAGTTGATTCAGATGATCCTGCAAACCGTGATTGTAAAGATCAGAGAGGAACGGTAGAGTTTCCCACACACTCTCTCCTCTTTCCTTTCCTGGTTAAAACCAGCCAAGGTTTGCCTCCAGACAAGTCCAAATAAAAGCAGTATACAAAATGGCTTGTTGATTTTCTCCAACTTGTTTGTGGGCAGAGAAACTGACAAATGTCTACACAGGAAAGAGATATTCCCCAATGGCTTCTTTGGGTGAGGCTCATCATGAGTAGTGGCAGGAGCGTGGCATCTTTCTATTTTTCCTTTCAGATGTTTGTTTGTTTGTTTGTTGACTTTGTTTTGTGTTGCCGTTGCAAGTGGTAGCATAAATCACTGTCTTTGCAGTGTGGCCATATTTCAATATCGCCTCCAGTGCGTGAGACCCAGCATCCTTTTTCAGTATTCAGCGGTGAGGGGGAGGAATGGTACCCATCATCCTCAAAAGTGTTGAAGAATATTCGGATAAAATTTTGTGAATTGACATTCTTTTTCTAAGTTGGTGGGTTAGTGAGAAAAAGAAAAATTTCAGAAACCTTTTCCGAAAATCAACTTCCAAGAAATTTCTGCTCAGCTCTGGTTCAAACTATCTTTTCCAGTTCTGGTATGGAAGCAACCTGTGGTCCTTGTAAACCACAGGCATATGATGATGGTTTGCTGAACCAGAGAAGGGAGTCGGATAAGAAATCAGATACCACGATTTGGGGGAGGGGGAGGAATAAGCTTAAAGCTGAGGTTCACTCCCAATATTACAAACTGTGCTTTGAAAGCTCACCAGAAAGATCACAGCTTGACTGTGATAATAAGTAGAGAGGAAAAAGTCAACAAAATAATGCACTCTCCACAAAAGGCATTGTGATACATAGCTTTTTTAAGAAAGTATAAATTTTATTGCATGGGATGTCAAGAATGAACATCAACTTTCTTCCCAAAATGAAGAGCTTGGGTGAAGTGAGCATTTGTCATTATGTTTAATTTGCACATACCTCACCAAAGAAAAGGCCATGGGAGTTAGGCCGAGAGCACAGCTGTACGGGCGCCTCAACTAATTGCCTCTCCATCCTCAACCTCATTTATCTTCATTTCTTCCCAATTATACCACATTATCAATAGTCTCTGTTGCATCAGAGTCTTAATCCCCTTTATTCAGGCAGCATTAGATAGTGGCAGATGACTTCTTGGAGGTAGTCGGAGTAAATAGCTATGAAATGCCACCTCTGGCAGATGGCGTTGCTTTGCAAGAAATGGGACAAAACATTTGGAAATGTGTTGCTGGGCACTGGTATGAGAACGCAAGCTGTCAATATTTTTATAAATGATCATCAAGGTGCTGCTTGCTTAGCACCAGAATGTAACCCAGCCAAGATGGTTAGTAAAGTTTGGAAACTGTTCCGATGTAGATTTCAGATATATTCCAGAGAGTCCCTTTAGAATGGGTATTGGCCTTGAACTATTATAGAAGGGAACTTCAAGGGTCATTTATTCTGACCCCTGTTGATGCAGGAAATCCACAGCTACACAGAGGTTGCCAACATATTTGGGAGCGGGTAGACTATGGGCACATTTGGAAATAGGAGAAATTGTAATGGGCATGGCAGCAAAATGGTGTCTGTGAGAGCCTTGCAAGTCACAAAATGGCTGCTATGAGGGCCTGCCCTGTGACAAAGGACAAGTCACTAGGAGTCACAAGAAGGAACTGAGCCCATCAGAGACCAAACTATTATTTGCTCCTTAAAACACATAACGAAATAACCAACTTCCACTGATCACCCCCCGCCCCCACTGCAGCAGCCACACAAACAAGCCACCCCACATAACAACCACACACAAGACAAAACAACCCATTGCTCAATGCTGCCCTGTCTCAGCCCACATCAGGAAAGCTGGGGCTGTTCATACTGTCCTACAGAACACAATCAGGGCCACAGTGAGAAATGTAGCTTTAACTCTTTGTGTCCCCTTTCTGTGCTTCTGGTTCTGAAGCCCCACACCTGTAAATTCCTTTTCAAAAAAGACTTCACTAAGAAGAGCTCTACTAGATGAGGTCAATGGCCCATCTCGTTTAGCAACGTTTGTTCTCAGGCTGACCAAACTGATGCTTACGGGAAGCTCAAATTCAACTCAGTGCTACTTGACTGCAAGGTTGGACCAAGATTGGACCAATCAAAATTGTGACTACAGTGGGAAGCAAAGGATGAAAGCACCCAACACTAGGGTGCTGCTCTAGATTCACATCCCCCAACCTGGCAATATGCAGGGAGGGACTTTTCAGTCACTCCCTCTTACCTTCTCTGTGCAGGTCAATCCCCACCACAACACGTTTCACTGCCCCCCCCCCCCTTACCAGGCTGTCGTCCTCCTTTTTAAAGGCAGTTGGAGTTTCCAGTGCCTCTGGTAGATATGCCCCCTTCTCTTCCAAAATGAAAGCCAGGAGCAACAAGGAGTTGTGGGGAACAACAATATGTTTTGTCCTCCACCCCATCCTAGCTTTGAAATTTGTTCTCCGGTGCCAAAATGTAAAAGTTAGCAACTCAGTTGCAGATCTCATGCTTTGAATGCAGAAGGTCCTGGGTTCAATCATGTTCAATCTCTGGCATTTTCATGTATGGCTATGAAAACCTCCATCTGAAACCTCAATGAATCACTGCTAGTCAGTGTAGATCAGAAATAGCCAACATCATGCCCTCCATATGTTATGGGCTACAAATCCCATTATCCCTGACCCTTGGCCATGCTGACCATGGTTGATGGGACTTGGAACTCAACAACATCTGGACAGGTTTCCCATCCCTGTTCTAAACCTGATCTGGGTCAGGTGCAGGGAAGCTTTGGTCCTCCACAAGATCCCTGGCCGTTGGCCATGCTTGCTAGGGCTGATGGAGGTTGTAGGTTCAGCAGCATCAGGTGGGTTAAAAGTTCCCCATGCCTGACTTATTGCATATATACAAAAGCAATGTATACAAGTTAACACATTAGCAGGATTTTTAAAAATGCTTATAATATTATACATAAGGTGTAAAATTGGAAAGTAAAACGAGCTAAAGAATTTATGGACATGAATGAACAACATAGTATAAGGGAACCGGAGGTGGGGGTGGGGAGTCAGGAAATTCTAGTAGTCCCATGTTTTGGATTCAATATGGATTGTGTATACGTATAGTTTTTTTAAGGTTTTGATGTATGGTTTTTCTTTTTTATGTGATGTTTTGTTGTTGTAAAAATTGTGTGTGTGTGTGTGTGTGTGTGTGTGTGTGTGTGTGTGTGTTCCCCCTGCCTGGCTTGGGTGATCATCTGAGCTTGGCCTGTCTATGTAATCCAAAACATCTAGAGGGCACCAGGTTGGCTACTGGTGGGGTATATTTAGATGGGTCAATGGTCAGATGGCACATGGCAACCTGTGTTCCAGTGCAACTCAGTAGTATTGTGGCTCATGGTCTAGAAACTTAATGACAAGCATCAAATATCCTGACAGACATGCAATTTCTTCCACCTACCCCCAGTTTTAGTTTTTAAAGTCAGAAAGAGTTTTTAAAGTCAGGATAGTTTTTAAAGTCAGAAAGAGTTTTCAAAAAGTTTGGGGAGAAAAAATGATATTCTGGGTGCCTTTCCCCTCCTTCCTCCCCAGTGACTTTTTATTATATAATTATCAATAGATTACCACACCTAAGTTGTGACAGACATATTTTTTAAGTATGACTGACTGATGGACAGACTGGGAATTGCTGAATTAATGGGCATATTTCAAAGCCTTGGCAGGACTGAGCAGTAATTACATCTGCTGAACCACTTGATAACTTTTTGGAAGTAGACCAGTAAAGCCATCGCTAGAGTTCTCAATTTTTAATATTTTAACTTAACTGGTTTTATACCTTACTTCGAGTGCACAGTACAGAACACCCTAAACGCAGCTGTACAAACCGGTGCATGAAATGCCTTTTGTAAGTCATTCATTTATCATTTCAGATTATTACTAGGCTAGTTCTTTGGGGAATTGTTTTGTCCAAAGGATTTCCAGTCTCTCTTTTTCCCTTCTCCACCTTTAGAAACTCAATCCTTTCTCCATCGCCTCAAAATGTCTGGTGCCTTTTTCATGGTGGGGGGAGAAGGATGTCAATTCTTCTTTTGCACCGAAATTGTTGGCATGTCAATTTAGAATTATATCACCCTGTGCTTCATGGTAAGCACTGTTGAATTCAGTGGGGCTTACCTTTGAGTAAACATATTAGGATTGTGCTGTAAGTCGGTCTTTCCCTTTTACTCTCCTTTCAAACACAGCTGAAAGAAAATTCAGTTTAGAAATTTTATATGATGTTGATTGGAATTTATGGTGGGGGAGTGTACTCAGTCCTAGACAGAGCAAAAACTGACTAACAGATGCCCACTTGACCGCTTCAATTGGTGGAATTGGCACTACTGCAGGTGCAGTATAACATAATATAATACCCGTTCTGCATTTATCTTTTTGTAAACCGCTTTGAGGTATTTTTTATTTTTACAATCAAGAGGTATATAAATTTAAATGAATGAATGAATGATAAGTGGGGGCACACACATACTGTACCAAATATAATTTTAAGAGAGAAGCAGCTTCCAGGCACCAAATTATCTCAATGTGTGTGTGGCCCTTGCAGACCTCTATCCCTTTCCCCAAACTTAATGGGCATGTTAGTAAGGAGGGCTCACAACAGCCATCTCCATTAAGATCTACCGTATTTTGCGCCCCATAAGACGCTCCGGCCCATAAGACGCACCTAGTTTTTTGGGGGGGAAATAAAGAAAAAAAAATTATTTCCCCCCCCCAGGTGCAGGGCTGGAAGAACCAGGTCGGGGAACAGTGGGAAGGCACGCTCTGCCTCCCCGCTGTCCACCGAGCTTGTGGGGCTGGCGATGGGGAGAAGTGCACCAGTCCCAGGAGGGCAGGCAGCTCTGTGCCGCCATCCCAGGCGGGGCGGGACTTAGCGCCCCGCTCGGGATGGCGGCGCAGAGCTGCGCTGGTCCCAGGACCGCAGGCAGCTCTGCAGGGCCACCGGGAGCGGGGCGGAGCTTCTCCCCCGGCTCCCGGTGGCCGGGCAGAGCTGCGCTGGTCCCAGGACCGCAGGCAGCTCTGCATGGCCACCGGGAGCGGGGCAGAGCTTCTCCCCCGGCTCCCGGTGGCCGGGCAGAGCTGCGCTGGTCCCAGGACCACAGGCAGCTCTGCGCGGCCCCCGGGAGCGGGGTCGGAGCTTCTCCCCCGGCTCCTGGTGGCCGCGCAGAGCTGCGCTGGTCCCGGGATTGCAGGCAGCTCTGCGCAACCCTCGGAGCCGGTTTCCCGAGGGTTGCGCAGAACTTCCTGAAGCCTGGAGAGCGAGAGGGGTCAGTGCGCACCGACCCCCCTCACTCTCCAGGCTTCAGCGAAAGCCTGCATTCGCCCCATAAGACGCAGGCACATTTCCCCTTCATTTTTGGAGGGGGAAAAGTGCGTCTTATGGGGCGAAAAATACGGTAGATGTTGCAGGGAGTGTCCACAGCTGGTAGGGGTCCATGGGAAGATGGAATTCTCATGGCCCCTAAAGTCCCTAACATGCATGCTTGGAGTAGGAAAGCTTTTGCCCTCCATATACTGCTGACATAGAACTCCCATCATCATTGGCCATTCTGACTGGGACTGACAGGAGTTGCAGTTTAGCAACATCTGAAGGGCCACAGGTTTCCCATCTCTTCTCTAGGGCCTCATAAGCCTGACCAGCGGTGGGGTGGGGAGAATTTGCATTTAAAGCACTTACCTGAATTTTGTGGTGCAGCCCTCTAACCGGTCTTTACCAAAAATGCATATATTACTCTTTTTATTTCTTTATTTGCAGTCAACAGACCATGAAAACATTTTTGTGACAGTTGACAGTTAGCAATTACAAATGATAACATTAATTTAAAAAGTGCACATGAAACAGCTAAAAGCACAGAGTTGAAATATTGGGCATATTAGGCGGGGAAATGTGCACAAAGGTGAACATTAGTGAAAATAACATACAAAAACACATTATACTTGCAAAAATGCATACATTAGTGAAACTGCAGAGAAAAATATGTTTATGAGGAGAAATCTGCACAAAAATGCTGAAGAATATTCATGAGGGCTTATAGAGAATATCACAAATTACTGCAGAAATGTGCAGAACTGAATTTAAGATTGGAAAAATGAGAAACTTGAGTTGACCAAAACTGATGAATCTATTTGTCCCTCCACAAAAATGACAAAGCTGCTATTATTTAATTCTTTAATTAATTCCATTTACGCTTTGCTTCCTATGAAATACCTTAAATGGATTTCACAATAACTACATCAGCAATAAAAACAAAAAGGATCACACAATTTCATGTATACAAACAATGGACTGCATTCAATGTTAATCCTACTAAGAGTAGGCCCACTAAAACGAATGGACATGATTGATTAGTTCCCATTAATTTCAGTGAGTCTACTCAGAATAGGATGTTGCATACAACCCAGTTATAACTGTTTTTTTAAAAAATTGTAGAACAATTTCAGATGTAAAAATAATGTCAAGTTATCGATTTTTTGTGAAGCGCTTTGAGGTTTTATTAAAACCAGGCGGTCTGTAAATCTTGTGGAATAAATGAATCCAAATAGATAAAAATCCAAAGTAGGCTGGTTGTTTTCCTGAAGTCAAAAACAACTCAACTATTCAGCTAAAGAAAAGATCACCATTTATAGCCCCCAAACCTTTCTAAACATGAAGGTTGTAGCCACCTGGCGGAAGAAGGCTGGTGGAAGAAAAGGCCACGACAAGCCTCTGCTGTGGGTTATTTATTTATTTAGAACACTTATATTCCACTTCACTTCTCCATGAGGCTCACAAAGAAACCTGCAAAAATATTATCACAATAAAATCACATTCAAGTCTGCTATCCATGACATAAAGAGTATGTTGTGCCTGTGGTGCCAGGATTGTGCAGGTGGCATTTCCCCTTTGACCTGAGCCTCCTAAGGAGCAGAGCCTGCTGGAGGGCTCTTCCAAGGCAAGAGAGTGGTGCTGAGCAGCTGAAACTCTCTCAGCCCATGATGGAGCCAAGCCAGCCGTTGCTGGTAGTTGCCAAGCGGCAGCTCCCGCTGGTGTCCTCTGGGGCAAGGCACAATTGCCTGGGCTCAGTTTTGAATGGATTCAGAGTGCAGACAAAGTGTAAATATTTGCTTTATTTTTGCAAGCCGGTATTTGTTGTTGTTGTTTCATTTTGCCATGGGAAACAAAACAAAAAAAAGGTTTTCAGAACTTCCCACCCTTGGGCTGTTAGCATGCTCATGTGCGTGTGCGCGCGTGTGCGCACACACACCAGCTTCTGAGAATTCACCAGGCGTGGACACTGAAGACATTATTGCTTTCAACTAGGGGATTCAATTTCCCCCTCCCCCTCCCTGAATTGTATAGCAACAAATCAAATGTCAAACGCAGATAGATGTAGTGGACAGTGTGAATTTCATTTAGACAGACCACACAATTTTAAAAATAGATAGAAGGAATCTGAAACCAAAGGAGAAAGTGCTGTCAGCCGATTGAACTTTAGATTGGTTTTTTGGAAACTTTTATTTCCCTCCTGTCCATCTAAAACTTTGAAACAAATTTGCATTTTACAAAGTCGCCTTCCCCTGGAAGATGCGAGTTTGAAGAACCAGTGATCGATACCTGGAGTGTGGGCACCTGATTTTATGCCTTGAGTTCCTTTTCAGAACCTTCCCCGCCCCAGAAAACCTGGCTTCGAAAAGCAATTGAGGAATTTGTCCCAACAGATTTTGATGGTGGAAATGCTGCCAGTGTGAGGCGGCTATTCTCCTACACAGGGAAAGTCACACAGTTGTTGTGAGGATGAAAGGCCATGTGCTTGAGCTCCTAGGAGGAAAGGTGGGATATAAAGGAACTAAAAAGCCCAGGGGTCCCCAACATTTTGATGGCACCTTTGGAAACTGCCATGGGAGCCCATTTCACAGAAGAAGAAAATGAAAATAAAACCCTCTTTTAAAATCCTAGTGAAGTGTCTTGGCCAAAACAATATAATAAAGGCAACTGCCTGCATTCCTGATTTATTTTTTTTCATGGGACCTTAAGTTGGCAACAAGGTGATGTCTGATGGTGCTATGGCGCCCACGAGCGCCACACTGGGGACTCCAGTGCTGGCCATACTGCCACACCCCAACTCTGTATGGAGAGCCAAAGGATAGAAAAGGGGTGCCTAGCTACGTTAAAAGGCCTCTTTTCAGAATTGGGGCCAGTGGTGCATGGGATGTCAAGAATAGGGCTGGTGCCATAATCCTCATCTCCCCTACAGACATTTGTTCTACATGTGGAAGGGGAGATCTGAAAGCATCTGAAAACAACATTTGTAGTCAGCCTATAAAACAGTACTCTTAAGAGGTCATCTTCACCTTCTTTGAATGGATGGCATCTCTGTAATATGTATTGTTTCTTTCCATACAATTTTTGAAACCAGCTCAGCTGAACTTGTTCTGTTTCTGACTGAAATTTTATATGTAGTGTCCCTGTTGGCCTGCATTTCAGTTCCTTTTCCTCTTGGTTAGCACCTATCATTCAGACATCTGGAACGTGCCCAGGCACAGATCATCATCTTAATTTACACACTGCACCCACTGTTTAGTAAAAGATGTGGAGCTCGACAGACTTAATGATGATAGAAAATGTGTTGTTCTTTTTCAAAGGCAACATAGAATCAGAGAACTGTTCAGTTGGGAGGGACCCTGAGGGTCATCTAGTCCAACCCCCTGCAATGCAAGAATCTCAACTGAAGCATCCATGGCAGATGGCCATCCAGCCTCTGCTTAAAAACCCTCAATGAAGGAAAGTCCACCACCTTCTGAGGGAGTCCATTCCACTGCCAAACAGCTCTTATTGTCAGAAAGTTCTTCCTCTTGTTTAGCCAGCTTTGGTCGGAAAAAATATGCCCACTTCAAGCAGATCCACTGATTTGTCAAATGCCTTTAGCATTAACTACAGATTGCATGTATATTTCTCTCTCTTGGTTTATCACTATAAAGAATCAAGTGTGGGGTAGTGATTACAGTGTTGGACTAGGACCTGAGAGACTCAGATTCAACGCACCATGAAAATTTACTGGGTGACCTAGGGCCAGTCGCTATCTCTCAGCCTAGCCTACATCACAGGGTGGTTGTGAGGGGGAAACCATTTATGGTTTTCCTGAGCTCTTTGGGAGAAAAGTGGCATATAAATGGAATAATAAATAAACAAAATTGCAGCATAACCTTTTTCCCAAAAGCCAAAGCAAGTAAGGTTTTTACTCTGCATTGTTGGAGGAAGGGTGGTTTGTGCCTCTCTCTCTTTTTTTTTTTTTACGTTACTGTGACACAAAATGTGCTTAGCAAAATGTGATGGAGATCAAACTTGCATTTGGTTTTGCCAACGTTATTTAAAAAGTTAGAAAACTTTGGCAACAACCCAGAATACATTTTGATTTTCTGATTTTTTTTAAGGAAATGGATATATTAATTTATGCAGACACCATATTGAGTGTTGTTTGTGAGCGTTTTATCTAGCTAAATTTTGTAGACACAGTATAATTACAGTGGTGCCTCGCAAGACGAAATTAATCCGTTCCGCGAGTCTCTTCGTCTTGCGGTTTTTTCGTCTTGCAAAGCACGGCTATTAGCGGCTATTAGCGGCTTAGTGGCTATTAACGGCTATTAACGGCTTAGCGGCTTTAAGAAAAAGGAAACAAACTCGCAAGAACTCACAAGACGTTTCGTCTTGCGAAGCAAGCCCATAGGGAAATTCATCTTGCGGAACGACTCAAAAAACGGAAAACTCTTTCGTCTAGCGAGTTTTTCGTCTTGCGAGGCATTTGTCTTGCGGGGCACCACTGTACATAATGGTACATGCAATTCACATATTCATTCTGAATAAAAGAAAAAGATCAACCCTTTTACAAACCAGAATTAGTGGGCTCTTATATCACTTTAACAGGAGACCCATATTCCTACCACAGAGTTAACAATTCCCAGAGAGAACTATAGCAATTGCAGCTCTGTGGGGAGAATGGACAACAGTCTCCCAAAAGCTCTCAGCTCACTTTATAAATTAACAGTTCCCAAGATTATTTGGGGGAAAGCTTAGGGTGGCAATTAACCTTCTCCTACTCAGAGTAGACCTGTTGACATTAACGGATGTTGAGAAGGGAGTACAAAACTGGTGATTAAAGGATTTGGTTCAACAAGACAGCTCTTTTACAGGGGCTGAATCCTTCCCCTCTCACACACATTGTAAAGCAAAAAACCAACAACCCTGACTTCGCCATGTAATAGTTTAAAGAAGAAGAAGAAGGATGAGTCCACATTTTACTTTTATTGTTAGGTGTACCCTTAAAAATGTGGGGTGTAAATCTAAAAACTGCAGTTGATGAAGCTACTTACCTATGCTATCATTCCTGAAGATAATCTCATTGGTGATGAGGGGAAGAGGTAGCCCCACAAAAGAATGTCCACAACCAGGTTCCCACCAGATGTTTTAGACTACAGCTTCCATCATTACTGATAACTGACCATTCTGGAGTTGATGGGAGTTTTAGATTACAAGCATGTGGAGAGTGCCAGGTGGGTGCAAGCTGACCTATAAGAACTCAACTTCCAAGGAAAAGGAACTTTTTAATTCTAGAATGCAAAATGCATATTGTCTGCTTTGTGCTCATTAGTCCAACTATGTTTAATCTCTGGAACACTGGCCTTTCAGAAGATGCAAATACGACCATGCTTTGAAATGCACCCTATTTCAGTCAATGTGAATTTGGGACAGTCAGTGCACAGTGTGTTAAATTTACGATGGAAGTGCTGACACAACTAACGCAAATATAGCAGCGCTGTTGAACACCGCTGTAATTATGCCACATTATATTAAAACATATGGTATAATTTAGCTTGGCATAAATGTATCTTTCTTTGTCACTGCATTGCTCATCATTTTTGAAAATTACAAATCTGTAATAGTAAAGGTAATTCATAGCTTAGCTGTAGTATTAAAATGATGGAGTGTTTCCCTTTTTGCTCAATCATTGATCTTTCAATTTTTTTGTTCTGTTTGATAGCATTAATCACATTTATTAGCCAAGTGCTTATCATAAAGAATGTTGAGTGTTTCTATGCTGTTACTTTCATCTTCAATTAAGATACATTTTCCCTCCTGCCACTGTCCCTTACGCACCAACAAAGTATTACTGATTCTAATTGGAAATCAAGTTAATGAATTCCTGGCAGTGTCAATAACCCAGACAGGCGCCTCCCCACCCCAACCCCCACCCCCACCTCCTTCAACCAATACAAAATCTAATCGAATGCTTTCATTGAAAAGGGAAAATAACGGAAAATACCTTGATTAACATTAACATAATACTTTGCTCTGTAGAAAATTATTGTGGCTCATTGGCATAGGACCGAATGCATGGGCAAAATTAATAATGCATTCCTTAATTAGCATTTCAGGTTTTTTAATCCTTTTTTAGGGGGGAGCCCAGATTAGAAAATTGGGGAGGTTTGGGCTGGCAGAAAATGGTTGAGTAGTCAGGGGGAGGGACCAGTTTGAGTGTCTTTGACTTGTAACGGGAAATGCACATGCCCTGGTACATGGAACAAGATGTGCCACGTAGAACAGGGCAGTCCACTTCACACACACAACATTCTGCACCAGGCTTATCTGAAATAATTCCTTATGCTGGTCTATGACTGTAATAAAGATGTGAATTGGAAATAATTCCAATGAAAACAGAATTCTCTGACCTATACAACATTCAGCCAATGGGTACACATTTGTGTTGTCTTTAGATTTTATTGTTTCTTCTTCTAGTTGTGCAGAAGGGCCATCAACTATTAATGGTGTTTCAAGGGACAGCTTGGCCCTGACTTCCAGGCAAATTCATTTCAGCTGCCCACTCTGAGATGTGCTTGTTTACTTGAAGAGCTGAAAAGATTCCATGCTCTGTGGGTTATATACCAGAGATGGGGAGCCTATGATTCTCCATATGATGTTGGATTCCCACTCTATAATCAGTCACAACTAGCCAATACAATGGTCAGAGATGATGGAAACTGTGGTCCAACAACATCTGGAGACACTGGCACCAACTATAGGGGGCCCTGGCGGCCTGGGCACCCACACCGCAGGGCTCTGACATGACTTCCAGATTTCTGAGGCGATGTCCGAGGTCCTGCGAAACCTCTGACGCAACTTTTGGTAGAAACCAGAAATCACACCAAAGGTCTTCAGGGCCTCAGAAGTACTGCTGTGAAGCGCCAATGTAACATGACATCACAACGTCATGATATCACATTATGTCACGGGTGCCATTGGGCACCCATAATCTGAGGCCAAATCTGGCACCCCTGTGGAGAGTCACTGGTTCCCCATCTCCTGTTATACAGCATAGGCTCTTTCCACATAATTGGGAATTCTGGATGATGGATTTCCTGGTCAGAGCTCATATATTCTGTATGCATGTAGTCTTTAATCAGTCCTTTGGTCATATTTGTCAGTCTTCTCCATCATTATTTTTTTTCCCATTTCCATGGGTATGTCACATGCACAAGTCTAGAATCCATTATGCAGGAACTTCATTTAGCCATTGCCCCTGAACATCTTATTCCTGTGGGGTCTATTGCTATACTGTAAAAAAACCAAACCAAAACAAAACAAACCCATAACTTACACCTATTACAAGGGAAAGAGTAACCACAGCCTTTCAGTGCTGTTTGATGGAACTTTATTTTGTAATCCAATATGTTGGATGTTCAGTTCTATGTATCAGCAGCAGCCAAGAATGGTGCTAGATCTTTCTTCTCCTTACAGATGGGCTTTCTCTTTTCTTCTGCCCGATTGTATCTTAGTAAACTCTTGACCTCACAGACGTCCTCTGTTGAGTTTATATTGGTGTCCTTTCTTTTGTTAGTTTTATGTATTGTTGTTTTCCCCCCCACCTTAATACATAATTAAACATTCCATCTAATTAACTATTATTATTTTTTTAAAAAATCTTCCTGTCAGGGTAGGGTAGAAATCTTTTCATGACCCTTTGCCAGTGATGAAAAATAATTGCTCAAAACCCAACCTTTGCACACTCTTTTCCAGGTGGAAGTGAATCTTCATGGGATAAAGAGAAACTTCAGTCACCCATCCCACCAGGATCCCATCACGGGGTCAGCCATGCGACTCTGGCAGGGCAGCCAAGTCTGGGAAGTGCTCATCCTCTCAGCCCTCTGCAGCAAAACCACCTGCTCACAAACAGTATGTATGATGGTATCCCCTTTTCATCCTCCACATGGCCATGAGAAGTGTGGGAGGAAAGCTGAAAACATTAAAAAGCTGGACTGAAATTCCTACCACACTTTCATCCCTTGCAAAAGTGTGCGGAGATACTTAGAAACTTTTTGAGGGCCAAGTGGATTCTAAGAATTGTCAGGATGGTGTTCTTAAATACAAGGTATTTACATCATCAGGAAAACCTTAATACTACTTCAGGTGACCAATGTAGCTGCTCTCAACAGCCCAGTCAACATTCAAGGAACATAATTTCCCTGGGCTGTGGCGGCTGGTTCTTTAGGGCAAATGGCCCAACCAATCTCAGTCTTGATTCTTTCTAACCCACCTGTCTGCCTTCCTGCTTACAACAAATCCAGGGGGTAGGAGGATGAGGTGAAGGTAGAATGTGTTGGCTCAACCTGCCTTTGGCTCTGGCTCCACCTACTGTTGGGCTCCATTCTTTCTGCCCCACCAGCTGCAATGTGTACCAGCCACCACTGTCCTTGGAAATCAACTGTCTTTATCATTTTGGTAAAGGAAAGGAAAGAACCTTGACTGTCCCTTATTTAAAGGTGAGACCACAATTAACAAAATGTTAGAATTCACCCACCCCATTAATCCAATCTTTGGGGGTGTTATTAGCCCCCTCAAACTTGGGCCTAATACTTAGAACCAAAGCTATAACTTGTAGTCCTAGATCTTTCATGAGTTACACTGAAACCTAAGCACTTTTGCTTGGGTTTGTTTACTTTTTTGTGTGTGCAAACAAATGGGAAGTGGACAACAAACAACAACAACATTTTATTGGGACATTTGGTTTTTGAAACAAAGCTGGAAAGAATGTTTCCTTGTTATACAAGTTTCTTTGGTTATTCTGCCAAACTTAGTGGTTTGAAATCATTGGAAAATACAGCCTTCTTTCTTTCCTGGTGCACAAAAGAATATTTTGTCCAGGCAGGAGAAGGAAAAGAATGTAGATAGGTTGCATGCCAGATCGACAAGGAGGAAAAGAGTTGTGAAAGGGTGACAGCAAACGAATGAGGGAGAAATAAGATCTGCATTGTAATGTTCTAATTTGTGTTCCAAAATTTTAAAGGTAGGTTTATGCAATTTACTTAAGATACATATCTTTGTGGATATGTGATGCATACATACAAAGTATCTTGGTTATCACTCCCAACGTTAGTTGAACACACCGAGCAATTTGCACTGGTTCTTATAATAACGCATTCTCTGGTCCCCTGTTTGGCTAAAAGATAGACCCTAGACTTCTTGTGTCGCACAGAATAACAGTAGCTAACTTCTATATACTGCTAAATTTCATTTTCTGTTCTGAGGAGTTCAACACATTTGTAGTATCTAGTATCTTTTCAAGGTCTGCAAATGAAATTTATTTCCTTCCTTTCAGATTATTTCACTATTTTTATTATTGTTGTTGATCACCCTGTTGTCTTGCTGATCACTCAGCAGTCTTCCGCAAGACAATTCAAGGGTTTATTGAATATCGGGCATTATGTCTGATTTGTGAACATGAGATGCATTTCCTTCACACCCCCTTTTGAAAGCACTTGATGTATTGTCCCTTAAAACTGGCAATGTGCTGTTAAATTCCGTTTGTAGTTTGCATTTAGTTTGCATGTCAATTGGACTCTAAGTAGGCACGCAACTCAGTGCGGACAGATGGTGTCTGGGAGGGTTGAAAACTCCATGGAGTATGAGGAAAGATTACCAGACTGCTGTGGGGGGCATCAATGAGGAGACAAAGACTTACGTTTGTATGAGCTTGGTGGGTTGGGTGAGGTTGTAGAACTGCTTAAAGAAAAGAGATGTCACACACACTGTTCCACAGCCCATCTAAGTGACCAGTTAATGTTATTTATTTATTTAGCATTTTCTGTTAACATTTCTAAACTGGCAACCTCTCAGCAGTGTACAATAAAATCAACGAAACACCAGAAAAATTATAAAATCATAAAATGCAGAGCAGATGACCAACACTGAATCAGATTAATTTGTGTTTAAATTCAGATCCAGCCCTATCTTCAAAGATTGTGGTGCACATAACATTTAAACAGATTAATGTGCTGAAAAAATAAATATAAAAATGGTCGGGTCGGGGCTAAAGATGGATGTGTAATACATCCCTGTCCATCTCTAGCACAAAATTTCTTCTCATGATTTTTTTTTTTTAAAGGTCTTGCATAACTGCTACTCCTGTGAGGGACAGTGGAAATTATTTCACGTCTGTGCTTGGAAGTGGTGGTGAGAGGGCTGGTGCTCCAACACCTACAGTGGCTTTCTTTTGTCTTCCAAGTACAATCACACCTTCTGGTTTTGCTTTACTCAGCCCTTTAATGCACTGAGTCCATATGACAAGCACAGTCTATACTATTGCTGGATGACAACTTCCATCATCCCTGACCACAAATTATTTTGGATAGGACTGGTGGTGTCCAACAACATCGGGAGGGGTGCAGGTTCCCCATCCTTTATATACAACAGGAATTGAGAACGTTCTGCCCTCCAGTTGTTGGATTCCAGTTCCTGTCAGGGGCAGCCAACATAGGATGATGTGACTTGTAGTCCAGCAATATCTGGAAGGCCACAGGTTCCTCATCGCTGGTTTAAGCAAAGAGCCTTCTCTGTAGTGGCACCCACCCTGAAAATACCCTCCCATCAGATGTCAAGGAGATAAATAATTATACAACTTATGGAAGACATCTGAAGGCAGCCCTGTATTGGGAAATTTTAAATGTTTAATGTTGTATTTGTTGGAAGCCGCCCAGAGTGGCTGGGCCAACCCAGCCAGGTGGGTGGGGTACAAATAATAACATTATTAGTATGATTAATTATAAATAAGCCTCAGGCTGTCGGATTCCCCACACATATTTCTTTTTCACACATGAGAGGAGGAGAGGAAAAAGCTAAGCCTTAAAAGTAACCTGCCAATCCAAGCACAGTTAACTAGCAGAAACCCAGATCAAACTGCAGTATGATGTCCTAGATATTCTAAGGTTAAAATGCACATTTCCTTTCCCCTTGTATCGCATGAGCAGGAAGAAAAGGGTATGCGTGTGTTGAAGCCCAAAGCGTAGGAGGCAGGGGGGGGGTGATCTCAAGATTCATTTCAGTTGATACCTGAATAATGATTTTGTGTCGCCTTCATCAAGAAGTCTGGGGCTGAAGGGAGTTGTGCCCCTAAACACAGGGCACCAGGTTGGTGAAAGCTGATTTGGATTAATGTGAATGAGCCTGGAGATCACCCCTTCCCTTAATAGTTATTAAAATGTGTTTGCCCTGTTTTCCATCTGTGTAGGACCATAAAGGTAGCTAAAAATGCCCTCAGCCACAAAAACACTTTAAAAGTTCATAATAAGTTCACAATAATTATAAATTTGAAAACAAGCCACCCCATCAGTAAAACTTAACAGGAAGAGCAACCAATGCTTTGCTGGTCAGCTATACAATGAATCTTTTTGACTGAAGAATTTTTTTCCACTGACATGTTCCTGCAGCTGCATATTTTTAACCTGGCTTACACACCTGAGTTGTCTGTGTTTCTGGTCTTTTGTAATTACCATTTATGTCAGTGTTTTATGCCCAGGTTCACTCTGCTTAAAATATTATCTCCATCTTTGTTAAGAAAGCTTTGCCCCTTGAAAATGCCATCTGTTTGCAGTGTGGATTTGTTTATTTCAACGTCTATTCCTCACCTTTCCCCAAGGGCTTGAGGAAAGTAGCAATACTTAAAAAATAAACCAAGATAACACACCGTAATGAAATTCAAGATATCCTATAGCTGTTCAGACCTGGCCATTGCATGACAACTGAAACAAGAAAAAACATTTTTTTTCTGGAAGCTATTTGGAGGTTATGGTCTTGGATGAAGCTCTGTGTTTCAGAGTGTCTGTTTGGCTCCCTCTCTATCTGGTTTTGGACTCCAGGTCAAGATGTTACACACTTTTGACCTGGATGGGAAGTAATGATTGGTCTTAATCATTTTAGGTTATCTTAAATCATTTTTTAAAAACACAATATTTTATTAATGATATGTGTCAAGTGGTGGCTAATGCCCATTGGGACTAGTGCAGTGGTAAGCCGGGGGGTCAACAGTTGGTGGAGCCAGAGATGACAAGGAGCCATCCCCTAACTGGTTGCAAGTAAGAAGGCAGGCAGATGAGGGCTTGTCAAGGGCAGTCCAAATGGACCAACGTCTATATGATTAACAGATGGAAAAAGAATGGGCATCATTCCATACCATACCTCCTTTTCAGCACCTCAAAGAAAAAGCCACAGATTTCTATATTTTTCTGGTCTCTCTGTGTTCCCTCACTTTCTTCACTTCTTCTTCATCCTCTTCCTCCATCTCCTCCAGTGCAGACAGAAAAAACTTCCAACATTTTACAAGTGCCCTGTGGCTCTATGTAGCTTCCCGTCCCCATCTGTTTATTTGTAACATCCACAGATACCACAAATTTTCTTGTCACCCCACCTGCAATTTGCTGGGGAAAAGATCTGATAGATTATTAATTCCATGGAACAGTTGCAGTCTTGAGTAAAATGTCAGATTATTAAGGAATGAAAAAAATAACAATATTTAACTGATCCACAGCCTGTTTTCCCCCCACAGGAATAGATCTGCCTTTTATGATGATGCCCCACCCACTTCTCCCAGTTGGCCTACCTCCTGCTTCGGTGGCAATGGCTATGAATCAGATGAACCATCTCAACACTATAGCTAACATGGCAGCTGCAGCTCAGATGCACAGTCCTCTTTCAAGAGCAGGAGCTTCAGTTATAAAGGTAAGGCTCCAAGCTTAGTTACACGATCAACATAATCACATGGTTCAGCTCTTGTTGGAATATACCCTGGCAGCAAGAAGGGAGGACCTCATATTTACAAGCTCTTTTCCACACAGAGAAAATAAATACAGAAAAACTGGGTTTTCTCCTGAGATGGTCTGTTTCTAGTTCAAGGGGAATGTCTCTCAGGTCAGCAAGGTTTAGGGGAGTGACTTGTCATGCATAGGTAATGTGCTCTGCAAATCATACAGCTCAGGGAAGTAGGAAGTGAAGTTCCAAGGTCCTAAGAGTTATTACACATATATGAACCCCAAACAGCAAAAATTGGAGCAATTGGAAAATGATAGAAACAATGAATGGAGTCATCTCAAGTACTTAGAGCACAGTGGTGATTACTGAGACCTTCCTTCCTTCAGCCTTCATGGGTTTGTGTGTGTGTGTGTGTGTGCGCGCGCGCGCGCTAATTATGGTGGAGCCAACAGTTCCTGAGAGCAGCCTTCTCCTCTCCCCCGCCCCATAGAATGCCTGCAATAGAGTCATCATCCATGGCATTGTTGAAAACAAAAATGGCAGACTCCAGAATCAAGAGTGTTGTTGTTAAACGACAGCCCAGAGCCTGCATCATTGTGGGCCTTGCTGATGCTCACCAATATCAGTCTATATGTCACTTCAATTATAATGTTTAAATGGGATTAATGCAATCAATAGATTGAATTGTGCAAACCCTATTGCAAGCTGTTGTATAAGTTAGTTGCTTCTCTGTAGTGTCAGAAGAGTCTGCTTCATGGACATCTTTGAATGAGGTTATCGTGTGTGTCTCCCTCCTTGCCTTAATTTATCTAAAACAAAGCTGCCTCTCCCTGCCTTCACCACTGCCCTGCTGCAAAATGTGCCTGCTCAGCAAAGTTAACATTTAGTACTCTGGAAAGAAATGTCATAACTATGAAATTTGATTTCATCTTGACAAGAACACTATACATTAGGAAGAGCTACAGTAGGCCCATTTAGAAAGCCTTCCTTGCCATCTTTAATCTAGCCTAATGTGATTAGCAGGTCCTACTAGCACTTCTGTAGTAAAGACTCTTTGTCAAAAACTCTACTGTAAATCCCTGCCTTTACAGTCCCGCTGAGGAAACTTCCTCTCTTTGAATCTTGGCTTGCCGTAAGTCATCCATGGGATCAGAATTTTAAACAAAATGTTAGCACTCCCTGTTCTGCAGGATATGTCTTTTAAGAAGCGCAGAATGAACTGAATTGAGTGTAAGCTGGTTGTTGATTGTAGGACTAGGAATGGGAAGATTTCTCATTTCCCCAGTTCAGGAAGGCTTTGCACGGATGCTTGAAGCTCTAATGGAGGCTTCATCTTCTACACCATGCATTTCCCATTGTGGTTTAATCAATGCCTCTATCCAGGGAACTTTGGGAACTGTAGCTCTGTGGGGAATGGGGTCGTCTTACAACTCTCAGTACCCTCACTGTTCCTAGGATTCTTTGAGGGAAACCATGACTGCTAAAGGTGGTATAATAGTGTTTTAAATGTATGGTGTTGTTATGACTGGAGCTGTTACATAGGAGCCAGAGACTCCACCCCCTTCCTAACTCTCAACCAGAACCTGATCCATACAGGTGCATACAGTGGTACCTCTGGTTACGTACTGAATTCGTTCCAGAGGTCTGTTCTTAACCTGAAACTGTTCTTAACCTGAAGCACCACTTTAGCTAATGGGGCCTCCTGCTGCTGCTGCACTGCCGTTCTCATCCTGAAGCAAAGTTCTTAAGCTGAGGTACTATTTCTGGGTTAGCGGAGTCTGTAACCTGAAGCGTATGTAACCCGAGGTACCACTGTATATGTAATTATCTCTGCTGCTAAGTAGCCTTGCATGAAGCTACCTGGGCACTTCACAGATGGCCCTGAAGCTCCTGGCTCACCTTCTTCATTTTCCTTATGACTCCGGATGGAATGAGCCAGCCAGAAATTTAGGTAACTGGTGTGGAGCCCTCTGGGTGAAGTAATACCACTGTCTAGGGTGTGAAGTCTAGGATGAAGTAATACCACTGTCATTGGTCTGAATCCATTGCCATGCATGTCTTATCCAGTGACTCCATTGTCATTGATGCCTAGATCTAAGGACTCCATTGTCATTGGTCTGAATTCATTTTCATTAATGATGCAGTCACTGGATGCAGTGACTCCATTGTCAGGATTGCTGGCAGCCTGGAGATCTGCTGAGGGAGAGTTCATGCTCCCTCTGCTCCTCCTCTAAGGAAACCCTAGGTTCCAAGTCTGAACTTTGACACAAGCCCCAGTCCAAATCCCCACTCACCCATAAAAGTGAAGATGCTTAGCACTCAAAAGTGTCCACTAGTGAGCATGCCACCCTGTGACATGCAGCCACTCCTGCTTGTCTAGATGAAAGATACAGAGGGGGAAGAGGTGGGGAGGTAAACCCCTATCCTTTGCATGGTCTGGAATGTATCCTATTATTGTGCAAAGATAAGAGCCATATTTGTAGCTCAGCCAACCTTTTGGCTCAGACAGACTTTTTCTCTGTCGCTGCATGAGGCAGGGCTAGAATTATTATTAATGGGTGGAAACTGGAATAAAACACACTTCAGCTAAACATTAGGAGAAATGTCATGGCAGTGAAATCTGTTTGACAGTGGAAACAGGCTGCCCTGGGGAGTGGTGGCTCTTCCTCACTACGGGTATTTAAGCAGAGGCTGGCCACCCGTCTGTCATCATCCAAAATGCTTGGAACTGTAGTTTGTTAATTGAATTGTAGCTCTGTGAATGGGAAACTACAGTTCGCGGGGTTGGGGAGCCAGGTTCTGTAAATGCGTGTTGGATGTGCTTTAATTGTATGGTACGGACTGTTCCCATTGTTGCATTCTGCATTATAGATCCTGCACTCAGTGGGAGGTTGACCTCCAAGATCCCATGTAATCTTGAAATTCATTTGATTCTACGTTCATTTAAAAAAACAAACACTGGGGGAAGAGGCACTTTGATATTATGGCACTTCAAATCCATCAATATATTAGTAGTAGTAGTAGTAGTTTTACTGATACACGTGCCTAATGGTAAGAAGACTGCAGATCTCCCAGTTATTCAGTTTGCTGTGCAATCATTGTGATGGTATAGCAGGAGGAATCGATGCTTCTTCCTCGGGGATGCAGGTTTGAGACCCGTAAGTGCCAGATAACAGTTCTTCCAAAGCTCAGTGGTAGCTTCTGGTAAATAATAACCAATGCGCTGTGTTTGTCTTTAATGTTGGGAGAGCTATTTTGAGTTGCAAATCCACATGCTTTTCTGTAAAAGCTAACCTGGGAATATTGTCAGACCAATCGCTTATTAGCCTTTTACTGTGCTTCAGGTCCTTTTAATGTTGGCTCAGCCGCCAGCGTTTGTTGTTAATAACAAATATAGCCCTAATGTGGGCTGGAAATAGCATTAACGTCATTAAGCCTGGAAACATCATTTAATCAGTCAGACACAGCATCAAATAAGGAATGTTTTCATAGTAGGAAGGAGATTGCAGGGAGCTCGAGAGAGAGAAAAGCCTAATTAGTTTGAAGAAAGTGAACCATGTGATGGAAAATAATGGCTAGGCAAAAAGAAGGGTGGGCAGTGCATTTAAGATGCCTAGAAGGGCTTGCTTCACCCCTCCCAAGTTTACCCATGTAGATTTGAGGAAGGCAATCCTCAAATCTCAACAGGTACAGCTGACTTCTTCTTTCTCCTCCTCCTTGTGTTTTTCGCAACCAGAGGCAAATGGGACTTCCAAAGCAATGCTATAAGGGTGTGGGGGGTTTTCTGGCCTCTTGAATCTCTGTGCAGAGCTTGGGTATGGGGTGGCCATGGCAGGGTGTGGGTGTTGCAACATGTCTTGAGCTCCAGTTGAGTCTCAGCTAACAGCCTCAGTATGCATTCACCTCCCCTGCTTTTCCTTCACTATATGATCACATGTTTCTTTGTTTCTTGCTATTATTTTGGAGTCCTTTTTAATTTTTAAATTATTTCATGCACCTCTACAAATCTTGGAGTTCCCCCAAATAGGCAGGTATCTCACCAGTGGTTTCTCAGTAGCCCAGTTTTTGGCTTATAGTGCTGCTGGCATTGGCTGGCTGAGTTCAGTATTAGTTGGAAGGTCTCTCCTGCAACAGCATTTTGTACACAGAGGAGAGTTTGCAGAGGCTGGGAGGCTTTCTAGCTTTCACTCTCTTGACAAGGAAAATGGAATGGGCAGAGAAACAACCACTAACACTGCCTCACATCAACCAGTCTTCCTTGCCATAGTCTTAGCAAAGAAACTGTTCGTCATTTGATCCAGGACCTTGAATTCAGTACTTCCTTACAAAATAAAATTGCTTTCCAAGAATAAGCGTATTAGAACATAAAGCTGCAGCTAGCCTACAAACTATTCAAAATGCTGATGGACAGGAACCCACCCAATTCCTATAATTTGCAAATGAGCAAAAACAGTCTCCCAGCTGTGTGATGGGAATAGTGTATATACTGGATTTCGATACTTGCTCTTCACTGTGCACCTAGTTCTGCAGAGACAGCTGGAAAATCTTCTAGATTATTTTCTCCCCAAGGGGTTGCAGATGCCACAGAAGCAAACTTGGAACATACTAAGTGCCCTGCTGGACCTGAGCAAAGCTCCAGTTTCATATGTTCCACAGTGACCAACCAGATGCCAAAAGGAAATTGCAGCAGGGTGTGCAGAAGGAAGATGGTGTTCAACTCAAGTTTCCACTTTTCTAATCCATGACACCCCTGCTGAACCCATCTGTGTGTTTGATGGGATTTTATCACATATGTTGTTGACTGACATATAATGTAGTTTGACTATTCCTCCAAATGAGGAGTTGGGAAACTGTGGCTCTCCAGCTGTTGCTGGACTGTGACTCTCAGTATTCCCAACCATTTTAATTGCTGACCACAGCTGATGAGAGTTATAGTCCAACAACATCTGGAGGGCCAGAAGTTTCTCATCCCTGCACTAAATGTCCTCTTACCTTTATTTTAACAAAGATCTTTGCTGGGCCATTAATTTACCCCCCACCCCACCCACTTATCTGGAGTAGCAATACTGATAACAAGTCCAGGAAATGTTATAATAGCACAAAGGAAATGTCTGTTACTATTCTTCGACTCAAAGAGAATTGCCAAAGTGGTGTGTTCTTGGTTGGCTATTTACCAATATCCTCTGATTATCTATGGGTTTGTTTGGGTTGTTGTTTTTCCTTTGGCTGAGCAGCTGGCAATTAATGAGTTGATGAGAAATGGTCACAATGCAGTGAAATTAGTAAGTGAACATCTGGTATTAAAAGCTAATGCATGCTGAAGGTGGAGGTAATCTTTCAGATTATAGTGAAACAAAAGTCCAGTTCGGGCCTGAACAGGAAATGCTTCTTGTAGGGGGCAGGGGGACAGGGCCATCCATGCTGGCTCTGCCCCAAACATCTTATCCACTTACTTCCTAATCTTCTTGTGTTGGGTGGGGAAAGTCTGAAAGGGGCTTCTCATTGCATTCCCTTGGACATGAGTTGAAGTATTCATTCAGTTAGACACCCTTGATTATCGGAGTTCCCAACCATGCTGCGCGTTCTATGTAGGTTCAGTGTTGAGAAGGTTGGGAACAGAGAGAGTGGAACTGGTGCACGCTGGGACATGGTGGGTGAGATGAGCTTGTGAGATGAGCCTTCAGGTTGATAGTCCTCCCCCCGCCCCTCCCCCAAGGCATAATTCCTAAACAGCACTACTCATTTTATTGATACCAAAGTTACTTCCTCTGGAGGGACAACGATGTTGTGGTAGAGCACGTTCTTTGCATGCTCAGAGGTAGAGCAGGTGACCCACATTCAGAAAGTCCAAGGTTAGCTTTCTGTTTCCAGTTTAAAAGCAAGAGGTAGTTAGTGAGAAAGATCCCTGACAGTCATGGTTACACAGTAGTCTGGTAAGCCTTTAGTAAACCAAGTGGTAGGTTAGAAAAGTGTGAAGTTCAGATCATTGCTCCAGGGATATGCTGTGGATGAGAAGCTTTGCTGTGTACATGGAGATCCCCCAACTCCACCGTAAGAGCTTCATTCATTGGGATTGCCCCCTGTGTTGAAAAGAATGGGAAAGTCTGCATTCCTGAAGCTAAATATGCAGGTTGTAGCTCACATGAGGTTCTGAATTGAAACACATCCATCCAATTTAAGCCTGATTTATACTTTACCTGTGGCATGGTTGCCATTTCCTGGTGGTGGGATTCTATGGAACATTTGGATGATTCTCTCATGTGGTTATAAGGATTACATGGGCAAAACAGTCCAGAGCTCCACCATTTCTGAATATTTGTGGGGAATGGGAATGTGATGGCTAGTCACTCCCAACATGGAAATGCTCATTTGGTCATACCCCATGATACTTCTGCATCCGTTTTAAAGGAATAAAAGTGCCCACTATTACCATGTTGCTTTCACAAATTTAGCTGAACATGTGGGAGCCAGGGGGCATAGCCAGAGAGATGTGCCAATCTTTAGACAAGGCTGTTCAGCACGGTACATCTTTCCCTCTCATATGTTTTATGAATGCATGGGGAGGTTCTTTGAAAACACTATTCCAAAAGGATACAGTGGTACCTTGGGTTACAAACACCTCTAGTTACAAACACTTTGGGTTACAGACTCCCCTAACCCGGAAGTAGTACCTCAGGTTAAGAACTTTACCTCAGGATGAGAACAGAAATTGCACAGCGGCAGCGGGAGGCCCCATTAGCTAAAGTGGTACTTCAGGTTAAGAACAGTTTCAGGTTAAGAATGGATCTTCAGAATGAATTAAGTTCATAACCAGAGGTATCACTGTGTTTGGTTGTCAAAAGATTGACCCAAAGGGCTACCCTTGATGCAGCCTTCAGCTCCTTCTGAGAAGTTCAGCCTCAAACAGGTATAATAACATTAAAAACACCACAGTGAAAACATCACTTTGAAGAGATAATTTACATTACCAAAGGTATTCTGTGTTCATTGGGAAGCCATACTTTCCCTATAAAATCACAGTCTTGAAGTTTCTTCATTTTTGTTTTCAGAAAGATCCTGAAGCAGGGTGATGTTGTTATGCTGCCTCCAGTTTCATTAGTGAGTTAACTCCCACATTGCCCTGCCCAGAAGATCACAAGAGGAAAGGCATAAATTAAAAAGAAATATCGAGACAAATGTATGAATAAAATTTCCAGTATTCAGACAGAGCTGCAAAACCCACTTGTCAGCAGAGAAATGCCATTAAGTCCTTAAGGAACTCATTAATAGATTAACATTTGGATGAGTAATTATAGCTGCACTAGAAATAAAAATAAACAAGCAAGCCTTAGCATCACAGCTCCTCTAAACACTTGGCACACAAGTGAAGATCAATACTATGAAATATCACTGCTGGAAGTACTAAGGTCAAGTTGATTATGTCAAGAATAGATATGCTCTGCATGTGTGTGTATCTGTGTGTTATGTATATGTTGTTGTGAGTTTGGCTGACTTGATCACTGTGAATGGGTAGTTTGGGCCCTGGCAAAAGCCATCTTCTGTCATGTGGTACCCATTGGTACTGAACTTATAAAGGGGCTATGCAGAATGCATGGACTAACACACTACTGGTTAGTCCCCCATGGTTGGGGCTCCCCCATGGTTGGGGAGTACTGGCACTCCCCCATGGTTGACGCATGATCTTATCTATTTGAAGCAGACATGGGTGTATATGCATAGGGTTCCATCCATGGAAATGGGAGCACTAATGTCAATACTTCCACATGTATGAATCCCTTTAGGGTGTTGGCATCTAGTGGGAACAGTTAGCCAGTGCATTCCAGGCAGCCCCTTAACAAATTCATGGGTGACTTGCATTTAAACCAAAACATAAAAATGCAAATAAAACATCAATGTTCTCATGCAAACTCCTACAGTTAAATCACATGTGTGCGCGCATGCACACACACACACACAACCGCCACTTGCCCAATAAGCACACTAACAGCACTAAAGTAGGACTAAAGGTAATGTTAAATGCTTTTTAATGACTGGGTGGTCTGCTGAAGTTCAGCAGTTCATTTGCAGGGGAGTAGGGTATGAGAAAATGTCCTGCAGGTTGCATTTCTGTACATATGTTAGAAGGGGGGATACAAAGGGAAATAGGACACTTATTGGTAAATGATATTATTATTATTATTATTATTATTATTATTATTATTATTATTAAGCCCATATGTGTTTGTCTATTTTAAACTGGCCGCAGTTTCAGTTTGTATGGAATGAGAAAGGAACAGAGAGAACTGGTAATTTTTTGACAGAGCTATTTATTAATTATTTTACTTTGAACAATGTGTATAAAGTGTTCAACATTTTAAAAATGCAAAGCAATGTACCCAAAGTAAGAAAAACAGTGCATAATGAAATAATGTGAAACCAATAAGAAATGCAGTAATTTCACATATCCACAATAACCAGCAATATACATGACTCTCAGACTAATCTTGGAAAGCCTTGGCAAAGAGAAATGCTTTTAGAACGGTATCATAGAAAGCAAGGCTCTCCCATCCGGCTACTGGAGCATCAGGTGGCAGATGCTGATGGCGTGGAGTGGTGGCAAAATGTTGGTGCACAGTTGAGTTGTCTTTAATTCTTACGCCATCCTGATGCCCTTCTGTGCAGTGAAGGACGCTGTCCCTTTGCCAGTGCTGAAGTAAGATTCAAATACCACCTCCTTCCCTACAGATCCTCTCAGGTGTTAAGATTGGAAAAGCAGCCCTTTTAAGACTCATGCCACCCTAAGAAGTTCTGCAGGTGACAGCTGAGGAGAGGGCATTATCTGTGGTTTGACTAGTGCCTTTGTTATACACCTTTAGGTGCCAGGCTAAAATGTTCCTGTTTAACTAGGCGTTTGGCTGATTGACATCTTATGCCTTTTTAAATGTGTTGTCGAAGGGGAGGTGGTTATTGGTTGTCTTTGTTTTGATTTTTAGTATGGATGGATGGATGAACTGACGGATGGATGAGCGGACGGATGGACAGAGAGACAGACAGATGATAGATAGATAGATGATAGATAGATAGATAGATAGATAGATGATAGATAGATAGATAGATGATAGATAGGTAGGTAGGTAGGTAGGTAGATAGATAGATAGATGATAGATAGATAGATAGATGATAGATAGATAGATAGATAGATAGATAGATAGATAGATAGAGGTGGTAATCTTATGTTGTTAACCGCCCTGAAATCTACAGGTATACAAATTTTAATAATGATAATAATAATAATGACAGACCAGCACTTCGAATTGTCCCCAAAATTGATCTGGAAGCCAGCACAGATTAGACAACGATAAAGTAATGTGCTCCCCCCAAAAAATCCTAGATAGTACGCTTGCCACTGCGTTTTGCACTAGTTGAAGTTTCCAAACATTCTTCAAAGGTAGTTCCATGCAGGTCTACTTTATCTACGAAAGGGTGTAGCTGGTACTCCAGCCAAAGCTGTGCAAATTTGCCCCTGGCCATGTGTGCCACATGGCAACCCAGGAGCACCTGCAGACTGCAACCCTGGTTCTTCAAGTAGAGTGCAGACCTATTGACAGCAGGCTTTAGTTTTGTTGTAGCAGTCTTCTAATACAGGAATGGGGAATCTGTGGCTCTCTGATTCCCCTGCAACTCCTACCACTCCTGACCATTGGCCATGCTTGGTTGGACCTGACAAGAGCTGGAGTCCAAGCACCACAGGTTCCCCTTGCGCTTTTCTGATATTTTCTTCTCTCTGAGTGAAGAAGCCTTCAGAAAGAAGACTTTAATGTATTGGGCTAGCGGAACAACAGCTATTTCATGAGAACAAAACTGAAATACATGAAGAGTGACATGGGGCTGTAAAATTCAGAAACGACAGAATGAAGTCATCAAGGTGTAAAAAAAAGATTTCAGGCTTTGAGCTTTGCAATTTTTCTATTGAAATGTCCTCATTGATTTGTTACAAATACTGTTAACCCTGTGTTTGGAAAATGGCGGGGACATTATCGCTTGTGTTCTCATTTGTAATAAAATAGATTAACTTGCTGTGAAATTTTAACTAGACGGAGACACAACAGTAGCTACCTAATGAACCACAGCTCATTGCTGTTAAGTAGCTTAATAGATGCATACTGATTACGGGGCTGAAAAATGGATCTGTTTACGTGCAAAGAAGAAACCGCTCGCATATATTAAGGGGCAAAAAGAGAATCACAACTGCCTTCCATTATAGAGAACGTCTCAATCCACATCCTGGTTCTCATTGCTGGGTCTTCATTTATCACCAAGTGCCATCTAAATGTAGTTTGTCAAGAGTCCAGACCTCTAGGGAGCTCCACTACTGCCTACCTGGGAAATGGAAATCCTTCTCACATCATGCATGTGCCCACAGGTTTAGTTAGCAATGATGCAAATGTGCTTTCTCTTTCCAGGGTTCATTATTTGCAAGTTAAGCTGTTCTGTCATTGTTCCATTAGGCCAGAGACTACAACTCCCATCTTTCCTGACCATTGGCCATGCTGGCTGAAGTTGATGGGAGTTGGAGTCCAACAACATCTGGAGGTCCATGGGTTCTGCTTTAAAGTCTTGAATCAAAGGGGTTCTCTGGGGCGAGTAAGGGGTTGGAAACTAGGGGAAAAAACTCTTCAAATGCATGCAATAGATGGGAAGAATTCAAAAAACAGAACCAACGCTTCCTTGTTTCTCTCTCAGGTCCTTTCTCATTTTAGGTAATTTAATCCAGAGGCCATTTTCACTACCCAAAATAGTAGTGCCTATTGTTCTCCTCCTTTTCTTACCAATATAGTTATAATCTCTGCAATAATATCCTACAGGTCCCCCGGGAAGAGAGAAGGAAAAAACACCCAATGTTTGTTTCAAACTGATTTAAATCAAAAATGCCCTCAAGATACAGAGGCACAAAAGGCCTTGAATAGATTACGATCTGTTTAAGGTTAACAAATATTTTTAATTAGTAGACAAATAGTACAGCAATTAAATGCTTCTCTTTTAAGTTTTATTAGTTATTGTATGTTCATTAAATAAGAGATAATGAGTTAAAAATCATGTCCGTTGAGGATTAACCACTGTATAATAGATAGGCATCTGCTACATGATTTTGAGGTTCACTTGGCATTGAATGTCCAATAACTATCCTATTAAAAAAACGAATTTCAGGCAACATTTTCAGCGCCGTGTGTTTGGAATAGACAAATGCTACGTACAGTATTGCAATTAGGAAACTCTGTTCTAGGACCCCTTGCACAGCCTGTTGGAAGCAGAGCTTGAAATATGAGGCTTGATTAGTAGCATGGCACCTTAACACATTGCCAAAATAGAGGAAGCTTCCTTATACTGAGTCACATCATTAAACCATCTAGCTCAATGTTGTCTAAACTGACCAACAGCAGCTTCTAAGATCTCAGAGGGGACTTTCCCCCAGCCCTACCTGAAGATGCCAGGGATTGAACCTGGGGCATTATGCATGCAGAACAGATGCTCTACCACTGAGTAGTGGCCCTCCCCTCCCAAGAGGACATGTATCACCAACAGAGGACACAAAGAGGATAGATTTACATAAAATTTGCATGTGTTAATTTGTAGGTATAGAAAATTGGAAATAATTACTGTGATTTAAATAGTGGGTTGAAACTGTGACCAGTGTGCCTGCTTAGTCTGCTGTCCAGCTGCTAACTACTGATGGGCAGCTTCAGGACTCATGATCTCCCTTCTTTTTTATCTTTAAATTGGACCTGGATCAATCAGCACTTGAAACAGAGAACTGTATTCCGTATAGTAGGATACCTTACTGACTTGGGAAGCCAGAGCCTAAAATAAAAAAATCACTGGGCAGGATCTGGCATCAGCACGGAGAGAGATCAGAGCTGCAAGAGGTGGTGAGAAAGAGATGTTTGATGGATCTAAGGACGGAGCCTCTCAGACTTTGCCAAACCTTGAGGTAGAGCCTAGCAGATGTAGGTGGACCCAATCCGTAGAGCAGAACACAAAGCAATTCAGCAAAGTTGTGCAGCAGGAGTGGCTAGCCTCCTGAACTACAACTCCCACTATTCCTGGCCATTGACCTTGCTGTTTGGGGCTGATGGGAGTTGTAGTTCAGCAAGATCTGGAGAGTCACAGGCTACCCAACCCTTGGTGTACAGCATAAAAATGCATTGGAGGTAAAAAAAAAAAAAGCCTGCCCTTTGGGTAACTGATCTTGAAAGTGTATTCTAAAGTAACACCAAATAATATTTGATTGCTGTAATTGCTTACTATGACATGGTCATCTCACACAGCCACTGCCTTAGCTTGTACCCCAGGTATTAAGGAGTGGAGTTAAAGCACTCCCCCCCCACCTCTCTGGGCTCTTTTCTACCTTTGATTGTCTCTCACCAGAGCACTCTGGGGCTGGTTGATGCCTGACTGCCTTTTGAACAGCCACCTGCAGCACTCTCCCTACCTGCTATTCCCAGTGGTCTTGAGGTCTTGAGTCCCCCTTGTATTCAAAGGCACTGCAACAGAGCCATGCCAGCATGCATTCCTGCTCTCCCTCTTGACTACCCTTCTCTGCCTCTTCTGCCGATGCACCTATGATAGTACTGTCTTGGCAGATATATGTGTGTGTTCTGATAGGTTTGGGGGATGGCCTAGCCATCAGTCTGAATTGGGGCAGCAGTGATGTACTCCAAATACTTTATTTTAATGTGCTTCTTCTTTCTAAAGGAAAGAATTCATGACAGCCCTTCACCAGCCCCATCCATGGAAGAGAGTCAGCGGCCCGGGAGTCATGCCTCTTCACACCAGAGCAGCAGCATTTCAAGTTCTCCATCGCAGCTTGACAACACATCAGATAGAATTGGTTGGTACCCTATTCATGGCGACTGTTCCGATGCCACTGTTGTCTGGAAGTGTCCTTTGTCAAAGATCTCTCACAAGAGACAGGTGGAAAGGAAGCTAATTGTAGGAAGTGAGCATATATCCAAAGGATGCAAACAATGACTGTGGGTGGCAATAACATTTAATCAGTTAGATTAGCCACTTAAGAGCACAAGCCTAAGATTGTTCTCAGAGAAGTTCATCCCACTGAGTTCAGTTGGATTTATTCCCAAGGAAGATTGCACACCCAATTTTAAGTGGAGAGAGGAATATGATACAAGCTTGAATCCAATTTAATTAGGTAACAGTTATACTTAGTACTTCCTCACAGAATATGCTCTGGTTGGTTTCAGCCCTGGAAAGTTTAGGAAACAGATTATATTAGTTTAGGAGAGCTCCTGCAAGTCCGAGTAAAGAATATGAGCTGGATAGACCAATGGTCTGACTCTGTGTAAGGCAGGCTACCTACGTTCCTATAGTCTCAGTCTGCAATCTGATTGCAACCTGAAAATCGCCATATTTATTTTAAAATGTTTGCTCTCTGACAACAAACATTCATCAGAGTCATGAAAAGTATGTTGATAATAATAATAATACTTTAGAATAGAATTTTAATAGTTCTGTTAAGTATGACAAATGTAATTTTTAATCAATAAAGAAAATAAGAAAGCCAAATATCATATAGTTACCTTATCCATGTGATTTTACAGGTGCTACATTAAAAGAAAAATCTCAGTGGCAAAGATTATTGTCTTTGAACTGTCATCCATCAGTTTGGGTTGTTAACCATCTAGCTGTCTATATCTGTCTATTAAGTGAGAGGAATTACAGATAATTACCAATTCCTTAAATCCTCCGGTCTATTAAAAGCATTTTTCTTCCGAAATGATTTCAATGAATCACTCTTCTTAATTAGTTAATCTGAACATTTCAGAGGAAATCACTCATGTCTCAACTCATCTGCAGTTTTTCACTTTCTTCGTGGTTTTCTTTGTATTGTACTTGCAGGCTTAATTCCCCCTGTCTGCAAGAATTGGTAATTCCCTCCCTCCAAAAAAAAATAAATCCATTCATTTTGTCCATACCCCTAGACTCCCATTTCTCATGTGTATGACTAATGGATGGAGGGTGCACAGTGCTATTTTTCTAGAAAAATAGGTGCCAAAACGTACCATGAACACCTCCTCCGTTCTCTTATAATGGCAATGGTGCCCACTGGTGCTCACTCAGTTCTGGTGAGTTCCTGCTGGAAAAAACCCTGGGGGTGGCATGGAGCTATGCCTCATGGTCTTGCTCATGGCAAGTGTGCTTATCTGGCTCTTCCCTTCTCACAGAAGACAGAGCCCCCTGTTTGGGAGCCCCAGTGATGTGGAGAAGGGGCCAGTGGGAGTATAGCTGGCTGCTCCCTTCAGATTTTCACTGAACATGCCATTGTAGCAGGGCACAGGGGTGTTGGAGTACATCTGTTGGCAGAAAACATAGCCCCAGTCTACCTTTAATGCGTTAGGGTTTTATATGGAAGGGATAATGTGGGCTCCTAACACTAGGTGCCTTCCTACACAACCACTTCAGAATTGATCATACAAGGTGCATGAGCAAATGGTGCATATGGATTTTTTTGAACTTGTGAATGTGTCCAACATGGTACAAAGTAGGGGAACCGGGCATTTTTTTTAAAAAAAGTGAAAGATAATTCCTAGAAATGGTGGTGCTTTATATTTGAATGATCTAACTGGTGTGCATTTTCACGTTCCACAGCAATTTTGCTGTCATCCATTACTAGACTCCAGTTGCCAGTATTGATCACAGAGCAGGGATGGAGAACCTTTGGTCCTCTGGATGTCAGACTACAACTCCCATCATCCTTGGCCATTGGCTAGGGCTGATGGGATCTGAAGTCCAGCAACATCTAGAAGACCACAGGTTACCTATCACTGATATAGGTGGGGAAAAGTATTTTGCAAATTCACTTGGAGATGTGACCTCTCTCACACTAGGAAATAGTATTACTTGGTATTTCAGAGAGCATAAATGGATTGACATTTGAATATACCTCAGGCAGATTAGTAGAATATCATCAATGGTGATAAAGGAGACAACTAGGATAGAAATTAAGGGGTTTCCAGCTGTAATGCTTTAGGAGATACGAAAAAAAGGTTTACAAATGGGTAAAAGCTTAATGGTAAGGATTTGCTGAACTAACAAATTGAAGTGGAATACAAAGAAGGGAGGTATGAGGAGGTCTGGGGAAATAAGCGTAAGGAAGATATGTTATGGAAAATTATTTGTTTTTTAACTGTTTTTATGTTGTATGTTGTATTTTGTTTCTTTTTATTTTTCATTTTCATTGTTATATTTTAAAAACTTTAATAAATATCTTTTTTGGGGAAAAAAGATAAAGGAGACAACTAAATAATTATGTGAAAGCATTTGTAGTAGGAAGAGTAGGTATCTCTCCTGCTAAGGCTTGCTTCAGTTGACACAATCCTACACTGCAATCATGGTCGGGTTAAGCTTTAAGAACATCTGTGAATTCTTTGCAGTGGCCATAAAGTTAACTATTCTGATTTCTCTGACTGTGATGTAATGTAGCCCAGTCAAGGGCCACCAGTGGAAAAGGGACACCGAATAACTAAAAGGATGTGCTCTGAAGGCCCTTTCCCATCTGACTTTGTATGAATTGGCCAGCTATGTTGAAGCTCTTGGGCTTCACAAATCTCATACCCACTAGCCAAAGCAGTGTTCATTATAAAACCTGATCCTTGGTGGCAGGTATGTGGCACAATACATTTCCAGTTCCTGAATAGCAATCTCAAGAAGATTGAGCACCCCCAAGAATATAGTAATTGCTCTTCACTGTTGTACGTTGAGAATATTGTTTATAATTTTGGCAAATAAGCAGGTCAATGACCCTCACTCTTTCTCCTTCTTCACTCTGTCATGCCCATTCTTTTAGGCATGCTGCCAACTAATAGAGAGGGTGAACCTGTGGATCAAGAACCTGGGCCCAACCCAAAGAAACTCCTGAAGGAAAAAGGTAATATCCTCTAATATATCGTTCTTCACAAAGGATCAAAGACTGGATTCACTGCACTCTTCCTGTCTGTTGAAAAATGATCACAGTAGCTAAGTGTGTAGTTTTCGTTTGCTTTTAGATTACAATTAGATGGCATTTGTTGCAAAGCCCCCCGCCCCCTCTGTACTCTGTCTTCTAACCATGGAGAACAAACAAACAAACCCTGTCTGGTTCATAGGCTGCAAGTTCAATCAGTTGTTCGGGATATTGGTGAGCTTCTTTCATGTAGAGGTAAAACAGCTGATCCAGACCTCTGAGGCCTCAAGCTTCATGGAAATAAACACACCAGCGATAGGGACAGACAGAAAAGCAACCCAGAAGTATAGACGTGAAGTTCAAAAGAGCCAGGTTTTATTCATTGGGAAGAGAGCATTTACACAGGTTGATGGAAATAATACATAATTTCAACACAAAGATAGATGTTGATGCCCTTGGCTGGCGGTATCTATTCCCGAATAGTTCTAGAGGACCAAGACCAAGTGTAGTGTGGGGGTAGCCTTGAGATATTAGGGTCTTGAGCTCCATAAGGCTACATATATCAAACCCTGTATTGAAATACCCATCTGGTTCCTTCTTGTCTTGCCTTTAGATAGCAGATCAAGACACTGTTTTTTCAGTATACTTTTGCTGTCCATGGTGAAGGACAATACGCGCACACACACACACACACACACACACACACATGCCACGTACAGAAGCTGCCTAGTTTGGCAGCTGAATCTTACTTTGATAGTGGTAACAGGATAGTGACCTCCACTGCACCTGAGGCTACTGCATTGATGAGGGTGCAGCATAGGTTCAAAAGCACAAAGGGACATAACCACCAGGCCCTTGGTCCACCTAGTTCAGTATTGTCTACACTGACTGGCAGCAGCTCTCTGAGGTTTCAGACAGGGGGCAAAATAATAGTAATCCCCAGCTTCACCTGGAGGTGTTACGGGTTGAACATGGCACCTTCTGCATGTCAAGCAGATGTTCTACCTCTGAGCTATGGCTGTTCCCTTGTAACGTGGCTCTTGGGAATGTGCCCCAGCATTTGTCACCTGAGTCTTCTGCTTAACAGATGGTCATCTTATCAGAGTTAGGTCCTGGTTTTGCTGCTGCTTCTTTCCCCCAGTTTTGCTGGTTGCTGCATTCATTGAAGAGTGTATGTGTGTGTTTTGTGATGTCTGAGTTTTCTGGTTGTTGTTGTTTTTTTGTTGCTTTGAAGGACTATATGAATGGAAAAGCAGAGTGAACATGTCTACATAAATAAATTCAAGTATAATATGGTATGCAAAAATAGATTAAATATGAATATGACTAAAGATTTTGAGTGCTTACTGTGACTCAGCAAGTTGGCTGACAGTTGCATTTCTGAATACAGTTTTCCCCCCTAGAACACCCATTTTGGAGTGAGCCTGTGGCTACAGATTATTGCAAGTTATATGGCAAAATTATACAAATTTTGATTCACACTCCACCAAAATTATACCAAGCAGATGAATATTAAATAGGGAAGGCCAGTTCAGGAGTGCAGATTCTGCAGTCATATCTGCACTGTGCCGTGTAGCTTACCTATATACTTCTGTTACTTGTGTTTTGTATACAGTATTTCCTTCCGTAATATTTGTATATTTGTATGAAATGTGAGCCTCATTTTTCATACCCTGACTGTTTGTCTTTACCAAGAAAAATAATAATAATAATAATAGTGTTTATTCCTGTGAAGGTTTTCAAAGTTATTATTAAGGTGGTATGTAGTTAACTCAAAATTATCAACATTTATTAAGTATGACAAGTCAGCAATTTACACAAGCATGGCAAACATATGTTTTCACATCTGGTTTGAGTAATATCATCATGATTTTTAAAATGATTTATAGCTCTGCAGGCCATAAAATGCCAGCTTTGCTGTAGCTTGGAGTTTTTCAGTCATTGAGCAAATTACTAAAAGCATGTAATGGGGGCAGGGTGGGGGAGCAGGGGAGTGAGGGAGAGGTGTTTGCCTGCGTCTTAAATGTAACTCCAAAAGTTTGGTATTCCATAACAATTAGCAGGGCAACTTGTGCAAAATCCAGCTACAGTTGTTAACACTCCATATTAAGAAGCACTAAAATGCTGACAAGGTGATCTTGTTCCTCAATAGGTAGGGAGCAGATTTCAGAGTGTGTCCCTGTAGGATGCCGCAATAATCAGGACCACCTAGGGGCAGGGAAGAGCGGTTACAGGTCCAGATCCAGCAGGGGAGCCAAACTGTGAGCTTTCATTAAAAAAAAAAAAGTGTCCCTAGCACATGTGGAATGAAAGTTATGAAGCAAAATGTGCAGGCACCATTTGAAGCAATTGCTTTGTTAGTTATGAGCTTACCCTTACCTTTCAGTGTGTTTCACCAGTGAGTGAAGTCAGAGGTGTGTTTGACAAATGCTATAGAGAAGCATAAAGTCACACAAACCAGAGCAGACACAAACATGGCTTCCGAATGGCCAAGGAAATATCTTCTCCAGACAATACAGAAGAGATTTCCTGGGCCATTTTGAAGCCATGTTTAGGTCAGGGATGGGGGGCGCATGTCAAACTAGTTTTTCCTCTAGAATCAGACAATATCAAAAGGCTGCCCTGTTAATTTTTAAGGGACTTTCTGTGTCATTTTGATGCTGCCTCCCCATCTTTTTCCATAGAGAAGTGATTGCTATCCAAATAATATCAGTGAGCCAGTGTGGTGTAGTGGTTAAGAGCGGTAGTCACGTAATCTGGGAAACCGGGTTTGTGTCTCCGCTCCTCCACATGCAGCTGCTGGGTGACCTTGGGCCAGTCACACTTCTGTGAAGTCTCTCAGCCCCACTCACCTCACAGAGTGTTTGTTGTGGGGGAGGACGGGAAAGGAGAATGTTAGCCGCTTTGAGACTCCTGAAGGGGAGTGAAAGGCGGGATATCAAATCCAAACTCTTCTTCTTCTTCTATCAACAACAACAACAACTGAGACATCAAGAACTGCAGTGTTGTGGTGACAGGGCAGTAGTGTGTCCTCTCAAAAGTAGCAGCAAAAACAGGAATTCATGCTCTTTCTAACTCAGATTAAGCTTCATGCTATCTTCTTCTTCTTCTGCTTCTTCTTCAGTATGTGGGTATCAAGTAAATGCCCTGCTAATGGAAATAAAATCAATCATTACCATATATTGCAAGGAGCAGGAGGATTGTTCTCGACGATGTGTAAGCTATGTCATCCCTACAAAGTAGCCCAGTGATGCTATACTTATTGGGGGGGGGGGAGAGGCAAGTAGTGTATGATCCGCTTGCAGTGTAGTACAGTGTTGCTATTCAGTCTCTTTTAGGTAAATGCAGTTGGTGGGGGCAGGGGTTAAACTTATAGCAGCAATGGGCAAGGCAGGTGATTAATTGCTTTAGCACCCATAGAGGAAAAATAGGGGGATTCACTGCTGCTGGTGGTAAAAACTTGTAAATGGAGAGATTCGTGTCAAAGACTGAAATACTTTTTGCTCAAAACAAGAAAAAGAAAGTGGTAGCTATTTGACTTGTTCTGGTAACACTGCTGTAGTTATTAAGGAAAAAAATAAATGATCACAACAAATGTTTTTAGAATGCGCAGCTTGCTTTTTAAGAATTTAATGTTGATTTCTCCAGGCATGGGCTTAGTTGCCGTAAATCATCAATCTCCTTTGATCACAATCCCCATCCAAAATGTACTCTTATTTAGTACTGCTAACATAAGATCTACTAATGAAAGGTCTACAGCAACATAACCAGTTTACAACTCATGAAACTTAAGTTCTTTCCACCATTCAGGATTGGCACAGGGGGGAGAACAGGGCTCTTGAGCTGGATAGCAGGCAGAAATCCATCAGGTTAGGCCTTTTCTATTATGGAAATATCTCCTGTTGCTTTGTCCCAGCTCCTGCCAACCTAGCAGTTTGAAAGCATACCAACGCAAGCAGATAAATAGGTACTGCTGCAGCGGGAAGGTAAACGGCGTTTCCATGCACTCTGGCTTCTGTCACGGTGTCCCGTTGCGCCAGAAGCGGTTTAAGTCATGCTGGTCACATGACCCGGAAAGCTGTCTGCGGACAAACGCCGGCTCCCTTGGCCTGAAAGCAAGATGAGCACCACACCCCATAGTCACCTTTGACTGGGGTTAACCATCCAGGGATCCTTTACCTTTTTTACCTTTACATCTATGGGGAAAGCTTCACCTGATGGCATTCTGTCTGTCATATATCTTACTTTTTTATTTTGTGTACTCTATCCCTCCTACAAAAGAGGGTATGAATGTTCTTATGGCACAAAGTGTATGCAAGTTTTTGTACACTTTTGAGTGTGAGAAGGAGAGCCCAATTCACATGCAGTGTTCTGGGCCCCTAAAAATCATGTCGGCAGCCTTAAGTTTAATTCTCCCCTGTATTATGTAGTCTCTATAAACTGGAAAATATGAATTTGTTCAAAATAGGCAAGGGAAACAACACAACAACACTTCTACATTTTTGAATATATGGCACTTTTGTTTAGCTGAGGATGGGTAAGTTAGTTCATGACATTTTTGCATGTGTTCATCATAAGTCAATTCCATTTGTGCTTTAATCTGTTAATTTTAAATTGTTCTTTTAATGAGCATGAAAATTTAGCATTTAAACACATATTTAAATACCGTATCCATTTTAAGATGTATTCTTGCTTCAAAATATGCACTTTCAAATATACTTTGAGCCAAAAATTGCTCCAGAAGTTTCAGGAGTTAGCTAACTTCCAAACCAGACATGGAAGGTGCAACTGAAGTCTGTTCATAGTGGTTTTTATGAACACCAGATTCCTCAAGCGGCCCAAGTTTTAGCAATAGATATCTAAGCTAATTTGTAGCACTGTTTTTTTTGAAAAAGTAATTGCCTACAAATATTGTGAAAGAGCCATATCCTTTCCCCATTTGTTTGTAGAGACTAGGTTGGATTTGGTAAGTTTTATTATATAAGGGGTGAAATACTGTCTACCTGTGTCTTTAAACCCTGAAATCATTCCCAGTTATTGGGATAATGTACAAATCGCTCTCCCCCTCTGCTTTTTGTTTTGAAGTTTTATTCTGCGTGGCATTGCAGTTTCTGATACTTTCAACCGTTCCAGCATCTGTTATTGTTGCTTTCAGAAACTTTGGAAATAGTTTTGGGGAGGGGAGGGGTTGCAGTAATAATAGACAGTCTTTCAGATGGACTGTTTTCATTTTTGAGCAAGGGGTGAAAATTAATGAGTTGGAAGATAAGAAAAGATCAGTGATTTGGCTCAGGAACTTAGGTGACTCCCCCCCCCACCTCCTTCTCTCTCTGCCTTTTTGGTGTGTTCGTTTTATATGATTCCAGCACCTACTCAACAGAATGCTGTCCAAGAAGAATCAGTCTCCCACCACCACCACCTAGAATATCAGCATATGTCTTTCGCTTCCCATGAGGTGATCCCAGACTTTATTCTCCCCAAAAAAGAGTAGCAAAGAAGTGCTTCATAAATGGCACAAATCTAGAGAGCAAGCAGATGGAAAGGCAAACTAATATCCTGAGTTGCTGTTTCCACCAATATGCCATGCAAACTGATAGAAATGCTGATGGGCTTAGCATCTATAGCTTTTAAAGCTGAAGTCTTTTAATTTTTTTTAAGAGATCTGAGTTTATGGTGGAGCACTCATTTGGTGAGGGGTCGATTTGTACAATAAAACAATGGCTTTGGGAAAGGGCTGCAGTTCAGTGGTAGAGTGCAGAAAAGCCCAAAGTAAATTCCTGGTTTCTCCAGGTAGGGCTGGCAGAAACTCCTGCCTGAAACACTGGAGAGCTGCCGATAGTCAGTGTGAGCAGTACTGACCAAAATGATGAACCAATGGTCTGACTTGGTGTGAGGCAGCTCCTTGTGTTCTTATAGGCTGACCCTGTGGTCTGCTGGAACAGACAAAATGTTAGGAGCATTGTGTGCTGGCAGGCATGTGGAATAGTGTCTTCTCCGTGGTGGCCCCCCAAATTGTGCGATTCAGTACCACGTGAGATCAGGCACATCCCTCCACACTTTTAAACAGGCCTTCAAGACTCAACATTGACTGAAGGTTCCCCATCTGTATCCTCAAAGGTGGGGTATAAATCAAAACATTCAAAGGGACCATCTCCCTTCCCTTCCCTCCCACTCGCACCAGTACAACACCGGGAGCAAAACACACGAATGTGAAGTACCTATTGTGAAGTGACCCTAGCAGCAGAATCCTATACATGTTTCCACAGATGTAAGGCCCAATGAGTTCATGGAAGCTTATGGACAGGTAAGTAGATAGAGGATTGCAGCTTGAAAGAAGGGCAGCATAAGGGCTGATACTGGCAAGGTCAGGAATAGGCTGCCGGTAATAGTTCAGTGGCACTGGCAATATCTCCCCCACACTCCCATCACAATTGACTGATGCTTCAGAACTAGTTGACAATAAACCTAATAGGCTAAGGCACTCTATAACTAACCTTTAAATGAGAAGTTGCCCGTTGTTCCTTTAGCAATTAATCCAGTGTTAAGGAATTTAATTGACCACAAGACTACATTATTAAAGGAGCGGGGTGGGTGGGAAACGGTCACCCTAATTGAGACTTGAACCTGTACCCTTTATTTACTGTGCTGCTCAAGATGTGATTTAGGGGTTAATTGACTGGCTAGCATTTCCCTGGCTGCAATTATTTCCTCTAACCAGCGCTAAATGCGCACTGTAGCTAAGACCATTTTTAATGGCATCTTTTGCTATCAGCTCTTAGAATAGTGTCACAAGGACAGCCATGAAAGGCTGACTGGTGGGGCCATGGAAGGATATAAATAAAGAGATTCAAGGTTGTCTTTCAAGTTTCTAGTGAACACATCAAGAAAGAAAGAAAGCGGGTATTGATGTTGATTCACAGTTACAATGGAGGGTGGCTAATTTGCACACGGCTGATCCACACATCCCGTAATTCACACGCAAACCTAAGCAACATCTTTGATGTCATAAGCAATGTTGAATTATCTTGGACCATTGCAGGCTCTTTGTCTTTTGCTAAGCCTTCATTAATCAATACAAAGCTTCTAACTAGCAGACTATTAAATGCCATCGCTGGGAATGATCACATCTCAGAGGTTGAGAGGCTTGGTTTTCTTTGTTTTTTGTTTTTAACTTCACACAGAATGTTTGGGTTTGCCTGATACATTGGAGCATTGTGCACTGTGTTAAGCTCTGAGCATCACAACCTAAGAAGAGTGGCAATATATTAGGGCCAGTAGAGTTTTGCGTGTCAGGCTAGGACCTGGGAGGCTCAGGTTCAAATCCTCATTTGACCATGAAGCTCACTGGGAGACTCTGGAATCTCTTGCTACTCAGTCTGTCTCACATAATGTTTGTGGTGCTGAAATGAGGAGGAGAGCAGCATATGCTGCTTACAACTCCTTGGCAGAAAGGCAGAATACAAATTCAGTAAGTAAAAATTGCATTTGAATGGTATGATATTGACTACCAGATTTTGGGTGTTGCATAGCTTATTCCTATGTGTCCTGTTTTTGAGCTTCATATGGGGCTTCTCACTAAATACAAAGACAGGACAGACTTGTTACTGGTTTATATGGATCTTTGGTCTGAAGCAAGACTCCAGGGAGTTGGAGCATGCCCTGCTGTACCCAACATTGGGGTGAGGTGGAGAATGAGAGGCAAGAGTGACATAGATACCCTTCCTTACAATGGTGGTGCATGATACACAGCTGTGCCTGCCACTTATTATGTCATTTTCTTTAGCCGGTCTCCCTTAGCATGGTTGGCCCAGGCCAGCATCTTAGTTGTTCATATTTCTAGACATGAGCCAGCAGTGTAGTGTGGCTGCTAAAAAAAAGGTTAATGCAGTGTTGGGCTGCATTAACAAAAGCAATAGTTCTAATTACAGGTAGGGAGCCATGTTGGTCTGCCATAGTCAAAACAAAATAAAATAAAAATTCCTTCCAGTAGCACCTTAGAGACCAACTAAGTTTGTCATTGGTATGAGCTGTTGTATGCATGCACACTTTTTCAGATACAAGTGTGCATGCACACAAAAGCTCATACCAGTGATAAACTTAGCTGGTCTCTAAGGTGCTACTGGAAGGGATTTTTTTATTTTGTTTCAAAAGCAATAGTGTCAGGGTTAATAGTTCCATTTTATTCTGTGCTGCTCAGGCCAACATCTGGAACGTAGGGACCACATTTTATGAAGGATGGTGACGAAACAGGAGCATATGCAGAGGATGGCGATCAAGATGGTAAAGGACTGGGAAATTAAATCCTGTGAGTTGAAGGAGTTGTGTACATAGTACATTTAGCCTGGAGAAGATTAAGTGGAAACAAGATAAGCATCTTTAGATGTATGGGCAGGTGACATGCAGAAGATACAGCACATTTATTCTCTGTGGCTCACATTACAGTTTATTCAGTTTTCCTGATTTTCCCTAGCAGTTAATTTCTGCATTATATTTGAGCTTTCTCATTACATTAAAAAAGTCAGCTTCCAGAAACATAGTGGAATAAAATGCAAGTTTAGCAAACATATTTTTTCTTCTTTTTTCTGGAAGCAAGTAACATATAAATGAGCACTAAATCTGTGCAATTGAATTCCACGATGTTTCCGGAAGTGGCTTTTACATCGTGTAAATGCAGAAATTAACAGTTAGGGAAACATGAGGATGGAACAAACTGCCGTGTGAACACAGCCTGTTTCTCCAGAGGGCAGCCATCTGTCAGGGCTGTTCTAGCCACATTCTGCCTTATAGATCTTTTATCATTATATCATTATCTTTTTATCTTTATCATTATTACCATTGTTGTTATATAGATTTATTTTCCCTGGCGGGACCCAATGCAGTTTACAGATGCAAACAAGAACCACTAAAAGCATAGAAAATGACAATACTTTAAAACAATTAAATATAATTATAATTATGTGTGTAAATAAAGTATGTTTAAAGCATACAAATAATCACACAAAAACAGCATGGTACCAGCCCTTTCATTAAAAGCAGTCAGTTCCCAATTCCCAGGTTAGAATGTGAATTCTTTCTCTCTTGCTTGGTCCCTTCTGTTATTTTATTAACAAAATCTTTTTACCACTTGATTGTAAAAACAAAACTATTAAGTGGATTACAAAAATGTAGAATGAAACATTGAAATTATCAGTAACACACACACCAGTTAAAATAGGTATTTAAAGGGATTATTAAAATCAACAGTATCTAAAAAGAGGTAAAACATATAAAAAATGTTTTAAGCATCTGACAAAAAGAGTATTGCACAACAATAGGCAGAGAATTCCAAAGTGTAGGTGCAGCCACAATACAAGATTGATTTCATACAAGTGCAAGATGTGTATTGTGTGGCACTTGTAACAGTACCACTTATGCAAATCAAAGCTGTCAAGCAGGCACATATGGCGGGTTAAGGTGATCCCACAAGTAAAGTGGTCATAAGATGCTCAGGGCTATATATATGTAACAATATGTAATAATATGATCTTGTCCCGGGACTTATAAAACTTGATGGGCACAACTTCTTGAAATCCACGGGACTCAGCTGAACCTGCAAACTATCTTAAATCCTGTTTATTGCAATGAGTCAGCCCCCAAGCACATCTAAGTTTGGATCCAACCATCTCTTTTTATTCAGGGTTTATTCAGTCTTCCTGGGGAGATGGGCTCTGCCCAATTCACCAGACCGTGTTTTAGCCTCCATTTGCATGATCCAGTTATCTTCCTTACCTCCTGGTTTGCAATAAGTTTAGTTGATCTTTGCATCTGAATCACACAAACGGATTACTGCAAGCCATTGTTTCTTCATAAACTAGATATAGAAACCATGCTTTGAAAAGGCTTCCGATTTTGAGTTGGAGGTGAGTGATGGGTAGTGGTAATGTTAGCTTGCTCAGTACAGGTGCAACGACCAGTTATACTTCATGCAAACCAGGAAGTGAGGGAGGGAAACGAAACCTGTGAAAGGCTGGGGGTGGAGGGACATAGTTTGTCCCGTAACATCTGAACTGGACCAGTGGGTGTACCAAGACCAGTGGTGTAGCGTGGGGGGTGCAGGGGGGGCCGGCCGCACCGGGCGCAACATCTGGGGGTTGGGGTTAGGGGGCGCAAATCCACGGGTTAGGGGCGCAAATCCATGGGTTAGGGGGCACAAATTACTTGCCTTGCCCCGGGTGCTGACAACCCACGCTACGCCACTGACCAAGACATTAATATTTCCACACGCACAGTTGTGGGCCTTGGAGACACCATTCTGCAATTGTAAAGTGCACAGGAACCAATTTAGGGCACCTTGTAAAACCCTTAAAGATCTTTGCAATGATTGCAAAGCTAAAAAATGCCCGGCCTGCACAGCCTCGCATGCTGACATACCTTTCTGTCACCATTACTTGGTGAAATAACTGATAGCAATCAATGTGATTATTTCCCGTCGCCAGAACATTTTTATTTTTACTGTGGTATTAGCTGGCTGTATGTTTTGGGAAAGAAGATATAAATATGTTTAGCCTCTGAATATAAGCTCCGTAGAAATGTTATATTACCCACTTGGAAGTGAAACTGTAGGTGACATACTGTTCAGGAACGAGGGCCAGCTTTGCTTACAAATCAGCTGGATGATGAGGTTGCAAAAGTTATATTTTCCCTGCTTTCACTGGTGGAATTTATTAGCTTCTTGGAATTGATTCTGGATGCCTTTCATTTGCCATTGGGCTAAAGTCAGAAGCAAAATGATGATATACCGCATTTTTGCTCACTCATCTTTTTATTGCCTAACTATTGTTATTGAATAAAAGACATTTGATATATTTCAAGAAGGAGACCCAGAACGAGAGAGGGAGGGAGAATGTTTCATTTTCTTTCTTTTTTTAAATGGTCATCTGTTTATTTGAATGCTGGGCTGGCCGGCCACAGTATTGAGCTAGCAGCTGGAGTGAGGGGTTGGGGGGGAAGAAAGGGGGAAGCATGGAGAGAATAGATCCATTGACGGGGGAAGCAGTGAGGCCTACAGAGGCTGCCAAAACGTTGTGTCATTTTATTTGCCCGGGAAGAATGGACCGGAGCAAAGTTAATATCGATGCAGTGTATGAAAGTGTTTGAGTCGTTATCTCTGGGAAGATAATGTGAACTCAGCAGTATCATTGCTTTGATCTTTGGTTAAAGTCTTAACAAAACTAGATTGCCGTTTGACTGACAACCTTGTCAAGGAATGAATGAAGACTGACACTCCAATATTGAAAATGCAGCGTTTACAGAAGTTTTTTGAGTCCCAAGTTTTCTCATGACACTGCTTCTTTTGTGGAAGACTGAATTTCACATTTATTTCCACCACCCCCCACAAAAAATAATGAAAATAATAAAATATATACCTTGCCGGCTACAGCAGAAACTTACAATTTTTAGTCTCCCGGCTGCCAAAAGCTGCTGCCTTTCCTGACAAAGTTGTTTTTGATGTGTTCATGCTAGCAGTACAACCAAACAATCTCAGCTTGGCAACACTGGGATTTATCGTTTGGAACAGATACTGCTCTGGCAGTTTTCGAGAGTCAAACGAAATTATGAACTCTGCTACTCAGATGCAGGTGCCCATGTTTTCCCCCATTGAGAGTTGCTTTTATTATTATTTTTTATTATCTCCTTTTTTAAGATCTTTAACCTGCTACATCTCAAGGGCTCAAATAAATAGCAGTAATTTACAAAGGCAGGGCAACAAACTAATTAACTATCGAATACAATACCATGTGAAGCATTACAACTGCCTTACTATATATTTTATTATTATGCACGGTGACAAATGTGTACAGATTTTGGGTTAGAAATTGCTTGGGATGATATATAATCCCTAATGGATCTGGGGAGGGTGGTTTCTGATGTTTTGAACCATACAGTTCTCAGACCATTAAAAATAATCATATCCTGCAAAGGTTCTAGTTAAAGACAGCTATAGACAAGGTGAAGCAGCCATCTCCCTAGATTATGGGTGCTATTAATGATTCCAAAGATGGTCCCTTTTAACAAGTTGTGAATAAAGCTTACTTTCATGGAGGAGTTCCGAGGTGGTAGCGTGCATTGAAGTTGAACAAAGCAGTTGCTGTAGGATGCTCCAATTTTGGAGAGGAGATGTTGCACCTTAGCAGTAAATCTCATGCTTTGCATGTTTAAGATCCTAGTTTTGATACGATGCATCTTCAGGTAGATCTGAGAAAGATCTGTGTCTGAAACCTGTATCTGTTGCTTGCTTGGATGCCGGTTGTGTGTATGTAGAAATCTGTGGGTTTTTATATGGCTGGAATGTACAAGTGCAAGAGTCGTATCTGTTGCTTTGCTCACTTTCTGCCTCTGGCATGTGGCCTCCAGGAGCCCGCAATGCATTGTAGCCCTTATGCTGAAAAAAGATCCCCACCTCTGCTTTCAAGAAGAAGAAAAGATTGAAAAACATCCAAGTCTCTAGTGTGCAGAATGCAGGATGATTTGCACCGTATCATCCACAACCATATCACCCGCAATCCCCATGCCATCTCCAATTTGCATTGAGAAGGGCAGTTGGTCGAAGAACCATTTATGCAGTTGTGACTGTCATTCTGGTCTATAGGGCTATCACACTGGAAATCCTGCCTGAATTGTCTCCTGGGTAAATTCATTTTACCTTGCTCCCTTTGGTTCTGCTTATCCAGGGGCACTTATTGGTAGCAGGATTAATCACAGACGTTTGTTTCCCCTCTCCAGTTTTCCCAAGTCATCTTCATTCTTTCTCATGGTTTTTGTGTAAATATTTCACGGTCAAAAGACATGTAAATATTTCTCTGTTGGGAAATGCAATACATTTCCGCATAAGTGTCATTCTCCTTTTCTGTTCTGATCATTTAGAACATGAAAGAGAAACTTGTTTTATTCCGACTTCGCTCTCTCGACACTGTGACAATGTGCTCTTATTTATTGCTAAAACAAAGCTGTAGGGAAAGTATATTTGGAAACCATTAAGTTACTATTATCCCAGCAAAGCTTTTCAGAGATGGCTCACTTGTTGACTGGTTTTGGTTTTTATGTTTAAGTAAATAAATAACCTTTCCACTTCTTCCAGAGAACAGGAGTGAGTGAGAGAAAGATTAATATCTTCCTCGTCCCCTTAGCTAACAATTTCCTTAAAGCAGATAAATTACAGCACCACCACCCCTCCTTTTTTAAAAAGCTGGAGTTTTAATTTAGTGTTTCCTTTCATCCACTGAAATATTTTTTTCTTTTCTTTTGAGCCTCCTATAGTTTGTTCTGGTCATTAACATTTCAGTAAAAAAAAAAAAGTTTGAAAGGTGCTTTTTATGTTTGGGTAGACTGTGGTGCACATTTGGCTGTTAAAACCCAACCTCCTTAAGTCTGTATTGATGCTGAATACTCACAGCTATTTGCAGCAGTTCACTGCCCAGTTTAATGGTGCCGCCAAGGGCAATGATCACATTACTTGCTATTATATTTGGGGTAGGTGGGTGTTACTTTGGCAATAAAGGCATATTTCTTGAATCGCACACCAAAGAGCTCCAGGGTTAGCAGCATATGTCTATTAACAACCCATGCAAGAATTTATTGCGGCAGGAAGATAGGACCTTCTTCAATCTTAGCCTCATTTGTTTCTTGGAGTCTCAAGTTCTGTCTTTAGAATACTTGCCTCTAAAGTTAGCAAGCTTATGTGGATTGTTTAACATGTTCTCTAGAAACATTCTTTTCATAGATCAAAAAACTCAGGAAGGAGCTGCTTAGCTCTTACACCTCCCGTTATTTATCTGCTCAAAATGGCACTGTGCCCTGCTAAAAATTTGCTCGTTTTTTCTTCTTCTTTTGACAATTATCCATCAATTTATGAGAAAATAAATTACACTGAAAATAATCAAAGGAGAGAGAGTGTTTCAGTGAGATTCTCATGAGTCAGGGTGCCAGGGTGATGGTTGTGTGCTTGCTTTTGAAGTAGCCAAGGGGTGCTTTTGAGTGTCCTCAACATGAAGGTGGTAAGGAAATCTGGATCATTTTGGCTATGTGTTCCCTTATTGGCTGGATCTGGTAAGCCATCCAGAAGAACGCCAAAGCAGCTGCCATGGGGCAGTAAAACCAGTGCAAAAAAAAAAAAAGACATTTCAGATAATTTGTTGGTGCTCCCTTCCAAACCCGCTTTCATAGTGAAAATGTTTCAACTCAGCCCCAGCACCAAATGCTTCTCACCAGCACTTCAGAGAGATCACTGTAATGTTGGTGACAAATGTGCCATCTCAAGTATTTAGGATCACAGGAACATCTATACATGGATTTGATAGATACAAATGAAGATGGATGCTGCCCATGACAAGCAGCCACCAAACATCTCCCTAACAAGGGGTGATTACAGAAAGGAGGAATGTTTGGGAAGGGAAGGGAAGCCACAGTTCCCATATTGTTTTGCTGGTATCCAAATATTAATGAACTATTAGGGCAACTTCCTCACCCCCTTTTTTTCTTCCTTCTTTATCTGCAAGTTCATAGAAGCAGCTTAACCACCTGCTTCCACCACTTACTGTGTTCTCTTTAGAGACTGGTAAAAGAGTTATTTTCAGTTTCTCTCAGTTTTTCTAGTCCTCCAGTTCAGTTCTCCACATTTCCAGATCAGTCCTTATGAAAATTCATCAACATTTTGGTGTGAATTTTCTCCTAATATAATATTTTCCTATGCAGTTTTGCAAAGCAATTTTCCGCACTATATTGCATTTCTGTTTGCCATTTTCACCAAATGTTCCGTATGATATTTTCACCCAAAAACGTGCATTTTTATTCACACTTTACCTCAGGGTTTGCATTTTTGTACACATGGCTTAGGAAGCTACATCGCAAATTTGTCTCAGAAAGTATGGACTAAGGAGGTTCACCTTTCCCACATACTTTCTCACTTGTTCTGCTTCACCTTTTATTATTGCTGCTATTACTAATACTTGTTGCTTTATCATTTTGATTTACTCTCACGAAGGCACATCATAAGACTGAATCAGTGTCCCCCTTTCTATTTTATTCTTTCTAGGAGGGAGGGAGTTCAACCCCAACTTTCCCTATGGCCTGCAATCCTCTGTTTTGTTTAGCATTCTGCTTCTTTCTGCTTCTTTGTTGAGGGGGGATAAGCTTTGCTTTTATGTTTTTGTCCGCTTCTTAATTGTTTAATTGTGGGGGGTGGATTGTTTGTTTGTACTTTGGTTAAGCCTCTTTGAGTACATTCCTTACAAAAATACTCAATGAATGGCGATGATAATAAATAATTGAGCCACTGTACGAGGCAGTCATCATTCCGACAAAGAAAGCAAAATCAGCCATGGTGATCTTAAAATATTTGTGCTGTAAGGAGAATTAAAAAGTGGATCATATCAGGACGAAGCTGGCAGAAACTCTGCAAGACATGAAAAATAAATTTTCTCCATTCCAAATGACATTGTTTGAAAAGGAGTGTGTTGTCCTGAACTTTGAATAAGAAGGAATGGCTTGTCACTAATGAACTCTGACAATTGTTGCAACATCATCTTGTACAAAACAAAACTAGAGCAAGCAAACCCTAATAGGATATTTTTAAAATTGAAAACAGCTTTTGTAGGCTGCAGTTGTGAGTTACAAAAAATCAGGGGAGAGTGCTTAACCCTTGTGGCTTTCTCATCTGAGTCTCCCCATGTGTTGCTATTTTTCTGTATGTTTCCAGATATGTTTACCCTCACTAACAAGCATCTTTTACCCTGCAGAGGGGAAAGGAGCCCAGGGGTGGAGCCCAGAATAGCAGTTGGGGGGAGGTTGTCCTGCTAGCATCATTCATCCCCCAGAAAGCCCCCACCTACCTGCCTTCTTACTCATAGCCAGTCCAGAGGGCGGCCCTGGTATCAGCTTCCTCCTCCTGAGTCTCGATGTTGCCCTCACAGAACTCAGCAGGTGGGAGGATGGAAACCAAACTGGAATTACTTGGCTCTGACTGAACATACCGTTGGCCTCTCTGCTGTCCACCCTAACCACTGTTGGCCTGTCTGCTGGCCACCAGCCACTGCTATTGCCCTGCCCTCCTATGTGCTGAAGAGAGGACAGTTGATCTGTAGGTGCTGACACCTAGTGATCCACATCACCAGGGCACAGTGGGAAACTCCACATCTTCACGCCATGAGTGGAAAAGCAGACTGACAGTCCTTGGCACCTAGAAGGGAATAGCCCAGGCAGGAGGGGAGACACCAGACAAGGAAGGAAGACGTAAGAGGAAAAGAGAAAGTAGGAGGAGAAAGATGAAATTATAGACATGGAAGGAGAGGTGGGGTTTTGAGAGGACATGTGCAAGAGGAAGGGGCTATGTGTACCCACCCTACCTGGCAATAGGACTTAAAGGGAAGGGCTGTAGCTCAGTGGTTAGAGTAGCAGCCTTTCTTGCAGGAGGTCCCAGGTTCGATCCCCAGCATCTCCAGGCAGGGCTGGGATTGCCCCTTTCTGCAACCCTGTAGAACTGCTACCAGTCCGTACAAACAGCACTGGACTAGATAGACCAGTGGTCTTACTTTGCATAAGGAGTCTGAAGACCAGCAGGGCTCCTGCTTATGAGGGAACAAAGAAGAGTATCTTTGTCCATTTGCTTGCTTGTTTTGCATTTTCCTTTGGTTTGTTTATTAATTGCAAATGTTCACATCCCACTCTTCAGCCCACAGGCTTTCAAAGAAGCGTACTGTTTAAAAGCATTTAAGCATTTAAAAGCATAGATGGCATCAATAATAATTTAAACTACAGCAACAGAAGTAGATTTTTCAAGAGAGAACAACCGAAGCTCAAGCAGTCTGTTGTCAAAAAGACATCAGAGTTGAAACACTTGGGTCCCTCCTGGTGCAGCAGCTGGGAAGAGATATGAGGCCTGTAGCCAAGATTGAAAGCCAGTAATCTACACGCCTACCTGAAGCTAATTTAACCATTATAATGGGGAGGGTCAGGGGTGGGGTACCTGTGGCCATCTAGATATTGTTGGAACACAACTCCCATCAATATCTAGTCCAGCAATATCTAGAAGGTTACAAGTTCTCCATCCATAGCTTAATGCTTTGCAAATTAATCTCTGTGGCATATCCACTTCCAAGATCAGGTAGCTGGTGAAGAGAAAGTAATCGGCCAGAGATATACCGCCATTCAGAGTAGACAACGCTGGACTTGGCAAACCAGTAGTTACTATAAGGCAGCTCATACAGCCGTGTGATTGGATCTTTGCCTTCCTGTTGGAGACGCATAGATACCTGCAACCACCCCTACACCCACAAAGACCAATCAATGTGATTATCCACAAGACTGAATCAGTCAGATATACCATATGATATGTTCCACTTTACTTGGACTAACTATAAAGCATGCTAGAGCCTGGGCAGAACCTTGCATGCCCTACTGTATTTTTTGCCCTATAGGACGCACCGGCCCATAGGACGCACCTAGTTTTTTTTGGGGGGGAATAAAGGGGGAAAAATTATCCCCCCCCAGCCGCAGCTTCAGCGCGCCCTGCGCTCCAGGCAGCAGGCTGCTATCCGCAGCCTAGGCAGCCCTGCAGGAACTCCCATGGGCTCCCCAGGCTTGCTGATAGCTTCCTGAAGCCTGGAGAGCGAGAGGGGTCGGTGCGCACTCTCCAAGCTTCATTGAAAGCGTGCATTCGCCCCATAGGACGCACACAGATTTCCCCTTCATTTTGGGAGGGGGAAACGTGCATCCTATAGGGCAAAAAATACGGTAATTATCAACACAGGCACACTTTGCAGCACCAGTTACCCAGGGCCACTTCCAGGTTGAGGGGGATTGGGGCAAAGCGCCCTCTCAGGACCAGAGTACCCATAGGGTCTTCTATTTATGTTTTAGCTGAGATGACCCTTGGGGTCCCTTCCAACTCTAAGATTCTATAATTTTATCTTCCCCTTTTTTGACCAACATAGTCAGTACCTATGGGACTGCCTCTTCTGGTATGCCCCACGGAGGACCTTACGGTCTGCAAATAATGATATCTTGGAGGTCCCGAGCCTCAAGGAGGTTAGACTGACCTCAACCAGGGCCAAGGCCTTTTCGGCCCTGGCCCTGGCCTGGTGGAATGCTCTGTCACAAGAGACCAGGGCCCTGCAGGATTTGACATCTTTTCACAGGGCCTGCAAGACAGAGCTGTTCCTCCAGGCCTTTGGTCGGGGTTCAGTCTGACTCCCTCTCCCCTTTCATTAGAATTTGCATGAAAGTGGCCTCCCAATTTTTCTCACAGGCTCATATAAGTTCAGCACAAACAGTTGGGCCTGGTGAGCTTTTAAGGTCCCCAACCCTAATCTGCGGGTTGCCATCTGATTGGATTTTATTCTGATTCTGATCTGATTTTAGGATGTATTTTAATTGATTGCCTGATTTTATGTTAATGTGTTATACATTTGATGTTAGCTGCTCTGAGCCTAGTTTTGGCTGGGGAGGGCGGGGTATAAAAATTATTATTATTATTATTATTATTACTGTCATCTGTCAAGGTGGGTCATGGCCCATGGAGACACAGCTGATGTCCACTAAGGGCACAATGTCTTTTCTGTGATGGCCCCCTTAATATGGAATCATCTTGCTCCTGAATTTTGGCAGGCACCATTTTTTACTGTATTTCAGTGCCTCTTTAAGACATACTTTTGTGGTCTTTCCAGGTCAGTTATTCAAGTTTTAAGTTATTCCCCCCCCCCCCTGAGCCTGAAGGCCAATTTCAGGAGCAATGTGCTGTTGGTAGGTGGGGCCAGAGGCAATAGTGGAAGGGGCAATTGATGTAATTTTTGCCTTTGTTTGGTAGACTTGTTTTCTACACACACTCGCACCCTTCTCTGCCCCCCATCCAGGCAAGCAAGAATCTGTATTGAGAGTCCAATGACACGTTTTAGCCAGGCAACACCACCCAGGGACAGGGCAAAGTAGGACTGGGGAGGGAAGCAGGCTTGGGAAGAGTCAGAGGGGTTACCTATGGCCTCTGGGCCTGATGTTCCCCACTCTGGAATAGCTTTGTTGATAGAGCATGAGACTCTTTAATCTCTGGTCATGAGTTTGAGACCCATCTTGAGCAAAAAGATTTCTAAATTGCAGGGGGCTGGAGTAGATGACCCTCGTGGACTCTTGAACTCTTCAATTCTATGAGATTTTGAAAAATTAAAATGGTAGCTCCTCATCCCAGGTGTGCTCTTTCAAAGGAGGAGGAGGAGGACACAGGGCATATCTCAGTGATGGGCCCTAGTAGGGCATGCCAGATGCGGTGGTGGGTCTGCAGTTGCTTGAAAGAAGAAGAAAAACAACCCACTGTTTTACTGATCTGGCTGGCAGCCGTGTCCTACTACAAGTTACATTCATTAACGATGGCTTGCTAGCAGCTGTTGATGGGGCTGCAAGTGAGTATTCTTGCATGCTCTTTAACAGTTGAAACATTTTCTTTAGGTAATTTAAGGTTTTATATAGTTCATTACTTTATTTTTATTTTACTCCCAGACTCACTGTCCAATTTACATGGTCTTAGGACCCCCCCCCACCCCCCTCCTGCCCTTTCAGGAATAGTAGAAGTAGCTTATTTCAGTCAAAAGCTATTACTGTAGGATATAAATCCAAACAGAATAGGCCGTAAAAGCAGGAACATGTTTTATTGTTTGAGAACAATTGAACCACAGAGGTTATACACTACTTCATTAATCTGAAAGACTGAATGGCTCCTTTTTTCTGCAGTCTGCACAAGAAATGGTGGGAGGAATTGGGGGTGGGGGACAGCTACTACTACTACAACAACAACAACTCTGTACAGGTGATGATCAAGATTGATAAACTTTCCAGTTCATTATGATTGCCTGGCTGTCTGAATGTTCGTTGGGACATTTGCTCGTTTCACCTTTGCAAACACAATTTTTAGCACTTTGCTAACAATGGTATAGAGCAGTGATGGGATTCACTAAAAATCAGTGAGGCTGTTCACACGTGCAGCACAATGAGGTGGTAGAGGCTTGCTCTGGTAGGCTGGGCTGTAGCACTTCAGGAAGCCTGTGAGGACCCACATTTCCGAACGCTCCCTTGTATCAAATTTCCCTGCAAGTAGAAACATAGCCTAGCGAGTAGGCTTTGCTAGAATCCCCCACCCCAAGTTCTTACCTTTTTAAAAACTTGCTTTGGTAAGTAATGTAGGGAAGCATTCAAAACCAGAACACCCCCACCCGCAACCTGTAGTGGTCACAGTTCTCTCTACCAGCTTAGGATTCTGCCATCTTGTTTTGCTGCCTATGCAGAGCTGGTTTGCAACCACTCCTGATCTTCACCTGCCACAGGGGCATTTTGGGTGGCTTTTAGGGTGTCCACTCAGTTCTAGGGTGTGCTCTCAGTTCATATTCGGCAATGCAAAGTCCAACAGGTATGGCTAACCACCCATGTGAGTTTATACCCTAGAGCAGAGCTTTCCAAACTTTTCATGTTGGTGACACACTTTTTAGACATGCACCATTTCATGACACAATAATTCAGTTTTCCTAGCACACCTGAGGTTAAACTAACCCTTTTCCAGCCTTAGGAGGAGCACCAGCCAGGGGGGGGGCAGGGCGGGGAGGTGGCGTTCGCACAACACACCTACACACTGCAGCCGACACACTAATATGTCACGATATGCAGTTTGGAAAGCTTACATCCCCAGGTAAGAAAGCTGGCGACTTACAGACAAGTAAGTCCCCAGAGGATTATGCACTGACCACCTTTAAATTAGATTTTATATCTCCCCCCCCCCCCGGTGATATTCTCAGCAATGATTTTATTATCAAACAGGCATATGCCAGACACATCCCTAGCCTAATCTGCAAATTTTATGAAAGGTGGGCTAAGGAGTTTTGATGATTTGCAGGGTGGGAGTGGGACAGCGTCAGGCTTCTGTGTACTCAGAAGTCAAGGAAACTAAGTGTGAAGCTGATTTGACAGGAGTGGATGTGTAGGGGCATATGGCTCTAAAGCAGGAGGACTGCACGTCCAGCATTTCCTAACCAAGCGCCTGTAGTTAGCAAAGTGCCCTGAAGCATCTCAGAGGTCCTTGTTTTGGTTCAGGGTGATTTGGAGAGAGCCTGCTTTAGCTTGGACAAACCCCACTTTGGTTCTTGATGGAGGATTTGTTCAAATCTAGGTTAATCCTCCTCTCCTCGTTTTATCCTCGGAATAACCGCATGAGGTAGGATAGGCTGGAAAACAGTGACCCAAGGTCGCCTAAAGAGCTTTCATGGCTGTGAGGGAATTTGAACCCAGGCCTCCCCTTTAATATTCTCATAATATAACTACTCTACCACTGGCTCTTACATTTGAAGCCATTGCAAAATAACCTATAGAAGAATGACAGTTTTTCCTATCTTAATACTGAACAGATATTTGGTATTGTGGCCGGGGGGGGGGGGGTTAAAATTAGCCCTATTGGTCAAATGCCCTTGGTTTGTGTTGAATTCTGCTATTAACTCTGCCTGATTTCAAGAGTCCGGCCATGATGGCACCAGGGAAATTAATAGACAATGTCCTCAATGGCTTTTCAAAGATTGGAGCGGGGTGGGGTGTGTGGGGGGGGGGCTCCATTCCACCTCTTAAAATTATTTAAGCAGGTGTTGCAGGAAAGCTATTGCTTTTATATGACTCTTCAAATGTTTACAGCTAAACATTTTTTCCCCGTGATTGAATTTTTCACAGTGCTAAAATACCACCGAGAAATATGCTTCCCATCAGCTTTATTGCTCCCTGGATACTTTCTCGACAAACCTTGTATCTTGCTTGGACACAAACTCTCTATTGCAAGAAGATATCTTGCCGTTTTTAACAAGCTGTGTTGCTTTGAAAGGATATGCTTGTAGCGCCAGTGGGAATGTCAGTACCTTAAGAGTAATACTGCTTTAAGGGTACTATTTTATTAAAGCAGACATGAGTAATTCGTTCCTGACTGTTATACACCCCAAGTTTATTAAGGGTATTTTACATCTGCGGAGGAGATTACTACCTCACTTATTTTCTCCACTGCTTGGCTTTAATAGATGGTGGGGATATAATATTTATTAAGTCTAAGCAAGGAAGGGTATAATAGCGGGATTGTCCTTTATAACCTATTTAATACAGTTGTAAAATAAACCTTAATAAAACAGGAAGTGGGAAACACCATTTCCTATCTGGTGTGTGTGTGTGTGTGTGTGTGTGTGTGTGTGTGTAGGGTTCATGGGGTGTAACTTGTCTCCATATATTGCTAATATGTTAAGAACTTCAGCTTTACAACAGCATTAAACCTTGCAAGATTGTTGGATAAGCCTGAACTTGATCTTTTACCGTGGCCATTTCATGGATGGTTTCACGGGATCATGCATTTTATTAATTCAGCAATTGCAGTTAGTGGTGTGCAGGATTGTGTCCCTGGGTCGCAAATTTTCAGATTGTATGGAGACAGGGCTGTCTCTCAGTTCCCCTTTCCCATTTTCCCTACAGAATGGAGGGATCTGCTTCAGAACAGTCTGAAATGAATTTTCTCTGGGCCTCGGGACTCCCTCTAGTCTTTCCACAGCCACCCACCTCTCTGCATGGCATGACCCCTACTAGCCCTGATTTGCAGCCTCTTGGCTGGAAGTGTATCCTTGAACTCTGATAATGCCTTTGGCCTGCTTGGAAGCAGGACAGAGAAGGCTGTGAGAGTGTATGTAAAAGCTAGTCTACTGGACAAAGGGAAAACACTTGCCTTGTGCCCTCCCCATCACTGCCAGGTGGTCCCGAAGGGTTGCCAAGAATGCAGTGTAGCCCTTCAGCTAACAAAGTTTTGCCACCCCAGTATGTATGTGGTATGGATATCAAAGTACGTGCATAGATAACATTGAAGGAGATGGTCGTATTTAGCCTGGAGAAGAGATTATTAACAAGCACTATTTAGCCTTCTTCACATACCTGAAGGGCTGTCGCATAGATGACAAATTCATCTTCTGTTGCTCTTGAGGGTAGATTAAAGGAATTAAACTGTAAGTGCTGGAGCACATGACAGCAAGTCAAAGAGGTCAAAGTGCCATAGGTAAAACACATGGAGAGATGGAGAGCATAATCTATATTGGGTGCAACAAAACCTGGTAGAGCTGAGACAACATGGTGGATGTAGTGGTGCTCTGTTTATCTAAATAGGATGTAGAGTCCGACAAGCTAGAAAACGCAAAAATATTTCTTATATTGGCAGAGGGTTGGGCTAGAAGAACTTTAAGGCCCCTTGCAGCTCTGTGATTCTAAGGTCAGATAAGGGAATTCAGCCAGGTGAGGGAATAGGGTTGGAGATTGGTCTCCCTGCAGAACTGGCACTGTATCAGCCTGCCCCACACTTGCGATTAAGTGAAATTAATGGCACTTTCCCCCCGAAGCCAATGTATTTAGGAAGGAAGGGGGAGGATAGCATAATGATCTCTGCTGATGTCCTTACAGTGTGTGAGTGGGACTGGGTGGATTTTACTTTATTTTTTATTTTTTTTTAGAGAGATGCACTAAAGCCACCTACAGTGTGACAACAAGTAGAAGGATAATTGCTGAAAATGAAGTCTTCTCTGCCATGCATTTCCTTGAACATCTGTTGTTCCATATGGAGTCATAAATATTTGCAACAAAATAGCTAGGGGAAAAAATCATCTCAACATTAATATGGAAAGGTTGAATCTGCCAAGGAAACTCAAGATTCTTTAGAATTCTCTCCCCACCCCCACCCCACCCCGCATGGGCAAGTTTCACCTACCCATGATAGTGAGAAACAAACAAGCAAAAATGTTATTTAATGTGTGGGGGGGGTGAGACTTCATGGGAAGTTTGGGTATTGGAAAGGGATAAGTTTCATATAAATAGGTTTGCGAAGCTTATACACACATAGGAATCTGCCTTAGGTCAGTTTGTCCCTCTGTACTCATATTGTATAAATGGGCAGCCTGCAAGCCTAAACCGCCTGCTCTTATTTTAAGGGGAGGGGAAGGGAAGGGGCAAAAGAGGAGAGAGAAAAGGGGATGGATGAGACAGAGAAACAAAGAGGGAGAATAGGTGGTTGAAGCAGAGAAGGAAGGAAGTAGCAGGAGACCTGGGGAGAGAGATAGAAGGGAATGGATGAGATGAAGCAGAAGGCGAAGGGGAGAGGGGATGAAGGAGAGAGTGGAAAGGGGGTGAATGAGGAAGAGAGAGGGGAGGAGAGCAGGAGGAGGGAGCAGAAGGAGAGGGGGGGAAGAGGTTGACAATAGGGAAAGACAGCGAGAAAATAGCAGAGGGGGGAAGTGGCAGAAAGAGGGAGGGGGAAAAGGGGGTGACAGGGACATGGAGACCCAAAGAGTGACCTGATGCCACTTCTAGTATGTAGCCTCTGACAGATTGTCTCTGAGGGAATGTGCCCCATAGCAATTGCTACCCCCAACCCACCCACAGTACTCTCTACTCTGACAGGCAGAAGCATTTCCTGGAGAATAATCTAGAGACTCTTTTCTACAGGTACCCAAATGCTGGTGCACCTGTTGTTTATTTGTGGCTCATCTATGTAGGTTGTCATTGGGGGCTACAGGTTTGCTGGTGGGCTGTTGGTTTTTCCTTTACAGCAGGGACAACAGCAACTGTCAGTCCCTCTTGTAATTCTGTTATTAGTAAGTTCTGGATTACTTGGAGGTGTTATAATTGATGATGGATTAGTATGTGTGTGTGTCTGTGTGTCTGTGTGTGTGTGGAAGAGCTGTTGCCCAGAAATGTTTTTCAGTGGGTTTTATGGTATTTACATCAGCTTTCAATCCACGTACTGCATGATGATTTTAAGTTTTTAAAATAGTTCCCTCGTCCCCGAAGACTGAATGTTTTGACTTGGTTGTTTCTATGGCTTTGCTGATCTGAGCTCCTTACTAACCAAATTAACCGTGTTTCTCCCCAAATTCTTATCCATGTTCGCCATATATTTCTGTTCTCTCTCACCATGAAGATTTAAGTCCAAATTAGTTTTTTAAAACACACACACACACACACACACCTGTTGACAGGAACTTATGGCACCAAAATTTATTTTAAATATGTACCCAGTTATAAATAGGTATAATCTGCAGTGTTATTAATGGGAGCTTCATGCAGGTAAATGTCACGACTGTATAAATTACCTAGGTATCATTGTTAACAAGTATATTGGCATAATTCTGCACTGCAGGGTAATCTTTGTCCTATTGTACTGATATTTTCTAAGTGATTGTTTGTTTAAAACACCTTTGACAAGAATAGCTCTGTTATACGGTGGGTGCACGCGCGCAAGGATGCATCAGTCTATTCCCAGACCATGTCAGTTTTGCCTGTGTTCATTGATAAGGCCATTCTGTCCTGTTTCTGCATCAATCTCTCAATCTGAAACTAAAGAGAACAAACATACATGCAAAATTAACATTATTATTTACAAAATACATATGTTTTATATGCATTGTATTGTAATATTAAGGATGAATAAATCTGTCACAGAGGTTTAAATTCCGAAGTGTGCCTGTGCTTTCAGTTTGCCAATTGTTTTGGAAAATGCAAATTAGATAAGTTCATCTTTAAATGTGAGCTGCATCAAATTCCCCCCCCAACCCCATCTAAAATACCCATATTGGTGTGGACTTTATACTAAATTACACATTTTTTCTCCACACATTTTATTCCAAAAGTGCAGTTTTGTTGTACATTTGTTTAGCAGAGAACTCTATTGCAGCATTGGGAGAAGTGTGAAAAACAAAATATAACTGCATTCTAATCTATGTATTAGGCTAAGAACTGCAGATCAGATTCACTTGAAATACAGTTTGAACAAAATCCTCACAATCAGTATGTTGAAAATTGCAGTTGATACCTGTACGGAAAAGAACCTATTGATTTGAATGAATAGACAAACACTTCAAATGATTCCATTGTTTTTCCCTTGCTGCCTCTTATGCCTGGACATGCCTCCTGCAACACCCATTTGGTGTCTCATTGTTCCTTAAAGCCCCTCTTCAAAACCCACCTTTCCCATGAAGTCTTTAGCACAACCCATTAGCCCTCATATTGTACTGTAACTAAGGGGTAGACACGTGTAGCTTATGGGTTTTTAACAAAATTGAAATAAACGAATAGCTAGTGTGGGAGAAGACAAGTCAGATAAGTCACTTTGCCCTACTCCTGATGGGCAGAACTTGTATTAGGGCCTATGTGCAAGTATGTGCAACTAAAAAAATCACCTCTTCATCCTGTTTACTTTCCTCTTCTTCCTCTCATCATTCCCTTTTTATAGAATTTTAGATTGTAAATATCTTGAGGCAGATATTTGCTTCCTGTTTGTCTGTAAAAAATAATGTTGTGCATACCTACGGCTTTCAATAATAGATGGCGGTGCAACTAAGCTTAACTGGCAAATAAGGTAATCTACAAGTTAGCTGTCTTTTTCATTTGATGCTTTTTGCAATGCTTCTGGGATGCCCTCGAAATGTGCACACATTCCTTAAGCACCTTATCACAAATCGGACCACTGGAGGAGGTGGAAGGCACCACGGCACCAGGCAATATAAATCATACCGTTAAAATGATCCCAAAGTTTGATTTAACACTCAGCAACCAGATTAATCAGCTACTCCTCAAATTGCATTCATTTTGACCCCTTTGCACATTCAGGGGGTGTAATTAAGAAAAACAGCCTGGACTTTAAATTTGGCACTTGAATTGCAAGGTTAAAGCAGTAAATTTGGGGTGGCTTGACTTCTGCCAGGTTAGAAGGAGGCATCCCTCTTTCTCACTGATGAAAAGAACGACTCACCTCCTGGCAGAGAGGCAATGAAAGCAGAAGCAGTGGGCGAGGGAGGAGGTTGCAGCGCTAGTAAGTCATTGAAGGTAGATAGCCTTGTCCTTGAAGACTTGAAAATGGATGTGAAATTTCATGGAATCACAGAGGTGGAATCAGGGTGGAATGTGGATTTCCATCAGACTTTTTTTTTCCAAGTAAGTCTCATGATAGCAAGATCTGATAACTATAATGAGCAGGGCTGGATTAAGACATGCCCAACTATGTCATGTTTAAGAGGCCCCACAGCAGCAACAAAAAATGTATTATTCTAACATAAAAGACAATGAAAGTAGAAAATAATAAAGTGGGTTGGGTTGGGTGTGGTTTGCAATTGATCTGAACTGTATTTTAGCTGCTGGTGGTGCTGTTTGGCAGTTTATGGACTGAAGTCACTAATGAATTCAACCAAAGCTAGTTATCTCCTAAGCATATATTCATCTATTGTAATGCACTAGGCAAAAAACTTTCTTTTTTATCTTTTGGTCCTTAATTTGAAGGGTTCCAAGTGCTTTTAAGTACTTGTTTCCTGTTTAGGTGGGCCAGGTTCAGTAAGACGTGGGTTTTTTAAAAATTCATATAGGTGCGTTTCTTAAAGCTTTTTATTCGTTTGTTGTAGTTGGTTTTAGCATTTATGCTGCAAGTCTCTGAGTCACTTTTGTAAGGCAACTAAGTAATAATAGTACTTGTGTGTCGAGGTCCCCAGGGCCACCCCAATAACTCACACATCACACAGAATTTTTGTTTAAGATTTTTGGCATAATTTTGGCCACAACTTCATTAAAATACAAATTTGTGAGTGGTTGCATAAGCATTGGTTGCGACTATCTACCCCCACCATGGGGGACAGACTGACATTCTATACGATGCGAAAGTCAGAATAGGGGGTAGCGATGGAGCAGGGAACCTGCCCTCAGCCCTCCCCAAATGCAACCAGGAGCTCATTGCTATGGCCTGAGCCCCCTTGACAGGCTGGACAAGCAATAGTTATACCCCAGTTCCTTTAACGGAATCCCTTGCAGCAGCAGCATTAGAGGGGCAGGCACAGCCAATCCATGCCCCTCAACCAACCAAACCATAAACCAATGCCTAACCATGAACCTTACAAGTTGTGACGATTTGCTACGCAGTAAGCAAAAACCAAATGGCCCCAGCCAATCAGCCAGATGGACAAAATCTGCCCCAAGAGCAGACGACCCCATGACAGGCATAGCAAGGTCAAAGCGAACAACCCTAATTCTAGGGAGGGGGGGACGGGCAATCCGATGCACGGGCAAAAAGAGGAAGCCCTAGCCTCCTGCAGGGAGTTTTAGCATTTCTGGCTGTCAATCAACAAATGGCAACATTAACTTCTTCCCAACAACAAGGGAAGCCCCAATTGCATCAGTGGCCAATGATCAATTAGCCCGCCCCCAACTTTGGAGTGTCCTGGCGGCCCCCACCACAACACATGCTCTCCATGAAGGAGAACACGCTTAATAATAACTGTTACTTCTCGACTGTCATTCCCAGCTCCGCCCCGCCCCCACTTCCAGGTATATAATAAGCTGGACAGCAGAGTTGCTTAGAGTATGGTGCTGATAACACCAAGGTTGCAGGTTCAATACCTGTATGGGACAGCTGCATATTCCTACATTGCAGGGGGTTGGACTAGATGATCCTCAGGGTTCCTTGCAACTCTACAGTTCTATATTTCTAAGTACAGTGGTACCTCTGGTTAAGACCTTAATTTGTTCCGGAGGTCCGTTCTTAACCTGAAACTGTTCTTAACCTGAAGCACCACTTTAGCTAATGGGGCCTCCTGCTGCCGCTGCACAATTTCTATTCTCATCCTGAAGCAAAGTTCTAAACCCAAGGTACTATTTCTGGGTTAGCAGAGTCTATAACCTGAAGCATATGTAACCTTAAGCATATGTAACCCGAGGTACCATTGTAATCTCTCTTCTCTCCCCGCTCCACCTCTCCAATCACAAGCCCCGATTACAGTTAATTATACAATATTCAAGCAAAACAAACATTTCTGGTTTGAGACACCAGGAGCCATGTTCTGCCAACAGGTGGTTTGGGCCAATGTGATATCCCTTCCCTGATTCCTGATAAGGGCAGGCAGCCCCACAAGTGATGCACTTCTATTGATGGCCTTGACCATATGAAGCATAGCTTAGCCCTCATGCCAAAGTTTTATCTAAGGCCAAGTAGACACGCATCAGTAATGTGCACACAGCCTCCACTCAAATGAACATCTCCACTAATTTCTGTGAAAGAGGATAGTTCTGTGACGTGCACATTGAGGTGAGCCAATGGAGCTGGCCTCAGTGGGAAGTACTTGTTCAGGCCAGCTCTAAACATTACACTCATCTTGTGATGTTCTCATGGGATGTATTTGCTCAATTGCAGTCTTGATCACATCCAGGTGGCTCGTGTCTCCCACTTCCCACCTCAGGAATTCCCTGATTGTTTGTCATGCTTCCCATTCTCCTGGCACACAAGCAAAGTTTACATTAAAGAATACAATCCGTCTCTCATAATATTCAAACTCAGGAACATCCAATGAAGCTGCACGCTGGCGGATTAAAGACAAGACAAAAGAAAAATAATTATTCACACAGCACATAGTTAAGTTGTGGAATGAACTCCCCATAGAGGCAGTGATAGCCACCAACGTGGATGGCTTTAATGAGGGCTAGAGAAACTGATGGAAGATAAGGCTGTCAGTGGTTACTAGCCATGATAGCAATGTTCTGCTTCCACTCTCAGAGGTAGCAAGCCTCTGGATACCAGTTTCACGGGGATTACCAGTGGGGAGAGCACTGTTGCACTCAGGTCCTACATGCCAGCTTCCAGTAGGCAGTGTGTTAACAGGATGCTGAATTAGGTGGGTCTTTGGCCTTATCCAGCAGGGGTTTCCTCGTGTTCTTAATATAGCTTCCCTTCTTAACCCAGCCTCCCCTTCTTTCTGTTCTTTCCACTTTGTTCAATTTTAGGTTGCAAGTTCCATGGGGCATGAACTTATCATCTTGTACCTCTTGTAAAGTGCCATGCACACTGATGGTGCTATATAAAATGATGGTGATGATACTATATAAGATTATGATGATGATGATACATTCAGTTCTGCTTGGGAGGAAGTTATTTGTCTGCCTGAACAGATTGTGCAGTGGCCAGAATGGAAGATAATCTAGCCCTCTTTTTGTCTGTGTAGTTATCAGTCAAAAGCACTGGCACATAGGGAAGGTAGTCAGCAGTCTGCCTAAGCAGACTGGCCAAATTAGTTAAGAGCAGACATTATGGAAAGAGAGCATTAGTTAAGAGCAGACATTATGGAAAGAGAAATCAAAACTTCTATTTCAGTACTACCAGTGGTGTCTGGTGCCCATTGGGATGGATAGGGTAAAAGCATGGAGATCAAACAGTAGTTGGAACTAGAGCCAATGACAGGCAGAATCAATTAATTTTAGATTTCTCCCAGTCCTCCTTCCTTCTGAGTTCTTTACTGAGGCTAAGGAGGAAGAGGCTGATAGGCAGTGCTGCCCTCTGACTGATTGTAAGAAGGCAGACACTTGGGGGCTGGCTGAAGGCAACCTGAGGTGGGTGGGACAGTTCCCCCTTAGCCCTAATGGAGTAGTCTCCACTGAATACTACCAATGCCTAATGGGAGATATGTTTCTACAATGCAATTATACCTATATCATCTATATCTACATCTATCTATATCTACGTCCATGTCCATGTCCATATCTATATCTATATATTAGAAAAGCTATCATGTTCAACTATGGAGGGGGGAGGAGCATTGGTGTAGCGTGGTTGCCGGTGCCCGGGGCATGCTGGGGGCAGGGTGTAGAGGGTGAACGGAGCCTGCCGTGTGAGCCCTCGCCCACTGACACTGCCAGAGCGATGCCAGTCCTAAGCTGATTTGCGAGGCTGGGATCTAATCTGAATGATTCACCCATCTTTGTGTGCGCGCTTGCGTGTGACAGTGTAGACACTTAATAAGATGGACATTTGTCATGGTAGTATTGCGCCATCATGGTCAATGGCATTTTACAGAGTAATAAGAAAAGGCTATGTTCCTGTCCCAGTGCAAGGGAAGCAAGAGAGGGATGAGAAGAAGATGGGTGAGAGGTTAAGCAGAAGAACTCAGTTCAGTTCAGGGGTGGGAAGCCTTTTGCACACTTAACTCCCATTAGCCATATCCAGCATGGCCAACGATCAGGAACAATGGGGAGTAGTATTCCAGCAACACCTGTAGTGCCACAGGTTGCGCACTAATGAGTTAGACATAGGCCATATCTGTGCTCTCCATTTAAAGCACTAGCATGACTTCCAAAGAAGTCCGGCAATTGTAGTTTGTTAAGGGAGAGAACCACTGTTTCCCTCACAGAGCTAATGTTTCCAGAGTACCAATGAAAGATGGATAGGTGGTTATACCACTCTGGAAATTGTAGCTCTGTGAGAGGAGTAGGGGTTTTCTAACAATTCTCAGCACACTTAACAAACTGCAATTCCCAGGTTTCTTTGGGGGAAGCTGTGACTGTTGGTTTGACACTGCTTTAAATGGATAGGAAGCAGCTAGCTGTTGACTGAAATTGAAATGCTGTGATGAATTGGATCCAGTGGAAACTCTTCCACTAGGGCTACTGGGGCACAGCCCTGCCAAAGATAATGTCCAGTGTGTGTGTGTGTGTGTGTGTGTGTGTGTGTGTGTGTCCCAAATCTCAAAGCTACACATGTAATAACAGTGACATCCCCAAGACAAAAGGAATGTATTCCTTTAAGCAACAGTAGCGGCTAGATTATTATTGGCTGAAAATTGGAAAACAGAAAAAATACCAGAAATATCGGAATGATGAGCTAAAATCTGAGAATTTGTGGAGATGGCAAAATTAATGGCAACAATTAGAGGCTGTTCCAACCAAAAAAATGTACAAAGAGTGGGAGTACATAAAGGAATACATGGAAAGATTTGGTTTTGGAGCTTAAATTTAATATGCAATAGGTAAAATGCGCAAGGATACAAGATGATATCATGACATATATGGAACAACAAATACAAACTTTTGTTAACACAACAAGAAACAATATTAGGTTGAGAAGATCACACATGGGTGAAGGGAAGTAATGAGAACGGGGGAAGGGAGGTGTAGGGCAGCATTTGGAAAATTGTTAAAGATATATATGTGATTTAAGAGGTTAAGAACAAGGAGTTAAAAGAAGATTAACATAAATGAAAAGAAAAGTCATGTTCTTGTTTGTGTAATGGTTTATTTTGGTTGTAAAATCTTCTTATGTGAAGAGGATTTTTAAATTTTTACAATTAAAAAACAAAAAAAACCTTCAAACTTAAAAAATAAATTTCAAAGCTACACATGCTTTCCCAATCCTAGTAAATGCTTTCACAGCTTTGGGTGTGATTTTGGGCTTAGGATCATAGAACTGTAGAGTTGAAAAGGACCATGAGGGTCAACTAGTCCATCCCCCTGCAGTGCAGGAATCTTTTGCCCAATGTGGGGCTCAAACCAACAGCCCTGAGATTAAGGGTGTCATGTTCTACCAACTGAGCTATCCATTCTGAGTATTTTGCTTTATATTCTCTTTCTCAATACATGTAAAACAACAACAACAACCTAACAGGATGCCTATTCATCTGGAATGAGTGCTAGAAATTAAAATAGAATAGAAGCTAGGATGCCCTCTGAATAGAAGCTAGGATGCTATTACAAGGTATGGCAAACAAGCTCCATAAAAGCAGTCTTCCCTTTGCCTCAATAAATGCAGTGTTGCTTGTGCCCTTGGTTAGGTCCTAGTTTTATTTCCTGTTTATTCTGCCACCCCATGGGTGGCAGCTTTCAATGTATACATCGTGAATAGTGGGTGTTAAAATTCAAACACACACATCAAAGCCTTTGTATTCCACCCACAAAGAGAGTGACCTGTTTAGGGACATTCCATACTTATCCTTTCTGTTGTGGTTGTCATGGCATCATCACTTTGCCAATTAAGATTTTTATGTCTTTAACAAATTAACAAATACAGCTCTACTCCCTCCATGTGCTTCTGTTGAAGGTAGCCCTAAAGGGGGGCACCATTCAGATGTGAAGATCTATTACAAGATTGAAATAGATTTCTAATGCTTATATCATTCATCTTCGCAGTGTGTGATTTCAATCAGGAGGAGAAAATGATGAATTGTTTGACAGGGGTTCTTTTCTCCCCCACCCCCTCTCCCTTTCCCACCCATAGACGCTAAACCGTAATATGCTTCCCCTAGTCTTTTCCTAGCTATTACGGACTTTAACATGCAATGTGACCTTGGTTGGCAAACCATGTTTGGTTAGCACAAAAACTTAATCATAAGAAGTCATAAGTAGAATCCTTCTTCTTTACTGCCCCTTTTTTCGGGGACTTGGAAATTTATGGCTTGTGGGACAGGTAGGATATGAACAATGGGGCAAATGGAGTGCAGGGTTATCTCATCTGTGTGAAAACTGCTGGTAGAAATCGATGTGACCTCTGCTAGGCTGTCATCCCAGTCTCCACCCTCCGTCTCCTATTTGTCTTTTGGTGTGGAGCTTAGATCTGGATGCTGTCTCCCTGTGTCTCTCTTGGGCCAGATTATCAAAATGAATCATTGCCTGCATAGCTCTTATATTTCTATTTATTTTCCTGCTGTTGACTAGCTCGGGTGAAATATGATTTCTTTTTGCATTTGATCCTCACTGCAGCCAGCAGCACCTAATTTAGCCGTGTCTATCTCTTTAAGGAAGACTAATGCCATTTTGAAACTTCAATCTACTCTACAGCAACATTACTAACCATAGACCGTGTGCCCTGTCTCTGCAGTCAATATGAATTTTCCTTTTGGCCATTTTAATAGCATTACTTTCCCCCACCCTCCCATGCCCCCCCTTCCCAAGCAGTTGAGGTTTCTAGATTGTTTTAAGCAGTTTATCCACAATTCATTCATTGCGCCCGCTTGCTTGCTCTCCCCCTCGTCTTTCCCTCCACCTCTCCAAGATGCGTTTAGTTTACCTTGCTTCACAGAGGAGTGGTTTTGGGCATAAACAATTAATTTTAATGACTTGACCCTGCATATGAATTATTTGAGCATGAGAAATGGTATGTAGTCTTTGACTTGGGAAGAACTTGTTTTAAGTGTGTAACCAGAGGATAGGGTTGGGGGAAATAGCAGAAAGATTGATCATACCTTCTCATAAAATATTAACCAAACTGATGTGCTGAGAAGACAGAATCTTATTAGAAACTCTGAGAAATAATCAGATAATAATAGTGATAATGACAGTGGTAGAAGTAGTAGTAGTAGTAGTAATAATAATAGTAATAATAATAATAATAATAATAATAATAATAATGGCATGCATAAGAAATGGAAGAAATGGGAAATCACAAAGCAAGAATATAACACAAGTAGCCAACAGTTACGGGGAGAAGGTCAGGCAGGCCAAAGCTCAGAATGAGCTCAGGCTTGCAAGAGAGGTTAAAAATAACAATAAAAGGTTTCTTTGGCTATGTTTGAAGCAAGAGAAAGACAAGCAAGTGGTAGGTCCTTTGTGTGGAGAAGATGGAGAAATGCTATTGGGTGACAGAGAGAAGGCGGAACTGTTCAACACCTACTTTGCCTCTGTCTTCATCAAAAAAGAAAGCAATGCCCAGCCTGGTGATAACAGAATAAATATTGTGAGGAGGGTGTTGCAGCCCAAGATAGGAAAAGAGGTGGTGAGGGAATACCTAGCTACTTTCAATGAATTCAAACCTCCGGGGCCTGATGAGTTGTATCCAAGGGTACTAAAGGAGCTTGCAGATGTAATCTCAGAGCCTCTTTCTATAATCTTTGAGAATTCTTGGAGAAAAGCTGAGGCCCCTGTGGATTGGAGGCAGGCAGACATCGTCCTCTCCTTCAGAAATAGGAGAAAAGACCCAGATAACTACAAACCAGTCAGCTTGACGTTGATACCAAGAAAGGTGCTAGAACAGATAATTAAACAGTCAGTCTGTGAGCACTTAGAAAAGGATTCTGTGATTACTAAGACCCTGAAGGGGTTTCTCAAAAACAAGTCATGCCAAATGAATCTCTTTTATGTAGAGAGTTACAAGTTTCATGGATCGGGGGAATGTTGTAAACATAGTGTATCTTGATTTCAGTAAGACTTTTGACAGAGTTCTCTGTTATATTCTTGTGGAGAAGCTGGGAAAATGTGGGCTAGACAAGGTAATTGTTAGGTGGATTTGTAGCTGTTTGACTGATTGAACCCAAAGAGTGCTTACTAATGGTCCCTCATCATCCTGGAAAAAGGACAAGTGGGGTGCCACCGGGTTCTTTTGTTCAATGTCTTTATAAACAACATGGATGAAGGAATAGTGGGGATGTTCATCCAGTTTACAGATGACACCAAACTAGAATGGGTAACTAATACTACAGAAGACAGAATTGGGATTCAGGATGACTGGAACAGATTAGAGAACTGGATCAAAACGAACAAAATTAATTTAAATAGGGACAAATGTTTTGCTCTATACTTAGGCAGGTAGAAACAGCTACACAAATATATGATGATGGACACACGGGTTGCCAGTAGCACATGTGGAAAGGATTTAGGGGTCTTAGTAAACCACAAGCTTAACATGTGTCAACAGTGTGATGCAGCAGCAAAAACAACTGTTATTCTAGGCTGCATCAACAGAAGTATAGTTGGAAGTCATAGTACTGTTGTATTCTGCCTTGGTCAGACCCTGCCTGGAGTACTGAGTCCCGTTCTGGGTGCCACAATTTAAAAAGGATATTGACAAGCTGGAACGTGTGTGCCTAGAAAAGAGGAGACTAAGAGGAGATATGAGAGCTGTCTCCAAGTATCTCAAGGGCTGTCATATGGAAGATGGAGCAAGCTTGTTTCTTCCTTCTCCAGAGGGTAGGACCCAATGCCTTGAAGTTACAAGAAAAGAGATTCTGACTTAACATCAGGAGGAGCTTTCTGACAGGAAGAGCTGTTTGACAATTGAAGGTGGTGGGTTCTCCTTCATTGGAGGTTTTTAAGCAGAGGTTGGATGGCCATCTCTCATAGCTGCTTTAGCTGAGATTCCTGCATTTTAGGGGGTTGGACTAGATGACCCCCTCAGGGTCCCTTCCAGCTCTACAATTCTACGATTCTATAAACTTCACTCCTAAAATCTGTGCACCCTGCCTCACATCTTGGAGAATCATTGCTAGAATTTGCTGTTGTTGTTAGTGTAGCACTTAATGCCGAAATAGGCTTCTAACTGGTTTACATGAATAAAAACAAATTACACAAACATTAAAATACAGAGATACATAATTAAAATGCATACTGAGTGATCCTATTAATCCACTAAAATATAACATCTAGAATTAAAGTATGAAATAAAGCAATCCTACAAATATAAAACATTTACTTACGGGGATGCATGAATCAGTGGTCTGACTTCACATGGCTGTACGGCATCTTCATACAGGACACAGAGCTGTCCACCCATTACTAATTTCTGAACTTGCACAGTGTGGTTACAGAATACACACAGCCCCAAATTACCATTGTTACATGATCACTGAGTATCGCAAAGGGGATTAAAAAGAATTAAGCATTGAATTCATCCATCCATCAAAAAGGGCAATGGAGCAAAAATCAGATTTCTTTTAATCCTTTTTAAATCAGCAAGAGTGAAACAATATGACCAACGAGAAGCAAAAATGACTCTCAATGCAGTGAAGATTGTGCACAGTCTTTGTTTTATGTAAAAGCCAGCAGTTTTGACTGTATTTTAACCATTACATGATTATAGTTAGTATTATACCTGTTGTTAGAACCAAATTACTTCTCATTACCCCAATGTTGCTTTGTTTATTTAGGACAAAGAAGTCTCCGAGTTAAAAAAAAAAAAAAGAGTTATCTCATTTCTTTCCTTCCTTTAATTGTTCCTTTCTGGAACTGCAAGATGACCTCATTTGATTTGATTTTGATTTGATTTATTGTATTTCTATGCAATTTCTAAAGTAATTAGCAAATTATCAGTAAACAATTACAGTGTATAAAACAATCTAAATATCACAATTACACAAAGGTCATATTGCATAACAGATATATTACATAACACATTATATATCGTATTATTCAACAAATATTTATAATCTGTAAAACAATGTTAACAACAAAATAGCAGCTAAGTAAACAAGGTAAACACTGTTAAGTTCACAAACTCTCTCTCCACTCTTCCATAACTCCTAATATTTCACTCCATTCAGTTCATTAAAATACACATGATGTCCATTGCTAAACCAGCTTACACAAATGCTGCACTGGCTGAGGTCCTCAGGTAGTGGGCCATGGTGATGCTCTTGGGCCTGTTGCCAATGGTAAGGTGAATATTGACTCCAAGTAGCCCACTCAGGTGCCATTGATTAAGAACTCATCCCTGTGTCCCTAATGAGATCCATTCCTACCTGAGTGGGAAGTCCAAGATGATCCTGTCCCTCCAGAGCAACTATGGTTGAGGGGCAGCTGTTTGATCGGGCCCCCTTTCCATCAGTGATTCTTCATAGGTCTGGATAGGTAGCTAAGCCCCAACTTCCATGCTCCACTAAGTGCAGAGCCTAACATTTCTCCCTATTTATTTTTTTCCAGAAAGCCAAAATTTTAATAAGGAATGGGGGGGGTGTTATAATTTATCTGGGGGGGGGAATCATTGTAAACAGTTAAAATTGTTAGTAGGAGTGGAATAACACTTGGTGAATTTTGGATTATAATGGAGATGTAAAAGATTTGGATTATTATAAAAGGGAGGAAATGGCTAACAATAGGACCCACAAAGGGGAGGAGGGAAGTTCAGGAGATTCTTTGGAATCTTGTTTTTATGATGTATGTTGGATATGCGATTGTAAAATCTTAATTTGGAAAACCAAATAAATATTTTTTTAAAAAGAAGAAGAAGGGCAAAAGCAGCATCAAAGACAAGATTCATGCATCGGTTCTCAGAAAATTTCTTCATGCTTATTTGCAGCCTTTTTTTTTTTTTTTTACAACAACCCTGCATTGCAGGAGGTTGGACTAGAACATTTCTCCCTATTGAAAGTCATTTCACTAGTTTTGTGAGTCTGTTAAGGTAATCTTAAATCCTAATTCTGTGGAATAAACTAGCTACCCCTCCCAGTTTGGGAGCATCCCCTCAATTCTTTCACCCAGGTCATTTTTAAAGATGTTGCCTCAGTTGCTCCCCAAGTAATAACCTGTTCCTTCTCTGTTGTGTCTTTACAGAAGAGATGCAGATTGGCATCCCAATAATGGCACCAGCCCTAGAGAAGATCCAACTGGCTGGGCAGAGTGTTCCTCCTGGTTTCCGTGCACCTTTTCTTTTTGCAGATGGATTGTCCTCCGTAGAAACTTTATTAACCAACATACAGGTAAAATGCCCCAGTTCCACATCCCACCCTGCATTGAGATGACAGAGACTTAAAATCAAATTGTATTGGTATCAAATATTAACTGAAATAAGATAAATTATTGGTTATAAATTATCAAGAGTTCCTCTAGTCTGTCTGATTATCTTAAAGTATTTTGTATTCTGTATTTTATACTGTATTTTAAAATTTTGTTGGAAGCCGCCCAGAGTGGCTGGGGAAGCCCAGCCAGATGGGCGGGGTAATAATAATAATAATAATAATAATAATAATAATAATAATAATAATAATAATTTTTATTATTATTATTATTATTATTATTATTATTATTATTATTATTATTATTATTAAAGTAGTGTCCCCAAAGGACAACTGGCAACAGCTGCCCAGATGACTACACGGTATGATGACTATATGTCAAGTTCAGAAAAAGTCAAAAACCCTCCTGAATTGGCAGTTTGGATAATGGAAACTTGGGAACAAGTATACATGTAAAAAGAACAAATGTAATCAGAGCCAGGGAAGGGAGGCAAACAAGATAATACGTTCTCAGAGAAACTGAGTTTATTTTGTATTGGAATAATAATACACAGGCTGTAGTAAACCCATATGCCTTATTATATGAAAGATGTGCTCATGTATAGGAGGTCAGATATGTGGGAAGGATAAATCTCTATTATCTATAATATAGTCAGGATTTAGGAACTTTGTTTTATGGTGGGAACTTTGGATTCAGTTTCAGTCAACTATTTGTTAATTTCAGAATCTCATTTTTTAAAATGGATGGTGATTTTAACGTGAATTGTGAAAAGTAGAAAGTTTGTGTGTGATATTATATTGTATTACAAATGTTATATGCTTGCAAGCACTTCAACCTAACTTTTTACCTTTTGCTTTTTTGTCATTTGTTTTCTTAGCTGTCTTGAGGATCTTATAGTCAAAAAGTTTGATGGAAATCATTTAAATAAATCAACTAACAAATACTTCTTCTCCTTAGAATGCGTTTGCCGGATTATTTATGGATCATCTGCCAACGTCCACTTATCCTTCATTCATCAATAGATTTTAGCAATGAGACTTCAGCTGATACATGCAATTCCACTATATTTGAATGCCCCCAACCCATGGAGTTCTTATACGCAAGGGACTTCAGGCACACATGAGTATCGCCACCTTCAAAATCTTCCACAAGTATTTCAGACTGAGAACTCTAAACAATGTATGCAAGTTCTGAAATAAATGAGGAAGCCCCTAAATTGGAAAAAGACTGATGCATGAGGATGAGAGGGAACATGATTAAGCCATCGCTGCTAAATCTTCTCCCACAAAAACCATTTGGCCCTAAAATATATTTATTTTTCCAGTAACACAAATCTTTGGGTGAATCCAGTATTTGCTGAAATTTGGAGAATTTGTCCTAAGATAATAGTGGGAATCTGTGTTAGTTAATGGTGCAGCCTTTCTAAGCCTGGAACCCTTCATATGCTTTGGAATACGGCTTCCATCAGCCTGAGTTAGCATGGTCAATGGTCAGGAAAGATTTGATTTTCAGACCAAAGCATATTGAGGGCACCAGATTGAGAAAGACTGCTATATTGTATTGCACTGATGTATGACGCTGGAAATTGGGGTGTGCATTAGCCAGAGCCTGGATCTGTAGTAAAGCATCTGTGTCCTGCAGACTCTGAATGGGATTGTTCATCCAGATGTCATCCAACAATAATGTCAACCACTAGATTCACCAGAATTGTGATCATGTTGACAAGGCAAAAAATAAAATAGCACCCATAGTTCCCTTGCCTGAGCTCAGCCCTACCATTCCATTAAAAAGTTGTTTTCAGGATCGGTTTGTGTGCACCTATTTTAACAGGGGTTGCTGAAAGTTGCTGTAGATAATGCTCGAGTGCAGGAGAAACAGATCCAGCAGGAAAAGAAAGAGTTGAAGATGGAGCTGTGCAGGGAGAGAGAACTGAGAGAGAGTCTGGAAAGGCAACTCACTGCTGAGCTGCAAAACAGAGGTAAGCCAAAATAAAAACTGATTTCTGGCATTCTGCTCCCTATGGTTAGAAGCCTTCCTTTTCCTACCCACCAAGCCTTCATCTAAACCTAATTCATTTGGATCACCATGGCCTCACCTCTTCTATATGTGCTCTTACTGTATCACAGAAGGAAACAGGGAGAGGGAAACTTGAGAACATCAGGAGAAGAGAGCTGTTGCCTTCATATCTTGTTTGTGGACTTTCCAGGGACATCTGGTTGGTCACTGTCAGAAACAGGATGCAGGACTAGAGAGGCCTTTGGACTGATCCAGCTGGGCTCCTCTTATATTTTTATGACATTGATGACATCTTTGTGTCAAAACATAGGAAACCTGTGATCAGATCTCCTGATGTTCTTTCCACCACTGCTTTGGAGCAACTTTGATGGGCTCTGGTTTTGAGTAGACTGTAGGGTTTCTCAAACTTGGGTCGCCAGCTGTTGTTAGACTACAACTCCCATCATCCCTAGCTTGCAGGACCAGTGGCCAGGGATGATAGGAACTGTAGTCCAAAAACATCTGGAGATCCAAGTTTGGGAAACTCTGGACTAGAGCAAGCAGTATTGGGGGAGGGGTGTTCTATTTCATACAGTAAATAGCTTCCATCACTACTAAATGTCATTATTCTGTTCAGATACAATTTTGTAGTGCTCACCTTCTATAATGGGAGCAAATATAACCATAAACCAATGCTGCACTGTAACTGGATTGTAGCAACTTGCTCTGATCATGGTCACCTGTCTGTTCAATGCACAAATTGATCTTTATTCATTTACTTACTTACTCCTAGTGGAAGCACTTTCACTACTAACCAACACTGCCTAGGTTAATGGGGCAGTGTTGGTCAGCAGTGAAAGTATTTGCACATTACATCTCCTTAAGAAATCATTGGGCTTGGGTGACAGTCTTTACTGAGGTCATATAGCCTACATATGCCCCAGATTCATGTTCACATTTATTCACCAGCAGTATTTGTTCATATTTAATCCCTCACATTCAGCTTACCTATAAAGAGCATGGAATTGGTAAATAGCAAACTGGTGTTTATTATCTATAACAACTGGGATTTTATGTCTGTTTATATATACAAATTCATGCAAATAATCATTCAACAGCTTAATAATGGCCCATTATTGATAGTCATTGATATGTAGGCTAAAAATTAATTTGGAATATAAAATTAAAATCTGAAGAAGATAATACCAAAGACTTACATTTCAAATGTGATGTACAGCTCACATTTCACTGGCTAAATATTTGAGGTTCATAGCAAATTGAGAGATTGTAATGAAATTCAGGTCACAAAAAATAATTCAGCATCATGGCAGTGGGGTGGGGAATCAAAACTGTGGGTTGGATCCAGACTTAGCGCGACGTAGAGTGGGCTATCATACTTTGAGAATATAATAGTTTATTCTCTTAAGTATGACAGTGTAGATCCAACCTATTGTTTTGTTTTCCTCCACAAAGAAAGTCCCATGGATTTCAGTGGGTCTACTCTAATTATCTAGAGTAGATCAAACCCTCTGAGTTTTGCAAAAGCAAAACAAAAACCTCGAAGGTGTGCTTTCCTTTTCCAAATGGAAAGAAATTTGACATTCCAGATTCTGTCTTTGTTTTAATTGTATTATTATGATTAAAAGTAGTATTACTATTGTTGTTTATTGTTGTTGCTAAACACTCTGCTTATGATTCATGGAAAGGCAGGATGTAATTTTTTTAAATAGATAGATAGATAGATAGATAGATAGATAGATAGATAGATAGATAGATGATAGATAGATAGATAGATAGATAGATAGATAGATAGAGTAATGGTTCTAGGGGTTGCTCGTGCGTAAGCCGGTGCAAACACCTGGCTGGATTGCCTGAGTGAACCTTTTCTGTCCAGACAGCCACTCACCCGTGGCTGTCTCAATCGCTGGCAGAATCCGTCAGTGGGCGTTTCTTAAACTTCTTCCAGCAAAGAAGCTCTTTGACGCCTAGTCTACTCTCTCTGTGCGAAAGCCTTCTGCGCAAGGAGGGCGTAGGCAGCGGAGGACCTCAACTCTCCCCGCTGGTCCCCAGCAAGGAGTCATGGGACCGCCTCGCCGCTTCCCCCATCTGCCCCCCTTCTCCACTGGTGCTACGCTGATTCTCTTCCACAGAAGATGGGCTGCCTCTCCCAATCCCGGGACGCTCTCCGGAATCCCTCTGGATCTTGCTCTCTCCCTCCGGCACTGATGGCAGTTCCCAGACAGACAGACAGACAGACAGATAGATAAATTTTCATTTTGATGCCCAAACGTGTAGCAAGCAGAATGACCATTATCTAATTTTCAAGAATGTTTATATGGAGAAAGAGGGTGTAATAGTCTTGTAAACCAAAAGCAGAACTGGAATGACAGCAGAGAAATATATTTGTTTTATATTCCCAGGGAAGGTCCCATTAATGCTTTCATAATTGTGTTTTCATCTTTCAGCAATAATTCAAAAGCGCTTGAAGAAAGAGAAGAAAGCCAAGAGAAAATTGCAAGAAGCTCTTGAGTTTGAATCAAAGAGGAGAGAGCAAGCGGAACAGGCACTTAAACAGGCAACATCAGGCGATAGTCTCAGGATGCTAAATGGTAACGTGATAGTCGGGCATCGCTGGTGAATTCATTTATTTGTTCGTTCATTTAAATCATAGTATACTGCTTTTCAGGAGTACAACCTTTCAAAGCAGTTTATAAAGTGTGAAAAGATACAGTCTCGATGAAGATTAATGCAGCACTACATAAGAAGATCACAACAGGAGAACATTTTAAAAGCCAGATGACTTCATCAGTCAGATTTTCAGAGCAATCCTAAGTATCTGAGGCCAGCAGAATTTATACCTGCTTAAATTAAGCAGGCATAAGTTAATTGCATTCCAAACTGCATACAGGAGTGTGGCCACTGCTGGCTGAGTCGGCCCAAGCCTGGCAGAAGGAAAGCATCCCTTTTTAAAAAGAGCTTAACGTAAAACCATACTTTTTGTCACAGTTGCCAGGTCATATGAATGAGCTGAAAGAGGTTTGGAATAAGTGTTGTCTCCTTGCACCATCACATTCCCAATCACATAGCTTTTTCAGGACTTAGGCCTTCTTAAGTTCCAACAGCTGAGCCAGCAAAGACAGGTAGAGGGATTTATTCTGGCATGCCATCAGTTCATCTTGGGTTTGAATTGTGCTGCACAACTGCAATCCTAAATCCATTTTCCTGGGCTTCTGCTGAAGAAGAAGAAGAGTTTGGATTTGATATCCCGCTTTATCACTACCCTAAGGAGTCTCAAAGTGGCTAACAGTCTCCTTTTCCCCTCCTCCCCCACAACAAACACTCTGTGAGGTGAGTGAGGCTGAGAGACTTCAGAGAAGTGTGACTAGCCCAAGGTCACCCAGCAGCTGCATGTGGAGGAGCAGGGACGCGAACCCGGTTCACCAGATTACGAGTCCACCTCTCTTAACCACTACACCACACTGGCTCTCGATGTGGATCCTGTTACCTGGTCAGTCAGGTTTGCGTGGAAAGAAGTGGTCCTTGCTGTATCAAGGGAACAACTGAGAATGAGGTGCAGCGATGTTAGGCTGCTGCAGTAAACTGCTCTGGAAATGTACTTCTCCCAAATAAGTTAAAATCTAGAATCCTTTTTAATCCCAGTTCAGGAAGTATGCTTACAGAGTTGTCCCTGTCCAAACTTTTCACCAGTCTGTAGCATATCTCCAAAGACCAGAAAATTCACTGGGCCAGTCATGAACTCCTACCTCACAGGGTGGTTGTGAGGATAGACACAGAGAGGGAAGCTTGAGCCCATGGGGAGAAGGTGGAGTATAAACATAATGAAATATTATTTTGATCTGTGCTTAACTTTCTTCAGATATTGCAGTTAGGTAAATTGTTGTTGTTGTTGTTATTTATTAAATGTGTATATTTGCCCTATACCTGTAGATCTGAGGGCAGTTCACAACATAAAACTACAAACTGTGCTTTGCAGATGCTGGGATTCCAGACATGGAGGCAGAACGCAATGGAACCCAACATGACAGTGCGCCAATGCAAGGTATGGTATGTTTCGGCTCTTCTTCTATCCTTTTTTCGTTTCTAACCCAGCAAGCTAGCAATTAATGGGAACAAAGCCTACACAGCCCTAAAGATGCTTCTGAAATTCTAATCATACAGATTTCTCCACAGATTTCTCCACCTGTGGCCCTCCAGATATCGTTTGTCTCAAGCAGCAAAATCTCTCAGGCCGGTCTTGCCCTTGGAAACCACCACTGTTTCCTCAGCATGCAAGTCTTAACTCTTCACTCTTGTGTGGGCGTCCAGCAGGCAGTTGCATTGTAAAGCCGAAGAAAAGATTCACATTTGAATGTTCTTCTGTTTCAGTTGCCATAACTCACTTGCGGGGCCAAATGCAGGGATGGTGCATCAACCAATTTTTATCAACCAATCTCCGTTTCCCATAAAATAAACATACTGGGTGTCATTAAGTGCACCTTCAGATCAATGATTTTTGCAAATGACATTCAAGTACCGTTCGAGTGGTACATTTTTTGCTGATAAAAGCAAATTAAATTAGCACAACTACAAGCGGTGCTGATAAAAACTGAAGCTCGAACAGCAGCACCATTAGCTAACAAAGTAATATTTTCTCTTTACTGCTTTCTGCCATTTAGTTATTATCCTATTGGAAATCTAATTATAATCCTTTTACTCCCCAGTCAAACTTCACAGTTTTTGCAAGCTTAGCACTGACATGTGATTTCATTACGTTTGATTGCTCGCACCCAGATTGACTTAACTTCACTCGGAGACCTAAAAGCCCTCTCAGTTTCTCAGATTCCCTGTTTGCACATTACAGCAACAGCTCCTTTAATTAATTAGCATGAACAGCAGTAACATGAACTGCTGAACAGAAAATAACATCATTTTATGATCGCAGGGAGACTTCTCCTTTTGCATGTTTATACCTTAGTTAACTTTTGTATATTATTATATTTCATTTAGTAAGAGGAAAATAATAACCAATGCTAGTGTTTCATCTTTCTCTTCTTCTATAAAAATAAGAGTTAATACTCCTTAATATTACAGATGTACCAACACAGAAAACATGAAAATCTTCACGTTTAAAAAACAAAATAACAGCAAACTTGTAGGGTGATTAAATTGAACACATTTAGAGGCCAGTGATTTCATTTGGAAAGTCTTGACAAAATCAGTGAGACCTTAAAAGAAGGCCTGAGTAGAATCTTCTGAAATAGAATATTTTGAAATTGAAAGTTAGAATGGTGGGAGGTGTCCCTTCTTTGCCACCACTTTGAAGTTCTGGCAGCAGCAGTAACCACATTCCCTGCCACTGTTAAGCATCCAAGTTTTGCTTTAGTTGCAGCAGAAAATATGAGCCTCACTCTAGTTTGGCTTCATGATATCACAAAACCATTTTATTGTCCTCACTCTGAATTGGCTTTGTTGGCTCATCATAAAACCAAATCAGAGTGAGGGCATTGCTTTCTTGCTCTTGCTCTCATGTTGCATTATGCAGCTAAAAGAAATAACAGGTGCCTCTCATCAACATGGGGTACCACCAGTGTTGCCAGTGGCAGAAACAGAACTGGCAAACTATTTGTCTCTGTTCCCAACCCATCCTGAAGAATCACTGGAAGGGGGAATATTTTGTACATCTTGAAAAGGGTGAAGATGAGACTGAAGCTTGAGAACTCCAGTTTTGACTGTATGTCATCTGGAATAGAGTTAGAGCACCAATCAGCTAGTATGCTTTGCTAAACCCCCTTCTCACTAAATCACTGTATGACCTAAGTAAAGGGGAACAATTCAAATATGTGGGACCCCCCTCCTTCAGAAATGGTACAGTCTAGCATTATAGTCTGCTCATTGGACAGTTTTTATTGGTCCTCGCTGAGGCCTATCAAGGACAAGAGCAGAGCTGTTCTCCCTAGCATTTATTTATTTGCTTGCTTGCCATTTAATCGCCAAAACTCTACATGTAGGGAGAGATTTGAACATACAGTAGTGTATTCAAACATGCAGTCCTGCCACTTACACTCTGAAGTTCTCAAGTCCCCAGAGAGCATATGAACTGGCCTATAGAAGCTGTGTATTGGGGCAAGATTCAGAAAATTAGAAACTAAATGTAAAAATCTGTTGTGTGCATGTGCCCACAATGCCAGCAATTTGATTGAGCAACATCAAATGAACCAGTTACTGTGCTCTCATGAGCATGCACTGAGAATTAAGGGAAGTGCTGCAGCACAGTGGTAAGATCACCTACTTTGCCCACAGAAGGTGCCAGGTTAAGTCCCTGGCGCCTGCAGGTAAGGCTGAGGAACAAACCCTGCCTGAAGCCCTAGACAGCTGCTGCCAGTCAATGTGGATGGTAGTGAGCTAATAGATCAGTGCTCTGACTCAGTATATAGATTGCTATGAAGAGTCCCACCTCCAAAATTACTGAGTTTCCTCCCCTTTTCTTCCATGATACCAAATATAGAACAGAGGGAGACATCTATACTATGAAATAACAACCCTGTTAGGAAAGAAAATATCATCCAAAGGGGAAATTACCATCATTAACATAGGATTTGGCTCACAGGCAAAATTGTGAGATCTTTATTCATGTTACACAATGTACTGGGTCTGAAAACCCTTTCTAAATGTCTTGCTTATTAAGGCAGTCATGCATTTCACGGTAGGTTGTAAAATAGCCTATCATGCACTGGGGGCTCATAAGCATATTTTAGTGTTAGGGAATATCATTTATACCCTTTTTATATTGTCAATATTATCCCTAGAGAATTAAATTATGCTTTAAACTACTGTAAATCCACAGTTTGGCTCACCTTTGTCTAATTTCATTTTTTAATAGAATGAAGCCCACATAAATGAATATTTGATTATGGGATAAACCTAATAAAATAATACGTTTATGGCCCAAAGATTTATTTAAAATCTTCACTATGTAATACAGTAAAAAATGCTATAAAATGGAAACATCAATAGGTCCTGAACATTCCATACAGGATGAATTTTTGACCTTAGCTTCTTTTCTTATTCAACCAGTTTGCACAAAGCTTGAACAATGAAAAAGATTTTGGTGGATTTGGGAAAGGGAAAAAAGTGGGAAATAAGGTAGTAGGCATAATATCATAGGACTGGTTCCCACATGCACCCTATTGAATGAGTGCAGCGTCAAGGTACTTCTTGAATGTGTGAGTCTCAGATTGAACATCCATCTGTATCTCAAAGTCAACACCTATGCAACTCTTAAATGCAATAACTCCCATGGTGGTTTAACAACAACAACAAAAAACTCATATCAATAAAAATACAAGCCCCAATAAAACTCACCACAATTAAATAAGCAGGACAAAAAGAGCAATAAAATCAAATGGAGTAAAACTCCTCAAGTTATAAAAGCCCAGGGAAAGTAAAGAAAAATATTTGCCTGATGAAAAGGCATACAATCATAGTAACACAGAATTGTAGAGTTGGAAGGGATCCCAAAGGTCATCTAGTCCAACCCCCTTGCAATGCAGGAATCACAGCTAAAGCATCCCTGATGGATGGCCATCCAACCCCACTTAAAAACTTCCAATGAAGGAGAGTCCACCACCCAAGGGAGTCCGTTCCACGGTTGAACAACTCTTACCATCAGAATGTTCTTACTGACATTTAGTCAGAATCCCTTGTAACTTGAATCCATTGGTTCAGATCCTACCTTTCAGAGCAGAATAAAACAAGCTTACTCCGTGTGACAGCCCTTTAGATCTTTGAAGATGGCTGTCATATATTCTCTCAGTCTCCTCTTATCCAGGCTAAACAAACCCAACTCCCTCAATCATTCTTTCCCTACACAGTGACATTGATTATCATCAACATCTTTTACTTTTGCATTGTCACCTAATAATGTACAGTGGTACCTCAAGTTACAGACGCTTCAGGTTACAGACTCTGCTAACTCAGAAATAGTACCTCAGGTTAAGAACTTTGCTTCAGGATGAGAACAGAAATCGTGCAGTGGTGGCATGGCGGCAGCGGGAGGCCCCATTAGCTAAAGTGGTACCTCAGGTTAAGAACAGTTTCAAGTTAAGAATGGACCTCCGGAAAGAATTAAGTTCTTAATTCTGTATGTATGTTCTATGGGCTGCTCACACATATGCGTCATCCATGTACTGCAAGCAAGGCAATGGTAAATAGTGGTAATAGTGACACAAAGCCTGTATACTTAATATCAGCTAATGTGAAATTGTTACTACATAACACTGACTGGCTGCATCTAGACATCACAGTAAACAATGGTTTGTCATAATGGAATGATCTTAGTTGGTGTGGCTACAAGGAGGCATTTGGAAGCTTTTGTTTCTGTTTTCCATTAATTATGGTTTGCTGTATTATCCAAACCTGACAAATGATCTTAACTATAATTTGCTTCAAACTGTGGTTTCAACAAACCATAGATTAATCACAATTTGGGCTTGCAATGTACTGCTGAACTGTGGTTAAATGAAACCAGAAGCAAAAGTTTCCAAACTTTCTAACAAACTGGGTCAGGGGGCTGCTAATTTGGTGATCTGATCAGAGTTCAAAGTTGCACATTGGCAAACCAGAGAATTAGGGAATGGTGCATATCCAGTGATAAATACCACAGACTCAAGATTATAACTGAAACAAATCCATCAGTTTATTGACATGCAGTGCTCTGTTCAAAGCATATTATTACCTTCATATGGAAGATAATGATACTCTGAACTTGAAACGGAACTTGGCAACATAAAGCAATGAAAGATAGCAATATGGTACTTAGAAAATAATACGGGTTGAGAATGGCATAATAGCATTATAATTACATTGACAAAGCAATCAGAGTCATTTGAATGAGCATCTTAAGCTTGCTATTTCTGACTCTTAACTGAAGATTTCGCCTCCTATCATCCTTCAACCCACCTAGTTAACAGACAGAATAGAGTGGGACTATTACTTCCCTTGATCTGGCCACTATACTTCTGTTGATGCAGCATAGAATAGCATTAACTGGGGGGTTTTTTGCATCACTTTGAGACATGTGTATGGAAAGCAATTTATAATATATTGTTAATAATAACATCAGTAATAATGATGTGCAGAGAATCATTTCCTTCTTTCATTGTTGCTACCTATTCAGCTCTTCATTAAGTGCTTCCTCTCAGCTCTGCCTGGGCAACAATGAACTTTATTCCCAAATGCTAGGCATGCTGAGAAACACAGAAATGAGGATAAGGTATGGAAGATAGAAATTCTGCCTTGGAATACTGTGAACACCACAATTTAAGAAGGATGTTGACAAGCTGAAGTGTCTGTAGAGGAGGGCAGCCAAGATGTTCAAGGGTCTGGAAACCAAACATGAGGAACAGTTTAGGGAATTGCATATGTTTAGCCTTGTTAAGAGGAGACTAAGAGGAGATATGATAGCCATTTCCAAATATCTAATGGGTTGCCATGTGGAGGAGGATGGAGCAAGTTTGTTTTCTCCTGCTCCAGAGGATTCAAGTTACAAGAAAGTAGATTCCAACTAAACATCAGGAAGAGCTGTTCAACAGACTCCCACAAGAGGTGGTGGGCTTTCCTTCCTTGGAGGTTTTTAAGCAGAGCTTGGATGGCCATCTGTCACGGATGCTTTAATTGAGATTCCTGCATAGCAGGGGGTTGGACTAGATTCCTCTCTGGGGTCCTTCCAACACTACAATCCTATGATTCTATGCAATTAAAACAGCTTCAAAAACAATTGTTTTAAAAATTAATATCAAGTAGACCCCCATGGCAGAGACCTAGTCATCTGGCTGAGAAACCTTGTTGGAACAAAACTGTCTTCAATTGTTTCTGGAAAATGCAGATAGTGGTTGCCTGTCATATCTCAACAGGAATGCTGTTCCACATAACAGGGGCAGCCACAGTGAAAGCCCTGCTCTGAGTTACTGTGGATCCGGCTTCTGGTGCACTTGGGACTTGAAGGAGAAGTTCTCCCACAGACTGCAGTGACCTACTGGGTATATAAGGGATAAAGTAGTTTCTCATGCAGCATTGATCAGGAAATGGAACATAATTTCCCATCTTTTCCATCATTACTTGACTTGCGTAGGCAAGCTACGTGGGTTGTAGACCTTGAATGTCCATAATCTAACTAGGGGAAAGTGTATCTGGGCTCCATTCTTGTCCAGCATTGCTTAATTAAGATCATGGTCTATCCAACTCATCCCAGCACATTCTATTTTCAATAATGTTTGGAAGCACTGTTAGATTTTTCTTTTCTTTTTTGTGCTCTTTAGCATCTTATTGTGCTAACATTGTGCTTTTCCAAGATGCCAAGGTCTCACATGACTGTCACTGAGAGAGCTGGCTAACAGTTCCAAGCAGCCTTCGCAGAGTGGACCAGAGTTGAACTTTCCCATCCTTGTCATCCATTTTGATCCATCATGGCTACTCTGCTGTTGGGTGAAGCTTGCTGAAATGGCTTGTGTCCTCATGCCTAGCAGGGCCCAGATTAACAGAGAATAGGCTCATTCCCAGAGCAATAAACCATGGTCTGTCATGATATCTGAACATATCCATTATCTGCCTACCATCATCTGTTCATTATTTTTCTGAAAAATCTGCTTTCTGTATACTTTATACAGACCATACCCTTGACCTACCATTGTCCACCATAAGTGACCTTGCCCCATGGCTGCTAAACTCCATTCTGGGCCCTGTGACTCATGGAAAGGAGCACTCTTCACTTATGTGAAATGTTGAAAATTGTTTACTCTTTGCCCAAGCCCCTGTGGATCTCATGGCAATAATGTTGCGCCACTATAAAGTCCTCCACAGTCCAGTTCTCCTGGCATCCTTTTTGAGGTTCCCAGGCTCCTGGACATTCCTCTGGCAATCATTTGTCCTCGGTATTTATTCATGTTTATGTCCAAGCTCCATATTAGATCATCACTGTTTGGAAAGCACAAGCCCTCTTAAAAACATGAAACATTCAATTACTAATTAGCTGTTTCCTGTTTGTAATAGAGTGAACATGCTGGATGTGGATTAAAATTCAGCTCCTGCACTCGGCTGTTTATAGTTCCAGATGTTTTTGTTTTATCTAGGAGTTTACTTTGACAGCTCCCGTTAAATGATAAATCACTCATATTATAGCTGAAATGCATTTCAAAATTGAAATGTAGCAAAACTTGGTGATTGCTCCAAGGATCTGTGTCGGTTAGCCGGTCAATACAGGTTCTTTCCTTATGAAGATTTGGTATTGGCATATGTAAAACAGTAATGGGAGATATGTCAACATTATACACATGCCGGTTGGGTTGATCATTTTCCTACAGCCTCCAAAAGCAGTAGTTGCTGGTGCAGCTGTTTGGACTTTAAATGTATTCTAAGACTAATAGGAATATAGATTTGCATTCCTTTTGGCTCTCCGTAGACTCCCCCCCTACCCCCACCACCACTGCCTGAACTTAAAACAGCATATTTCTTATCATTAAGAAAAGAGCTTGGTGTCTGTTTGCTTTTCCAGATAAAGAGGAATGCAGAAAACAAAGGTGATAGAAGTGGCTTCTCCTCCCAATCCCAGGAGAAGATATTGATTTACTAACCATGCTGATTTGTAATGCAGTCTTTTATGTTTTAAAATATGCCCTCTTGCAGATGGATTGGGCATGTGATGAGCTTAATTCACTTTGTAGACTAATGGAAGTATTCACTTGATTCACTCAACACCTTTTTAGGTCTCTCAATTTCGTATTCCAGGTTTTATTCAAGAATATATGCAAAAACAAAATAAATCAGGCTGTTTCAGTCTAGGACTTCACATTGGTACGGGCAAGGCCTGGCTAAAGGGCAGGCCAGCTGCAGGAGACCAGGACCACGGTCAGCTCTTGTGTGGATTGGGTATCATGGACTGGCTGTAAAGGCATTAAAAGCAGCAAGTTAGGATGTTGCTGCAGCAATAGTCCAAAGTCAACTGGATTTTTATAGTCCTGCACCAAAGAGGTTGCTCCACCCGCTCTGAGGAAGCTTGCGACTGAAAGAGCTTGTACTCTGTTTCTCAGGCATTGGCTTTGGTGGGGTAGGGAGGGAGGTCCTGTCTGGTGGAGTCAGGCTTCAGGGAATCAACCCCACCCCCACCCCCCGTGGCAGTAGATAAGCAGAACAAAGGAAAAGGGAGTCTTTTTACCAGTTAGAAACTTTAATGATCACAGCAAGAGAATAAAGAACCCATCTCCTAGGAATGGTGCTGCTCCCAGTTAAGAATCTCACCCCCCTACATCCCTGTTCATCCACGTCACTTCTACGTCTTGAAATCTGAGCTTGTACCCTCTGTGCTTTGTGTGCTTTCTGTTCTGCCACTTTCTCAGCTCTTCTTGATCTTGGGGAGAGCGGAGGAATGCTTTCCAGAGACAGTGAATCTGTTAACCCTCTCTCTCCCAGTGTTTCTTCTCCTACCTGTTCCCCATCCAGTATTTCCCAGCTTCTGCCTTCTGAACTATGCCCCTCTGCAAACCACTGTTCCAAATCTATACCGTCCTCCTGCTCCTGGGAAGATTCAGGATCCAGCTCAGGAGCAGGGGGAGGGGAGGCTCCCACCATTCCTCTTCCGTGCAGCCCTCCTCAGCACGGTCTCTGACAGGTGGTAGTAGTAGGGTGCACTCCCACACTGAGAAGGGTTCTGAAGAGGAGGCGCCTCAAAAGAGAACAGGGCAGATGCTGGCAGTGCTGGTTCCCTGGGCTCTCTGGAAAGGCAGATATTTCCAGGTATGGCTCCTATCCGAAGTCTCTCCACCCCCCACCCCCCACCAAGGTCTGACTTAAACTTGTTGCTTATTGTCATACTTTTAAGCAGAAAAGAAAATGTTAAGCCTTTAAAAAAGCAAAAATTAAAAACAAATCTAATTGGTCATAAACTAGTCGTTGATTCCTAGTTTGCTGGATGAGGTCTTGAAGTCTTGCATGGAATCTTAAGTGCATGACCTCCCACCAGAACTATCTAGCACCTTGGATTTAGCAAAGTTTTGTTTTTATTAACTTAAAAAGGATCTAGAGTCTTACTGGGGGGAAACCCAGCCAGATGGGCGCAGTATAAATAATAAATTATTATTATAAATTATTATAAGTTATTATTACTACTACTACTACTGCTAGAGCTTCTTTTTTAATGTTCTGTATTATTTGGCTAGTTCAGCCCTTAGTGATTTTGCCTAACTCATAAAGACAGATGTATAAAGTCAGGAACCAATGAAGGCTTTTCTGCTGCAGAGCGAATTCTGCTTCCATTCATTTTTGCTCCTCTATGACATGCATACCTGACTCTGAATCCAGTACAGGTACCCCACCCCCACCCCAAATATGGCTACACTTCTTTGCCTGTAAAAAATGGATGTGAAGGATAAGTTTAGCAGGTTAAATGTTTATTTTTGCACCTAGGTATGTTTTTAAGCTGGTCCGTTGTTTTCTGTCATCATCATCATCGCCATCATCACTACTATTACTAGTATATTGATCCATGCAGAGGAGGGGAAGTGAGTTCATAACTTCCACAAGGGCCAGCCAATCAGCACTTTGCACAGCCAGAATCAGGAAGGAATTGGTTGTTCCTGAGCTCAGTTCTTTTAGGAAGGTTGTATGTCTAACCCAAGCAAAGTGAAGGCGGATCCACAACAGGCTCACCATCTGTGTCCATCTGTACAGAGCCTTACAAATACTGTTTGTATATTTACTCAGAAGGAATTGCCATGGTACATGTCTCACTTCTTGCTGTACTCGAAGTCTTACTTTTACTCTAGCCAATCAGGATATTCCTGCATTTGCAGATTTGATACGTGTGTGATTCATAAATATTGATTTTAACTCAGCCTTTTCAAAAGTGCAAATATTAGATTTATGTAATTACCATGCTGTGTTCTTCTTTTTTTCTTCCAGAAAACAGAGCATACATCAAACCTACCATTATGTACTGAAGACAGTAAAAATGAAGGGGTGGGATGGGGAAAATATAATGATCACTATTTGAAGACTATATAACTCATGAAAGAAGTCCCTTCTAACCTTTGATGCCTTCAGTGTTCTGCGAAGGACAGGATTGGTAGCATTGAAATGTGGACAGTGTGAAGCAATTTACTGTTCCTGTGTTGAAAACTGCCAAAATGTCATTGAGAAATATTATGACTTCTTTCAAGCTTTCTGTACTATACCAAACCTGTTGTAGCAATTCATTTTAGGCCCCAGAGGATAGAGAGGGAGGGGGTAAAAGTTATACTAGAACTCTTAAGCACACACAAGAATGATTCCCCAAAATAACTAACTTCCCACCCCCCACAAGGAGTTAGCTATTACAGTATAGCAATGGCACAATGAATTAAACAAGCCGCAAAGGTTTTCACTGGCTGTATGTCCTACAGGTCCAGTGTTAGCACTGAAACTGCTCAACATAGAGCCGTTTCAATTGTGTTTATAAATTTAAGCTTTGTTTACTGAAGCTGAAACTCAATATATAATACATTTCGAAGATAAAAGTATGTACATTTTTTATTACGATAACGATGTAAAAATTGTCCTTTCCTTAGATGAGCAATCTGAGAGGGTGTGAACATAACCCACAATAGCTGATGTAATAAGGGGATTATAAATTGATGCAGCATCATCATCATTATTCTTATTCTTACATTATTCTTATTATTATTCTCAGTTCCGCTTGGCTTTTGGTCTTTCAAGAAGAATGGGGGGAGGGGAGGATGACTATATAGTAGAATATTAGACAATAGAAAATTTAAAGTATAGTTTCTCTGTTGTACAATATTAAGTTAAAAGTACACATTCTTTGTTAAAATGTTCTTGCTAAAAACAGCAGTATTAAAAACATTTTGTTTGACTTTGGAAATTGATTGAATTTTTTTTTAAGTGTTGGAGAGGGGAAATGCCAAAGGGAGAAGAAGCAATAACAGTGTTTGTGTTTGTTTGTTTGTTTGTTTGTTTGTTTGCTTGCTTGCTTGCTTGTGTGTGTGTGTGTGTGTTTGGTAAGGATGTAAGAAAGCATTGATTTTCATTCTGCCCATATTCATTGTAGCATTCTTTCTAATCTGCTGCAATTCAGTTCCTGTCAAAAATCTTACTTTCTTGCTGTCTACCACAACAAAATTTCACATAATTATTTAAGCAATTAATTGCATTATCTGACACCATTCATTTCAATGCAAAGAAAACACAATGGAGCTGGTGGGAGACAGGGGAAGTCATCAGTCACATAGAATTTGTATTGTTTTTGGATAGAAAACAAGAGCAGCAGTGGATACTGATCACATTTTCTGGATTGATTTTCATTCTGGACATCGTATGAAAAAGCAAGTATCAGCAATTTTAACTCTCATTTCAGGCAGTGTTCAAAACTCACATTGTTCTAGGCGCGTTTTGCGACAGAATTTCGTTAGCACAAGCAGTTTCTGAGCTCTGGGCACAGTACTGTGCTGAAGATGTCAGACTGCAGAGTGGAAGGAAAGGAGGAGCTTTTTCTGCCTCCCCACTTCCAGCTACTCTCTGAAGAATATTAGGGGGGCGGGCAGGGGAAAGACTAGACCATGTTAAAAAAGAACATATTATTTTAGCTGCAGTTCGTTCATTTTCAGCTTTGCATTCTGGTTATAAAAAAAGTGCACCTACACATTCCATTATTGCACCCATAACCTAGGATTAAGGTGCCATTTAGCTCCTACCTTTTATATCTCAATTTCTTAACAGTGATTTCAGGGATGATGGGAGTAGGGAGTTCAGCAACATCTGAAGTACCATCGCTTCTATAGCATTCATGGCTTTCTGGATCCTGCTGCTGCTGTTACTGTTACATTTATATCCTGCCTTTTCACCCAGACTGGGACTCAAGGTTAAAACAACACAGATAAAATACAGAAAGCTAAAAACATTTACATTATAATGGTTTAAAAGTCATTAAACTATAATAAAATTAAAGCAATACAAAAGCAAATCTATTAAAATACAGATAATAAAAGCAGCATACCTAGAAAGTCCTCTACCACTTCACCAAGAGTATTCATCATGGTATATACTGATTGCGATCTTGAATTATCTGAGTACCGGTATTTACTTATTAAAGAGGATTCATATTTACTCTTTATGAATACTGACACCGTTCACATCCTACATGCAGACTTCTGATGCGCATCTGGATGCTCAAATTGAGAACAGGATTCTGAGTTCTCTGTTGCGCTTTAGTTTGATGCAGCATAGCTTCTTTTGTGTTTTTTGTGTTACCAAGATGGGGGGGAGGGATTAGAATAAACTATAGCATACAACTGAATTTATCCTTTGAAGCAACTTCAGGAAAGTGATCATAGCATCCTTTTCCCACTCAAAGACAGGTCTATGTTGATACTAGCTTGGCAAGCACAATTGCCAATAATAGTTTTAAATGTCAAGCACAGGCAAATGAGGTTTAGGGAAGGGGAAAGTTTCAAACAATGCATGACATAGATCATGTTCACCATCCATGTTGGGAGGTGTATGCATGAGCTCCTTCGAAACAATAGGTGCCCAAGGTTTTGTTCCTAACTTTTATGCAGTTAAATAGCATTTCACCAATAACAACAACTTTGTCAGAACTGATTGACAGAGCAAGTGTGGCATAATGGACAGACAGTCAAGCTTCAGCTGCTGGGGAAATCAGAGTTCAAATATCCATTCAACCATGATATTTATTGGTTAACCTTGAGCCAGGCATGCTTTACCAGCCTCCTCTACCTCACCGACTAGTTGTGAATATCAAATTTGCAACCTGCAAGACTAAAATGGATTCACAGCCCTAAGTTCTTCAGAGGGAAGACGAGATGCAATGTATAATTGAGTTATTTCTGCTATTTAAGAGTGTTGGCTTCTGTCTTCGTTACATGTGTGTGTGCGTGCCCATTGGGACTGATGGGGCAGAATGCAGAGAGACCAACTCTAAGTGGAGTCAGAGCCAACTAATTCCAGTTTTGCACCCATTCTGCTCCCTGCTGAGTTCTGCAAGGAAAACACTAAGACTAAGGAGGAAGAAATAGACAAACAGGAGCTCCTGGTCTGGCTGTAAGAAGCAAGCAGTTGCAATCTTGTTAAGGATGGTGGGGCAGTTCCCCATTTCTGCTAATGAACCAGCCTCCACTGCTCTTGCCACTCCATGTCTCTCTTAGTTGCCCCTCTTTCCACTGCCCCCTCCCTTTCCTCCTCCTTCATTTTTTATCCCTTATATGAGAGCATAGGAAGAGTCCTACTGGATCAAGCCAAAGGTCTAACGTCCTGCCCTTACACTGGCCAACCTGATGCCTGCAAGCAGGACCTGTGCAACAGTTTTCTCCACTCCAGCAAATGTATTCAGAAATATACTGCCTCTGATAGTTTGCCTCCCTCTTGCTTCTATTTTCTTTCCTTAGCTCTTGGGCTTCAGTTTTGGTTGAGAGCACACATGGGGCTCCAGATTATGAATTTTTAACATTATTTAATCACACACACACTTCTCAAGACCAACAAGAGAAATGTCCACAAGACAACACTATCAGTGTTCACATCTGCATCATGAGTAAGAACAAGGAACATAAAGCCTCTGATGGATGAAGCCACCAGCCTATCTTTTCCAGGGTCTTGCTTCACACAGTATTTAACCGGATGAGAATGGTGATCAAGTTTATTTCACGCCTTTCACCAGCAGGTCCCAGAGTGGTGATACACAACTCAATGTTGAAACAAATCACAGCCACAGGAATAGGGTGGGTCTCCAAAAAAACATCTGAGGTGGTAAAGACCAGGGCAAAGAGGTGGATCTTCATTATGTGATGAAACTGTATAATGAAGTTGCCAGAAGCACCTTTGTAATGAGGGAATACCATTACCTAGGAGCTGTGACAGAGAATGCCCTGTCCTGTGCCACTTCCCCCAAACTTTTTGGAACTCCCAAGAGGGCCCCCTCTGTTAACATCTGAGGGAGTCTGTGGGGCAGCAAGCGGTCTTTCAGATATTTGGGGCCTGAGTGGCCTCTGGGAAGTCCACAAGCACAACCTGAAGGCAGAAGTTTTCTCCCATTCATTGCCCTCCATCAGCAGGTGTTCAGTAGCATACTGCCTCTGCCTTAATATGGTAATCCCATTCATTTAACGGACATGCCTAATAGCCACTGATAAGCCTTTCTACCACCTCCTCCATTTGTCCAATCTCTGAGTCAATGGCTTCCTTTTCCACTGGTTTTGAATCTCCTGCTGTTGTTGGCATCTGTCTGTCTCAAGAGACAATGGATGACACCTCCAGGGGTGAAGTCAGGCTGTGGCATCTGCAGCACTGAAGTGTCCTCCCTAGGGCCCAAGACTGGGCAGTGTGCATGGAGGTCCTGGGCTGCCCAGGCATCAAGACCCCCTCTTGGCCTCTCTAGTGTGGTCCAAAGGAAAGCAGAGCAATAGGTTTGGCACCATCTTGGCTGCAGGAAGGTGACAGGAGGAGGCTCACAAGGCGCACAGTTTTCCATCTTCTAGATGGGCTACTTTCCCAGGTTGATGAGCCCTGTCTGTCCCTCACTTCCTTCTACAGCACATGCAGAAACCGTCTTCTTGACCATTGGACCCACTATTGGTCTCATCTCCTCAATCCACCAGAGCCTGTCTTTGCATGCAGGCAAAGTACCTAACTCACTGAGGGTTTGGGACCCATCAGCTACCTTTATTGATCCAGCCAGCCACTCAAAGCTGTTCCCAGGGTGTGGCCACTGTCACATGCTGACAGCTTCTAGGAGCCACTGGTGAGAGCTGAGTGCTGGGTCGGAACTAAAGGTGGACAAACTACCCCAAAAGGAGCATGATGTATACCCCACCAGAGGTACTACTCATCCCCTAACACTCCAGTGTGCACAGTGTTTTTGAGGAAATCATTCACCTCCTTTATAGTATGCAAAATTTCACCATCCTCTCCCTTCATTCCCCACCCCCAAAACTAAACTAAAAGAGCAGAAAAGCTCTTCTATGGGAGAGTGCTTTCTCTTGGATCATTTTGTTTCCTCTGAGCTGCAGTGAACTTATTTGATACCCCCTTTAGATTAGGTTGAGGATATGAATTCACATAGGGGAAGGGGCAGAGCTCAGTGGGGTACTGCATGCCTTGCATGCAGAATGTCCCATGTTCCATTGCAGGCGTCTCCTGGCAATGCTGGAGAGGAGACTGGCTGGAAACTTTTAGAATACTACTGCCAGTCAATGTAAACAATACTAAGTTAGGCAGATCCACTCTGTTGGAATAAGGACACTTCCCATGTTCCTTTTCCATTTGGGAAAAGGCTGTGGCTCAATGCCAGAGCACATGTGTTGCAGCATGCTGACGTGCCCAGTTTCAGTTGCTGGCATCTGGAAGGACTGGGAAAGACCCCATCAAAAATGTGGGGGGTGGGATACAGCTGGATTGAGCCCATAGTGTGTTGTGGAGGAAACAGTGCCCCCTGCCTATCCTCCTTTGTGTAGATTAGGGCTGCCCCCAGATCTATTTGTTGCAGGACAATTCCTATCAGCCCTGACCTTGACCATGCTGGCTGATGAGAGTTGGTACACAACAACATCTGTAGAGCCACAGATTCCCCCATACCTAATGTAGATTATGAAAACTATGAATCATGCAACCCCCCCCCCAAAAAAAAAAACACTTTTGAAGAACACCAATCTTGCAAATGGGGCCTTTGCATGGTTGGGAATTTAAATAATGAAACCCCAGTTCAGAAAATCAACATCATTTATGTGGATGGAACAAGCTACTCTTCTGCTCCATCACATGAAGGTCCTACAGCAGGTGTGAAGAACCTTTGGTCATCCAGATGTTGCTGAAGTATAACTCCCATCAGCCTCATCAAGCATGGCCAATGACCAGAGATAATGGGAGCTGTCGTTCAGCAATATATAGAGGGCCAAAGGTTATTCACACCTGTCCTATGGCAATGTATAAACTGTAACAAAGGCATGTGTTGTTATTTGCAAACAATGCTTTTGCATGTGCCCTTTGTGCACAAGCAGAAAACTAGCTTCTGCATGTCAGCAGGGACCTTAATGTATAAACTTTTGATGAGAAGTCAGCATCTTATTCCTAAACCATTAAAATAATTTTTAAAAGAAAAAGAAAGTTACGTGTTATTATTCCAAATGGAAAAATTAATTGTAAATAACTGGAAGTCAATTAAGGCTGGGTTCTGCTGGGTAATGCAAATCTTTTATAGTTTTCTTTCAGTTAACTGCCTCATTAATGATTTATAGATGTGTATACAGCTGTGGGAACAGCAGCATTATCTAATGTGCTCTGAGAATAATTACATATGAAAAGAGCCACACAGTTCGGGTGGCGGGGGTGGGGGAGAACCCTCTGAAATTACTTCCATAACCTTCTGCTGTTAACTCCAAACATATAAAAATGTAACACACATACACAATTTTTTCTCTCTCTAAAACATAGTACTAGGTAGATAGTAGATCGAGCAAAGAACAGGAGAAGTCTCTTATTAAAAAATGCAGTTTATAAAATGGTTCCATGAAAAGCATACACCCAAATATCAAGAGCCCCTGTATGGATTTCAGTCAGCTCCTGTGTATTTGATATGTACCCCTGCCTATTTGACTAGTACAGTGGACCCTCCAGATACGAACTTAATTCGATCCGGGGGTCCATTCACACCCTGAAAATTTTGTAAATAGAGGTGTGCCTCTGCTCATGCACATGGTGTGATTGAGTGCTTCTGTGCATTTGCGTGGTACAATTGAGCACTTCTGTGCATGTGCAAGGGGCACAGGGCACTTCTGCGCGTGCGTGCATGGCAAAACATGGGAGTATACACTTCTGGGTTTGCCGTGGCTGTAACCCAAAGATTCCATATCCAGAGGGATACATAAGTAGAGGTACAACTGTATTGAAAGGCTAGCACTGCATAGGTGGGACTGATCATGCAGTTTTTCCTCACCTGATTATCACACAGCCAGAAGATAGGGCAAGAACAGGAATGCTTGAGTAGTCCTACCCACATTGGGCATAAGATTCCAGCATTGCAGGGAGTTGGACTAGATGACCCTTGGAGTCCCTTCCAACTCTACAATTCTGTGAGTCAGTTCCTTGGTCCATATAGCTCAGTATTGTCTACAAAGACCTGTTGCAGCAGCACTTCATGCCAGGACCTCTGCTAGCGCAATGAGACTTTCCCCTCCCTACTCTCCTACCTTGTGTGCCTGCTTGCCCCCTAAAATTGTCTTAGGGGCTTGGGAATATCCCCAGAACAGCATGTAGAGGGAGGAGAGGGGAGGTAAAAAATGTTTGCACAGATGGAGTGATCTCCTTAGGCGCTATGCTGAATTCCTTCCACAGAGTCAAAAGAAAAATGCAATCATCAGTGCACCAACAAAGCAACAACTTCGAGAATCACATCGGCAAAAGCGATAGCAGTATATGGGCCATAATAACACATCAACATCAAAAAAACGAAGATCATGGCCACTGGGCCCATCACCTCCTGGCAAATAGATGGGGAAGAAATGGAGGCAGTGAGAGATTTTACTTTCTTGGGCTCCATGATCAGTGCAGATGGTGACAGCAGTCACGAAATTAAAAGACGCCTGCTCCTTGGGAGAAAGGCGATGGCAAGCCTAGACAACATCTTAAAAAGCAGAGACATCACCTTGCCAACAAAGGTCCGTATAGTAAAAGCCATGGTTTTCCCAGTAGTGATGTATGGAAGTGAGAGCTGGACCATAAAGAAGGCTGATCGCCGAAGAATTGATGTTTTTGAATTATGGTGCTGGAGGAGACTCTTGAGAGTCCCATGGACTGCAAGAAGATCAAACCTATCCATTCTGAAGGAAATCAGCCCTGAGTGCTCACTGGAAGGACAGATCGTGAAGCTGAGGCTCCAATACTTTGGCCACCTCATGAGAAGAGACGACTCCCTGGAAAAGACCCTGATGTTGGGAAAGATGGAGGGCACAAGGAGAAGGGGACGACAGAGAATGAGATGGTTGGATGGTGTTCTTGAAGCCACTAGCATGAGTTTGATCAAACTGCGGGAGGCAGTGGAGGACAGAAGTGCCTGGCGTGCTCTGGTCCATGGGGTCACGAAGAGTCGGACACGACTAAACGACTAAACAACAACAACAACACATCACAACTCACCCAAATTCCTGGGCAGAGGCAGAGCACATGCCCACCCTGCCCAGGGAGGGCGCGCTCCCAAGGGGCGAGGGGTACAGAGGGTGCCCTCCCATGTACCACAGTTCAGGGTAGGAGAGGGGCAGGGAAGCTGCTGCTCACTCTCCTCCTGCTTTCTGTAACTGGGTCATACATGACCCGGCAATGGAGCTGCTGCAGCTGGGTGAGCCTCGCCACAGCTGAGGGCTGCTCTCTGCCGCTGGGTCAGAAGAGCTGTTGCCGCCGGGCGTGAGGTGTGCCGCCCACTTGCCTGCCATTTTGTCACTCTCCTCAGTCATGACACCCTGGGCAGACCGCCCCCCCTTCCTATGCCTCTGTCCCTGTGTACATATTTTCCTTAATAAATTAGAAAGGATCCAAAGACTTACTTTAAGCAATAGCTGTGGTGCTATTGCATTGTTGGCCAGTTCCCCACCCTCAGCTAATTTTCCAATAAACTGGACAAAAACTGGAACACAGAACAATATTTGAAGGAGAAATCAGTTGCCCTTTTATGCCAGGCAGATTTCCATTACGTTTTCTTGAATGATGGCCAGGAATGTTTATGACAATTTCAATAACTTTTTTAAAAAATTAAGCCAAAGAAATATATGTTGAAATGAGTCTCATATCAGAGTAGAAAAAGCCACACTTACATTTACTGAATTTTATAATGCATTTTACTTTCCATAAACACCCGCTTTCTGAAACTAGATATCGTTCTGAAAAAAAAAAAGGGACGCTGTTTGTATTTACACTTCTATAAGTCCTTCCCAGGCATTGAAGAACCGGGAAAATTAAATAAAATGCCCTTACTGGGGAAGCTTGTTGAATCCATGCTTTAAAGACATAGCCATAATGTCTTCCTCCACTGTTGGAGGAAGTATGCCCAGGTTTTGTTTCCAGCTCTGTTTCCCCCCACCCTAAATTGAAACTGGGGTAGTAGAAAGCCACTATTATTTCTCTTTTAAAACATTTCTGGATTTTTGTACACAGAATGGCTTTGAAAGGGAATCTGACAAATCTGGGGTGGGTAAGGTTCTCAAGGATAACCTATTAGGACCAGAGGCAGTATTAACTCTAAATAACAGTTGCTGGGAATCACAGGTGAGGAATGTGCTGTTTAGGGTTGGGAGACATCTGGTTATCAACTTCATGATATATCACCAGCTAAACATCACAATATACTAATATATTACGATGTCTGAAATAAGGATGGAGCTATGTGGAGTCAGTGGCTGGCCTCACGGTTTGTCCCGCATCATGTTGTTGTTTAGTAGTTTAGTCGTGTCCGACTCTTCGTGACCCCATGGACCAGAGCACACCAGGCACTCTTGCCTTCCACTGCCTCCCGCAGTTTGGTCAAACTCATGTTGGTAGCTTTGAGAACACTGTCCAACCATCTCATCCTCTGTCGTCCCCTTCTCCTTGTGCCCTCCATTTTTCCCAACATCAGGGTCTTTTCCAGGGAGTCTTCTCTTCTCATGAGGTGGCCAAAGTATTGGAGCCTCAGCTTCAGGATCTGTCCTTCCAGTGAGCACTCAGGGCTGATTTCCTTCAGAATGGATAGGTTTGATCTTCTTGCAGTCCATGGGACTCTCAAGAACCCCATCAGCATAATTCAAAAGCATCAATTCTTCAGTGATCAGCCTTCTTTATGGTCCAGCTCTCACTTCCATACATCACTACTGGGAAAACCATGGCTTTGACTATATGGACTTTTGTTGGCAATATGCCTGTTGTCCTTTGTCCATGGAGTTTTCTTGGCAGGGATACTGGAGTGGCTTGCCAGTTCCTGCTCCAGGTGGATCACGTTTGGTCAAAACTCTCTACCATATATGACCTGTCCATCTTGGGTGGCTCTGCATGGCATAGCTCACTGAGTTATTCAAGCCCCTTTGCCACGGCAAGGCAGTGATCTATGAAGGGGGTCCTGCATCATAATTTAATTAAAAAAAATAAAAATGTCCCGCATCATAATTTTTTGCAAAGCTCTCACACACCATGATTCACGATATTTTGCCAGGTCAAAAATCATGATATGGACTTCAAACTGGTTTTGGACAATATATTGCCAAGCCCTAATGCACATCATGATTCGCGTTATATTGCCAGGTCAAAAATTACGAAACCAATATCACAACATGGACTTCAAACTGGTTTTGGGTGATATATCACCCAGCCCTAATGCTGTTGTGCTCATGTCCTGCTTGCAAGCTTCCCAAAGGCTACAGAGGGGGAAAGATGCTGGTCTAGGTGGTCTGAAGGCTCTTCTTATTTTCATTGAGCTGGCTAACCACACCTCGGCCTCTTGTAATCCAATTGGTATCAGCCAGATCATGGACACTGCAGTGATTTGAGGGCCCTCTTTGTTTCTTCTTTGTTTTATTTATTTAACCCTCCTGTGACCATGATGACAGCTTGTAAATAACATGGCAAACATTGAAGAGTATTTACTGGATATGTCATTGTCATATGTTTCCTGAACGTACATGGGCAGTGGGGGAAGAAGGTTTTACCGTTTCTTTTTGCTCACTATATTAAAAGGGAAGGGCCCATGGGCTTGAATCATATTGTGAAGGGAACGGAGAGGGGGAAAGAGTCCTATAAATTAATGCAGGGTTTTACAGAGGCTTGTGTGGAATCAAGGGAGAGTTATCCAGGCCCTTCAACTGCTGCTTGAAAGATCAGGAGGACAATAGGAAAGATAAATCCACTTGTAGCTTCCACCCTGATCAATTTTAAGTTGAACATAATTTCACTTAATCCAGGTGCTGACGGCACCTCAAGCTATTAATACAAACTCAGACTCTGTGGCATAGGCTTGTGAAAGAAACATTTTATTGGAGCTTCACCTGATTAAAGAAATCTGATAGCTGGTTAATCATAAGTTTCAGGTGATTAACTCATGAGGAAAAAAAGCAACTGTTCTGAAGGGGGGGGAAGGCCATGGGTATGTTCTGTATCAGAGACAAATTTGTGATTGCAACATAAGGCCTTATTTTATCACAGGGACATTGGAGGATGCCTTACACAGGGTCAGATCATTGGTCCAGCTAGCTCAGTGCTGTCTACACTGACTGACAGCAGCTCTCTCTGCTCTGCTTGGAGACTGATTGATTGATTGATTGAGGAGTATTTCTACCCCTCCTACAAATTGGAAGTTTTTGAGGCAGCTTGCAATAATCAAAGCACAGTAAAACAGACAATGATACAATAGTCACTAAAGCAGGGCAAAGGTTTGGACAGTGGTACCTCGGTTTTCGAACGTAATCAATTCTGGAAGACCATTTGACTTCCAAAACATCCTAAAACAGGCGCAAAGGGCAGTCTGCAAATTTAATTGAGAAAACTGAGAAACACACAGCGGAAACCGTTCAACTTCCAAGGCATGTTCAAAAACGGAAGCACTTACTTCCAGGTTTTCGGCGTTTGAAAACCGAAACATTCGACTTCCAAGACTTTCAGAAACCGAGCTACCACTGTATTAGTTTTTTCTCCTTGTTCCCTTATGTTCCAACAAATGCCTTGGGCTGACCACTGAAGCAATTCCTCCCACACAGGTCATGAAGACTTCCTTACTGGGTGGCTGCTGCTGCTGCCTCTCATAGCCCCAGGCCCTGGTGGCAGATGCAGAAGGCGCTGGGGGGGGGCAAATGTGTAACAAACCTCCCTCCCACCCTTCAGATCTAGCCCTGCCCTGTGGGTGATGGAGAACAAACTGTCAATCTTCATTCAGCATCACCATCAGGGTGGAACTTTGGGGCAGGAGTTAAGAGGTCTCATTCAGTAAAATGAGCAAAAGGGGTCCAAATTCAGCAAGGATGACTTACATTTTGAAGTGAGAAAAGTATTGCATATTAATTCCTCACCACTTCCAGACTTACGCATGTGTACCTGAAACTCAAGGTTGTGGGAAGGTTTACTTTAGCAGAGTTAAACAATCCCCTTTATAAGTTTATGAAGCAATCAGCTTGTTGCTGACTCGTCTGAGTTCTACTAATAATGATGCCTTCCTGGTTAAAAATCCCTTTGAATCCCACTTAAAGAATACACACACAAATCTGATTCATGTTAATATAACACTATTTCACTCTCAGATTCATTCAGGTTTACAGAACTGTACCTGAAGGCAGGCTTAGGTTACATAACAAGCAAAAAAACTATACCACACGGAAGTTGGTCCTGAGGTGACTGCAACTGAGCAGTTATCTTTCAAAACTACCAGCAACCGACAAACTGGTTGTCACAGCAACCAGTAAGAACATGGAGGCCGTTAGTCCTCTGTCAGTATGTTGCACTTGACTGCAGCTTTACATCCCACAAAGGTTAACAAAAAGAAGCTTACAACTTCAAGTCAGGGCAATGCAGAAAATATCAGAGACAGAGGGTTTTGTGATGTTTTGAATGGGTTGTATTACATATGCAAACAAAACAGAACTTGGATGCATTCCTCTTTCATTACAAGGGATACACAGATGAGGGATACAGAACCTCAGGCCCAGGGGCCCAAATGAGTCCCTTCAGGTCTCTCTGGCCATGCAGGACTTTCTCCAGATATTGCCACACCCAGCTTCCTCATTGGGTGGCTGCTGTTAAGGTATCATGGACTGACTGGATGCAGAGGAAAGGTGGGTGGAACCAGCTGTGGAAACCACCAAGGGAAGAAGACTCAGACCCTGGAGAGTGGTGGTGGGATAATGATGAGTGGTCACAGGGTAAAGACTAGGAAGAGATGATGCGAGCTAACAAGTCGTAGTGAGCTGGGAGAGTCTGCGGCAGAGATAAGTCCAGAATCAGAATCAGAGTCAGAAGCTGAAGCAGGAGAGTGGGAGAGGGAGGCCAAGAGGCAGAGACGAGGCAGGCTAGCGAAGAGTTAAGGGTGTCTCCTCCTCCTGCTGTGACAAGCTCCCCCCCCACCTGACTTCCAGAACCAGGAGAGGCATGAAAAGTGTAGATCAAAGACAGGCTACATGCGGGCACAGTCTCTGATTGCTTAGGAAAAGCCCTGGGGAGGAGGAGGCACAGATGGCTGTGGGAAGGTGGGGACCTTTAGTCTCAGCAACTGGTTTTGTGGAGTAAGACCTATAGGGAAAGAGCTGCTGTGCTGACACTGAGCCAGGTCTGTGAAGAACATAGTTTTGCAAATAAAGAGTTAGCTCCAACTTCAAATGGTGTGATTTACTGCTGGCTTGTTCTTTGACAGAAGGTCTCCCACAGCCCTGGATGGCAGAGAGAGGAGGGGCTGGGGAGCAAAAATATGAACATGCCATCCAGCCAGTTCTCAGGTGTTCCAACTGATGCTAATGAGACACCAAGGAGCGAACCTGGGACCTTCTGCATGCAAAGCAGATCATCTACCACTGAGCTACAGCTCTTCTCAATGGTTGGGTTTTCTTCTTACTCCCCTCCCCACTTTTCCTCTTTAAATTTATTGTGAGTTTGTACATTGTGCAATTAACTGTAAGCTGTCTGGTGACATAGCATCATGATTGTTGTAGTCTTTTACTGCTTATTGTTTGTTTTTAAGTTAATACAGTGGGCAGTGTGGGCAGTTCTGTTGCAAAGGGCACCAAGCTCAGGGAGTGCAAAATTGAGAAGATCCATAACTGAAAAGATCCAATTTTTGGCCTTGCACAAACTGAATCCAGACATGGGAGTGGGCTGCTCAAGACATGGACCAAGCACTTTGTGCAATTTCACCCATTTCCCCCAAATAACACCAACAGAGGAGGCTGGCTGCTGTGTCATATGACCACGCCAAAAGGGGTTTGGAAGAGGTGAAAGTCTCTCCTTGTCCTGTGCTATCTCTGCCACAGTCCCAGAATGCTGGATTAAGTTCCACTGCCTGAGACCCAGCTGAGCTGGCTGAGCCATGGTGAGGGACTTGTGCACAACTGGGAAAGCTGAAGATCTATAAAAGCTCCCTCACCCTGGTGGATGCTGGATTTGAATTGTGCTGCAAGTGACCTTGGGCTGCTAGTCACTCTGTTTCCTAAGAAAAAAGAAGAGCCCTGATGGGCCAGGCCAATGGCTCATCTCGTCCAGCACCCTGTTCTCACAGTTACTGGCGGAGGAAGGGGGGGAGCGCACCGCCCCTGGCAGCATGATCCCAGTGGGGTGCCATTGTGGCTTCCACCCCGCCCACGCTGGGCACCATGACCCCACAGGCAGTGCGCCACACCCCTGGGACACAAGCCAGCCCCACCTGCTCTTCACCCCCCGATGCTGGAGCATGAAGCTCTGCCACTGCTCACAGTGGCCAATTAGATGCCCATGGGAAACCCACAAGCAGGACCTGGGTGCACTCTCCTAACTTGTGATTCCCTGCCTCAACTGAACCGCTTCACAGGGTTGATGTGAGGTATGGAGAAAATCATTTATGCAACCCTCAGTATTTTGAAGGATGGGATAAAATGCAACAAGTAAACAAAAATTGCATGCGGAATCCCTCCCTGCAGCTGGAGAACCTGCCTTTTGTATGACCATTGATTACTGTAGAGTAGTCAACATGGCACCCTCCAAATGTTGTACAAATGTTGTACACTAAAACTGCTGGTAGTGGCTGTCACTGATGAACACTGGACTCCGAAACATCAAAAGGATGCCACCTTGTCTGTCCTTGGATTACTGCATGGAGACCCGAGACATGTACAGTTTGTGTAACCCTGCTTACAGCAGAGATGGGAAACCTGTTGCCCTCCAGATGTTGCTGGACTCCAGCTCCCATCTGCCCTAACTAGCATAGCCAAAGGTCAGGGATGATGGGAGTTGTAGTCCAGCCACCTCTGGCATACAGTTTTGGGTAAACAGGTGGATAAGGGTGGGCCCTGCACAAACAGTCCCACTATCTCAACTACTCTTCCATATCCTTGGATATGTGGAATATGTGGCAATATTTCATGCCCAGTGTGAATTGTTTTGTTATTGTGCTGCTATTAATGCACTTCAAAGAGGTGTGTGGGGGTGTAAGAGGATGGCAAGTTGTTGGTCACTGGACAGCAGGCACACTTAAGGCTTGAGCCTTATCAAAGACCAAGAAAGGATTCCTCAGCAGAGAACAAATAGTATGTCCTGGTTCAGCAGCTCAGCCTGAAAGGGGCAGATGACGTTGGTGAGAAATAGCGAAGACAAGGTGTTCCAAGGGGAAGACAGATTTGTGTGTGTTCATTATACATTTTCCAGCTTTGTTATTCTGGCAATGTCTGGCTTATAAAAAATAGGTGGCTTCAAACCAGGTGGAACTTCTGGTTTCATCCCAAGTTGTTTACCCACAGTGGCATACGCAAGATAATTTATTGGAGTGGAAAACATGGTTATAGATTTTACCTGTCACCTTTCTCCAGGCTGCTGTCCTAAGTTACAAAATCAAGGTGGGGAGGGGGGGTTTGAGCAGCACGTAGGCCATATATAATTAAAGTTGCTGGAAGAATCACAGACTTCAAGCTTTTGCTTTGTGGAAGAACACTAAGAAGAGAGATCAGGACCCCAGACGTTTCCCATCCGCCATTGGCACCCGGACAGCAGACTAAGCAGGCAGGACACCTGGTCACAGTATCCTATCCCCCTAGGGTACTTATATTTAAATTAAATGTGAGCCAATGCATTTAAATCAGCACATGTAATTCGATGTCCTCTCCTCTCTTCTTTTGGTGAGGAATTTACTCTCTTTTTGGCAATGTACAAATGGCAACCCTAAGCCAGGGGTAGGAAACCTAAGGCCCGTGGGCTGGATGTGGCCCAATCCCCTTCTAAATCCGGCCTGTGGACGGTCTGGGAATCAGCATGTTTTTACATGAGTAGAATGTGTCCCTTTATTTAAAATGCATCTCTGGGTTATTTGTGGGGCATAGGAATTCATTCATTTTGTTGTTGTTTCAAAATATAGTCCGGCCCACCACATGGTCTGGGGGACGGCGGACCGGCCCACAGCTGAAAAAGGTTGCTGATCCCTGCCCTAGGCTGACATTCAGCCCTATTAAAGACCCCATTTACATGACCACTCTGGACAACGCTGGCCCACCCATGAGGTGGGGTGATGAAGACACCTCAGGCGGCAGAAGCACAAGAGACAGCACCCTGCCTGCCCTGCCAGCACCAGAACACCCCAATCTTGCTTGTTGGCAGTGGAAGTGGTGGGGCAGGCAGGGTGCAGTGGCTGGGGAGCACGTCTCTAGTTTCACCTCAGGTGGCAAAACAGGACGGGTCACCCCTGAGTCTGAAGAACCCAACTGAACAAAGCAAACTTTGTTCTATTGCCTGTTAGAAGATTTACTTTCTTCTGGAATGATCTTAGAAGCTAACACACCGTAACTAAGCAAATGAAAATGTATTCATTGCTAGAGAGAGGGACTCTGCAAATTTCAGACCAGGAAACAAGTAATTTATTTTACATTTGATAAACAAGAGGGAGTGATTTACCAGACTGTACCCATCAGCCTTCTGGAGCTTGTAGACAGGGAGAAAAAAATTGATAGAGATGTTTTAGAAGGCTAGGCATCCCTTGGGAGCATCTCTTGCATTTAATAAGGGGGGAAAGAGCACCTTTTGTGCATCCAATAAAAGTTGAGCCTCTCACGAAGATTTATACCATATTACACTGAGAAATTCAATGTACAACGATCCCTCCTGGTGTGCTCAGATCTCAGAGTAATTCTCCTTGACTGTGTGATCAACTTAGGTTTGATGCAAGCTCTACCGTTCTCAATATTACATACTTGTAGAGGACAAGAAAATATTCTCGGTTCATGAGACAGCTTGCCTCTTCTCTTAAACAAAAAGTAGGCTACTATCTTAAGTCTGCTGAGAATTAAATTTGCACGTATGTAATTAATACATGGCAACCACCACAGGGCTGCTAGGCTCCAGCCTTGCACCTTTCCCTTTCTTGCACGGCAACTGAGGACTCAGCAAAACACAGTAGTGCTGGGCATCTATAAATAAAGTGCATGCAAACGTTATGCATATTTTTGTTATGGGCCTGGACCCTGTGTCCTTTCAGTATCTGAGCTCCTTGTAGATCACAAGATGCAGTGGTGGCTGCTGGTTCATATGTTCCTGGGTAGGGATGGAGGGAGAAATTCAGTTCAGTTCACATTTACAGTGATACCTCAGGTTACAGATGCTTCAGGTTACATACTCCGCTAACCCAGAAATAGTACCTCGGGTTAAGAACTTTGCTTCAGGATGAGAACAGAAATCATGTGGTGGCAGCAGCAGGAGGCCCCATTAGCTAAAGTGGTACCTCAGGCTAAGAACACTTTCAGGTTAAGAATGGACCTCCAGAATGAATTAAGTTCTTAACCTGAGGTGAGGCAAGGAAGAAGGGCTACCCCTATGCTATCCATATAATCAGTTATCAGTAATCAATATATTCAATATATATTCATATATGCTTACACAAATCAAGGATTACAGTACTTTATAATCCATTTTGAATCAAAGGGAAGCTGTGCTTTAGCTAACTGCAAACTGCTTGGAACAGCAAAGTTAGGAGCCGACCTTTCCCCTACAAATATCCGTGTACCCTGGACAAGGGGAAGACGTGAATCAGAGATTCTGGTACAAATTCCCCTCAGATACAGGCTAAATTAATCCCCAGAACAGGAAGAGTAAAACCACAAAAACTCCAAAACTCCCTGTCCTGTCATAACTGGGGGAAAGGTTAGACTGAGCGTCACTGGGAGCATCGGAAAGCAGAACTAGAACCCTGTGCTTGACCAGTGCTTGACCAGGAGCTGGTAGCGTGACAACAGCTTGCTGATTGGCTGATTCTTTCTGACAATATTGTGAGTCCCTCATGGTTGTCTCATGATGTATGATTTGCTGTGATTTGCTCAGGTATAAAGACCTCTGGATTTCTGTCAATCGGGGTCCCAGTTCCTTTTGGAAGCAATTCCAAACTGGGTCCTTATTGCCTGGCAATAAACTTCACCTTCTTATTCTTCATTGCTGAGTCTGTTTGATCCTTATTTTGCACCTAGCCAGAACCACCAACTTTCACGTGCTTCAGACGTACCACTGTAAAGGTGGAGAAGGCAAAGGAGAAGGCAAGAAATGTTTATAAAAAATGCATATATATGAAGGTAAAGTCTGCATCACATGCATATTTTAGTGAAAATAACATACAAAATGACATTTTATTGGGGGAAATCGCTTTGCAAAAATGTGTGCATTAGAAGGAATAAACACTAAATAAAAAGATAATTTTTCATAATGACGTAAAAAGAAGAAGCACCAATCATGCCATGAAACCTTTCCTACTAAAATCAGACAAGTACCTACACTTTTGATATTTCATCACTGCTGAAAACAATGTTAATGATTTGTTGTACACCATCATGCTTCCCCCCACCCAAATGAGACAGTGGTTTATAAATATTTTTTATGAATAATAAATAAATAAAAATGTTCTCTGATGAACCCATTCCAGTGATGTTTTTGCAGCTGTTTCTGTGAACCAAGTCTCTCCATCAAAGCATTCTTGGGCTACTGCAAGAAGTGCTGTGTTCACGTGACTGTTCCTCTGTCTTTTTTGATACTTCTGTACCTATTCAAAAGCCCCGGCAATGATTTATGTTTTGGAAGGCTGTGTGATAGAGTTTGACGTTTTCCAGCTGAGGCGTGGCCCTCCTCCAGCTCATGCTTCATTACGTCTCACTTCCTTGGAGAGGGATGGAGAGAGTAAAAATAGCCAGGTTGTTTAAAATGTAGAAAGGCATAAATTAATTCTCACCAGATGGCCTATTCAATTGTCATCTTTATAAAATTATGGTTGACAAACTTTTGCCCACCATGAAAAGGAAGAAAGAAAGAAAGCTAGACCATGTAGGCTGAGAAAGACTTTATATGTACCTCTTTTTCTTCTAAACATTCTCCTCTCCTATATGAAAATAAAAAAAATATGGCTTGGCAAGGATTTCATACCTGTAACTGCCTGATGGAAGTGGTCTCACCAAAACTCTCTCTGTGTGGTTCCAGAATCAATGGCCATTAGCCATGAGGGCAATTGATGATTTACACTTTTACAGTGTGCCCAGTAATACCAGTTGCTGGGAATCACAAGTGTGGAAGGAGCTGTTGCACTCACACCTTAAATTTCCATGGGTATCTTGTTGGCCAGTGTGAATATATGCTGGTGGACTAGTTGGAATTTTGTCCTTATCCAGCAGGGCTTCCCTTATGTTCTTAACAGATAAAAAGGAGGTTTGTGGCTTGTGCGTGAAAAACAAAGAAATTGGAAGCTGATTTCTGTCTGAAATGTGTACACTTTGGAAAATGTGAGTGTGTGTGCAGGGTGTGGCTTACACAGCTAACCACCACAAATCCCTGCAAAATGGCAACATTTCCAATGATTCTGGAATTTGTTCACTTATTTTTTTTTGTGAGAGTACATTCTGCTGGAGTGTTCTTGCCATTTTCTTGTCAGTGTTGGGAAGGCAATCTGAGTATCGAGCTACAGTACATTAAAATTTGTATCGGCAGCATGACATCTGTTTCCACCCTTTTAATTATAGGTTATTATTATTTAATTAATAAATAAATATACTGTTTAATTACAAAGGAGACATCCAAGTAGTTCACTAGTATATAACCACTTGCAGAAGTATTAAAAGATAAACACCCATAATTAACATACACGGTAAAACAATCTCATTAGATGAGGAAAATGGAGGATTTTCATCAGTACCATAGTATGTGGGGAGGTGAGGTTTAACTTTTGCCTCCCTGTTGCAATTAGCCTTTGGGGGGTGGGGGTGGGAATATCCCTCCAAGTCCCCATCACCTGGCAAAATTCTAAATACAGGCATTGACATATGTGTTGCACCCCTTCTGATGTACTTCAAATGTGTGGACTGTAGGGTTCTGGAGAAAATTCAGTTCAGTTTGCATTTAAAAGCAAACTTCCCTAATTCACACTTTCTGGAACAATACCTGAATCAAAACACTACCATCCTTTGAAATTCACATGCCTCTGAATTTTGCACGGCGGTTCTCCAGCCAAGTAATGTGTACCGAAGAGCATATATTTGGGTAAAGTGTGCAAATAAATGCATATAGTAGTGAAAATAACATACAAATGGATTGTATTAGGAGAAATTGCTTTGTGTATTAGGAGAAAAAGTGTGTATATTAGAAATGGGCACTAAAATGCTGATGAATCTTCATGAGGACTTCTTAAAAAAAAATAAAATCACAAGCTGACGTGGAAATGCCAAGAACCAAGCTCAAGACTGGGTCCAACAGTGATCAAGACACAGAGTCAGAGGCTACAAAGTCAGCAACAAAGGAGTCATACTGGGTACCTGAGTGTGATGTTGGTGACCAAGTGGCCATTAAATCTAAGGCTGGCTGGCAGGAGTCTGTTGGACCACCAGGTGCATAGAGTCAGAGCAGGATTCTCTCAGGTAACTTCCTCTACAAAGAAAAGAACTAAGTCCCTTGAGTGTTGTACTAGGACCTGGGACAGCTGGGTTCAAATCACCTCCCACTTCATTGGGTTACCATGGGCCAATCCATAGTTTCATTATGTACTTCCAGAAGAAGTTTTTTTTTTAATCCGTTTTGAATATTCCAACATTCAGCTTCATTGGGTGTCCAAGAGTTCTAGCGTTACAAGAGAGGAAGCAAACATTTTCTCTATCCACCTTCTCTATGCCACACATACTTTTATAAGCATCTACCATGTCTCCTCTTATTCCCCTTTTCTCTAAACTAAAAAGTCCCAAATGCTGCAACCTTTACTCATAACTGAGTCAATCAACACCCTTGATAATTTTCTGAACCTTTTCCTGCTCTACAATATCCTGTACACGTGCCAGGACTGTACACAATATTCCAACTGCGGTAGCACTATAGATTTGTATAACGGCATTATGTTGTCAGCAGTTTCACTTTGAATTCCTAATTTCCTAATATTTCCTAGCATGGAAATTGCCTTTTTTGCAGCTGTTGCACACTGGGGCGACATCTTCGTCAACCTATCCACTACAAATGCTAGATCCCATTCCTGATCAGTTACAGCCAGTTCCGATCCCATGAGCATATATGTGAAATTAGGGGGGGGGGAATTACCCCAACATGCATCACTTTTACACTTGCCTACATTGAATTGCATTTGCCCATTCACTCAGTTTGGAGAGGTCCTTTTGGTCCTTTTCACAATCTCTCTCTCTCTCTCTCTCTCTCTCTCTCTCTCTCTCTCTCTCTCTCTCTCTCTCAAAATGACCCAGAACGATTTAGTATCATCAGCAAATCTGCCCACATCACTGCTCACCCTTAACTCTATAAACAAGTCAAAAAGTACAGATCCCAATACTGATTTTTGTGGGACCCTGCTTTCGACTTCCTTCCATTCAGGGAACTCTTCATTTGTTCCTACTCTCTGCTAACTAACAATTTCCTGATCCTGTCATCTTATTCCATGACAGCTAAGCTTACTCAGGAGTCTTTGGTGAGGTACCTTGTCAAGAGCTTTTTAAAAGTCCAAGTGTGTGAAAAAAAATAAAGCCCTCATTAACATTCCTCAGGATTTCTCTTAAAATACACATATTTCTATGTAATTTTGCCCAACAGACACATTTTTTAAAAGCATATGCTCCTAATATTTATACAGTGGTACCATGGATTAAGAACTTAATTTGTTCTGGAGGTCCGTTCTTAGCCTGAAACTGTTCTTAACCTGAGGTACCACTTTAGCTAATGGGGTTTCCTGTTACTGCTGCGTGATTTCTGTTCTCATCCTGAAGCAAAGTTCTTAACCCGAGGTATTATTTCTGGGCTAGCGGAGTCTGCAACCTGAAGCGTCTGTAACCCAAGGTACCACTGTATTATCCCTAATATGATATTCATATTTTCCCTTATATAATACATTTTTGTATGTTATTTCCACTAATATGCGCATTTTTTGCACACTTTACCTTTGTTATCCATTACGCACATTACTTGGCTGGAGAGCTGCATGGCAAAATTTGGAGAACTGCAGATTTCGAAGGCTGGCTGTGTTACTGTTCATGCATTTTTGGGGAAGTCAGTTTGGTACATTGTGCTTAGCAAGAAGCCATTACACACATAAAATAATGATAATAACAGGAATACTGCTACTAATAATGGTTTACATTTCTACTACCCAACCCCTAGTGGATAAATCATTTCTCGTGCCCCCCCCCTCAAGTTTTTTTACACAAATCTGTAAAGCCTTAAAAATAATTTTAGATGTTCTAAAGGATATCTCTCTCTCAACATCATACAGCCAAAAAAATAAAAGGTGTTTGCAAGAGACGACCTTCCCTTCTGCGATCTTAGCAATGGGTGGATGTAATTGTTTCTGAGATCGTCACCGAACGGGCACTCAAGGAGCGCATGAGTTATGTCTTCTACTGATAAACAGTTGCAGCCACAAACTCTATCCTTCTTAGGAATCCCGGTCTGCTAATGGAAGGACGTTTAGTCTTGGCTGTGTAAAGGCTATCCTCATTTTAACATTTGTAAATCTACCAGATATCTTGGCAGGGATAGATACAATTGGATAAAAGAAGCATACAGTTTATTAGATAGACAGATGTTGGTGTCAGCCACTGGTGATTGCATCTTGGTGTTTCTCAACCTTTGGAGTATTAATTCTTTAGGTCTCTGAAAAACCCTGCATCACAAGAAAGGGGGCAGAGAGTCCCAAGCTCATGCAGCAAACTGCACTTCACGTTTCCACAAGTTTGGAGCCTTATCTTCCGAAATTGTGATGAAAGATTCTGATACCTGCTTAAAAACAATTTTTAACCCCAAAAAGGGGGGGAGCTAGTGTAAGGGCTTCGGGTTTAATGTGCATTACACTCAGTTCTGCACAGAATAGTACTATTTTTGGAGAAATATGGGCTAACAGGAGTCCGCGCAAAAAAAAAAAATTGTTTTGGGCTCTCTCCAGAGAGTCAAAATTGGTCATGGCGCACAGTGGTGCTCCATATAACAACTCCATATAACAACACTCTGGTCTTATAAAGTTCTATCGTGGGCTGAACCAAGTTGCCGCCTTTTGCATGGTGGAATCATAATAATCCATTTAAAGTTCTATGAGCTAATAGTGTGCTTGATTGTGTTGTAAGCCCCTGGCATGTGCTTCAAAGAAAATCCTCTCAACCTCGACTGACATAGTAGAAAAGAAAAAAAAAATGTCCCAAAATAGTCCTGGTTCAAGAGTCACAGCACCAAATGTTGTAAGCTAAAAATGGCTCATCTCCTGAGTTTATGCCAGTAAAACCCAGAAGCTTGAGGAGTCCATCGCTGTTTATTGCAAAGCAATAGGTTACAGTCAGATTGTTCCGCAAAACTGCAACCCTGCTTGATGGTTCAGGCAGTGGTATTTATAAAGTTTCAAACAAAGCATTTAAATTTACACCAATCGTGTACATCATTACCTCATTTCATGTTTAATACACATGTGCAATAAGCACTGGCAATTTTGCTGATTCAGTGTTGATTCTCACTGTGATCTGTTACATTGCATTAGTATGCATGTTGAGAACCTGTGTTATGTGCAGCCATTTGCACTATGTAGCAACTTATGTTCTAGCTTTGAGCAGAGGTGTAGCAAGCCCAGGTGGTACCCGGTGTGAACTTTTTTTGTCAACCCCCCCTCCCCACATCGACAGCTCAGGGTAAGCTTGGGAGTCGTGGGCGGGCACAGAATGTCACCCCTCAGTGAAGACACCTGGGGTGGTCCACACCCCCTTCCTACGCCTCTGCTCAAACTAAATCTCAACTAAAGTATCCATGGTAGATGGATAGTTTTAAAGCAACCTCTGCTTAAAAACCTCCAACGAAGGAGAGTCCATCACCTTCCAAGGGAGTCTTTTCCACTGTCAAACAGCTGTTAGAGTCTGAAAGTTCTTTCTGGTATTTATTTCGTAAATCCTTTCTTGTAACATCAATCCATTGGTTTGGGTCCTACCCTCTGAAGCAGCAGAAAACAAGCTGGCTCCATCTTCCATGTGACAACACTTTTAGACATTTGAAGGTAGCTATCTTATCTCTTTTCAGTGTCCTCTTTTCCAGGCTAAACCTAGCCAACTCCCTCAACTATTACTCATAAGCCTTGGCTTCCAGACCCTTGGTCATCTGGGTTGCCCTCCTCTACACACATTCCAGTTTGTCAATATCCTCCTTAAATTGTGGTGCCCAGAACTGGACACAATCACTCCAGGTGGGGTCTACTGAAGGCAGAACAGAGTGGGACTATGACTTCCCTTGATCTGGACTTAGCATTAGCTGATTTTATTGCTGTATCACACTGTTGTCTCATGTTAAGTTTGTGGTCTACTAAGACCCCTATATTCTTTTCACATCTACTACTGGCAATCCATGTGTTCCCCATCTTATATTTGTGCAGCTGGTTATTCCTGCCTACATTTGTCCCTATTGAAATTAATTTTGTTAGTGTTGACCCAGCAGACTAGAGACCACTTCATCAAATGCAAGTTGAAAGGCAAGATGACACACTTGCAAAAATATTTCTCGTTTTTCATTCAAAAAGAACTACACCCTCCCCCAACCCAAATCATATGAAACTACCGTAAATTTCGCTCTATAACACGCAGATTTTTTGTCCTAAAAAGTAAGGTGAAATGTCTGTGTGTGTTATTGAGCGAATGTGTGGTCCCTGGAGCTGACTCACGGAGCGCAGGGGCAAAATAGGCAAAAATAAGATCGGGCGGGCAGGCGGAGGGAAGAGGGAAGGCAGAAGCTTTCCTGCATTCTGCCTCAGGGTCTTACTGCCCGCCCGCTTCTGTTGCTGCGTTTGCTCAAACTCAACAAAGAGCAGGGAATCCCCTGTCCTCCTGGCAAGCAGAGGGTTAAGGAAAGGATCGCGTCCTTCCTTCTAATCTTCCCTAGTCACACTGCGTGCAGGCTCCAGCCCACCACTTCCTCCTCTCCGTGCTCTAGGGACTCGCAGGCAGCCGAAAAGCATACAGGTGGGAGAAAGAGAGAGAGAGAGAGAGAGAGAGAGAGAGAGAGAGAGAGAGAGGGCTGGCTTGGGTGGTGGTGGGGGGAACGACTTTTGCTTTACAATGGTAGGTTTCTCATTTCTTTTCCAAAAGCAGAGAGCCCTGCCCCCAGGCCCCCTCCAAATTACAGCTTCTCCAAGCAATGTACTGCTGGAGGGAGACAGTATGCTTGTTTGGAAGAGAAACCCTGCTTCCCTGCTCGTAAGTAACAGCAGGCTAGATTGCAGACTGAGACATGGAAATCTCTGGATTTATATGCTGTTTATCAACTATCTTGGCAGATGAAAAAAAGTGTGTTACATGCCCTATTGCCCAAAAGTGTGCAAGCACAGAGCAAAGGTTGCAGTGACAGAGGTGGCCAAAAAAAATTACCGTAAATAAAAAAGAAATCATACTTCGTATATCCTGTCTGGCTTGGAGGGGGGGGACTTTTGCTTTCCTTCCCTCCCCATTTAAAACGTGGTGACAAAGCACGGATCCACATGGATCCTCAGGATTTTTGCATTGGGTCACCCCAAATTCACCATCAGATCACATTACATGTCCATGGCTACAGTCTGTACCAAAGAAATCACGCACCCACTGTTGCCTGGGGCTGCAATGGTGCAAAAACGTGGTTACAAAGCATGGATCCACAGGATCTTTGCACTGGGTCACCCCAAATTCACCATTAGATAACATAGCATGTCCATGGCTACAGCCTGCACCAAAAAAATCACGCACCCACTGTTGCCTAGGGTCGCAGTGGTGTAAAAACGTGGTTACAAAGCATGGATCCACATGGATCCTCAGGATTTTTGCATTGGGCTACTCCAAACTCACTGTCAGATCACATGTCTGTGGCCACAGCATGAACCACAAAAATCATACATCCACTGTTTCATTTAGAATATTTTTTTTCTTGTTTTCCTCCTCTAAAAACTACGTGCGTGTTATGGTCGGGTGCGTGTTATAGAGCGAAAAATACGGTATTTTCATGGAATTAGGCAATGGCATCATTGTGCAGCATTCAAAGTTCTAGAGGCATAGCAACAAGTTTTTGCATGGTTAAAATTCATTAATAAGTTGGCTGTCTTCCAAGGCTCTGTGTGTGTGTGTGTGTGTGTGTGTGCGCGCGCATATAGTGCTCATCTGCCACAATGTCCAGAAGGTAAGGAAGACTCACCTGTTCTGTCATCTCTCTGCATTTTAATTGCTTTCTCTTTTGCATATTAGGGACTAAGCAGAAGGGGAAAGCCTTAGCCTCTTGCTGTGAATATGATTTTGTTGTGTGGGGGGAGGGGGGAGTAAAAACACACAGAGATAAGGAGAATCTGTAGATATTTAATTTTATTTACATCCCAGTGTTCCTTCAGAAGACTCTGAGTCAGGACTGGCCCTACCATTAGGCAGTGTGAGACAATGGCCTCAGGAGGCAGTGCTCTGGGAATGCAGTAGCAGCCCCTGGCTATTCATTCTGAACCAACCAGCCATTCCTCTGGTGGAGGCTGTTCCATTATGGTGAATAGGGCACTGCCCCACCAAATATAGTGTGCTCCCAGTCAGCCTCCCAGTTGCCTGCCTTCTTACCTAGAACCAGCTCAGAAGATGGCACTGCCTGTTAGTTCCCTCCCCCTTGACTCCTGTCGGACTCAGCAGGGAGGAGAGTGGGGACAAACTTAAAGTTATTTGGCTCTGCCTGTCACCTAATGTTGGCCTCCCTGCCTTCCTGTCTTACCAGTCCCAAAGGGGACCAGTCACCACTGTATTCTCCTCTGTGGCACATGGTCTCTCCTGGCCCCCTTAATCTGGCCTGCTGATTCAGGTGTGGTGGGGGATGCTATCCCATTGCCAGTGGTGAAGTAAGATTAATCTGCCAGTCCAGCTGACTTCTGAATGTGGAATAGAGGGGAGCACCATCTTGCCCTTCACCTCAAGCACAAAAATGCCTTGGGTCGGTCCAACTCAGAGGAGTTTATGTGTGATTCCCTAAGACTCCCATATAGACAAGTCTTCATGTACTTATTAGCTCCAACAAAACTAATGGCAGCCCCACTAGCTTGATCAATGTTGGCTCCAACAAGATCCATTGGGTTATGACCATGTTGTTAATATGCTGTTACAATTGCCATCTCACCGCTATTTTGCTAAGCAGGCTGTTGCTTTGCAGTTCAGCTTGAGCCCTGTTTCCCCTGCAGTGCATTGTGGGACGAGCAAGGCTGTGTGTTTTAGTCCCACCCTTCATACTCCTGTTACTGTCAGCTCCACTCTTTCTTCTGTACACTGAATGGGACAGTCTGAAGAGGAAATATTCATGCATTCAGCTGAGTGTGTTTAGAATCCTCCATGCACACAGGATTCGAATCATAGAATGTTGGAAGTGCAGCAGGGGACATCATTCTTTGAGCAATTTTAGGGTTAATCCTGTTGGTAAATTAGAATTGCCAAGCTAATTCTAGATAGAGCCCAGGGGAGTAACAACAACAACAACAACAACAACAACAACAACATTCATTTATACCCCACCCACTCTGGGCAGCTTCCAGAAGAATATAAAAACATAATCAAACATTAAAAACTTCCTGATACATGGCTGCCTTCAGATGTCTTCTAAAAATTGCTGTAGTTCCTCATCTCCTTGACATCTGATGGGAGGACATTCCACAAGGAGGGCGCTACTGCTGAGAGGGCCCACTGCCAGATTCCGGCCATTGGACCCAAAGAATACAATTGGTTGCTATATTGAATCAAGATGGTAGATTGAACCTTTCAGGACTGCACTGTTTTTAACCAATGATTTCAAAATTAAAATGATGAGGGTTTTTTTAAAATAAATTCCTGAGCAACGCTGGGTATGAAGCTGCTGGTGTTGAGATAAGTAGCTTTTAGCCATGAGATCATTATCTGTAAAACCATTAAGCCCAGAATCTACAATTATCTGACTGCACCACTGGATGTTGAAGTGGGTACACCACCATTACATCTCAGTATTTGTGTGTGCGTGTGTAATGAAAATAGAAAAATGCAAATGACAGAAAACCTGTAGCTATAGGTTTAGCTGGTTGGATAGGCAAAACAAGCAGGATACGCTGTTTTAAAGTGGATGACATTCAATTAGTGTGAATACTTTCCACCACTATCATATTCATTCCCATCTTTCTGGGTATTAGCTGACTGCTGTGAGCATAAAGGATTTTTCTGTTTTTGTGTGCATTGCAAGCCCTGTGATGAGACATGATTAATGAGATGAAATCCCCAATTGGAGTTTCCTTCCAATCAATAGGCAGATGGGCAGGAGTAGATGTTGAACAAAAAGACAGCAGGAGATGCTTAAGTGATTACTATTTTGGTGACAAAACAAGGGAGGGAGTTTCTGAGAATGATTGAGACATTCTATACTTCCCCTCACTTTCTAATCAGATGTGCCTTCCTTTTCATCTCTCTCCATTCAAAAGCTTAGTGGAAGACTGTTTTCATCCCTACTCCCAGGTAAGTGTGCAAAAGATTGGAAACTTAGATAACAGGCCAAGGTTTACAGAGAAGAAGGCATAATGACCACCTGAAAATCCAAGTCAAACTGAGAGCATTCAGGACACTGGACAGGTCCAGAGATGTCTCTGCAGATAATCAAAGCTCTATATAGGCTGAGGGTGTATGGGGTGTTAGGAGATGAGTAGTACCTCTGGTGGGGAACACATTGTGCTGCTTCTGGGGTGGTTTGTCCACCTTTGGTCCCCACCCTGCACTCAACTCTCATCTATGACTTCTAGAAGCTGTCAGCATGTGACAGTGGCTGCACCCCAGGAATGGCTTCAGTTGGCTGGCTGACCAAGTTGAGGGTAGCCAGTGGGTCTCAAATCTTGGTCCAACTCTTCATATAGGGCACTGCTTCTGCAGCTTCAGCAGATGGAAGAAAAAAATGCCTTCCCAGCTCCACATTGGCTTATGCACTTTGGCTGTTCAGGAGCATCAAGGGAAGGACAGAGGTTTAGCATTCCAGGAGAGGAAAGGATGGGTCAAGCAAGGGGTAGGAAACCTCAGTAGTAAAGATGGTATGTGGGGAAAACTCAGCATGAATGGGACCTGTAGGGTAGACAGTAGGAAGGCCAGCAATAGGTGGAGTGAAAGCCAATGAAAGGCAGAGACAACTAATTCTAGTTTTGTTTTGTTTTGTTCCCTTCCTCCTCTTTGCTGAGTTCTATAATTCTGAGACTAAGAGGAACCTGATAGGCAGTGCTACCCCCGATTGATTGTAAGAATGTGGGCAGATGGGGGCTGGGTGAAAGCAGCCTGAGATTGGTGGGGCAATGCCCCATCTGCCATAATGCAGTAGCTTTCACTGATCGGTGGGTCCCACAGGTAGATACTGCCTGCCCTGCCCTATTTTCTGTCTCTCCCTCCATACATTTGGTGAAGAATGAAGGGTTCAGAGGTAGTTGCAGAAAACCATCAGCTGCAGCAGAGCAGATGTTTAGCTCAAAGGAAGAGGATTTCTGTAATCTTCAAACAGATGCTTTCTTGATCAAAGGAGCAAAATTGCCCAGCAGGTCCTTCTGCTAAAGTGTTGCAATGGCCCTAGTGAAACACATCTGCCTTTTCCCAACAAGATTCTGTTTTGGGGGGGAGGTGCCCATCATCCTTTGTTTTAAGTGGAGCTCTGAAAGTAAAGCAGAGTTCAAAAGCCACAAGGTGGTATGTTAATGACATTGCCTCAGGGAAAAAAGGTTTCTCTTTGGAGAAAAGTGCCTATCATAAAGCCATCTCTTGTGGCTTTATTGGAGTTTTCTCCTTTTTTTGCAACTGCTAATGGAGAAATTAAATAATTGAAATCGTTAAAATAGTCATGGAAGTCTAGTAATTTGTACAGTATTATAAAGGGGGCAGGCAGCTGGCTGTTGTAGGCTGAGCTCCATTCTTTAAGAGCACAACTCATGTTGCAGTGCCAGTCTAGTCACCCGACAGAGCACTCAGTCCAGGAATGGGGAAGTTCAGGTCCAGGGGGCAAAATGCAGTCCACAGTCCATACTCCATAGCAGCCTTGTTTTGCATTAAATTTGTTAATACAAGAATTTTCCAATTATTTTCTCCCTTATACTAATATTAGTTCAGTGGTTGCAAACCTTCCGGGGACCTTCCAAGCATATTTGCAAAATGGAAAAACTGTTATGGGCACCATGTACTTGCTGCAACTGTGAACCAAGCATATACATGCCCCTCCCCCCTCTCTCATTTTTCCTCCTCCCCAACAGCATTTTCTACCTGTTGCACTAGTTGCCTTTGCCAAGTATTTTCCTTTGCACTGGTAAACATTCTGCCATGTGGCGGCACAGGTTGAGTAGAAGCCATATCACGTGATTTTGCTGACAGCATGAGTTGGCTCTGTTAGGCTTCCCAGGTAAAGCCACATACATGGATATCTTTCCCACCCTTGATTTCTGTCCTCCCTGGATATCTGTCACTTCTTTGAATTGAAAAGCATGTGCAGGGCATGCATGTGATAAATGTATGCATCACAATGTAGGAAGTCACAATTGCTTGTGGTGTGTGTGAGTGAAGAAGCCCATTGTGAGTGTGCAGGCTTATCTCCAAAATCAATCTATTTTATCATTTTATTTTATTTATATTTTATTTATTTGTATCTTCTCTATCAAGTTCCTTCCTTAGTCTTGATTACTTTTTTTCTATATACAACTTTATGAATTGGCATATACAGGAATCATGCTGCCATCTCTAGGGTGGAAAAATGTGACAAGCAAGTGGCTATCTGAGTTGGGAGTGGGTGGCAGTTTTGCAGTGGTTCTGGTCCTACGTGTTTCCAGGGTGATGCTTGCTCTTCAGCCCGGTGGAGCCTTCAACGTAAGGTTCTTCAGGGTTCAATTTTATCCTCCATCCTGTTTAACATCTACATGAAACCATTAAGTGGGATCCTTCACCGCTTTAGAGTATGTTGTCAGCAATATGCTGATGACACACAGCTCTACTCACATATCTGCAGGGGAGGCAGTGGATGTTCTTGACCATTGTTTTGCCTGGGTAGTGGACTGGATGAGAGCCAACACACTGTGTGTGTGTGTGTGTGTGTGTGTGTGTGTGTAATTTTGTCCCAGCTTAGGGAACCATAGTACCAAAGCCCCTGGTTGCACCTTAACCTTTCATTTGCTTCTTTGGATTTCAAAGAATATGCCGTATTGCATTTCAATCTACTGTTATCTAACCCAAGCCTTTCGGAGCAATACGCTTCAGGGAGGTAAGTACTGATCACTTCACTTGCATTTTTGAGTTTTATGAACTGCTGCTTTTGCTGCTTGTCTGCTGCATTATTTGTTTCAGGAATGTATAAACCTCTTGGTACAAAATATTTTAAGTGGCGAGCAAGAGTATATAAAAATACATCGGATGAATTCAGTCATAAAAAAATTAAAAGCATAATAAAGTTTAGGGAAGCTTTTAATGTTTGATGCATTACTATATTTTAATATTTTGTTGGAAGCCACCCAGAGTGGCTGGGGAAGCCCAGCCAGATAGGCGGGGTATAAATAATAAATTATTATTATTATTATTATTATTATTATTATTATTATTATTATTATTATTATCCTTTATTGTAGATTGTATTGGTTAGAAATGAAGGACAGTTCAGCTACAGAATGCCTGGGGGAAATGCAAGCTTTTTGTTCATTTTGGATTTTATAATAGTGGTAATTTTTCGGCATGGTTTAATGTATTTTGAAAAATTGTTGTGAGCTGCCCTGGGTTTCTTTCTTTTTTTCTTTTCTTGTAGGAGAGTGGGCTATAAGTTTTTTAAAAAAATAATACCATAAATATATTATTCAATGCTTCTTGTGCCCGCCTGTGTAACTGAGGCAGACATGGATATTTTGAACTGACATCTGCTGATTAAAAACACAGTTAAAGCACATGGCTCTCCCCAAAGAATCCTGGGAACTCTTGTTCATTAATGTTGCTGGGAATTGTAGCCCTGTGATGGGTAAACTACAAATCCTTGGCTCCTTTGAGGGAAGCAATGTGCTTTAAATGTATGAAATGGAGATGGCTTACTGCCTCATCTCCTGTTGTTTTTGATGTTTGGAGACTGACATCTGATAGCCAAAATCCTTTTTTTCAGCCCTCCTTCTTTTTTAAAAATAATTCAGCTTTAATACATGCATGCTACGAATATACAAACATACATTTCATACAATCCTTAAAAATGTTCATACATATCCACACTCCACACTCAATCCTACAGATACTTCCTTTTCCCATCACCATCCCTCACCCCTCACCCCTCACCCCACCCTTGTGTTTGACTTCCAATCTACTCAATTGCAATTTCTTTCCACTTCTATTACTTTCTTTCACACACTTTTAAACCAATTTTCTGCTTCTTTTTCTGTTACACATTGTTATCCATCTTATTTAATATTTCAGTATTTAAAACGGAACTTGTTTATTCTAATAGGAGTTCTGATTTTTCAATATGGTTTTGCAAGTATCCTTTAAACACCTTCAGTCCTTGTCTATCTTCTCTTTTGAGATCCTTCCAATTTCTCCCATTGTTTTGGATATATTGTAATGCTCCAATAATTCGGCAAGCCACTCTGTTTTTGTCGGTATAATACCACTTTTCCAATTTTTCGCAATCAATAGCCTTGCGGCTACTGTTGCGTATAAATATAATGTCTTGTCTTCTTCCTTTAAACTTCCTGGTACTATTCCCAGTAGGAAACCTTCTGATGTTTCCTAAATGAATATCTGAACATTTTTTTCATTTCATTGTATATTGTTTCCCAAAATGGTTTGATGTTTAAACAATTCCACCATATATGTATCATAGTACCTTTTCCAGTGTTGCATCACCAGCAGACATCACTACAATTTTTATTCATTTTTGCTATTCTTTCAGGTGTTAAATACCATCTATGCTGTATTTTGAGGTAATTTTCTTTCAATATATAACACATGGTGAATTTCATATCTTCTATCCACAATTTTTCCCATTGTTCGAACATAATATTTTCCCCAATATCTTACGCCCATTTAATCATGGATGCTTTAACCAGTTCATCCTTTGTTTTCCACTCTAAAATCAGATTATACAATTTAGATATATTTTTTGCTTTTTCTTGTATTAAGTATTTATCGAATTTTTATATTTCTCCCATCATTGGCCTTCCTTGTAGCAGCTGATGGGAGTTCAGAATTTTGATATTGAATTTTTATTTTTTTTATTTATTGAAATTCTTCAGCCCTCCTGATGTTGCTAAACTCTCATCAGCTGCCACCAGGAATGCCAATGATGGGAGTTATAGTCCAGCAACATCTGGAGGTCCACAGGTTAGCTGCCTCTGGTTTAGGATAATGCACATCTAATGAGACAGGTGTTTTCCTCATTCAAGGGGAATGTAGGAAAACCTGTAGGCACAGTTTAATTTTTGTTGAAGAGTCCGGAGTGACTAGGAAATAACAAATGGTGCATTTTGGTAATTCTAAGTTCTCTCCTTTTTTTCTTTGGGAAAAGTATAAAACCAGGAAAGGGGGAACAGACATCAACAATAACTGCATAATAGGTATGAAATCTGTGGAACACATTACTGAGAAATGTTAATCTGTGAACAGGGACACTGGAAGAATGATGTTACTCAGCAGTATGCTAATTGCCTGACCAAGGCAGTTTAAAATGTCCTCAGTACAACGTAAGTGCCTGTGGCAAATAGGGCATGGAACAACAAAGTTGCTTTGCTGGATTAGACCAAACTCTTGTCTCCAATAGAGGGTAATCAGGTGCTCTTGGGAAGCTCAGTGCATGATGGGAAGAGCTAAGCTACGGTGGCCTATTTGGCATCAAGAAAAAACAAAGTCGAAAAGGGGACTCAGATTTGCACAGTGAGGGCATATGCTAATTTGCATTTTTTTAAAGTTGAGAAATAAGGCCTATATTTAAACAGGAACGCAAAATATCTCACAATGCTGGGGGAAACTGTGACCCGTGTGCCTGCTTAGTCTGCTGTTCAGGTGCTCACAGCGGATGGAGAACTCCAAGGCCACTGTAAACTGTCCCTTCTTAGAATCCTTCAGGTTTAAACTAGACTTGAACTGGACAGCCCTTCAAACACAAGACTCTCCTCCATATGACTTCTAAAAGAGGATTAATACAGTGGTACTTCGGGTTAAGAACTTAATTTGTTCTGGAGTTCCCTTCTTAACCTGAAACTGTTCTTTACCTGAGGTACCACTTTAGCTAATGGGGCCTCCTGCTGCCACTGTGCCACTGCTGCACAATTTCTGTTCTCATCCTGAAGCAAAGTTCTTAACCCGAGGTACTATTTCTGGGTTAGCAGAGGCTGTAACCTGAAGCGTCTGTAACCCGAGGTACCACTATTATCTGTAAAGTAGGATACATGACCACCTTACAGCCAACAGAGTTCACCAGGTGATTATATTTGTGTGACTAGTTGCATAGAGTGTTGGACCCTTTCAGCCCATGGGCTCCAATTCCCTCATGGAACACCTTCTAGGGGCCACATGGCAGTGGTGGGTGTGGCCAGAGACAAAACTGGATGGAGCAATGACTCTCGCTCTTACCTTTCAACAGTAGCCACACGAGTGTGTCTGGATGTTTCCAGATACACACACCCCTCTGTGAGGATAAATATGAATATGCTTTAAAGAGCACATTGTCATGGACGGGCTGGATGCAGGGGCATACGAGGGGGAGCGGGGGGAGGCAGCCCCAGGTGCCACTCTGGGGGAAGGGGTGACAAGATGGGCCCTGCCTCTCCCTAGCTGTAGAGCGGCTGAGTGCATGCACAGTTAATATGAGTGCGGCATCCTGTACGGAGTGTGCATGCGTAGCATCCCATACAGAGTGTGCATGCGTGGCACTCCATACGGTGGGCACTAACGTAGCATCACATATGGACTGCACATGCGTGGAATCCTGTGTGGCATGTGTATGAGCAGCATCCCAGACAGAAGGTGCACGAGCAGCATCCCATACGGAGGGTGAACGTGCAACATCACATACGGACTGTGCACATGCTGCTACCGGTATGGTGGGCGCATGCATGGAATCTCATATGGACTATGCACGAGCGGCATGCCATACGGAGGGCGAAGGCATGTTATTCCTTATAGAGGATGCCCAAACAGCATCCTGTATAGACTGAGGACTCGCAGCATCCCGTATGAACTGCGCATGGCAGCACCCCGTATGCACTGCACATTTGCGGCATCCCATATGGAGGGTGCACGCTACCAGATCACTTCCGGAGTGAGCATACGCAGCTATTCGTACGGACTGCTCACGCTCAGCGGCATCCCATATGGAGGATGCACGCACAGCATAACTTCTGGACTCAACACACGCGGAATACCGTACGGAGGGTGCACGCATGGGATAAATAATGGACTGTACACAAGCCACATCATGTATGGACAGCGCAAGCGCGGCATACTGTCCAACTGGGCACATGCGGTATACCGTGGAACTGAGCAAGCTCAGCATCCCGTATGGAGGGTGAACGAGCAGCATTCTGTATGGTCGGTGCATGCATGGCATCACTTCCGGACTGAGAACTTGCGGCAACCCGTACGGACTTCTCACGCTCTGCTGCATCCCATATGGAGGGTGCACGCACGGCATCACTTCCGGACTGAGCATGTGTGTCATCCCGGATGGACGGCTCATGCTCGGCATTTCGTAAGGACTGCGTACTTGCAGAATCCCATATGGCCTGCACACACACAGCATACTATGGAAATGCGCATGTGTGGCATCACGTATGGACTGCGCACACGCGGCATCCCCTATGGAGGATGAACGAGCAGCATCTCGTATGGACGGTGCAGGTAATATATGGACGGAATAGGTAAAATAGGGGGACACAAATCACCGACGCAACAGAAAACGGGGGAATGGCAATGAGTGGTGCAACACTCATATCCAGGGAGGATGCAAATCAGTGGCGCAACCAGTGATGGTGGAACCCTCTCCGGCACCCGGGGCTGGGCAGCACGTACAGAGTGAGCAGGTACGGCATCCCGTATGGAAGTTAGACGGGCTGCATCCCGTATGGAGGTTGCACACTTCAAGATCACTTCTGGACTGAGCATACGTGGCAACTCATACGGACTCCTCACGCTCAGGTGCATCCCGTATGGAGGGTGCACGCACAGCATAACTTCTGGACTGAGCATGTGTGTCATCCCGGATGGATGGCTTCATAAGGACTGCGTACGTGCAGAATCCCATATGGCCTGTGCACACGCAGCATTCCGTAGGGACTGTGCATGCACAGCATACTGTGGAAATGTGCATGCACTGCATCACGTATGGACTGCGCACACGCGACATCCCATATGGAGGGTGAACGAGCAGCATCCCGTATGGCTGGTGCACGCGCGGTATCACTTCCAGACTCAGTACTCGCGGAAACCCATACAGACTTCTCACGCTCTGCTGCATCCCATATGGAGGGTGCACGCATAGCATCACTTCCGGACTGAGCATGTGTGTCATCCCAGATGGACGACTCACACTCTGCATTTCGTAAGGACTGCGTACGTGCAGAATCTCATATGGCCTGTGCACACTCAGCATTCCGCAGGGACTGCATACGCGCAGCATACTGTGGATGTGCACAATAGGAAACACAGGGGTACGCAAATCAGCGGCAGAACAGGTAATATAGGGGGACACAAATCATTGACTCAACAGGATGCAGGGGGGTGCAAACCAGTGGTGCACAAGCTGTATCCCGTATGGAGGGTGCACACTTCCAGATCACTTCCAGACTGAGCATACGTGGCAACTCATACACACAGCTCACGCTCAGCGGCATCCCGTATGGAGGATGCACGCACGGCATAACTTCTGGACTCAACACATGCTGCATACCATACGAAGGGTGAACGCACTGCATAAATAGTGGACTGCACACACGTCGCATCATGTACGGACTGTGCAAGCGCAGCATGCCATCCAACTTGGCATGTGTGGTATACCATGGAACCGAGCAAGTGCGGCATCCCGTATGGAGGGTGAACGAGCTGCATCCTATATGGACGATGCATGCACTTCCGGACTGAGAACTTGCGGCAACCCGTATGGACTGCTCACGCTCTGCTGCATCCCATATGGAGGGTGCACGCACGGCATCACTTCCGGAACTGAGCATGTGTGTCATCCCGGATGGACGGCTCATGCTCGGCATTTCGTAAGGATGCGTACATGCAGAATCCCGTATGGCCTGCGCACACACAGCATACTGTGGAAATGTGCATGCACGGCATCATGTATGGACTGCGCACACATGGTATCCCCTACGGAGGGTGAACGAGCAGCATTCCATAGCGATGGTGCACGCGCGGCATCACTTCCAGACTGAGCATGTGTGTCATCCTATACAAACTATTTACGCGGTTACCCGTATGGAGTGCGCATGCACAGCATTCCATACGGACTGCACACACGTGGCATTCCCTATGAAGGATGAATGCGCGGCACCCGTATGGACTGTACCCGCGAGCATCCCGTAGGCACTGCGCCTGCACGGCACCCCGTCCGGAGGCTGCATGCACGGCATTACTTCCAGACGGAGCACGCGCGGCAACCCGTATGGAGTGCCCATGCGAGGCATCCCATACGGACTACACATGCACTGGATTTCGTCCAACTGCGCATGTGTGGCATCCCGTTTGGAGTTTGCATGCACAGCATCCCATACTGACTGTGCATGCACTGCATCCCGATTGCAGTGTGCACGTGCGGCATCCCGTACGGAGTGCGTACGAGCGGCATCCTGTACTGAATGTGCATGCAGGGCACCCTGTACGGTGGGCGCATGTACAGCATCCTGAAGGGTGGGGCACACAAGCAGCATCCTGTACAGGGAGATGCATGCACGGCACCCGTTCGAACTGCACACGTGCTGTATCCCATATGGACTGCTCACGGTCGGCATCCTGTATGGATTGAGCACGCGCGGCATCGCGCATGGATTGCGAACGCACGGCATCATGCATGGATTGTGCATGTACGGCATACCATAGAACTGTGCACTCCTAGCATACCGTTTACACTGTGCATGCTTGGCATCCGATACGGAGTGCGCACGCACAGCATCCCATATGGACCACACCTGCGCGGCATTCTGTACACACTGCACCTGTGTGGCATTCCGTACGGAGTGTGTACTAGCGGCATCCCATAAGAAGGGCGAATGTGCGGCATCTGTTCGGACTGCACCAGCATGACATCCCATAGGCACTGCGCATGTGCAGCATCCAGACTGTGCACACGTGGCATCCCCCACGGATTGTGAACGTGCACCATCACGTATGGACTGCGCACGCACTACATACTGTAGACTGCACAGGATCGGTATCCTGTATGGACTACGCATGCACATTATCCCATATGCGCTGCATCCCGTACGGAGTGCATACAAGCAGCATCCCGTACGGATGTCACACGTGCACCACTGGGTGGTTCCACCTTGGATGCCGGAGAGGGTTCCTCCGCCACTGGCTGGATGCAGAGGAGTGGTGGTAGACACCAGCTGGGGAATCTCCAAGGGAACCCCTAGAATTTGAAGTGTATGGTGGTGGGATGAGAATGAGTGCTCAGAAGGAAAAGCAGGAGCAGGCTGGAAGGAGGAGGTGTGGGAAGCTGAAGAGGTAACAGGTTTTAATTATCAGTCCCAGACTCTCCAAGTGCCCCTATTTTCCAGGGACATCCCTAATTTAGTGAAGCTGTTCCAGTTTCTGGTTTGGTCCTGGAATGTCCCACTTTTCCTTAAGATGTCCCTATTTTCATTGGCGAAATGTTGGAGGGTGTGAAGTTCTCTGACCCTCAAGCTTTCTGAAGGCAATCACAGCTGTATAGGGAAGGTTTTTTAAAAATGTTTAATGTTTTATTATGTTTTAATATATGTTGGAAGCTGCCCAAAGTGGCTGGGGCAACCCAGTAAGATGTGTGGGGTACAAATACAGTGGTACCTCGGGTTAAGAACTGAATTCATTCTGGAAGTCCGTTCTCAACCTGAAACTGTTCTTAACCTGAGGTATCACTTTAGGTAACGGGGCCTCCTGCCTCCGCTACGCTGCCACCGCATGATTTCTGTTCTCATCCTGAAGCAAAGTTCTTAACCTGAGGTACTATTTCTGGGTTAGCGGAGTCTGTAACCTGAAGCATCTGTAACCCGAGGTACTACTGTATTATCATAATGGAATGAGGCGTCCCTATTTTCACTGGAGAAATGTTGGAGGGTATGCAATCCAGGCTCAGAGGCAGAAGAGGAGGGGAGGGAGGGATAGAGATGAGATAGGTTGCTGAAGAAACCAAGGAGTCTCCCTCTCCCGCAGTGACCTGTTCCCCTTCCCACAGAGAAATTAGGAAGAGGAGCAATGAGACAGAACCTTAGGCTGCTGGGGAAGGAACCTGGAGAGGATCCTTAGAGAGCACTAGGAAGGTGAGGACCTTTGGTCATCACAACTGCCTCATTGGGACAAGACCTGCTGGGAAGACTTGCTGTGATCACTAGGCTTGTGCCAGTTTGGGCTCTTTGAATAAAAAGTTAACTTCACTGACACCATGTTGTTTATTGCTGACCTACTCGGATGGCGCTGTGGGTTAAACCACAGAGCCTAGGACTTGCCGATCAGAAGGTGGGTGGTTCGAATCCCCGCGACGGGGTGAGCTCCTGTTGCTTGGTCCCTCCTCCTGCCAACCTAGCAGTTTGAAAGCATGTCAAAGTGCAAGTAGATAAATAGGTACTGCTCTGGCAGGAAGGTAAACGGCGTTTCCGTGCGCTGCTTTGGTTCGCCAGAAGCGGCTTAGTCATGCTGGCCACATGACCCGGAAGCTGTACGCCGGCTCCCTTGGCCAGTAAAGCGAGATGAGCGCCGCAACCCCAGAGTCAGTCACGACTGGACCTAATGGTCAGGGGTCCCTTTACCTTTACTCCTGACAAAGGCAAAGATATGGGGACCCATGCCCCATATCTAGCTGGACACAGTGAGAAAGCAGCTGAAGGTCAAAAGGCCTATTGTACATAGCTCCTAAATAAAATTATGTCTTATTCAAGTTATCTAACCTGCTTATCGTTTAAACAGAGAACATTACACTGCAGACCCTTTATCCAGGCAAGTAAGAAGCATTATTCCAATTTAAAAACACAATCCAGCTAGGCACAAACACTCAAGGATAGGGCAGGATAGGTGAGGGGAGTAGCCTGGAGGACAATGTGTGGCCTGGGGAGCAGGTCTAGCTTAGGGAGGGTCCTGAGGTCAGACAGAGAGGCCTGGAAAACAGCATTGAGCACTTGTGCCTATGGCTTCCATGGCCTAGGCTATAGTTAGGTAAAGGTAAAGGTAAAGGTACCCCTGTCCGTATGGGCCAGTCTTGACAGACTCTAGGGTTGTGTGCCCATCTCACTCAAGAGGCTGGGGGCCAGCGCTGTCCGGAGACACTTCCGAGTCACGTGGCCAGCGTGACAAAGCTACTCTGGCGAGCCGGCACCAGCGCAGCACATGGAAACGCCGTTTACCTTCCCGCCAGTAAGCGGACCCTATTTATCTACTTGCACCCGGTGGTGCTTTTGAACTGCTAGGTTGGCAGGTGCTGGGACCGAGCAACGGGAGCGCACCCCGCCCTGGGGATTCGAACCGCCGACCTTTCGATCGGCAAGCCCTAGGCGCTGAGGCTTTTACCCACAGCGCCACCCGCGTCCCAGGCTATAGTTAACCATGCATTAAACCAGGCAGAGTAAGCAAACTACAGACTCACCTTCAGACTGCTAAATGCTTTTAAACTTTCTATATGATTTCAACCCCTCCCAACACACACACACATACACACCAATCACTGAAGGTATTTATTTTCCCAGGCAGGAAAATGCCTTTGTTAGAAATTTAGCATTTGTCATGCAAAAGTATGCCAAAAAAGTGTGTGGCATGGGGTGTATGGGGGGTATATGTGTGGAAAGAGGGAAGCACATATTTGTTGTTTTGATTTGTTTTGGATCCATCCTACCGTACAATGAGCAGTTTGTGCCTCATTCTTGCAGCCATCTGACTCCTTAATAATACTTTAGAAAACACTTAAATTGTTGTTTTAGATGCTGGATGTGAAAAACAAACCCAATATTGTCTGCTTCCCTCCCTCCCTCTCTCTTTCTAAGTCTTTCTCTCTGTTATCATATCCCTGGTTTCCCAGCAGGTTCAAACGCAGATGGCTGCCGTATTGCGACAGAAGCAGAAATACTACATTAATGTTTAAAGGGATTAAAAAATCCTCTTGGCAACAGTGGCATATGTTACCAGTTAATTGTAGCACTGGAAGCTTCCCTGCTGTTTTAAAACATGGACTCATTTTACATGCTTTTCTGCAGAGCAGTATGAAATGTCAAATGTGTTGGTATAAGTCTGGAATCGAGTCTGACCAAAAACAAAACAAAAAAAACCCTCAAACCCTTATAAAGACAATGTTGTTTTTGCTACCTAACAGCTTTTGTATCCAAATAATGTTTTGTGATAGTGCCAATATTGGTGGTGCACTGATCAAACAGTGCAGATTGCGTTTGTGTTCTGAGCTCAGTGTTTTGGAAGATTCTTTGAGCCTTTTGATGGTGCTGCTTCACAGGAACATAGGAAGCTGCCATGTACCGAGTCAGAGCATAGGTCCACCTAGCTCAGTACTGTCTGCCTTCCCTGGCAGCAGCGGCAGAAGCTCAACAGGAAGCCTTTCCCAGCCCTACTTGGAGTTCCTGGGAATGGAACCTGGGGCCTTCTCTATGCAAAGCACCGAGATATGGCTGCTTCACCAAATATAGGAAGCTAAGTCAGACAGGTAATGAAGGAGGGAGTGTCAATCCCTCTAAGGTAAAGGGTAAAGGGACCCCTAACCATTAGGTCCAGTCGTGGCCGACTCTGGGGTTGGGGCGCTCATCTCGCTTTATTGGCCGAGGGAGCCGGCATACAGCTTCCGGGTCATGTGGCCAGCATGACTAAGCCGCCTCTGGCGAACCAGAGCAGCGCACGGAAATGCCGTTTACCTTCCCACCAGAGCGGTACCTATTCATCTACTTGCACTTTGACGTGCTTTCGAACTGCTAGGTTGGTAGGAGCAGGGACCGAGCAACAGGAGCTCACTCTGTCTTGGGGATTCGAACCTCTGACCTTCTGATCGGCAAGTCCTAGGCTCTGTGGTTTAACCCACAGCGCCACCCACGTCCCTCAATTCCCTCTACCCAGGGCTAAATTCCCAATTTTGCAACTTAGTAGGATGCTGTCAAGGGAAAACCAACCCTGCCCAATAAGACTGCCTCCACCTCTTAAAAGCCCCCAAAATCTGAGTCAGGATGCTCAGATCTGTTTCTGGATGCCCTTGGGGTTTACCCAAAAGACAAAGATTTCCACTTGATGTCTTCCGAGATCCAAGCCCACAAGCTATTCAGTAGCAATAACCAAGCAGTAGCAATAACCTCAACAGGAAGGTCAGTCTGTCTAATTCAGGGAACATTTAAGGGAGAGAATCTTTCCCATCCTTGCAGCCCACAGTCTGACAAGATCCTGCAGCTTGTACGGCTTATTTATTTATTTTAATTCATGCAATTGGCTTGAATACAGCTATCACTGGCAACTATCCATGTGAATGAGGGCTGAGACATCTATCTCTGCAGGGAATGTGATTCTCAGATTCTGCATACAAGGAGCAAGGGATGGCTATCCCTATTTTAAGCCAGGTTTCCCTAACCTGGCTCCTTCCAGATGTTTTGGACTATTTATTTTATTTATTTAGTGTTGGCTGGAGCTGATGGGGATGGTAGCCCACAACATCTGGAGCGCACCAGGTTTGGGAAGACTGTTTTAAGCCATTTTTGTGAGTTCTCCAGGGGAGCTTGTATCCAAGACAAGATGCTAGGCTATATAAGAGGAGCACTGTTACATAACACGAAGCCTTTTGTCTTCTTCCAAACCAGCTACTTTAAGCCTAAACTTAAATCTTTTGGATTTTCATTCTCTCCAGCTCCATGGCAGAAAACCTCTAGCCTGTTCTCAACATTAAATCAAATCTTGGTTTTAAAAGGAGATATTTCTGCAAGGCAATTACTGTTGTCAAATATAAAAAGAGACACAATGGCTGGAAAGAAGCCAAGCGTGCGCTCTCTCTCTCTCTCTCTCTCTCTCTCTCTCTCTGTATAATTTCAGCATCTTCAGCCTTGACCTTCCTTTAGCTGCAAAGATCAAGAGAAATGTTCAAAGAATCAGCACCTCAGCTTTTCAGACATTGGAAAAAGAAATGCCAAACACAACATTTTGAGTTGACAATCTGTTGGCCAGAACTTACGAGTCCTTCACTGAAGGAGAACTTGAAGCTTGAAGTATATTTTGTTTGTTTGTTTGTTTAAAAAGAAGACTTTGCATGAAGTTTAATGGGTAGCAGCCTTAAAAACAACAACCTGTAATTTTAAAATGATAAATCAATTTGATAACAGATGAGATAACTGTTCTTTTTTATGGGTTCATTTCTTTATATTATTCAGTATGTATGTATGTATGTATGTATGTATGTATGTATGTATTATGTTGTGTATGCTGCCCCTTAAAATAAAGTTCTCTGGGTAATTTACAGTTCAGGATGAGAGAGAACTTCAAATCCATTTAGGTTGAAAAGCAAACTTACCAAATTTGCTCTTTCTGAACCAGTATGGGAAACAAGACACAACCATCCTTTGAAATTTACACTTTTTCTGAATTTTGCAGTGCAGTTCTCCACCCAATTCATGTGTAGGAAAATGCACACAGTAGGGCAAAGTATGCATATAAATGCATATATTAGTAAAAATAGCATACAAAATGTCATATATGAAGGAATATTTCTTGCAAAAATGTATATATGTCAAAACTGCAGACAAAATTTGGGAGGGATTTGCACTCAAATGCTAATGAAATCTCATAAGGATTTATTTTTATTTTTTTAGAGGATGCATATTGCTGCAGAAATGCAGAGAACTGAATTTAAGTTGAGGTGTGTGTGAAAACCTAAGAGAACTAAAAATTGGCAGGTTTTAAAAATAAGCTTGGGTTTTTTAAAAGTACAAAATAAGTCATAAACTCAGAAAAAGGAAACAGAACAACAGCATAAATAAAGAAAAACAAAACTCACCACACACCCTGAAGTAAAAAAAACAAAACCCCAAGGTGGTGGACAGGGGTCTAGAAGAATGGAAAAGCTGTTACCTGTGCAAAAAGCAAGACATAGCATAACATAATAGCTCTAGACAAGTCTCTGTGGGAAAGCAGGTCGATAACTGGGGTGCCACTACTGAAAAAGTCCTCTTGTATAGGAGAAGCTGGTCTTTCAACCAGCCTGGTTCCAATGGACTCAAACATTTATTACGTCAAGAATACATTCATATCTCATTTCCGTCCCCCGCCCCTTCTGGAAATCCCATTGTCTGCATGCTTCAGTAATGGCCTTGTGGTGGCATGAAGAACAAGCCTATTCACAAAACACCCACAGGAGTGAGGGAGCCAGGAGGGAGGGCAATGATTGAATGGGAGAGAAATCCAACTGCTTCTCCCTGCCCACGTGGGCTTTTAAGTCAGTTTCACTCCTGAATGGTTTGGGGTTGCACCAAGGGCGAACAGCTGTCTTGAAATCCTGTGTGGTGTAGAGTGTTAGGTCACATCCATGCCATACGTTTTTAGAGTGTATTTAAAACAAATGGCTTCGCCCCAAAGAATCCTGTGCAGTATGAAGCTAGAAAACCAGCAGTCAGACTTGCTATGAGGCAGCTCCTTATGTTTCTGTTATTAACATCATATACTTCAGGTGCTTACCACCACTTGTTTTCTCTTCCCAAAAATAGCACTGGGGTAAAAAAAAACCCCTCAAGAGACCATTTGATCGATTCTCATCAGTGATGACAAAAGCTTTTATTGATAGCAGTCCTATTTGGGTTGAACACTGTGAGTATTTCCTCTCATGGGGAATGTGAAATAATTTCATGTGCAAATACTTCTGTAAACACAAGACTTCCAAAAAATAAAATAAAAAGAAAGAAATCCAGCATATGTTATGTGCTGCAATCCTCCAGAGGAACAAAAGGAACACGGCACTTCTGCGAAAGTCATTTAATAAGCACCAACACTTAAGAATTTGTCCCATTGGAATGAATCACTTCCTCCTGTGTGTGTCACACCCAGCGTTTCACCTATTTTTGTTTGCTTATCGAAAAGAAAACAATACATGGGTCAGCACACAATAATACTGCTAAGCCTTTATGTTTTCAGAAAAAGAAATATTTGAATCCTACATATATACTTTTCTGAAGCCTCTTCTTTCAGAACTCAGTGTTGTTAGCAGAGTATGAACTTTGCCAATGATAAAATGATCAGTTCGTTTTTAGCAGGGCAGTCTCATTCCATTTGGCATTTGCCATTAAGGTGAGAAGCACCTTAGTTCCAAGCGAGCACAGATATCCCATGATGTTTTACCATTTCCAAGGCTGTCGTTACTTGTCTCTTGTACAACTTGCAGGGCAGATTCATACTGCTGCTGCTGCTGCAGTAGCAATGGCCCCAATCACCAGGTGAGAGCAATCAAAAACGGGGGGGGGGGCTAAAATCCTCCAATATTGGTCATAATTGCCAGTCCCAGTCTGGCTCGCACCTGGAGGAGTTTGCTTACAGCTAGCTGTGTCTCCTTCCACAAGTGATGAGGAGTTGGAGATGGAACTGTTTAGTGTCATTTTTTGCTTCACATCCCATTCAGGAGCAAGTAGATTTCTCATTTGCAGCACTGAAGATGTTAGCCGAGAGAGCTTTGTTCACAGAAAGATGCCAACAGTCTCCCTGTTGGCTATTTAAACGGAGAATAGCAACTTTAAACTATCTATCAGTTGACTTTTCAAGCTACTCTGTAAAGCAATGGTCCCAACAGGGAGAACTTCATTTTACCTCCATTACTTACTTCACATATAGGCCATTTATTAAGTAAAATCACCATCCCACTTACTGGTAATAATTCCCAGAAGTCCGAGAGTGATGAAAGACGCCATAAGGCCTTTCAGAGATGAATTCCTAGACATAATACTCGACCTAAGGTAAGCATAAAGACTTTGATTTCACAGTGCCTTCCTTTTCATTTTTTAATTAAGGGATTCAACTATTTATTAGCCTTGTATAATTTTTTTACACTGCAGCATGTGTAAATATTAACTCAGAACACCTGGTTTACATGGCAACCAGCCTTTTAAGTTGCCACATCAAATACAAAAACAACAGCTCACAGTTCAAACCCATGGCATAGAATTCCGTTTATGAAGACTAAAACTTCCTTCCATTTCTAATGCAATAAATCAGGTATTGGAATTTATTAATTGGAAAAAATCTATTTCCAATCTTTCTTTTCTTCCTCCTCCCCCTTTATAAATAGGAGGCTTGAAAGCATTATCACAGCAAGGGATCATTATATGAGAACATAATGCAGGCTTTGTACTGAGACGATCAGCCCTTGGCGCGTCTAGCTCAGCATTCCGTTTGAACGGATGAACATGAGAGACAGTGTAGTGAAATGGTTAGAGTGTTGGACTAGGAGAACAAGGTTTCAAATCCCCACTCAGCCATGAAACTCACTGTGTGACCTTGGGCCAGTCACTATATCTCAGCCTAACCTACCTCACAGGGTGGCTAGGAAGATAAAATGAGGGGTGGGAGAACCTTACATGCTATGTTGAACTTCTTGGAGGAGAGGAGGCATATAAATGTAATAATAAATTAGGTAAGTAAATAAAATCAATGGCTTTCTCTAAACAAATTCAAAAAACAAAATGAGAGGAATCTGTCAGACACAATGTTTAACATTCAACAGACACAAGGCATTTAGAGCAGAAACAAGATCAAGATCCACTCGGCCACTCCACCATCATGCCAATCCATCTTCCCACTGCTCCACTCATGTGAAGCTCTTCCTAACTGTTCTACCTTCAACCTTGCCTCTGCAAGCCCACCTATCAGTTATGACAGCTGCATGGAACAGTCATGTTCAGATACTCTCAGATGTTGAGAGCCAACAACTGGGAGGCACATGACCAAACACTGAATACATGGATCTGAGTTCTAAACATCTCTCCCAGTCATTCATCTTTCCGAGCCTTCTCCATGCACACAAAAGGTGTGGAGAAGAGGGAGCATGACCACACCTATTATTTTGTGACTTCCAAAAAGCAGGATCTATGCACACATGGCTGCAACACACTAATTACAGGCCAAACTATTTGTCCATTGAGCCCAGTATGGTCTACTCTGCTTGGATGAGACAGGGAACAGCCTTTCATATCACCTGCTACTGTATCCCCGTAACTAAGAGGTGGGGAACCTCAGGCCCAGGGGAGACCACACACCCTATTCAGGCCACACCCATCTTTGGCCCAACTCTGCACCCTTCTTTAGTGATCTTACCCAGCTGGAATGTGTCTTTGAACTCTGATAATGGAGGATAGAAAGTATGTCTGTCTGGCCACACCTACTTTCTCACCCAGCATTGGTGTGTGGTCTCCAGAAAGCTGCCTTGGAGCTATCCCTTAGCTGTAGCTGCAGCCCTTCCCCATGATCGGTGCCCCTCCCAGGAACTATGACCTATATGTGTGGATGTTGAGAGGGTGAGTTTGGGGCGTGCATAACCTCACAGGTTGGAAGTATCCCCTGGAAGAGCTCTCTACTGCTACCGCAGTCCCAAGCTGTCAAGACACAACCACATTAACTGCAACATGATGACAGTGATGGCCAAGGTGAGCCGCAGGGGAGCAGGTAACAGTAGCTCCGCAGCAACAGTTCTGCTCTGCTGCCACTGCACAGCTCACAATGGCAGTGCCATTTTAGCCTCAGAAGCATAGAAGGCCAAGGGGCCTGTTTTTAATGTTGAATTCTAAGTTGTTGTGACCTGCCTTGAGACCTTAGATTGGAGGGCAGGTAATTAATTAAATAATAGTAATAATAATCATCATCAGTGTTTGCGGTTTTTAGAAGGTTCTCAAGGGTACGCAGTACTGGCACCTCTTTTTGTTGTTACAAAGTGTGGCACTTACTGCAACAACTTCATGGTGAGTAAGGTAAAGGTAAAGGGATCCCTGACCATTAGGTCCAGTCGTGGCCGACTCTGGGGTTGCGGCGCTCATCTCACTTTATTGGCCGAGGGAGCCGGCATACAGCTTCCGGGTCATGTGGCCAGCATGACTAAGCCGTTTCTGGCGAACCAGAGCAGCGCACGGAAACGCCATTTACCTTCCTGCTGGAGCAGTACCTATTTATCTACTTGCACTTTGACGTGCTTTCGAACTGCTAGGTTGGCAGGAGCTGGGACCAGGCAACGGGAGCTCACCCCGTCGCGGGGATTCGAACCGCCCACCTTCTGATCGGCAAGTCCTAGGCTCTGTGGTTTAACCCACAGCGCCACCCACGTACCGGCACCCATTTTTCTCGGGGGGAGGCAGTGGCGTAGCGTGGGGGGTGCAGGGGGGGCCGGCCGTACCGGGCGCAACATCTGGGGGTTAGGGTTAGGGGGCGCAAATTCACGGGTTAGGGGGCGCAAATTACTTGCCTTGCCCTGGGTGCTGACAACCCACGCTACGCCACTGGGGGGGGGGTAGCACTGATAATAATTAATAGGAAAATATTATTCGAAATCTGCTTCCATATTTCAGAAACTTTCTGAAACCTGCTCTTATATTGCAGCAACACATTTCAGCTCAATGCACCAGATGATGTTTTGTAAAGAGATCTACTTCTGTAAGGAAGGAAGGAAGGAAGAAGGGATAACTTGGTGTGAGTGCCACACAATGGGCTTTGTAAAGTATTGGCCCTCCTGGCTTTTAGTTTCAGTTCTGCACTGCAAGCAGCACCCTGCTGGCATGGTTTAACCCCTCCATAAACTGTTTTGCATTAAAGTTGTTTTTGTCATGCATCCTCTCTGTGTGGCCACCTCTTCATGATTCTTTCAGGTTTCAACTTCCAAAATGAATATAAGGGGCGGGAGGGGGGAATATGGGGAAAATCTATTCCCTATTGATAAAAGGAGAAATTTGTCCAGCTTCCAATCTAAAACTTGACTTCAGTGATAAGAAATCTGCTGTTAATGAAACCTTTGAAGGGAATTAATTTAGTAGCCAAAAGAACGGTGCTTTCGTCTTTTGATCTGGCACTAGTATTCCTCCTTCCTCTTAATGTTTCGCTGCAACAACAACAAAAACTATGGGTCTAAAAAATCAAAAAATCAGCAAGAGTCTTAAAAGGCTGAAAGGAAAACTAAAGCAAAGGAAAGCTTTTGGCAGGACACAAACATCGAGAAAATACCAAGAGATTTAAGTTGAAAGAATTCAAAAATAAACATTTCATAATGCATTTATTTGTCTAGAGAAATAGCACTTTCTGAGATTATGGGAAAGTTCTGGGGCTTTGTTGTGAAGTGTAGGCAAGTGTCTGTCTCTCTCAACTGTAGCTTTCAGTGGCTGGATCCTTGCTACTTCCCTTTCTAATTTGATCTCATGGGCCAAATTGTGTCCACATCATGGAGGGCATGTGTTGCTGTGAGATTACCAAGACTGATCTCACCATTTGTGTGGGTGGGATCATTTAGATACCCACAACAACCCGATTTGGTCCCTCGGTTGCTGGGGTAATTCTGGCCAATGGGGTTGAGAGAATTTGCAGCCGGGGAACCTATTTATACCACTGCACATTGTGTCAAGCTTCCTCTTAGCGCCTCACGCATCGGATCACCTGCCCACCCTCCCTATATTTAGAGTTCATAATGACCTTGCTATGCTGTCGTGGGTCGTCTGTTCTTGGGACAGGGGCCTGGTAGGAATTTTCCCATTTGGCTGATTGGTTGGTGCTATTATGTTGTGGGTGAACATATCAGACGACACAGCGATTCTTCAAACAGCTCTTGTTTATTCACAGGCCAGAACAGAACTGAACTGAAGGGTTTAGTCAGCCTGCTTATATAGAGCTCCACTACAATGCAACAGTAACCACTTTCTGTAACTATCCAATCACTGAACGTCACTTTCAATCCCTTATTTGCATATGTGGACCTGAGGGAAAACTATCTACAGTATCCCCCTGCTGGCCCAGGGTGAGAACTTCAGTACATAACAGGTGCCACTTGGGTTTCGCCTGCCGCGTAGCAAATCGTCACAACTTTGTACGGTTTGACGGTTAGGCATTGGTTCAAGGTGTGGTGGAGGGGAGGTTGTCACTCCTGCCCCTCCCAATGTGTGATAGGGTATTCCATTAAAGGAATCCAGGTGCTCGCCATGCTTTTGTCCGATCCCCTTCCAGGGGTTAGGGCCACGCCAGAGCATATGGGAGCATTTTGGGGTGAGGTTGAGTCTGTGGTAGGAGCAATGCCCCCATAGTATGTTTACCCTTACTGACTTCTGCTGGTGTCAGTGCTGCCCTACCGGAGCTAGTCAAACCAGTGCCTAAGCAAACCACTCACATTTTGTAATAAATAAAGTTGTGGCCAAAATTGTGCCAATAACCTTAAACTAATTTTGCTGTCAACTGTGTCTTTCTTTGGGAGGTCTTGGGGGTCTTCACACGCAATTAGATCCCCAGGGCTCTCTGTTTGGCCCTCAAGACTCTCCCCAGGACACACTGTCTCTGCTCTGATGCTTCCTGAAAGGTTTTGCCTGGCTAGAACCTGCCATTCAACTGTGATAATGCCCATTGGTTACTGGATGGAGAAGTGTATTTAGAAACCTGTGATTTTTGGGTTTCTGCACCATGGCCTGTTGTCAGGGGCGGCTCGCCAGTGCAGCCTGTTGTGAGTGTTTAGAGTGTTCAGATTGCCTTCCCACTACCAAATCCACCAAATTTTGCCACCCGCCCCACTCTCTACCTGCCCTATTCCCAGGCCAGCCTGTGTGATAATAGAAATGGGTGATCCAGCATATTCTGCACTTCTCAGCCTAGAAAATGTCTAAACAATACATTTTGAAATGTGCATTTTGAATGAAAATGCATTTGAAAATACATTCTGAGGTGTAAATTTTCATGCATATTCTTTTTTGAAAAACTGAAATTTGATAAATTTGATGTTGAAATAGGACAGACTGGATTTATGGATAAGCGCATGAAAAGGACATGGAATCATTGGCCCACCTCTACCACAAACCTCCTCCTGTCCTCCTTTGGCTCCCAAATTTCAGTCTGCAGGCTCCCTGACTTCCACGTCCACTGCATCACATAGCTCTCTGATCCCGAAGTTCTGTGTTGATTTCCCTCACTTACCCACTTGGCTCTCTTCCCTGCTCCCCAAATCCCCTGGCAGTCCTGTCAAGAAACTGAATTTCTTACTATGACAAGCCAACCTTTCTCTTGACTGATCTCTTAAGATCATTTGAGTGAGCCATTCAGTCATGACCAGTGGCTTGTGAATCTTCTGTGACATCACAGCAGCACAGCCAGTACCAAAGGAGCCAAATTTATATAGTGCCATCTACTTTACTACTATTTGGGGAAAGTGTGACTTTCATAAATAATATCTAAGTGCCAAAAAAAGGTGATGCTTCATATTAGCTATTGAGCAGGTATATCTAACAAGACCGAACATGTATACAGAAAGACAGCATGCTTTGATGCAGCATGAACATAGAAGCTAGTTCTTACTGATTCAGCAATTTGATCTCTGGATGTAAATACAATTTTTAGAATGGAATCTGGCCAGGATAGTCAAGGACAAAAATAAATAACAAGGAATTTTGTCAGTGCTGTCTTGAACAATTACAGACTATGTAATACAAATCTATGTAATATGAAATTATTCAAAGATGCAGTGAAATTTCTTATTACCCAATTATGCTGGAAACATCATAAAAATGGTAATATAGCCAGTTTGACACTACATAAAAATATAACAGTGGGCTTGACTAAACCCTGGATTCAACAGACATGGTGGTTGGGACAATCTGTGGAGCAGGGCAGCTGTTGTTCCACCTGACCCCTGCTTAGTGCTGCTGCCCTCCTATTTCCTTGCTGTTGAGGTAGGGCATCAGGAACATCACTGGCCATCTTTGTGACTCGGCCCAGTATACCTGAAGGAGCATCTCCACCCCCATTGTTCAGCCTGGACACTGAGGTCCAGCTCCCAGGGCCTTTTGGCGGTTCCTTCTCTGCAAGAAGTGAGGTTACAAGGAACCAGGCAGAGGGCCTTCTTGGTAGTGGCTCCCGCCCTTTGGAACGCCCTCCCATCAGATGTCAAGGAAATAAACAACTATCTGATTTTTAGAAGACACCTGAAGGCAGCCCTGTTTATGGAAGTTTTAAATGTCCGGTGTTTTATTGTTTTTTTATTATCATTAATTCTGTTGGGAGCCACCCAGAGTGGCTGGGGAAACCCAGCCAGATGGGCAGGGTATAAATAGTAAATGATGATGATGATGACTGGCAGCTTGGCTGACTAGGCTTCTACTTGCAGGAGTGGGGTCTTAATACTAAGGTCTCCCTTATCCATGATCTGATAATGGATGTGAATGCTGACATGATGTATAGAATTGAGAGCTGAATGGATGAGATGGGGGGGGGAGAGAGTGGCGGAGGGAGGTGGCCTCACCGGGCTCTGCGCACTTGGGTACTTAGTTTAGCATTGGAGTAGGCACTGCCAAGCCTGTCTGTGGCAGTCAAATTCCTTCTGATAAAAAATACATTCATTCTCACATACCACCCACGAAAAACACCCCAAATTCTGGAGCTAATCATTTCTCCATCCTTGCATTAAATGGGTTTCCCTAGCACAAGCCAGAAAAAGGTGCCCCCAAATCTAATTGGAAGTTTGGAATGGAGGCAGGAAAGGGACCTTTCCATTGGGAATCAGTGCAGCGTGTATAATGAAACATTTAATATGTGTGAAGGGGTATATTTTAGTTAGTGCTCGGTACAACTTCTCAATATTTTGGTTCTCATGACTCCTGTGGCAGCCAGTCAAGACAGAGATTTAACATGTATATTTATTTCTGCTTCTGATCTCTGTATGACCTAGCACTGGAATTCAAACTTCTCTCTGTCATTTCTCTATTGGGTGTGCATGGCTAATATATAATGGCAGGCAGTTTTGAGGTAAACGGCGTTCCGTGTGCTGCGCTGGCTCGCCAGATGCAGCTTTGTCACGCTGGCCACGTGACCCGGAAGTGTCTTCGGACAGCGCTGGCCCCCGGCCAATAGATGTGAGATGGGCGCACAAACCCCAGAGTCTGTCAAGACTGGCCAGTTCGGGCAGGGGTACCTTTACCTTTACCTTTAGTGTAAGAAATAGCACTTGGCTCTGCCCACATGGGATCTTACCGTGCTACTGGATGAGGGTCTCCCTTAGCACAAAAACAAGAAGAAATATATACTGCATGGAGTGGGATGGCTCTGCTGTCCACGTGGAGGGGGTTGTGGTAGAGCTTTCATAGCATGAGCCAAAATTAGTTAAAACAAGCTCGAGTATCTTCTGCTGACCCCCAAAAGACAGTCTTCATTCTATGTCCACGTAACATTCTTAACATTGGGGTGTTGGGGGGGGGGGCTCTCCTTCCCTGTCAAGGATTCCCACCCTGAGGTTTTCTGCATTTCTGCAAACCCAGGCCTGCTAATGCCTCCGCTTCTCGTGCATGGATGATGCCATTTTTTTTTTTAAATTCTTTTTATTTTTATTCCATACAGACCAAACACACACAGAAAATCAACGAAAAAACACACACATATACAAAAAAAAAACAAAAACAAAAAGTCTCAATAACAGCAAAAAAACACACAAAATTCTTATTTTCATAGTTTTTTTTTCATAACATATTTCTTTCTTTTGGGACTTCCTTCAGCCTGGCCGCAAATCATACGAAGTAAATATGTAAAGTCACACGTTTCATCCCTTATATTGTCATTATGTCCAATTTTTGTTCTCTATTTTCCTTATACAATAACCTTAGTCTGTCACAGTACATCTCTAAAGCCCCTTAACGTTATTTGTCCATCACTGATGTTTTCCAGATAGTTTACATATTTTCCCCAGTCCCTGAAGAACACTTGATCTTTTATGTATCTGATCTTTCCCGTTAACTTGTCTAACTCTGCATATTCTGTTAATTTACATCTCCACTCCTCTACTGTTGGAGTTTCTTCCTGTTTCCATCTTTGAGCTATTAAGGTCCTTGCTGCCGTAGCCGCATAGTATACCATTTTGCAATCCTCCTTTCTTATCTCTCGTTGTAATATCCCTAATAGGAAAGTTTCTGATTTTTTTGTAAACGTGTACTTCAAAATCTTTTTCAGTTCTGTATATACCTTTTCCCAGAACTGTTTTACTTTTCCACACTCCCACCACATATGGTAGAAGGTGCCTTCTGCGTCTTTACATCTCCAACACTTATTATTCACTTTGTACATTTTTGAAAGTTTTACAGGTGTCAAATGCCACCTGTAAAACATCTTCATAACGTTTTCTTTTAACGCCGTACACGCTGTGAAATTCAATCCATCTCTCCATAATCTTTCCCAGTCCTCATATTGTATACTGTGGCCTACGTCTTTTTCCCAACGAATCATCACTGATTTCACCTCCTCGTCTCCCAGATTCCAGTCTAGTAGCATCCTATACACTTTAGATATGTTTTTCTCCTTGTTGTTTATTATTTCCGTCTGGAATTTTGAGTCTTTGTCTACATACCCTCTTTCTTTAATGTCTCTACTAAGCATCTGGTTAATCTGTTGGTGACTAAACCAATCGTACACATATTCTCTAATCATCTCGTAGGGTTTAATTCTCCATTTCCCATCCACTTTAGTTACTAGTTGGTTGTATGTTGCCCAGTTACTTTCCATGTTGATGGTTTTCCTGTTTATTATTTCGAGTGGTGCCAACCAGTGAGGTGTTTTTGGTTCCAATATATTTTTGTATTTTTCCCACACTTCTATTATCGGTCCTCTGAAAATGTGGTTGCTAAATCCCCTGTGTGCTTTCGTTTTATTTTTCCACAGGTAGGCATGCCAGCCGAAGTGGTTGTCAAAACCCTCCAAATCAAGTAGCTCCGTGTTTTCTAATTTGACCCAGTCTTTTAGCCAACTTAAGCATGTCGCCTCATAATATAACATAAGGTCTGGCAGCGCAAATCCCCCCCTTTCTTTTATATCTGTGAGTAATTTAAATTTGATTCTGGGTTTTTTGCCCTGCCATATGAACCTCGAAACTACCCTCTGCCATTCTTTTAGAGTCTTACTCCCTTTTATTATAGGTATAGACTGAAACAAAAACATCAATCTTGGTAAAACGTTCATCTTTATCATGTTTATTCTTCCCCATAATGATAGTTTTAATCGTCCCCATTTCTCTAAGTCTTTCCTTATTTCCCTCCATACTGGTTCATAATTATTTTTATAAAGGTCCATATTTTTAGAAGTTATCCAGATGCCAAGATATTTAACTTTCTTTACCGTCCCTATCTGCCATTGCTGTTGGATTAATTCTATTGTCTTTGGGTCCACATTCTTATATATCATTTTTGTTTTTGTCCTGTTTAATTTAAATCCAGCCACCTTTCCAAATAATTCTATTTCTTTCATTATCTCTCCTATTGATGTTAATGGGTCTTCCGTCATCACCACTAAGTCATCGGCAAAAGCCTTGGTTTTGTATATGTTTTGGCCTAAAGTCACACCTTTTATATTTCCATTTTTCCTTATAGAGTTTAGGAGGGTTTCTAGCACTGTTATGAATAGTAACGGAGAGAGTGGGCATCCTTGCCTTGTACCCTTCCTTATCTTAATCTCTTCCGTTACTGTGCCATTTACAATCAGCTTGGCCTTCTGATCCGTATATATTGCTTTCACCCCGTTATAAAAATCACTGCCTACTCCCATGTGCTCCAGGTTTGTTAACATAAAGTTCCATATCACATTATCGAACGCCTTTTCGGCGTCGATGAACATCATTGCAACATCTTTGTTAAACCTAATAGATAGAAATTCTAACATGTCCACAATGTGTCTTATATTATCTCTCATCTGCCGACCTGGCAGAAATCCCGCCTGGTCCTTATGAATAACATCTACCAGTACATCTTTTAACCTTCTTGCCAGGATACCTGCGTATATTTTGTAGTCTACATTCAACAATGAAATTGGTCTATAATTTCTGACTTGAGTTAGGTCCGAATCTTGTTTAGGTAGGAATGTGATAAACGCCTCTTTCCAGGTTTCCGGGATTTCCCCTTTCTTTAAAGTTGTATTCATTGTTTTTTTCAGGGGTTCCACCAAGACTGATTTCATTTCCTTATAGTAACCGACCGTAAGCCCGTCGGGACCTGGGGCTTTTCCCCTCTTTAAATTCTTAATTATCTCCTCTATTTCCTTATTTTCAATAGGTCTATTCAGTCTTTGTTTTCCTTCCAATGAATTTTTTTGTCCTCCTTTGTCTTTCAAAAACCTCTCTATCTTTCTTTGTCCTACTTTTTCTTGATCATTATATAAGTTACTATAAAAACTTATAAACTCTCTCCTTATTCCTTTAGGGTCAGTTCTTTCTTCACCCTCTACTGTTATTTTATTAACTATCCCTTGTTCTTTCTTTTTTTTAATTTGCCAGGCAAGCCATTTGCCTGGTTTATTAGCATGTTCAAAGTTTCTTTGTTTAAGTCTTTTTATGTTCCATTCCACCTCCCTATTTATTATTGTGGCAAACTGAGTTTGAAGAATTTTTATTCTTTCCTTTGTTTCTGAACAATTGGGTTTCTGTACTAATTTTCGTTCGTTTATCATTATTTGTCTTAAAATTTCCTCTTTGTTTTTTTCTCTGTTTCTATTTTTAATTGCATTTTGTTGAATAAAAAGTCCTCTTATGACCGCCTTGCTGGCATCCCAAACTATATTTTCTCTCGTTCCTTTACCACAATTATCCTTAAAGTATTCCGTCAGTTTTTCCTTTGCCATTTCCACCACCTTTTGATCATCCAGCAAGTAATCTTTTAATCGCCATCTGAAAGATCTTTTCTCATAACTATCCACTTCCATCTCTAGTGGGTTATGATCTGAGATTACTTTTGGCTTTATCTCAATATATTTGATTCTTGGACATAGTTCTTTGGAAATCCAGATCTGATCCAGTCGAGAAAAGGATTGGTTGGGTTCTGAATGAAAGGTAAATTGCTTTTCTAGCGGGTGTCTCAAGCGCCAGATATCTACTAAACCGCAGTTTTCCACCATAGAAAAGAAAGATTTTGGCAACTTCCCTTCTTTATTTGCTCTATCTCTAAGTCTGTCCATCTCAAGTGAGACCACTGCGTTCATATCTCCCATTAATATTATTTTTTGATCGGCATATTCCATTAGTTTTTCTTCTAGTTTCTTAAAGAATTCAGTTTTGCTGCCATTCAGCGCGTATATCCCCACTAACAGTATTTTTCCCCCCTGCCAATTGATGTTAACCGCTATCATCCTCCCCTCCTCATCCTTAAACATTGTTTTAGCTTCTATCTTATTACTGATATACAGTACCACACCTCTTTTTATACCTTTGTCCAGGGCTTCGTACTCATTTCCCAACCGTTTATTAATTACCACTTTTCTATGCTTTCTGGCCACATGCGTCTCCTGGAGACAGATAACATCCAGGTTTCTCCTTTTCAAGCATTGTTCAATTTTATTTCTCTTTCTTTTGTCATTCATCCCGTTAACATTCCAATTCCAGATTTTTAACCCCATAGCCCGTGTATTATCCTTTTGTTATTTTTTTTTTGAAATTTTCTTATCTATTGTATATTTTCTAAATCCTCTGTTTCCTCTTCTTCTTCCTCTTCTTCCTCCGACCCCCTCTCCCCCCCTCCCCCTCCTCCAACATTCTTAGCTCTCCTGGTGAGGCTCTCTCCTCTCTTCCTATCTCTAGGGCTTCCGCTTTAAGTTCCTTATATTTCCTAAGGAATTTCCCGGTTTCTTCAGAATTTATCAGCTTGTGTTTTTTTCCTCTATATGTAAATGATATCCCTTCCGGGAATTCCCACCTAAACTCAACTCTATTTTTCCTCAATGTTTGCACCATCTTTGGTGGATGATGCCATTTTGAATACGTAAAGGCCTGCAGTCAGACAACGGGGATCACTATATGTGATATAAAACGTCAAGCCATGTTGCATGGCATTAGCTGTGGAATTCCATTCCGGCAGGGGTGTGACTGGCACCATCAGGGTATATTTTTCATCAAATGCTGAAGATGCAGTTCTTGGTCTTTTGACATGTGAGACCCACCTTACTGTAAGTTGTAAATTGTTTTAACTGATTTCCATCTACAGTGGTACCTCGGGTTAAGAACTTAATTCGTTCCAGAGGTCCGTTCTTAACCTGAAACTGTTCTTAACCTGAAGCACCACTTTAGCTAATGGGGCCTCCCGCTGCTGCCGCGCCGCCGGAGCACGATTTCTGTTCTCATCCTGAAGCAAAGTTCTTAACCCGAGGTACTATTTCTGGGTTGGCGGAGTCTGTAACCTGAAGCGCCTGTAACCTGAAGCGTATGTAACCTGAGGTACCACTGTATACTGTTGCAACCTGCTGCCAGAGCTCATGATGAAGCCTGGGTAAGAAATAATGATAACAGCAACAATAATAGATGTGTCCTTCAAGATGATTCACACATTAGTAATTGATGGGATAATAGGACCCCTTAAAGTGATTCTTTTAAGGAAATTAAACATGTAAGGGAGCGAGCTCTGCCCCTACCCACCATAGCTCTGATTTTCTAAAATGCCCAGGGAGTCTCTATGGTTGCAACAAGCTCTTCAGTGAGAAGGCAGGTGAATGAAGAGGTCTGCAGAGGTGGTTTTCTCCCCCCCCCCCCAAATACATACACATTAACACTTGGAAATAATGTAAAAGTGCCATAACTTCTTATTTTGTTTACAATGAAAATCTTTCATTTATATAGAATCTTTATTGGTTTCTAAATAACATATAACTTCGGCAACTATAAGCATTTCATCCAAAAGGAGAGCTGTTGGAGAAAAGTTGTTTTAGGAAGGTTAGCAATTATATCACAAAATTCCAGTTTTCCTCATGCCATGATCTGTCGCAAAGTGTTGCTGTTGGTTTCTTTGGTCCCTGAGGGAATATTGCTGCATTCAGACACAAACTCTCATCCTTTCACTTACACTCACAAACTAGCCACATATCCCACTTGAGTGAGAGTGCATATTTGAAACCAAAGCCTACAGGAGAGAAGCCTTCTTCCAAATGCTCAGAAAGAGAACCACACAGAGAGTTTGCAAATTTACAATTTTCTACACACACACACCTGTGAATCGAAAAGCTACATGGCGTTTCTTGCCATCTTTCTCCTCCAAAACCAATTTAGCATTCCACAGAGCACTTTTCGAAACATCAACCCGCTCTGCTATGTTCTTGTCCCTTCCTTTCGTAAACAGATTGCAATGAATGAGCCAACACAGATCAACACATATTGAATGACACTGGGCACATATTTGAAATATTTTTATTGCATTAAGGGCGGTTTTCTGACAACACATTTTGAAAGTGATTTCTTATCCAACAACCCCCAAAGACGTGGAAAAACAATGTGGAAAAATATATGAATAATTACTGACTGTAATCTAGTACTGTAACCCTGAGTATACAAATGTCCACAGTTTGCAATGGTAGAGGGAAATGGCTCATGTTAGACTTGGCAATTGTTCTAAAAAGGTTGTTACAGATCTGAACAGTAGCAAATCTAGCTGCCTTTTCAGATTTGTATTTGCCATTGGTTGGAGATGGGCCGTAGCTCAAGGTTTAAAGCATATGCTTTGCATGCAGAAGGTAACAAGTTCAATTCCCAGGATCTCCAGTTAGGGCATGGGAGACCCTTGCCTGAAACCATGAAGAGCTTCTGCAAGTCAGTGTTGACAATGCGGAGCTTGATGAACCAGTGGCATGGTTCAGTAGAAGGCAGCTTCTGGTACACCTACGTTCATGTTGTGCTGCTTTAGCTGACTATGTGAATTGCTAACTCCCATCGATCAACAGTAAGAACTTGAGTGTGTAATGCTCACAACATTAAAAAAACTAGCAAAATGACCATCACTATATATATATATATATATATATATATATATATATATATATATATATGCTTTCGTAGATTTTCACGGGTACAGGAATGCAGGTTTTGGTGTCTTCGGGTGTCTTCCCGTGTAAGAGTCGGGGTGTCTGTGCGACGTTTCGACGAGGTCTCACTCGTCATCTTCAGGCATCTTCAGGCTGGTGCTTTCGGCTTCATCTTCATCTTCAGGCTGGTGCTTTCGGTTCCAGTAACAAGAAGCCGAAAGCACCAGCCTGAAGATGACGAGTGAGACCTCGTCGAAACGTCGCACAGACACCCCGACTCTTACACGGGAAGACACCCGAAGACACCAAAACCTGCATATATATATATATATATATATATATCACAAAATGGTTCTGAAAAATAACATTATAAAAAGGCCAAAATATTGGGAGCACCATAGGTTAGCATCACGCAGAGCATGAGTGAGCCAGGCTTCGCAGTAATGGGGATGAGGCAAGGGCCTCTGTGGAAGAGATGGGGGGGGGGAGAGAGAGAGATTTGATTCAGTTCACATTTAAAGGCGAACTTGCCAGATATGCATATTTCAGAACAATACACAAGATGAAAAACAGCCATCCTCCAAAGTCTACATGTTCCCAACCTTTGCAATGTATTTCTCCAGCTAAGTAATGGATACAAAAATGTGTATACTAGAATGCATAAACTGTCAAAACTGCATTTAAAAGCAGTATATTAGGGGAGGATTTGCTTGCAAAAACGTGCATAGACGTCAAAACTGTATATGGAAATATATTAGGAGAAATTTACTCTACAATGCTGACTAATTTTCTTGAGGATTCTTTTTTTTTCTCTTCAAGAAAGGAAAATGGTTGCAAAAATGTGGAGAACTGGGTTTAAGATTGTCAAAATTAGAAACTTGGAGAAAAGAAATTGACAGAGTTGCCCATCCATTTTGGGCAACTCAGGTCCACTTTCTCCAGTGTTTTAATTCCACTTGTGGCTGTCCACACAAGAATGAACCACAGAGCTTTAACATAAAGCTATGGCAAAAGATATACTGGTAGGCAGGTTATAGGTTTCTGACTGAGATGGGCTCCGCTACTGTCATCTTATCAAGATAATTGCTGGATATGTGTGCAATCCATTGAAAACAAATAGGACTTTCCGCTCAGATTGCAAAAAGATGAACTGATAGATCCCTTGCTTTATTCCACATTGTGCAAGATTGTCCCAGATTTAAGCAGGCCACACTGGATGGCGTCTACATACATGGAATTTAAAGTACCTGGATTTTCCCCCAAATGAACTTTGTGAGTTTATCTTTAGCAGACACTTTTCTGGGTTGATGCCACTTCTGCTTGGAGAAATCCAGAGCCTTAATATCAGACGAGTGGAGCCACAGACTCCCACTTCAGTTTTAAGGAGAGGTGCTCTAGGGGAGATGGATTCTGTAAGTACGGATAATTATTTTCAAATCATGTACACACCCTTCTAAATTCAGGAACTGGCTTATCTTTAATAATGCCACAATATCTACAGCAATTAGGAGCACAAACTGATCAGTCCCCAACCCCACACCCATCTCCCATAGCAGGACATCAGGAGCAAAAGGAAGAAAAGCCCCATTCTGCCAGATCGCCAAGCAGATGGGAGGTCAGTGTTTTTCTGTTCCCTCCCAATAAGAAATGACAGGCGGGGGGACGGGACACAAAAATCTGTGTTCCTTTTGTTATCTTTTTAGAGATGCACAAGTAGCCACCTTAACTGGAAACTGCTAACCTTTAATTTATATCCACTTTATAATTATACTTTTAAAGTGGGACTTTCAACTAAAACAATGTGGTGTGTACTACTCCTGCCAACTGTTCCGTTTTACAGGATACTCCATTCCGTTCTCCTCCCCTCTTGCAGCTTGGTCTTCTGTTTACTCATCCAACCATCAGCAAATGTTCCATAGCAACTGAACAGACTCAGGACTCATTTGGTGCTATTCTGGGATGTTACCTCTGTCCTTAGAGGGTTTGTTTGTTTTCAGTATTTTACATGATTTTTCTTCATATAACCCAAATAAAACAACACAGTGGTCCCCACCCTGCACTCAACTCTCACCTGTGGCTCCTAGAAGTTGTCAGCTTGCAACAGTAGCCACACTTCTGGAACAGCTTCAACTGGCTGGCTAAACCAGGGGAGGGTAGCCAATGGGTCTCAAACCTTTAGTGAGTTTTTTATTTCCCATGCATGCACAAATTTGCTCCGGCAGATTGAGCAGAATAGATTGATAGTGGGTCCAAGAGGCGGTTTCTGCATGTGCTGTAGCAGGAAGTGAAGGGCAGACAGGGCTCATAAACCTGGGAAGGTGGCTCAGTGGGAGGGCACATGAAAGCTTATACCCAGAACAAACGTATTTAAACTACAGAGCCTAGGACTTGCTGATCAGAAGGTCGGCGGTTCGAATCCCCGCAATGGGGTGAGCTCCCATTGCTCGGTCCCAGCTCCTGCCAACCTAGCAGTTCGAAAGCACAAAGTACAAGTAGATAAATAGGTACCGCTCCGGCAGGAAGGTAAACGGTGTTTCCGTGCACTGCTCTGGTTCGCCAGAAGTGGCTTAGTCATCCTGGCCACATGACCCGGAAGCTGTATGCCGGCTTCCTTGGCCAGTAAAGCGAGATGAGCGCCGCAACCCCAGAGTCGCCCACAACTGGACCTAATGGTCAGGGGTCCCTTTACCTTTAATTTTTTAATTTTTTAATTTATTCCTTCTGGCAACTCCTCCAGCCAAGTTGCTGCCAAACATATTAGTCTGTTTTCTTCTGGACCATATCAGTAAGGTTGTCGTCTGGGCAGCCCAGGACCTCCACACACAATCCAGGCTTGTACCCCAGGGAGGACACCTTGGTGCTGGTAAAATAGCGGTTTGACTTAAGCCCCAGAGGCGCACTCCAATGTTTCTCGAGACAGAAGGATGCCAACAGTAACAACACAAACCCAACTAACAAAATAGAACTTGCATGAGACAAAAATATAAAAACTAAACCAAACCAAGGCTGTCATGGGATGGGATGGTCACAAGAAAAAGTTGGTTACCTGGATATTTTGTGGTAAGATACAGGCAGGTAAGTGGAGAGTACCATCATAAGAAAAGGTGTGTTGCACGTGTCTTGCAAGATACACAGAACCTATAGCTGAAGCAATCAGAGGCGCAAGCAGTACCAAAAATAAAAGGAATCAAGAAAATTTTCCAATCAGATGTTACTTTCTTGAGAGACTTGCATAAGAGACAAATGTAAACTGGAGTTTTTGAAAGTCACTTTGAAATTTAGGTCTGAAGTGGATGGTAATGTGTGAATGTGTGAGTTAGTTAGTAAAAGCTGATTAAATTCTGATTGGTCTGGTGAATGTGGAAGTGCATCTGACATCAAAGAGCCCAGGGTAGCAGGCTTTTAAATCCTGTTCCAGTGGGATGATTAACCACCCACATAACTAGCAAGATGACTTAAGTGTTTTTCTGCTATTTCTGGTGAAAGCTTAGCCACCCACCCACCAACTGTCCACTTTTTATACCTTGTTGTTTGCTAATTTGGCATATCATGATATCAGCCATCAAAGCCCATATTTGTTTGGTTGATTTTGGACAGGCTTTGTGGTGCTTGAAAGGAACCATTAAATGTTGTGTAGAAAATTGCATTCTGAAGTGGCATAAACAGGTGTACCAATATCATTTCTTCATGAGTGTCTGCTGTGTGTGTGTGTGTGTGTGTGTGTGTGTGTGTGTTTGAAACAAAAATATACAAACTACCAGAAATAAACTTTAGAAGCAGCACACTTTGTTGTGGTTTTAAAATAAATAAGTCTTATGCAACATTTTCTGTTTCAAAATGTTATTTTAAAAGGCTAATAATCATGTTTACCTACATACCTGAAGGAGCATCTCCACCCCCATCGTCCAGCCCGGACACTGAGGTCCAGCTCCGAGGGACTTTCGGCGCTTCCCTTGCAGCGAGAAGTGAGGTTACAGGGAACCAGGCACATGGCCCTTTCGGTAGTGGCGCCCACCCCAGATGTCAAGGAAATAAACAACTATCTGACCTTTAGAAAACATCTGAAGGCAGCCCTGCTTAGGGAAGTTTTTTGTGTCTGATGTTTTATTGTGTTTTTAGTCCTCTGTTGGGATCTGCCCAAATGGGCAGGGTATTATTATTATTATTATTATTATTATTATTATTATTATTATTATTATTTCAGAATAATGCTGGTATAAAACTCAAGATCTAAAGGTAATAATTTTAGACACGCTGAAGGCCCTGAGATTTAAACTTGCTACCTTGAGGCCCTAGAAATTTACCCAGCGTCAAAAACCGCTGGGTAAACAGCTTAAATTTCATTCATACCCCAAAGCACAGGCTACCCAGGATTGAAGGAGGGCCCCCCCTGTGACATCACAATGTTGTACAGGCTGGTGCAGCCTTCTGCTAGACAGCAGTCCCTACAGCATCGGGAGATGCCGCACACCCCGGTGCAACCTCATGCCAGATGTGCTATGCCAGGCCCCACTGTGTCTCCTGACATTGAACAGGCTGGTTCAGCCTTCCACTAGCTGCAGGAAGGCCCAGTGGAGCCCACAGCAGCTGAGGGTAGGGCTTGCGGGACCTGCTGCAGTCGCGGGAAGATCCCGCAGGGCCTGGCAGGCTGTGGAATATTGAGGGAGGCCTCCTTGAAAATTGTTTGGGGGCCCTCCACCCAGGGCCGTCTTAAGCATATCCGGCGCCATGGTGCAAAGCTCTGTCTGGCGCCCCCCCCCCATTTCCCAGAGGTTTTTTAAGAGAGGACGGTGCTGCCGGCGGGGCTGGGGGAGGTGGGCAGCAGCTGGAGGGTGGCTCCTCCTGCAGGGAAGAGGCGGATGCTGAACGCGGCACCTCCCGGCTCAGCTGGCTGCTTTGTGCCACGGTGGCCATGGCAGACAGAGGCTCCGGATGCACCACTGCTTTGGCGGAGGCATGCGAGGGCTGCTAGCTGATGCCAGGAGTTGTCACGTCCAGCCTTTGCCTCTTCCCTGGTGCCCTCCAGAACTTGGCGCCCCGCGGCACTAGCCACTATGGGTAAGACGCCCCTCCCTCGGCCACCCAGATGTTACCCCTGCTCATAAGAAGGAAGGCTGGCTACAGGTCTGCTTCCAAAACACAACACGCCCCCCCCCTCAAATGTTTAACTTCCTTTGAACTTTTGACCCTTCTATTGAGGAGGGTCTTTATAGCAAAAAAGCAACCATTTTAAAAAAGCAACCACAAAATAACTGGGAAGTCACACTTGGCTTAAAGGCAATAGCCCTTTGCTCTCATTACTGCCAAGCATTTTATATGTGAATCTGGAAGTTGTATATAGCCATCAGGATTCACAGCCATTGACAGACTTAACCTTCCCCCCCCCCACCACCACCCCGGATTCCAACTTTTAAAGTTATCTAAGCAAGTGGCCATCAACAAATCTGGCAGCCACAAATTCCATCCGTTAATTTTGTGTTGTGCAAATAAATATTTTCTTTTACATTCACTGCATTCCCAGTTATGGAACGAAGTGACATCCAGCTGCCCTACAGTTGAAATGTTCAATAGATGCCTGAAGACATTATTTTATTTACCCAGGCTTTCGGATCTTGTGTGTGGTCCTGTAGATATTCATCACTCCTGTCCTTTTATATTTTAATGTAATTTAATTGTTTTAATTGATGTCTAGTTTAGGGTTGTTTTATTGATTTATTTTTTTTGGTGGTGCTTGCTGCCCTGTGCTCCAGAATGCAGGATGTGGGGGATATAAAAAGACTAAATACGTAAAATAAATAATGAGTGCTATAGCTGAGAAAAGCCTAGTAGACATCGCTCAGTATTTAGAATCTGCTCTGCATGCAGGTCCCATATTCCATCCCCAACATCTCCAGGTAGGTCTAGGAGAGACCTCTGCCTGAAACCCTGGAGAGCTGCTGCCGGTCAGTGTGGGCAATACTAGATGGGTCAATGGTCTGACTCAGTAGAAGGCAGCTTCCTAGGTTCCTTCCCACCTCCCCCCTTTTCTTTTACTATAACTCCATATGTCAATGAACTAAAAGGATTTCCGAAGCAATGCTTATTTTCCTTGTAGACTTGCAACCATTACGTGAAATTGCTGCACTGTGTTTTATACGTTGCTATTTATGAAACAATGTGTTTTTTAAAAAATAAAGTAATAATATTACTAATTCTGTAATGAAAGAAAACGGATGACTGATGTCAAAAGAGAATGAACTTTCTGGACTCGGCGCAAAATTAATTCCCACTTTTGAGTTTGCTTTTTTTTGCTGATATAACATAAAAGTACAATTATCCATTTACAGGTAAGAAAGAAAGGGGGAACTGGTGATTATACACATAAAAATGGAAATAATAATAAAAGGTGTTATTATTACCGCAGTGGAGCTTTATGAAATGCCAGAATGATTTTATTTTATTTTTTTCCAAATAGAAAGGTGAAGCTTAATTGATGGTTGAGCTTCTTTAAACAGATGCAAGGACACTTCTTAATTTTAATGTCCTCTTTCTTTTTTAATCAGGGACTGCATAAGGCTAGGGTCTTATAGTACCTGGAATTGCATATAAATTGAATATCTCTCACTGAAGCAAATGGTGTATATTTCTTCACAATATCATCTTGTTAAGCCATTTCCACAGGTACAAAAGATCCTCGTTCTTTTCTCTTTGGCGTTGCAGGCTGCTGGATCCCCCTTGCGCCCTGCAGCTATCCTGTCTCCCACTGCTGCTTTGTTCCATCTCTGCCCTCCACAGACACTTGCAGCACTTTATCACAGTACATTCCACCAGATGAACCACAGTGTCCTCTCACCAGATGTACAAATTTACCAACACTACCATTCCCCTTGGCCTACCTATCCAAACACCCCAATCCCCTGGGACAACAGTTGCTAAGTCTGCCCAGAACAGTCTTAGCTAGCTTATGCTTACTTATTCCTCATTTTCTTCCAAGCAAAGGTTCCAGTCCTGGTTGTGATGCCCAAATATGTGTGAGGAACAAGGGGAAAGAAGGCCTTGCTCCCAGTTCCACACTGGAAGTTTGGAAGCCTACATGTTAAAACAGCTTCCATTTCATTTACAGAGTTACACATTTCATGATGTAACAGTGCTCCCCTTCAGCCTTTAAACACCAACTTGTATGGCTTTAAAAGAGGGTTAGACAAATTCACCTTGCCAACAAAGGTCTGTATAGTTAAAGCTATGGTTTTCCGAGTAGTGATGTATGGAAGTGAGAGCTGGACCATAAAGAAGGCTGATCGCTGAAGAATTGGTGGTTTTGAATTATGGTGCTGGAGGAGACTCTGGAGAGTCCCATGGACTGCAAGAAGATCAAACCTATCCATTCTGAAGGAAATCAGCCCTGAGTGCTCACTGGAAGGACAGATCGTGAAGCTGAGGCTCCAATACCTTGGCCACCTCATGAGAAGAGAAGACTCCCTGGAAAAGACCCTGATGTTGGGAAAGATTGAGGGCACAAGAAGAAGGGGACGACAGAGGACAAGATGGCTGGACAGTGTTCTTGAAGCTACCAGCATGAGTTTGACCAAACTGCAGGAGGCAGTGGAAGACAGGAGTGCTTGGCGTGCTCTGGTCCATGGGGTCATGAAGAGTCAGACACGACTAAACGACTAAACAACAACAAGACAAATTCATGGAGGAGAAGGCTATCAATGGCTAATAGTCATGACGATTATGCTCTGCCCCCACTTTTGGAGGCAATACAACTCTGAATACCAGTTGTTGAAAACTACAGAAAGGGGAGAAACCTGATGTGCTCAAGATTTTCTTGTTAGCTTCCCATAGTCATCTGTGAGAACAGAGGCCTGGAACTGAATGGGTCACTGGCCTGATCCAGTTAAGTTCTTCTCGTTTTACATCTGTGTGCTTCCTTAATGAAATCAAGACAACATGTAGAAAGTAAAAGTACTATTTATCCGCCTTTTGAGTTTCAGTATTTCCCAGCCTCTTGGATTAGATCTCAGAAAGGATTGTTTGCAGAAAAGGTCTTTATTTTAATAGGTGCTGAGCATCAGAACCAGTTGGAAGAGTTGCTAAGGACAGGGCTTTCCGCCAAATCCTCTGGTTTTAAATAGTTTATTATGCCCCAGCAACCCTGAGATGGATTACGACAGAAGGTGGGAAGGGGAATGGAAGTTATCACTTTGGATTTCATGAGAAGGACCGGGCCAGTTTGTGTGGTGCTAACAAAGAAACATTCCATAATCCCTTATACTTTTCAACAGAACTCCCTTTTAAGCCAAATATACAGCACATTGCTATTATATCTCTCCATGTTCCATTCACATACTTCTCATAATTTGCCCTAATGCCGAGAATCCTAGGAATCAATTTTATTTTCATATATTTTTGTTCCCTGAGAACAATCTATTTTCAGAACCTGATTCCCAAGAACTAAAACAAGAAGCCAAGCTAAGAGGAGCAAATTCTCAGGCTGGCAGTGGTGGAGGTACATGTGTTGGGTGCAGATAATTTGGCCCACCATGGGCAGGAGCAGGGGTCAGCATCTGCTGAGGCCACCGCCACTAAGAGAAAGGACACTACCTATCCCAGGAGCCACCAACATTTGTTAGCCTCTGGGTGCATTTGGATTTTTGAGTGAGTGTTGTGAACTCTACCAGGGCAGAACCAGGCCTTGGCTGAGTTGTAAGAGGACAACCCCAGAACACCTCCGTTTGTGTTGGATGTCCTGCAGCTGTCAGGGGATGGGGGTGTCAGGTGAAAAGGAGTAATTTGACTGGGTGCCTGTTCCCAGCACATGGCCGCAGTCAAACTGAGCAGAATTGAACTGAATTTAATCCTGCAGGTTGCAGGGGTCTGGTTTTGCCAGAGTGTTCCCTTGAGGAAAGGCACTGGGGAATCAGAACCCAGCAGGATTGGACCCTCAGCTTACCAGCTCAACATTCAATCCTGGTAGCAGCAGGGCTTTGCTTAGTGTTCCTTACTGTAAAGAGTTCTGACAAGACCTCTGTTGCCCTCACAAAGGTACAATTCTCAGAGCGGTTTAACAGCCAATCCCTCTTCCAAGGGAACGCTGGGATTTGTAGATCTGTGAGTGGGACAAGGGTTCTCCTAGCAACTCTCAGCACTCTCAATAAACTACACTTCCCAGGATTCTCTGGGGGAAGTTATGACTGGTACGACACGGCCTTTAAATGTGTGGAGCAAATGAGGCTTTACTGTACAAAGGCAAGAGATATCTTTGTTGCGCCACCTATTCCCCCTCCCCTTTGGTGTCTCCCAGCACCCTCTTGTTCCCCTCTTCCCCGCTGGTTGTCCATGAGGGAATGGGACCCTCTGGCTGAAAAAGGTTCCTGACCCCTGTTTTAGACAAATAACAGTTATTACCTTTCCATGGCCTTTGTCTCCATTCAAGAACTCAATCCCACTAACCACCACTTCATGGCAAGGAGCGCAAAAGTATTCTCCTGAGCAATATCATTGCAAATGAATAAGAACCATGCATTTAATAAAAGCGACCTGTTTTCTTAATTGAACCTAGGACTGTATGATATCTCCACCCCTCCGCCCTTTCTGACAGCTGCCGACTTTTCAGGCTTAAAATAAACAAGCACTCAATGAACTCAAACCCTTTTTGGTTCTTTTGTAAACCAAACGGCACAATCTCAAAATTAATACTAAATTGAATTAGGTTTTCAAAGTTTGCTTACATTTTAGAAAATAAAATATTTCACGAGAATAAATAAAGCACAGATGTACAGGTCACAGGGATTGGGGCGGCGGCGGCGCATGCTCGTTCGTGTTCCTGTGTGCTGATAGATGGGGATTGCTCATATGAAACTAACCTAGCGCTTATTGGAAAATTAAGCCCCTTCATTTGAATCACAGCTTCTGTTTCAGAGTGGGGACGTAAAGCTTCAAGGTAATATTGAAAACGTATCTTTTGCATCAAAAGATTTAGCTGTGAGAGCCAAAGAAACAAAAAAACATATTCTTAAAATATCTGCCCTGTGTGCTGGGAGATGGAAAAAGTCTACTGCAGCTAGCTTTAGCAATAAGGTCATTCAGCTTGATTTGGATATCTGTTGGCAGATATATTCACAACGCCTTCTATATTTCATTTAGGTTTTGAATAAATAAAGCAATCAGCACATTATTAAGAGGTTCAAAATGGGCTGTGGCCACTTCTCTCTCTTTTTTAAGTCAATTGTAAGGAGCTGCTGGATCTGTGAACAGTGCCACTATGTGGTAAACCTCCAAATTGCAGACAGTAACTTGGGTACAGGACTGACTCCACCTGCACAAGCCTGCCATTGGACCCTGTGGACAGGAATTGCTTTGTGTTCCAGCTGAGCTTTACTTGAGCAACAAGATCTCCCTGAGCTCTGCTGTGTACCTGTATTCTTTGGTCTTGTCTCCTGGTTCATCCTCCAGTCCTGACTTCTGGCTTTTGCCTGTAGGCCAGTCTGAGATACCCTTCATAATTCTTCCCATGTAAAGGATGCAAAGTGTAGAAAAATGCTTACCTAATGGAAAGAGTGCATGGGTACATGAAAATGAGGCATGCAATGCCATCCTAGGCAAATGTATCCAGAATCATATCCTAAAACCAGGTTGGAGAACCTCAGGCCCATGAAGCTCATCCCAGACCACCTTTCCCATGCCTTGCTCCATACCTCAAATGCTTTTGCCTGGCTGGAATAGGTCCCTGAACTCTGAAAATGTGTCTCGCCTACCATAGAAATTAAATTTAAATAAATTGTGTAGCTTAAGGCAGTACAGTGGTACCTCGGGTTAAGTACTTAATTCGATCCGGAGGTCAGTACTTAACCTGAAACTGTTCTTAACCTGAAGCTCCACTTTAGCTAATGGGGCCTCCCACTGCCACCGCGCCGCTGGAGCACAATTTCTGTTCTCATCCTGAAGCAAAGTTCTTAACCTGAAGCACTATTTCTGGGTTAGTGGAGTCTGTAACCTGAAAAGTATGTAACCTGAAGCGTATGTAACCCGAGGTACCACTGTACTTCAGGTAAGCTGACAAATCATCCCAAGCTTTAATGGTCAACATCACCAGCACTGTGGTGTTACCAGTATCTATGTAGAATTCGAGCAGGATTCTACTAGGAAGAAGAAGAAGAGGAGGAGGAGGAGGAGTTTGGATTTGATATCCCACCTTTCACTCCCTTTAAGGAGTCTCAAAGCAGCTAACATTCTCCTTTTCCCCTCCTCCCCCACAACAAACACTCTGTGAGATGAGTGAGGCTGAGAGATTTCAAAGAAGTGTGACTAGCCCAAGGTCACCCAGCAGCTGCATGTGGAGGAGCGGAGACGCGAACCCGGTTCCCCAGATTACAAGACTACCGCTCTTAACCACTACACCACACTGGCTCTCCAGTGTGAATAGCAGAGTTGGAGGCTATGGAGTTACAGTATGCTAGAAAGCAGAAAAGATAGCTCAGAAGACAATAAGGAGAACGTCAGTAAGATGGCTTGGGAATGCTGCTCTTAGAAATAATAATATGTGGTCTATAATAGGTCTGGGGAGAAGACTGGGAAAGGTTGTGGAGGAAAGGGGTCAAGTTCACTGCATGTACGGTGTATAGATGGTACTTAACTCCTGTAAAATTAGCAAATATATATCATAATGGTGATCTATGCTGGAAATGTAAAGAAAAAGAGGGTACCTTTTATCATATGTGGTGGACCTGCCCCAAGGTGAAAGACTTCTGGGAGAAGATTTATAATGAATTGAAAAAAATGTTGAAATATACATTTACTAAGAAACCAGAAGCCTTTCTTCTTGGAATAATAGGTCTGGAATTGCCCAAGAAAGATGTTAGATAGTTTTTGTATGCCACAACTGCAGCTAGAATTTTGTTAGCTAAGAATTGGAAAACACAATAATAATAATAATATATATTTTTTTTAATACCCCGTCCTCCCCAGCCAAGGCCGGGAAGTCCCAACAGTGGAGGAATGGCAGATGGAGTTGATGGACCTTTTGGAGCTAGCCGACCTGACAGTAAGAGTCCACGACCAGAAGGAGAAGGAGGAACAGAAGGAATGGATGAAATTTAAAGACTATTTAGTTAAATATGCTAAAATAACTTAATTGGAAAAACTTGCAAATACCTGATAGGCTTAGGATTTAAATATGTGATGTTAGAGAATAATATGTTTAAAGTTAAAATGAAAAGGGAAAAAAAGGTAAGTGATTAAGTTAACTTTTATGAAAAATTTGGTTTTGGAAAACTGTTACAGTGATATACACTGTAACTCAGCCAGGGGGATGCGAGGAAGTCATTTAACAATGTTACTAAGATTGGAGTAAGTACAGCTAAGATTTATGTTTGTTTGTTTGTTTAAAATTCTGGAAAATCAATTTAAAAAATTGGGGAAAAAATATATAATAGGTCTGGGGAACCTCAGGTCTGGGGTATGTGTGCCTGTGGCTCTCTAAATCTCTCAGTCTGGCCCTGACTCCTAAGGCCACACCCTTTATTAGCCTTGCTTCACACCCAAAGTGTTTTTGCCTGGCTTGAATGTTCCTTGAACTCTGATAATGCTCTTGCATGGTAGCTAGACATGCAAATAGATCTGAGAAAAGGGTTTGGAGTTGTATAATGGCTGCTAGTGCCAGAAAGGCACTGATTCCTCCCTAGAGCAAGGGGGAAGTAGTGATATGACTCCGTACATTCCCTAGCAGAAATGTACATTGGGCAGTCCATCCCCTTTTATGCTTAAAGAGCGGACCCTACCCTTACCTGGTCTGCTCCCCTGGCTCCACCTCCCCAGTCACGATTGGTTATTTGAACTGAGGTTTGGCAGGAACCTCAAGGTTCGTGACTTGGGGAAGTGGTCCAGGATCGGTCTGCCGGGAATCATATAGGATCAGGGGTGCTGCATGCAGGCATGCAAAGGGTGCCCTCTGTTTGATGTGGAGAGCAGTCATTGTAAGCAATGGTTGCAAATGTTCTAAACTCAGATGCAATGAATAATAACAGTGACTTTGCATTTGGGTTTTTCTGTGCTATGTTTCTGGGGTTTGGCTTTAATTTAGCAAGACTATGTGCTATCCCTCACCATCTGAGCTGATCCCCCCCCCCCCGAGTACAAATAAACTAATTCACACTACTTATGAAGTAGTAGCAGACCATTGCCTGCGGACGGTAGAGGTAATGCATTTTCTTTTTTTGTGTTGTGATGTGATTTTTTCTTTTTAACCAGTGATGTTGGGTGCGCAAACAAGAGAGTAAATAAAGAGAGTTGTGTTAATTTCAAGCTCCATTAGGAACAGGATAACAAATCAATTTGAATCAAATGGGGAAAAGGGCAAAATTGGTTGGGCACTTTTTTTTTTGAAGACTTCTAAAAACGCATTAGGGAGAAAGAGTGTGGGAAAATTATCAGCCATTATTTGACTCCTTCTCTTTTTTTTGGTAGTGTAAGCAGAGCTTGAGGTGGAGCCACACTGCTCTCTTTCTTTCAGATCAAAACCCATTTTCTGGTATGCTCAAGCCCTTGCTTACCCTAACCCTCCCACATCAGTTATTTGTCCCATCAGGGGTAGCAAACATGATGCTCTCCAGATGTTGTGGGACTACAACTTCCATCAGCCCCAGCAAGTGTGGGAAATGGATGATAGGAGCTGCAGTTTAACAAGTTCTGGAGGCCACTATATTGTGTCCCTTTCCCCCCTAAGGGAGAAGACCTTTTCAAGGGTGCTCCACCAGTTGTGGAGTCCTCTGATAAGAAGCTTACGAAATATAGGATGCTGCTGCTCACTGAATCAAGACCACTGCCCTATCCACCTTAGTAGTGTCTACACTGAATGGCAGCAGCTCTCTGAGATATCAGGCAGGGGTCTCTCCTAGCATTACGTGAAGATTCCAGGGACTGAACCTGGAGCTTTCTGCATGCAAAGCAGATATTCTGCCACTGAGCTACATCACTTCTGCTTAGAGAGACTCACCTGGTGCCTTTGGTAGCATCTCTTTGACATCAGGTGAACATCTTTAAAATCTTTCAAAGAGTTCTTTTTTTAGTCCTTCTGTTTGATGAAGGCTGGTTGGCTTTGACTTGTTTGGTTTTAGGTCACATGTGTTAAATTATTTTGTTGTGGTTAGCATTGGTTTTGTTGTTTTGGACAGTTTTTTATTTTAGCACTGAACCCATTTGTGTTGTTGTCAGGGCCAGCCCAATATATTGAGGTACCTGAGGTGAAGGGCAAGATGGTGCTGCTCCCCCCAACTTAACTAGCAGTTGAATCATGTTGCAACACATGATGGGATACTATCCTCTATTACACCTGAAGCGATGGGCTAATTAGAAGGGGGAGGCTAGTACAGACCATGTAGCAACAGAATGAAATGGCCAAGGAGCTCAGGAGGAACAGTTAAGGGTTGCTCTGGGCTGTCACCAACGGGACCTGCCACCTGAGGCAGTTGCCTCTCTCAGTCTAATGGTAGAGCCACCTGTCCCTGTGGCACAATAAACTTTCCCTTTCACTGAGTGTGCTATCTCTTGCTCCTAAAAAGAACTCTGAGAGCCCAGATGGATGTAATAAGCCCCATATAGTGCTTGTAAATACCCTCTTACAGCAAATGGCAGCTCCCCAAATGGTGATGGTGGTGGGGAAGGGAAAATATGCAACAGTACAACAGTACAAAGGGACGCGGGTTGCGCTGTGGGTTAAACCACAGAGCCTAGGACTTGCCGATCAGAAGGTTAGCAGTTTGAAATCCCACGATGGGGTGAGCTCCTGTTGCTTGGTCCCTGCTCCTGCCAACCTAGCAGTTCGAAAGCACATCAAAGTGCAAGTAGATAAATAGGTACCGCTCTGGTGGGAAGGTAAACGGCATTTCCGTGCGCTGCTCTGGTTCGCCAGAAGGGGCTTAGCCATGCTTGCCACATGACCCAGAAGCTGTCTGTGGACAAACGCTGGCTCCCTCGGCCAGTAAAACAAGATGAGCACTGCAACCTCAGAGTCGGCCACGACTGGACCTAATGGTCAGGGGTCCCTTTACCTTTACCTTTACTTTACAACAGTACAAGGTTAAAAACATGCCCTCCATTTTCATGGCCTCATGAACCAGGGGAACCCAGCAGCTATTTAATAAAAGGAGGAAAGAATAAAATTGCAGGAGATCCTATAACAGATCTGGTTTAGTCTTGAGCCTTGAGAACCCAACAGCCTGAAGGATTTCCACCATGGTTGTGGCGTGGGAATCAGGTTGCCATATGTCCTCTTTTTTCAGGACTCATGCTCTTTTTCATGGTTATGTAAAATGAGAGTCATCATAGTGATCCATAGTTAAAAGTAGAATGTGTCGGCAAATGTGTCTTCTTTTTTGCTCTTCAAAATATGGCAACCCTAGGTGGAGTTGCCCAGATTTACAACAGTGAAATAATTTACCATTTGCCTCCCTTTAATCATCAGAGAAGGAGGTCCAGAAGAGCGGTCAATGATTTATTTATTTTTTTTAAAAAAAGACAATATATATGTATGCACACACACATTCAAATTTTTATGGGGGGGGGACAAATTTTGGGAGGGCAGATTACCCACCCTGCTATAATGAGTCTCAGAGTCTGACACCTAACTTTGCACTACCTTATTGCAGGTCTGGCCTTATGACCGGACACCACTCATTAGCTTCAAGCACTGGTTCTCAGTTAGGGGTGCAGGGACCCTTGGGGGGGGGTCTGTGGAATGCACCCAGAGGATCCACGGCCCCATCCCTTGCCTCCCCCCCCAACTAATTTTTTGTCATTTTTGCATGGTGATATCACAAATTTTATGGTGTGGTTTGTTTTTTAGTACAGTGGTACCTCGGGTTTCCCAAGGTACTACTGTATACCTAAAATCCTTTGCTTATTATTTTGTTCAAAAAAATTGCTTTGCTTTGCTGAGGCAGTTACCTTAGAGTTATCAACATTTTCAAAAGTAGGGAGTCCTTGGCTTAGCTTTTGAAAAATAGGGGGTCCTCAGTAATTAGTTGATTATAGATGGGCCACAGCTTTTTAAAGGATCTAATCTTAGAATATATAAATCCTCACTACTCCCAACTGAGAGGAGAGGTTCTTTTGGTGATGTCTGTGGTTGTATCCTCCTTCCCCTGCATGTCACTGCTAAGTCCTCATTAGCAGGTGAAATGAACTGGAAAGAATGCTACAGTTAAAGAAGAAGAGAAATAAGTGTGTGGAGGAGTGGCAGCGAACCAAAACAGGAGGTTAATTTATGACACTCGGTTTTTCTGTCCTAAAATTATTCTCTGGGTTGTCCTAGTTAAGCATCTTCTGGCTGTCTTAAGAGTTCAAGGAAGGGAAAGGCTTTGATGGGACATGCTAGCCTCAGAAATACATGTTATGTATTTTAAAGAACATAAGAAGAGCTCTGCTGGGTCAGGCCAAAGTGGCAAGAAGCATCCTGTTTCTAGAAGTGGCCAATCAGGTGCATGTGGGAATCCAGGCGCAAACAGGAACTGAACACAGCAACACTCTCCCCACTTGCAATTCCCAGCAACCGGTTGCCAGAGGCATAACACCTCCAGCAGTGGAGGTAGAACATGAGTTTGCCATCCAAGTTGGTGGACATCACCACAACAGCCACCTGGGTGCCACATGGCAGGGCTGGCACCAACACCTGGCAGCTATGGGCAGTTACCAGTTTCCTGGCACGGCTCATTGCTGATGCCTGCCATACTCCCATTAATTTCCTTTTCCTTTCCTGGCGCTCCAAGTAGAGCCAAGCAGATGGATCTAGTCACCCTTCTAGTTTCTGACAATGCTCTGAACTAGCTTTTCTCTAGACTGTTGGGCAGAATTAAAAGGATAGCTTTACCCAGCTACCCAATATGGAGTCTTGCCAGGTAAGCCTACCTGATTTTAGCCTCTTTTTTATATTTTACTGTTTTATTACATGGTTATGGCAACCCACCCAGAGAACTTTGTTGATTAGTAAAGAAATAATGTCCCCTCTCATTTGGGCAACTGGAAAGGTGGGTGAGATAACAAGTATGCTCCTAGGCTCAGCTCACTACAAATAGCATGTTGTTGTTTCTAGGTATTCCGTATGGTGCAGGCTAAGTACTCGCTCCTCTCAGAGTCAGTGTGCAAGAAAACATCACCTTCTGCAGTGGAATAGAAATGAATTCACTCCACCAGCAGGTCCACATGGCGTAAAAGAAACATAAAGCATGAAATAGACAAGAAAATGAACACATAGGTGTGAATAAAATGCTCGTGTTAAAATTAGGTTAGATAAATTTGAACGAACAGGTTCCTTTTCCACCTCCTACTTTGTCTATTTTCCTTCATCTCTTCTTTTTTATCCTTAGTAAAACTTCGTATGATTTGGCTGTTGGAGGTCTGAAGTGTGTTTATGCCAAACTTGAGGATTCTTGTGGTCTCCCACGTACCTAGCCACTGGGAACATACTACCTGAGTGAAAGAGTGAGAATTTATGGGGGAAAGAGCAGGCTGCAGTGAGCCCCAGGGTGAGGAAGGAAGATGAATGCTAGCCCTGCCGTTCCTGATAAATTGAGAGGGATTTGGCTGACGGTGCTCTGTCTCAGAGTCGCTTTGGAAGCAATTGCTTTGGTCTCCTAGACTTCACCTCACCTGTAGGTCATAGGGGTTAATAAAGGGTGTAGTGGCAGTATTACTGGATAGTTTAGGTCACAACTGGCCTACATTACAAGGCAGTTGTGCAAGGAAGGGCATAAACAGGCTCCCTTTGCCTCCCCCTTCCATTACAAACATAATGTACAACAAGGACCTTGTCTGAACCAGTCAATTGTCTTAAGGGTTAGGGCTTACGGAACTCATTATCAATCTCCTATCGCAAGCTCATTATGAATAATAAATAAATTGACAATGCACACAAGCCCCACCACACACACACACACACACACACACACACACACACACACACTATTTAACAATCCCGGCCATCCATTTAATATATCACTTTTCTACTTCAAAGGGTCAATAATCACATTTTCTTAACAGGGAAATACAGCAGCTTTCTCTGAAGAGCAGAGCAATCAGATTGCTTTATCCATGTGTCATTCCTGTAGCAAAGTGTTTAAGGAACATAAATTGACTGAGAAACTACTTACTTCACTGAAATGCTTTTGCTGGGCGTCGGAGCGGGGGGAGCGAAACAAAATCAGATAAAGAAAAACAATGCTTTAATCTGAATGATTTCAGAATCAATTACATTCATCAGAATAAAAGAAAAGCTTTCAAATGGGCTTCCATGCTTTCTTAATAACAACACAAATAATCTCTAAAAGGTCTGAAAATTTTCCATGCCATCTTGATACAATCAAATGGAAGACCCGTTTAGCCTAATGAGCATTATGATTAAATCATTCACTCACAGATCAAAGGAGATTTTAATTATGCAAACCAGTTGTTCAGACGCATAAAATGTTCCATTAAGCTTCACAATTAATACATCCAGATTTAGGAGTAGTTTAGTCTGTGTGGGTTTCCTTCGCCACCCCTCTCGTTTTTTAAAAAATGATTGTTACCATTTGAAAAGTTTCCTTGAATAATATTGATTGGGAGGAAAACTATTTTGAAGTTACAAAAGTAACAAGCAACCAAAAAGATTTTATTGCCGTTTCGATTTTGTTCAGTTGGTACTAAAAAGCATTTTGTCTCCAGATGTTCATTACTGTGTGTGTGTGTGTGTGTGTGTGCGCGCGCGCGCTTTTCTGTAGGGGAAATTCCATGACTATGTCTATAACAAGTTGCTGTAAAATTCTCTGTATAGGAAAGAAGAGTGAAAGCAGAAACACTTTGAGGGATAGAAGGACCGGCCTATTGACATTCCATGACAGTTTTGCATGCGCTCCAACATGCACATTCATCCTAGCGGTTTTTGTGGATTAAAAAAATTAAAAATCTGAATGTAAATTGTGCACATTTTATACTAAGACAGGGATGGCTAATCTGTACCCTCCGGGTATTGCTGCTCTCTGAGATCTCTGGCAGAGTTCTTTCCCATCAGCTGCTGGTTGTTGTAAAGTGTCTTGTGTGGGGATGTGCAGGTGTGACAATCAGGCTCACAGAACACAAGGATATGCCTTTGCCCGCCCCCACCCCATCACAGGTTCATTTCAAACCATGGAGGCAACCTGTCAGGGACTGGCAGAGCCCTGCAGTCTGTCTGGTGGTGGTCTAGGACCAGGGGAGTGACCCAGGAGAGGGAAGTAGTGATTTGTGGGGTGTTATTCCACCCACAAGGCAGGCGCCAGGGGAGGAGGGAGAGTCAGGGCAGTCTGAAGTGGAGGAAGGTGTGCAGGAGGTGCTGGAGGAAGATAGGAAAGTTCAGGAGAGGAATGTGTCAGCAAATTCCCCACCTTCCCCTTCCTCACAGTCTTTAAGCCTCTTTTGTTGACCACCAGCATTATGCTTTACATTTTAAAGTTCGGAATGGAGTAGTTGCTTTGGAAGACAATAATAAGGCACTGGAACAACATGACCAGTCCAATGAGGAATCATTGCTTCAACACTGGTGAGGTTTGCCTGTCTTCCCAAATGATCTGTAATTTTTCTTGGAGACACCCTTGGTGGAATCTTTCAAGGAGTTGGAGATGGCGTTTATAAGTGGTCCATGTTTTGCAAGCATACAGTAAAGTTGGTAGTACAATGGCTTTGTAAATGAGCATTTTGGTTTCCCTGTGAATGGGAACACACTAAAGTTCGGGAAGACCTGGTTGTTCAACAGGCCCAGTGCCAGTGGTTGGTTTAGCATTGATTGTAGTCCCTGGGGCTTTAAACAAGACACCCACTGGCCTGGCCCTGCCATACCGCCCTTCATCATCCTCCATGCTTCCCCCCCTCCACCCTGAGTCATTTCAGCACTTTTCACTACCACCTTTCAATGGGTAGCCACCCACCTTGTTTAGTTACCAGGTACAGACTGCCCTGGCCTATAGGATACTAAGCAGCCCAGACAGATTCTGCAGCCAAAATTTAATGACTCTCCACACATAGTAGTCATATATATAGACCAGTGAAGTTCTCGATTTGTGCTTCAGCTTCTCATCACAACTGCCCCAACACTATACAACCTCGGTTTCTCCTAATTTTGGGCCCAGTTAAAGAAACTCCATGTCATTCCTTTCTCATATCCAAAGCACCATTCCCCAAATAATGTGATTGGTGCCCTTAAGCATCACCTTCTGGCATTACCAAATGGCACTTGATCATTTCAATATGGCCATTTCATAAGGAGCAATGTTCCGTGTCCTTACTTTAAAAAGAGAGAAGCCCTTGTCCGTTGCGTCGGCATGATGGGTGGAACAACTTTTCAATAAACAGATTGTTAACCGGCCATGCTGTGTGGGCTGCTAACGAGGAAAAATTACAGTTCAGAGCAAACAAACGGCTGAAGGAGCACTGCTAAAATATTCAAGCTGTATTGGTTATTGAGTAATTTATTTCTAGCCGAAGTTTTACTAAGGAAAGCAAATCATGAGGATGGAAGGCTGCTGACACTAAATAATCTTGGAAATCGGAGGGAACAGTTGTAAGAAAACTGATTACTACTTAAGAATGATGAACATAAATCCTTCCAAACTCTCAAGGCCAGCTGTAGGCATCAGCAAATTTTTCTGCCAAAGGCAGTGCCGCCTCCATTTAAAGAAGCCCTGAAACAAACAATCACACACACACACACACACAAGCACACACACACGAATACTTTCTTTGCCACAGTTTGATCTCTGTGTTCACTGTTCAAGATGAGCAGTTCCAGGGTTCATTTGGGAGGTCCACATCAGTAAGGACCCATCCAATCAACTAGTGACTCAGCCCAAGTACCATTAGGCAGATGCTGTGGGTGGCAGTGGCAGTCCCATCACCACCATTCACCATTCAACCAGAGCCCGAGTTGACCAGGCCACAAAAGGCCCATCTAGTCCAGCATCTTGTTCTCATGGTGGCCAACCAGGTAGCCTTCAGGAAGCCCACAAGCAGGACCTGAGTGCAACTGCTCAGTATTTTCTGCACTGACTAGTAGTGGCCCCTCCACAGAGGGGAAATCCCCAGCTCTACCTAGAGATGCCAGGGGTTGAATCTGGGAAGTTATGCATGCCAAAGGGATGTTCTCCCACTGAGCTATTGCCTTCCAGAACTGTCATACACCTCCTATGCCAGCTTGCTGGCTTCAGCTGTGGGAGATGCTGTTGTGTTGAATCAAGTTTAATTTGGCTGTCCAGTTGACTTTTGAAGAGAGAATAGGATACAGTGGTACCTCGGGTTAAGAACCTAATTTGTTCTAGGGGGTCCATTCTTAACCTGAAACTGTTCTTAACCTGAGGTACCACTTTAACTAATGGGGCCACCTGCTGCCACCACGTGATTTCTATTCTCATCCTGAAGCAAAGTTCTTAACCTGAGGTACTATTTCTGGGTTAGCGGAGTCTGTAACCTGAAGCGTCTGTAACCCGAGGTACCACTGTATTGTTCTATCCGCTCCATCATGTGTGTGCATCTATCCATTCATCGATCTAGTCTCAGCTCCACCAAGACTCCTATCTCTCAGCTGTCACTTGGCAGGAGCCAATGTAGCATAATGGTTAGAGTGTGGGACTAGAATCTTGGAAACCAGGGTTCGATTCCCCCACTCAGCCCATAAGCCTCACTGGGTCACCTTGGGCCCAGCCACTATCTCTTGGTTCAGGGGTGCCAACTTGAATAAAATATTGTGGGGGCCCAGGTAAGCCCCGCCCTGCATAATCAATCACATGACGCGGTGTGTGTTGACTTTGTGGAGGCCCGGTGCCCTCAAATATTTTATTGTGGGGGGCAAAGCCCCCATGGCCCCTGAGAGGTGGCTCCTATGTCTTAGCTTAACCTACTTCATCGGGCTGTTGAGAGGATGAAATAGAGAGGAGGGGAACCATGTACACTACCTTGAGTTCCTTGAAAGAAAAAGACGGTACAGTGGTACCTCAGGTTACAGACGCTTCAGGTTACAGACTCCGCTAACCCAGAAATAGTACCTCTGGTTAAGAACTTTGCTTCAGGATGAGAACAGAAATTGTGCAGCGGCAGCGGCAGCAGCAGCGGCGGGAGGCCCCATTAGCTAAAGTGGTACCTCAGGTTAAGAACAGTTTCAGGTTAAGAACGGAACTCCAGAACTAATTAAGTTCTTAACCTGAGGTACCACTGTATATAAATGTAATAAATAAATAAAATAAAATTCCACCAGTCTGCCTCAGTGGGAGAGTTGGGAAGCCAGGTTCATTGCATCAGGTTTGCTAAAAGACCAGCCCCAACCGGCACCTGTTACCCCTGGACTGTCTCTATGCTGTTTGCGACAGAGAAGGAAGATGAAAACAGTAAAATCAGGCACCAATTCTTAAGCAGAAATGGTGTGTGAGTTTACTCCGCCCCCCCCCCTTAGTCTCTCTGTCCCTTTTCCCTAATGTGTTATTTTAGATTGTAAGCCCGCTATGGGCCGTCTTGTTTTAATTGATGGAATGTAAGCTGCTCTGGGATTAGGGACGCGGGTGGCGCTGTGGGTAAATCCTCAGTGCCTAGGACTTGCCGATCGCTTGGTCGGCAGTTCCAATCCCCGCGGCGGGGTGCGCTCCCGTCGTTCGGTCCCAGCGCCTGCCAACCTAGCAGTTCGAAAGCACCCCCGGGTGCAAGTAGATAAATAGGGACCGCTTACCAGCGGGAAGGTAAACAGCGTTCCGTGTGCTGCGCTGGCTCGCCAGATGCAGCTTTGTCACGCTGGCCACGTGACCCGGAAGTGTCTGCGGACAGCGCTGGCTCCCGGCCTATAAAGTGAGATGAGCACACAACCCTAGAGTCTGGCAAGACTGGCCTGTACGGGCAGGGGTATCTTTACCTTTACCTTTAAGCTGCTCTGGGAGATTTTTTGACAGAAGAGCAGGGCATAAATTCTCTTAAGTAAAAATAAAAAATAAAAAAAATCATGGAAATGCCATTGAAGAGAAATAGATTCATAAACTGCCCCCAACCCCTGAATCACTTTGTTTTGCAGATTCATTTTGCTGTTTTGTCAGTATGTTTAGTCGGGAGTAAGTTCCATATAACTCAATAGGGTTTCAGGTTATTTGCTTATTTGGAACATCTAACCTTGTTTTAGTCTGTTAGGGCTCCAGTGTGGTGTACAGCAATTTGGCATGCCATGTGTTGTCAATCTCCACTTACCCCTTCCCAAAACAAGGAGGGAAACAAAACACAATATTGGATCTTCTTTCAAATGAAGCACATTTTGGTTTTGGGAAGTAGGGGTTCAAATCAAATTCAATTCAGCACTCATCTAAGCTATCAAGTTTGTACTTTCTGAAACTGTACGTGAACCATCTTTTGTACAGTCATCCTTTGAAACTTGCATTTATCCAACTTTTGCAATGTAGGTCTCCAGGCAAGTAATGTGTGCAGAAATGTATGCTAAGGTAGAGTGTGCATATATAAATGCATATGTTAGTGAAAATAGAATATAGAAGTGTACCACATCGTGGAAAATATAAACATATGGGGAAATACTGTATGCTTTGGGGAAACGTGTATATTCGAGAAAAGTGCATACAAAAATGTGTGTATCAGAAGAAGTTCACACTAAAATGCTGGTGTGTTCTCATGAGGACATTACTTCATTGAGACTGCAATCTTATGCTCACTAATCTGGGAATAAGTACAACGTGCATAAGATGACATCACAATGTTCTGTTAAGATGGCCCTTTCTGTACAGTTATGGGCACATCTCAAGGGGCTAGTTAATGCTTCTTGGTTAAGTCTAGGCTGTCTGTGCAGGTCTACTCAGAAATAGTCCCAATTCCCCATTGAATGCAACGGGACGTACTCTGAAGTAAGTGTGTCTAGAATGGCAGCTTGAGTTAAGGCACATTTTATTCCCATTGAAATCAGTGCAACAAGTTAGCTCACGTGGAAGAACTTCCAGATTGCACAACAGCAGAAAAGATTGCCTTGGAAAATGGTGTGTTATCCTTCACTACAGGTTTCTATAGGCTTGTTCACACATTTCACTCAACACAGATATGAGGCTGCCGCCAGTTGTTTGTATGAAAGATTGTTATGTACAGGTCAACTATACATGGGTGTGTGGACTTGTATGCTAGTTGGATATGATGCGTGAACGACCGGATGGCCACGTTTTGGGGATGTTGTAGCATTGGTTTCCCTGCATCAGTGGGGGTGGGGGGTGGAGGGAATGGAGCAAATGCCCTTTGAAGTTCCCTTTCCATCTCTATGAATCAGTGGTTTCATTGGGACTACTAAAGTGTGATGACTTTAGCTCCAACCAAAATTAATAACTGTTTGTCCAAAATTGGAAGGGGGAAGGAGAAACAGGCAGGACTGACTCCCCTCAGTGGTTGGCAACCACTATCAGAATACAGTGGTACCTCGGGTTACATACGCTTCAGGTTACATACGCTTCAGGTTACAGACTCTGCTAACCCAGAAATAGTACCTTGGGTTAAGAACTTTGCTTCAGGGTGGGAACAGAAATCGTGCTCCAGTGGTGCGGCGGCAGCAGGAGGCCCCATTAGCTAATGTGGTGCTTCAGGTTAAGAACAGTTTTAGGTTAAGAACGGACCTCCGGAACGAATTAAGTACTTAACCCGAGGTACCACTGTATAATGCTCCAACAGCCCCCAGAAGACTAGTGTTTCTGCTAATTTTCCTGGATTCCAATACCAGGCTATATGCGTGCGACTGCATTTCAACAGGTTCACGTTATTTAAAAAGTTTCCTGTACCTGGGGATCACATAACTAACCCCTTTTCTTGCCATTAACCCATAAATCATCTCCTTGCATGACCATGTCAAGGGTTTTTGTGTGTGTACACGAGGGTGTTTTGTGTTGTTTTCTTTTAACAGATAAGCACTGTACTTAGGGAAGAAGGAGACGCTGGTTTGGCTAGAGAGAGGCTGCTGTGAATTTTTAAAAGCATTATGAAATTGACAGGGTGGTGGTAGGGAAGTGGATGGAATTGTGCTAGCTTTGCCAATTTCTTTAATTAAAATAACCTTCATTCAACTTTGTTTTCTGCATTCAACCTGTGTTGTTAATTTCTAATGGGTTAGAGAAGGGAAGACTTGGGGGAAGGAGGGCTGTTTCAGTGTCATTTGCTGCCCCCTACTGGACATAGGTGGGCAGGAAGAAGAAGAATTCTTTTTCCAGTCTGCATGGTTAAAAGAAACCTCACGGGCAAAGACAGTAGTGTGAACAGAGAGACCTTGTTTTAATGACCAGTTGGCAGCTTCTACCACCTATAGAGTTGCGGGGCATTGTTTTTGAAAATGCGGGTCTCCCACATTTTGGGGGAACTTAACTTGAGCAGAAAAATGGCCATCAATAATAATTCCCACCCACATAACTTTGTTGACCAGTGATTCCATTCCATAGCAAAAATCCAGCCCCTCAGTACAGTGCCCATCAATCCAACATAATCATTCTGGAATGACCTAGGGCTGTATCCAGCAGTCTCTATCCTCCAGCACAAGTTCTGCTGTTCTAGCAGATGGGTGAGTTTGTATATTGCGTGGCCAAGGAATCCAAGGCAATGGCTATGCTAGTGGGAACTCGGCGCATAGCAGAATTGCACATTCGGTTGCACAGCATAGCTACTGGTAACCTGCCTCTGTGTTCTCTTGTGCAGCAACACCCCATTGCGTCTGTGGCAAAACAGTTTGCCAGAAGAACACATATACTGCTCAGTGACTTCGACCCAGTGCTACATTGGATCATACAGCCCCTAATACCACACAGTGGCGTAGCGTGGGGGTGCAGGGGGGCCCGGCCGCAACGGGCGCAACATCTGGGGGGTGCGCTCGCACTCGCAGCTCTCTGCCCCTACCTGCCCCTACCTGGGTTAGGGGGCGCAAATTACTTGCCTTGCCCCGGGTGCTGACAACCCATGCTACGCCACTGATACCACATATCCCATCTCTGTTTACCTAACAAAAATACCACTGATACCAACTGTAGAGGTGGAAGAGACCCCATGGGTCACCTAGTCCAACCCCCTGCAATGCAGGAATCTTTTGCCCTATGTGGGGCTCAAAACCCACATCCCTAAGCTTAAGAGTCTCATGCTATGCTGCACCTGGTGTTCTGTTTTTTCTATATTCTTTTCATTGCTCTTTTGTTTGTGTGTTAACTATTTGTTTTCTTCATTTTCTTCAAATAATAAATTTTTAAATAATAAATAAATAAAACTAAAAAAAAAAGTGTTCGTACTTTAGAACGAGTGCTTGAGCATGCACAAAACGTGTTTCTTCTGTGCAGGCTTTTTGTGCGTGAAAAGAAAACGAATTAAATATGATGTGGCTGTAACCAACTAAATTCGACGCAGAGTCAACCCACTGAAATTGACAGACCTAAGATGTTTCTTAATTTTGGTGGATCTACTGTGAGTTGAACTAAAAATGGGTACAACTCCAAATGTTGTTGAATGTGTGCAGAATCTTTATTTATATACTTCTGATAGAAAACAACTACAAATGATGTGCAGCCAGAAAGCCTTTGAGTATTTGGATAGTATTCTCCTTTTTGAAGAGCACCATCTAACCAAGCTATAGTTCCCAGCACTCCAATTAACTACAGTTCCCAGGATTCTTTGGGGGAAAGCCTTGTGCTTTAAAAATCACTTAGATGTATAATATGGATGCAGCCTTGATCCAGTCATGCTGTGTAGTTCAGGCACCCAAAAGCTTTAAAAGTGTGTACTGATGAAAAAAATATCTAAGTAGAACCAGAGGGAAATTTCTCTCCCCTGTTCCTCCATCACTAAATCTGCATATCTTTGTTTACATGAATATTTGCCTATTTGGGTTTTCTCTTTATTTATTCTCCTTTCATCCACATTGATTCCTTAATTTTCTCGAGTGCAAACATGGATCTGTTTGTGTTTGTTTTCCTCCACATAATCATATGGAAAAGGTGCAATCCATCACACACAAGCCTGTGCTGTTGCTACAGCCAACAAGCACAATATTTGCATTTTTACTTAATGCATCTGTTAAGGAATTTGCTGTATTTTAAAAAAATCTCAGTGTTGGCAGTTAATTAATCTATTAAGGAATCCATCTCTGTTTAAAACAACAACTCAATGCTATTAGCATTTCAATATCTTTTAGTTTCTCATTTTCCCCCAGTTTTGAAGTTCCGTTCTCCACATCAGTTTCATACTCTTTTAAAGCCCTTGTGAAAATTCACAAGCTGATTCACGTGAATTTCTCCTAATGTACACAATTTTGTATGCAACTTTTTCACAGTATGCACATTTTTGGAAATCAATTTCCTCTGCCATAAAACACTTTTGTATGTTACTTGAATATATGCATTTTTATGTACACTTTGCCCTGGTATGTACATTTTGTACACATTATTTAGTTGGAGAACAGGATTGCAAAATTCAGAGAGGTGTGAATTCCAAAGGATGTCTGTGTTCCAGTTTGCATATTGCTTCAGAAAGTGTGGGTTAGGTAGGTTCACCTTTAGATGCAAAGTGAATCAGTTTTCTCTCCATCTCTGGTTGGCAGAGCGGTAGACTCGTAATCTGGTGAACCGGGTTTGCTTCCCCGCTCCTCCACATGCAGCTGCTGGGTGACCTTGGGCTAGTCACACTTCTTTGAAGTCTCTCAGCCCCACTCACCTCACAGAGTGTTTGTTGTGGGGGAGGAAGAGAAAGGAGAATGTTGGCCGCTTTGAGACTCCTTCAGATAGTGATAAAGCGGAATATCAAATCCAAACTCTTCTTCTTCTACCTAATGCACTTCATTCAATCATACGCCACATGGCATTGCAATTATTTTTGCATGGTTTTCTCCTCATGTGCAGGCAAACGTGTACATCTTGGAAAGGACTTCAGTGGCAGAGCTCAAGCTTTGAATGCAGAAAGTCCTAGGTTCACCCCACGCCGCCACCCCCACAGCATCTCCAGGCAGGGCTAGAAGGGACCCTTATTTAAAACCTTGACAAGCTTCTGCAGACCAATGGTAGCTGGTGCTGCTTAGGACTGCTGGGGTAGAATGCAGGAAGGGCAACACAAACCCTTTCCAACCCCCCCCCCACAAGCCATTTGATCAGCCAGTTGTTTTAATGATACTTCATATATTTTGGATGGTGTTTTATGTTTGATTGCTGTACTCCACCCTGATTTTTCAGGATATGGTATATAGAAAACAATTTTGCAAATAAATAAACAGTAGTTGGGCAGGTGGAGCGACTACCATGAAAAGGAAAGTAATTCTAGTTTCAAAAAGCATGGGGGAAATGCAGAGAATACTTCACAAAACAGTGCCCTAAAATACATACCTGGACTTGTTTCAATTAATGTCTGCAGGAGACTTTGTGGATATTTAAGTTATAATTAGAAAAATCTTAATGATTATATTCATGAAGGAAACAGTTTATAAGAAGTAAATAAGGAGGCCAGATACAGGATAAAGGAAGTATTTTATTTGGTTGTTTGTATTGTATGTTATGGGACACGGGTGGCGCTGTGGGTTAAACCACAGAACCTAGGACTTGCTGATCAGAAGGTCAGTGGTTCAAATCCCCGCGACAGGGTGAGCTCCCGTTGCTCGGTCCCTGCTCCTGCCAACCTAGCAGTTTGAAAGCATGTCAAAGTGCAAGTAGATAAATGGGAAGGTAAACGGCATTTCCGTGCGCTGCTCTGGTTCGCCAGAAGTGGCTTAGTCATGCTGGCCACATGACCTGGAAGCTGTACACCGGCTCCCTCGGCCAATAAAGCGAGATGATCGCCGCAACCCCAGAGTTGGTCACGACTGGACCTAATGGTCAGGGGTCCCTTTACTCTTTACCTTTATTGTATGTTATGCTCACTGTATGTTATATTCACATTTAATGAGGGTAGATTTGTGTATTGGGGGTGGAGGGTTTGTGTTATGTTGTAAATAAAATTCCAATAAAATTAAAATTAATAATGATGATGGTGGTGGAAACTAATTCTAGTTTTGTCCTCTCTGCTGAGCTCTGCAAGGGCAACACTGGAGCTAAGGAGAAGGATTCTGGCAACTGGCAGTGCTACCTTCTGGACTGGTTGTAAGAAAGAAGGTATACAGGTGGGCTGGGTAGCCGGCTGGGGGCAGACAGAGATTGGTGGGACTATGCCCTGAACTGAGTCTGGGAGCTTTTGCATGCAAGGCACCTGCTCTACTACTTCAGACCTTCCCTTAATTCCCAGTGAACACCATGGAACTTGCACTTTGTGCAAAGGTGTGTGTGTGTTTAAGCTTGCTTAGAAGCAAGGCTGCAAGATCCCGAAATGCTTTTTCTTTTTATTCATTGAATGAAAAAAGCCTGTAGGGCTGTGGGCTTTCAAGCCTCAACACTTCCTCCACGGATGCTTGCGCCTACATACCACTGCTAGTTGTTAAATAGCTGGACCCAACAGATCTACGGGTGTTTTATTTATATTGTGTATTGCCTGCCTATAGGCTGCACTTTATCACACTGACGGCTCGATCTATCACCCTCCACCTGGAGCTATAACAGGAGCGTGCTCGGATCAACAAGTCCTTGCTTCAGAGTAACTGAACTGTAAATTGTCCTTGACCAGGCAGATAAACAAAAAACAACCTTCCTTGTTAATCTGCCCGAGACCAACAGCTGACTGTCTTTCATCCACCAAGGAAGGACGGGGGTGGCAATAGGGTTTAATATGTCTCATCCTTCACACAACACCGCTCTCCTCAAGTTCCAAAGCTTCTTCACATGACCATCTGGATGCATGATAGCTGGCTTCAATGAGAGGACGGGGGATGACTCATGTCCATTTTGTCTTTCCAGCTGCTTCCACCTTGGGCGGTCATGTGCATCCAGTCAGCCTCCAGGCACAGGAACCAGCTCTTTGGGCCTACCACTGGAAACAGTCAAAAGTCCTTTGTGGCCCCAAATGCTGACTGCTTTACTTGACTACGGTATACAAGGGAATTTAGAAAAAGAAAAATGAACTGCGATAACAGATGAGTGGTGTGAGGCGAACATTGGCTCTCTGTATGCTCATCTGCTTGCTTAGGTTTACAGCCTCGTCATGGAATGACGCCCAACTATTAAAAAAAAAAAATAATTTAGATACCCCTTTGTTTCATAGAGTTTTTATGTTAGCCCATTTAAATGCATTCCCCTCATTTGTACTGTCTGGAAGGTTCCCAGAAATACCCTTCCAGAATAGACTTTGCTCTTGTGGTATGCATAAAACAGATACAATACACCATATGATTTGTGGACTGCCCTCTCTTCAGATAGACCTACTGGTGACTCCTTTGAAGCTTAAGAGTATCTACTTGCAAAGAGTCGTAATCCATGATATACCCTATGAAAGATGATATACCCCAAACTACTGAGATTGTTTCAGGATATTTAGCCAATATTTTAAAAGTCAAATTTAAAACTACTTAATTGGGCTCCATGATCACTGCAGATGGTGACAGCAGTCACAAAATTAAAAGACGCCTGCTTCTTGGGAGAAAAGCAATGACAAACCTAGACAGCATCTTAAAAAGCAGAAACATCACCTTGCCAACAAAGGTCCGTATAGTTAAAGCTATGGTTTTCCCAATAGTGATGTATGGAAGTGAGAGCTGGACCATAAAGAAGGCTGATTGCCGAAGAATTGATGCTTTTGAATTATGGTGCTGGAGGAGACGCTTGAGAGTCCCATGGACTGCAAGAAGATCAAACCTCTCCATTCTGAAGGAAATCAGCCCTGAGTGCTCACTGGAAGTACAGATCGTGAAGCTGAGGCTCCAATACCTTGGCCACCTCATGAGAAGAGAAGACTCCCTGGAAAAGACCCTGATGTTGGGAAAGATGGAGGGCACAAGGAGAAGGGGACGACAGAGGACAAGATGGTTGGATAGTGTTCTCGAAGCTACCAGCATGAGTTTGACCAAACTGTGGGAGGCAGTGGAAGACAGGAGTGCCTGGCGTGCTCTGGTCCATGGAGTCATGAAGAGTCGAACACGACTAAACAACAACAACAATTTTACTGAATGGTGGCTACTGAGTCTTTTATATGTTTTATGTGTTTAATATGTCTGGATTGCCAATGTTTTATGCATGGTCCCCCCTCTCTTTTATGATCTTATTGTCTAAAAAATCATGCCAATAAAGGCTGAATAGATGACTGAGTCTTCTGGTTTGCCATTCAGATTCCTGAAGGGTTGAAGCTACTGTGCATCAGCTGAGGGGGGGGTGTTCAACCCTGCTGGAGAGGGTGCACAATCAAGTTCTCCTGTGGAAAACAGCTTTCCCAGTCTTATGCTCAGAGCTTTGCTGAATGTAGGGCTGGCAAAGTCTTTGGCTCTATTTGTTTCTATTTATCATGTGTTTTTATATTGTGAACTGCCCTGAGATCTTTGGATGAAGGTTGGTATATAAATTTAATAAATTATAATAAAGTTCTCAAGTGCCTGACAACCATAGTGCTTGGTAAGCCCTATGCTGGGGACTTTGACAGGAGAACAGGATCACCCACCTGTCAATCATTTGATGTCACAATGACCCCTAAGGCGATTGACAGATTGGGCTGTCCTACTCAAGTCAGCCTGCGTAGGTGGGAACAGATAATGATCTGGCCCACCAGGCCATAAAGATTCCCTGTCACAAAATTAACATATTAAGCTTTCGTGCTCAATGTTCACGTATTAATTTTTCTCCAGTAGAATTTACAGCAACATTTTGCCATGCCTCACTTTGCTTCCATGTTTGTGTGCATGTTGATGGCATTTCTATAACTGTCCCATAACAAGCATTTTCTGGTTATATGTTTGTGTGCAGGCACACATATAGTCTTGATAAGATTCCAATTCTCTGTGCTTTTAATGAATCTAGGCACTGAATCAAACTATTTCATTCCAAGCAGAAGATCTGCATGCCTCGTGAAATGGACCTCAAGACAATCAAATGGAAGTGTTTGAATGCTATCAACAGACTGTGCTTTTTATTAGAAACAAACACAGACAGACAGACAGACAGACAGACACATAGCTGTCAACTTTCCCTTATTTGGCGGGAAACACCCTTATTCCAGCGCTGTTTCTTGCTGCTATCCCGGATTGTTGATATCCCGTAAATTTCCCGGATTTCAAAGGAAGCAGCTCCTCTCCCTCCCGGCCGGCCAGGGAGGCTCCTCAACTGTGTCGCTCGGCTGCCCAGTAAGGAGTCTGAGAATGACTGGGAGGGTGGAGCTTGCATGCCTTGTGCCGATCAAATCGGCCCCGTTGCCTGGGGACGCGCCTTTGCTCAGCGCTTCCCTGCTGTATCCCTTTGCTGGGTTGCTGCGCTGTGGGAACCACCACTTGAGGCTTCGTTTGGCTGCTGGCTGGGCTTTCTGCCTTTGGGCCTTTGGCTCGGAGGGGCTCTACTCTCTCTCTCTCTCTCTCTCTCTCTCTCTCTCTCTCTGTGTGTGTGTGTGTGTGTGTGTGTTTGTGTGTGTGCACGCATGTGCATGTGTGTGTATGAGAGAGAGTGAAAGTGAATATGTCACTTAAGCTGATAGCAGGAATGATGTAGCTTCACACACTTACCTTCACACAATGTGTAATTAACTTGGGGAATTTTTTTACTGCAGGATGTGGTGAGGTCAGCACTTTAGATTTACAAGGGTGTTAACTTGTGGGCGAACATATCAGACAACACAGCGATTCTTCAAACAGCTCTTGTTTATTCAGGCCAGAACAGAACTGAACTGAAGAGTTCAGTCAGCCTGCTTATATAGAGCTCCAGAACAATGTAATTGTAGCAACTTTCTAAAACTATCCAATCACTTAATGTCACTTTCAATCCTTCATTTGCATACAAACTATCCAGTCACTGAACGTCACTTTCGATCCTTCATTTGCATAACTATCTACAGTATCCCCCTGCTGGCCCAGGGTGAGAACTTCAGTACATAACAAAGGGGATCTGAGAGATGAATGGGAGATACGGTTTGTCAGTATTAATGGACAGCTAAATAGAAACTTAACCCCAAAAGTTAGGACCAACATTCAAATCCTGACTGGGTAACTTAGCTCACTAGTAACATTGAACCATGAGGACGAGATGGTTGGACAGTGTTCTTGAAGCTACCAGCATGAGTTTGACCAAACTGCGGGAAGCAGTGGAAGACAGGAGTGCCTGGGACAGGTGAGGCTGCTGATCCCTGATTTTGGCTGTTGATCCCTTATTTTTGAGGTTGCTGATCCCTTATTTTCAAATCTGAAAGTTGACAGCTATGGACAGACAAGGCACCTAAATCAGTGCTAAGCAGGAGTGGACTGTTGCTGATGGAGAGTACTTTAATTTTGAAGGTCTCTTGCCCCAAAGCCAGCATTCCTCCCTGACTCCAGCAAAAATGCTGACACGTCCCCCTTACTATATGTAACCATTTCCCCCAAAGTACTATCAGTCACATTTCATTACCTTTTCATCACCTGGTGCTTTGATGCAACCTGACTTGACAGACACAGTTGCACCGTCAGCTACAAAATTTGACTAAATAGGTTGACTTCCTCAAGAAACGGTTATTACATTTTGCCTTGTCTCAAGGAAAGAATTATTGTTTTATTTCATCAAAACTTTGCCAGAGGTCTATATGTGTCAAAACCAGCTTTCAAAGTTTGGTTACACCAACCTTCTCAAGCTGGTGCCCTCTAATATGTTATTTGGCTTCAACTCTCATCATCTATAACTGTTGGACACTCTGGCTGGTGTCCAGCAATTTCTGCAGGGCAGGCAACCCTATTGTGAAATGCTGGTTACATTATCATAATGGTTTAATAATAATAATTGCATTTATACCCCACCCATCCTCCAAAGAGCTCAAGGTGCTATACGTGGCTTCCTCCTCCATATCATTTCTCCATAGCAACCTTGTGAGGTAAGTTCGGTTGAAAGACAGTGTGACTGGCCTACTGCCCTGATAATCCCAGGTCTCACACCCTAACCACAGCACCACACTGGCATGAACTGTATGTGGACTGAACACAGAAAAAAAAAGAGGACTTGGTTGTGCTCTCTGGTCCAAGATGAGATTCAGATTTGAGGAGACCTTCTCCTAAGTTGGTGGGCCTTTAGTAATGTCAGTGAGAAGTGGCTATTTTATTCCTCACAATGTTGTGACACAAAGTCGCTTCAGGGCATTGTGGGAAATGTAAATGGATGTTTGCTGATGCCACCACCAGGTAGATAGACAGGTGGGGCCCAGCACAGATGAGCTTTGCCAGGACACTGAGGCTCTATTCAGAGGTGCCAGATCCTGCTGGAAGGTGTATCCCATCCTGACCTCAAGGCATTCATCTATTTTTTTTTTCTTATACAGTGGTACCTTGGGTTAAGTACTTAATTCGTTCCGGAGGTCCGTTCTTAACCTGAAACTGTTCTTAACCTGAAGCACCACTTTAGCTAATGGGGCCCCCTACTGCTGCCGCGCCGCCGGAGCACGATTTCTGTTCTCATCCTGAAGCAAAGTTCTTAACCCGAGGTAATATTTCTGGGTTAGCGGAGTCTGTAACCTGAAGTGTATGTAACCTGAAGCGTATGTAACCCGAGGTAGCACTGTAATGGGTTGTAAGTTTCAGTTTCCAAGTGCCAACCCATTTGAGAGAACCACTGTGGAGCCGAGGTGGACAAGAGGAGGCCATTTTTCCTCCAGCGACATTGAAGGCCAAGCTTCAGAAAAGGGGTTTTGTGGTAACACAGCCTGAAAAACAGAACTTTCAGAAGATGGTGCTGTATTACATTAATCTCATGGCACTGGTGTAAATTATATCATTTGTGTAAATCCTTATTTTTGTACTGTACTGCTGTTTGATCGTTTTGCTATTACAGTGTTTAACTCCATATAAACCCCTTTTAAAATAAAGAAATACTGTGATAATATTTTGGCGCTTCCTAGAAAACTTTTGATCAACTTTTGTGAGCGCAAGTAGAAATGTTCTTTCTCGTCGTGTCACTTTTGGAAGATATTTTTTCCCTTGGAAAGAGAAAGGAAAGGATTCATGAAAAAAAAGACTTTGTAGAAATCCATTGAAGTAAAAAAAGAAAGAAAGAAAGAAAGAAAGCGATATGCAAGGACCATGATAAGGATAAACACCCTTTGCATTTACATGAAAAATTTGTAAGGTCCTTGGTCAACAGCTTTTGTATATATTCAAATGTACACCAGCTTGCTTTGGATAGCTGGAGCTGACAGAATGATTAATTGTACTGTATTACTCATTGCCATCTGGCAGATTAATAGAATTATCAGAGCTCAAGTTCATCTTTAAACACCATGATGGCATTTGTATTAAAGGCATCAACTTCCATTTTTCATCTGTTGCAAATGGGCATGGGGACACCTCCCTCTGGGGTGGGTGGAGGGGTAAAGTGAGGTTGTGCCCAATTTCCGGAAGACGGTCCTTTTAGTGGAAGGTGCCCTGTATTTGAAGTGCTGTCCAAGTCTGGCTTCAAGATAAAAGAGCCTTAGGGAGGGATAGCCACAGAACCCTTGATGTTGCCCATCAAAGATTAACACCTAGATAGCAGATATTCTTATTGTTTAATTGTAGTTTTAGGATTTCTAAGCTACTTCAGTCTACAAATACAGAATTACGTTAATTATGGAACGTTGCACAATGTAACTTACATGTGGATTATGCAGGTCACATGATTTTGCTACGGCAGACAGCGAGAAAAGTATCGTAGCTTTTTGCAGAAGGAGCGCTGAAGCAGAGCAGAAACAGGGTTGCATGCAATGAATAGAGTGGAACACAAAATGATTTTTCCTGACACCCCTACTTTTGCCATATGACATTCAGGGTGGCACACAAATTAGATAGATAACAAGTCAGGGCACATTCTCCGTTGTGAAGAGGTTTTTGACATTTTACTTAAAATAACATTTAATGCAAGAGTTTTCCAGTGACTGTCCAAGACATTTTGAATCCTGAGGCAGTGCCTGTCTTCATCTGTTTCCACTGCTACCACTCCTTTATGGTGCCACTCAAGGGGGTCATTTAACCCCTGGTGCACTGCAGGACTGGTCCTGGGATATTTGTTCTGCAGCCTGCACATATCCCTGTCATTCCCTCCACCGACACTTCCCAGAGAGTGTACTTTCTTTTATAGTGCAAGGAACAGGAGTGTGTATTCTGTGTCTGCTCTGCCACCTTAATTCATGTTTTATATACTTCTTACAAGGTGATCATCGTTGTATGCTGAAAAGACATCTGCACACTAGTCTTGATGCACTTACACACACACACACCACCATGCTGACCTTTCCTCCTCTTTGGGGAAATGTATCTTCTTTACGTCCTGACCTTTATGTGTTTCTTCAAGATGGGACTTTTTTATTTTCCCAAAAATATATAATGGCTGAGAATTGATGCAAAACATTAAAACTTGTCAGATGCTCTGGCCTCAGCTCTGTGCATTTCTCAAGGAACTCCAGAGGAGCCATAAAACTGTAATGGTCTCACAAAAGGTGACCCAGAGGATGTATCCCTTCCTTAAAAGTCACCCCCATTTTAATATCACTGATCATCATTCTTCCACTGGAAGAATGGAAGCCCTGGGCTTTAGTCTTAGTGATTTTGAATGTCAATCTATTTTTAAAAATTATTTTCAGTTTAAGATATTGGAATCACACTAATTAGTTATGTAAAATAGCACATTTTTCATTTCAACTCGTATTGCTTGCATGCAGCATTGTTTTCCTTTTGCTGCAGTTTGTCTGCTGCCCAAAATGTCCTTTTTTGTCCTACTGCCACTGTGGAAAAAAAATACATAATTTAAGTAATTGCATAACTTGCATGGCTACATTATCATTACATTGTTCCACCTCATTCATTTCAATGCAAAGGAAAGGCAATGGAACTATGGGGCCGGAGCTGGGAAGAGAGACAGCACATAATCAATTATGTAATGTTTGTAGACTGAAAGCAACAACTATAGCAAATACCAATTGTATTTGCTGGATTGATTTCCAGACATGGGATAAATAAACACCAGCAATTTCCACTCCCATTTTGCTTTACATCAGAATTCCCCAAGATCCCTACTGGTGAGCTAAAGATGAAACTACTTGAGTTTGGGTTGGATCTTAACTCAAGTAGTTTCATCCAGATCTCATTGAAATCAGAAGGATTTAACTTTAAGTTAAGTAACTAAGTTTACACATTTATTTCAATGGGATCTAAGTGCAGCTAATTTATAGGTTATGGCGAGGGGAGAGAATTTGGATCAGTTCACATTTAAAGGCAATCCTACTTATTCTGCACTTCCTGAAACAATACACAAACCAAAACACAGCCATGCTTCAAAATTTGCACTTCTTGTAATTTTTCAATGCAATTCTCCACCTAAGTACTGTGTATAAAAATGCATATGCTAAAGTGTGCATAACAATACATATATTTGTGAAAATAATATTCTAAAATGCATTATTTTTTAGCAGAAATGGCATTGCAAAAATGTGGATTGATGAAAGTTCCATCTAGGGGAAATACACTGATGACTCTTCAAGATTATTATTAATTATTATTATTATTATTATTATTATTATTATTATTATTATTATCACAAAATGATATAGAATACAGAGAAATGAACTTTACATTGGAAAAGTGGGAAACTGGAACAAACAAGAATCAATAGATTTGTACATTCCTATTCACAGTGGGCAGCAATATCCCTATTAACAGAGCACAGGGAAGCAGTTGAGCTGGGCGGGGGGGAGGTGACCAACAGATACGTAGCGTTGTTAAAGAGGGGAAATGGTTAAGAAACCCAGTTTCCTGATGTGCTGGAAGAAGCAATGCACTTGGAATGTCAGTGACAAAGCCATTCTCTGCTTAATTGACAGTGGTCTTTTTGACTATCGCTCTATTTTACTGTGCTTTTCAAAAGTGACAGTAGTGACATATGGTGGGTAGTCTACTTTTAAAAGTAGAAATCGTTGTACTTCAGTTTTAAGTATAGATGGTGCTAGTTTATACCACTGCCATCATTCTATGGAATCGGTGCCAAGAATTCCATCACCCCGCAAGGTGACCGCTGTGATAGCAATTTGACATTAGGTTTGCAGAGCAGCAAGTGCCCTAGTAAAAATGGTTGGTTGTTGTACTATTAGGAAATGTGGAGAGGGCTGTAGCTCACTAGTAAAGAGCATCTGTTCTGCATGCAGAGGGTCCCAGGTGCAACCCTTGGTGTCTCTCGGTAGGACTGAGAATGTCCCCCTGCTTGAAACCATTAAGCATTGCTGCCCATCGCTATAGATGATGCTGAGCTAGATAGAACAATGGCCTGATTCGGTATAAGGCAGGAGCCAAATATGACATTGCAAAATTTCTAAGGCACTGTTATGTACTGAGTTGAATAGGATCCAAAATACAACAGTCTGATTGGTCCTAGAACAATAGGATTCAGAATGCAGCAGTCTGATTAGTCCTAGAACAATAGGATCCAGAATGCAGCAGTCTGATTGGTCCACAGGAGCCACCCAATCCAGCTCCAGGTGGAAGTGAATCCGAACCTTATTGGCCTACAGGAGAACCCTGGAATTAGCCAATCACATGGGGCCCATTGTGTAAATAATGTATATGAAGCAGACATTCTGGGGGAACTTCCATTCCTCCTCACCACTATGAGCTGAATAAAGAGCATGAAATCCACTCTCGGCTCCGAGTATATTTCAGGCACGAATGTTGAACTGCAAGCCTGCAGGTGTGATCTAGCCTGCCAGCCCCTTGACCTAATTTTCTGATGGTGTGGGGCAGCTATAGTGTGCTGGAAATTGGGAAGTCATTCCCATAATGCCTCTGGGCTGGGTGGAAGGGTTTCAGTCTAAGGATTTAAGCTTTCATTTTGAAAGTTTCTATGCCTGACTGTGTTGTTTGTTTTTTAGTACTGTTTTTTATATGTTTCATATTTTTTGTAAGTGGTATTGAATGTGAATTATCATAGAAAAGTGGGATATAAATGTCAAAACAGATAAAAAATAACAATGGTACAGTGAGCATATGTATACCCATTCTATCATCTCACAGATGGAAAGGAATGGGTTGGGTGAGCTTGTCGTTTAGCCGAGAAGTATGTGTTACTTTTAATTTCTATAAAATGTCAATAGACAGGTTTGATGGTTCTTCAGGAAGAGGTAATTTTCCAGTCAAATGCATATGCATTATTAACTTGTATAACTGTACGATGCTATTGAAGGCAGAAAAATCTATATGGTACTTAAAGTGAGAGTATTGAATGAGACTTGGAAAAGCCAATTCAGCATTCATATAGCTGATCATAGGATGATTATAGCTAACAATATCTGTTTTGTTGTTAATTAGTTGCACTTGATAAGGCAATGCTAAGTGGCTTTATTGCATTAAGTTATGAAGAAAATCAAAATCTCAATAACGCTTTTTAGTGTGATAAATCTAGTAAAAGGGTGTTTTTTTAAAAAGCCTTAAACAGAACCTAAATATATTGCTTATTATAGAACTTCAGCAAAACAGTAGGGAGTGCCTTTTTGTCACAAAAGAGCCTGGTATTCCTTCCTGCAGATTTAACGAGGGGACATCTCCCCAGGTGTTCCAACTAGGTTCTAAGACATAGCCCAGAAAATTCTTTCCTAAACTGAACTGGGAATATTTGAGAGAGAATCAGGCAAGCTATGGGAACGTGGCTTGAATGCTGCTTTACTTTGGCAACTTCTACATAGCTCAACATATGAGTAATAACTTAAGCTGAGTTGGCAGACCAATGCCCTCCAGATGTTGTTGGCCAATGGCCAGAGATGATGGGAACTGGAGACCAGCAGCACTTGGAGGGCACAACACTCATTACCCTTGACTCACTGTGATTTTCCAGTAGAAACTAGTGGTTTTGGTGGGTTAGAAATGCTTACCTCAGTATACACTTTGATTTTGTGAACATTTACTTTTTAAAATGGCATTTGGTGTTATGGGTTTCTTTGGATAGTACATTTTCAGTGATGTCCCCTTCCAACAGTACAGCTTACTCCTTCCTGGAATAGTCACATGGGTGATCGGACAGAATCGGGGATAATGTGGTGAATGAGATAATTGATTGCCATGAAGATCAAGTTTGACTGTGTCACGATGTCAGTGAGGGCAAGTGACAATAACAGAGTGAAAACAATGCAAATGAATTGTTGACCATTATCAGAAGGAGTGCCAAAAACAGACAGCAAATGAAAGCGATTTGCACAAGAGCAAGTGAAGGCAATGGAAACAAATATGCCACCATTTTCACAAGGAAAGCCAAGAATCGTCAAAAAGATAGGCTTTTTTTTTTTAATCTACTGAATACATTGGTGGGAAACTGGGCGAAGTTTCGGCTCAGCTCTTTGTAATAATTATATTTGTAGTTTTGGTAGTCTCAAGAATGGTTGAAAGATCTTTTTTCATTTTTCAATTTCAAAAAGAAAATAGGATCATATTCTGATTTAGGTCCTTATGATCTGTTGTCCCCCAACTTCATTGCTATATAAGATGATGGAGGAGATGATTTATTGCCGGCTGTCATTCTTTCTGGAGAAGAACAATCTTCTTCCTCCATATTAAAGTGGCTTTCAGGCAAATCGATCATCCATAGATCACGCTGTAAGACTGTCTGCTGATGTTAATAAAGCATTCTGTAATAAGGACTTTTTATGTGTTGTATTTATAGACAGTAGGGAAAAAACTCGAACATACTTTAGTTTTAACTGATGGCCTCTGAAAAATAAAGCTTGAAGTAGTTAGATCATTGTGACTCAGAATTTTACAGCATTGAGTGCATAATACTCTAGTTAAGGACAAGAATATGCACCCAATGTTGGCAGTTGTACTGTGGTTAGCAAATGCTAGTATAATACTGAATGCTCAACAGACAGGCAGAAACTGAAGGTCTTTGCCCTGATCCAAACTTCTTGAATATGCTGGCTGGTTGGTCCTACAAATATGCAGAGTGAGATGACTACCTTAGGTGGTAGATGCTTGGGGGTTTAGAAAGTGAAATGTTAAGAGGACAAAGCTGTGTGTTCTTTTTTTTAATAATATTTTTTATTGCTTTTTTAAAATACAGATATAAAGTCAAAAATAAGACAAAAATAACAGAAAGAAGAAAAAAGAAGAAAGAAATCCAACTTTTCAAGACATTTTTTCATAACCAATTGAACTTCCCCACATCTCCCTCACCCTGCATTCTTTACAATAAAAATATCAGCAAATTATTACCTTGTTTCGTGCATTTCTTTGTACTTTCCAAATAGTATATTTTAAGTTTAAGATACTTATTGTCAATTTACTTTTGCCTTAAGTTAAATATAATATTACATTAAACTTTAGCTCTTTCATAGTTGTAACTTAATTTCCTGTGTCTCCGAATCTTATTGCTGAAGCTGGATTTTCCAAATCATGCAAATTCTTAACATTCATATAACTTATAATATTTTTGTAAATAGTCCTTAAATTTTTTCCAGTCCTCTTCCATTGTTTCTTCTCCCAAGTCTCGGATTCTGCCAGTCATTTCCGCCAATTCCATGTACTCCATCAATTGCGTCTGCCACTCTTCCAGCGTGGGCAAATCTTGTGTCTTCCAATGTTTTGCAATAAGTATTCTTGCTGCTGTGGTTGCAGACAAAGCTGTGTGTTCTACTCAGTCTGCCCTCCACCCTCAACTCAGCTTGCTGTTGTTGGATGGAAGATGCTTGTTCCATCATCAATATTTGGGAAAGGACTGTAGTTCAGTGATATAGCATCTGCTTTGCATGAAGGTCCCAGGTTTCATCCCCGGCATCTCAACAGGCTGGGAGACTATCGTGCTTGAATTCCTGGAGATATGCTGCCAGTCAGTGCAGATAAACTAGAAGGACCAATGGTATAAGGCCTCTTCCTAAACTAGATTAGAGTCAGCTGCTACTCCAATATTTGGGAGGGAGGGGGATGCCATTGTACCCTTCATCTCAAGCAACCATTCTAGAATGAAGGAGCAGGTCTGCCTGCAAAATAAATCCCCACTGAAATGAGTGGGGATGGTCATACAACTGAGAAAGCGCCAGTCCCAAGTTCTAAAGCAGGAGTAGGGGAACTTTGGCCCTGCAGATGTTGCTAAACTGCAACTCCCATCAGGGCCAGCAAGCATGGCCAATGGCTGGATATGAATGTTCAGCAACATCTCGAGGGCCAAATGTTCCCACCCCTGGTCTAAAGTTACTTTCCGGGTATCTTGATTGTAAAAGGTTACAGGGTCAACTGCAGGATTTCTCTAATACCTTGGAAACTGCTGGCAAGCTGGTCCAAATGATATACGGTATTATGTCAAATGCATTTCTGCTCCCTCCTACTCTTGACAGTTTGCAACTATGAAAACTGAACCCATTTAAAACTAGGGCTGCATGCAGTCCATATATTTAAAGGACATGGCATCTGCCGAAGAATCTTAGGAGCTATACTTTACCCCTTATAAAGCTACAATTCCAAGCACCCTTAAGCAATGGTTTTCAGGTTTATTTGGGGAAAATTGTGTGCTTCAAATGTATGGTGTGTACTAGGGCCTGGTGATATCTGGTTTTCAACATTGTGAAATATCACCAGCTAAACATCATGATATACCAGTGTATCAATCACAAAATCTGAAATAAGGATGGAGCTATGTCGAGGCATTGGCTGGCTTCACGGATTTCCCCCACATTGGTTTTTTTGCATAGCACACACACACACACACACACACACACACACATGATTCTCCATATACTGTGAGGTCAAAAATTATGAAACTGATATCACAATATGGACTTCAAACCAGTTTTGGATGATATACAGTGGTACCTCGGGTTAAGAACTTAATTCGTTCTGGAGGTCTGTTCTTAACCTGAAACTGTTCTTAACCTGAAGCACCACTTTAGCTAATGGAGCCTCCCGCTGCCGCCGCGCCGCCAGAGCACAATTTCTGTTCTCATCCTGAAGCAAAGTTCTTAACCTGAAGCACTATTTCTGGGTTAGCGGAGTCTGTAACCTGAAGCATATGTAACCCAAGGTACCACTGTATTGATATATTGTCCAGCCCTACTGTGTACGCAGACCTCAATAAACACGTTGTATGAAAGTGCTTTGTGACTCCTTAAAGAGACAAAGTGGATAATACCACTTCTCACTGAAGGACTGGGAGTGTGCCAATATCATATGCTCTCCCCATTCCAGTTTAAAATACCAAACTGCCGTACTTGAAAGAAAAAACAAAACAAAAACAACCTATCACAGCAAGGGAAAAGCCCCATCCCAGGAATGTTATTTTCTACTTGCAGAAAGTTTATAAGTGGGAGTATTCAGAAAAGTGACTTCCCCATTGGTATTTGAAGTGGTACAGGCTATTCCGGAAGCTCATCCTGTTGCATGTGTGAATCGTTCACACACTTGAGTTGGATACTTAAAACTGCAATTACGAAGTGTTGAATATACATACATGTGAACCAGTCTCTCTCTCTCTCTCTCTCTCTCTCTCTGTGTGTGTGTGTGTGTGTGTATCCTGGATTTGGAACAATTCACCTACCCTGTATGTATAAATTTCAATTCAGGCAGTTGGGCTGTTAGATTACTTATCAGGTTTCAGTGCTGAGTTATTTGACGTTCTGATGGCACTGAATTAGATTGCTAAAGTGCAACCTTTACAATCTGTCACTTTTCCAGATCTTTTAAGTGCCATTGATATCATCCTGGAAATTTCAATCACCAAAGAGGGTCTGGCTTTGGAAATTATTGATGTCCCTAATATGGTAATATGTCACAGCAACAATGACATTTTTGTATAGATCTCAGCTTGTGCGGGTATTAAAGGAAATGAAATGGGAGATAAAGCAGTCAAGAAAGCTTCCCAAAATAATTCAAAAGATCTAAATACTTCAAAGATTAGAACACACACACACACATCAGTTGAACAACAATGTGAGATGCTGCTAAGTGAAATAAAATATGTGAAGGTTAAAAAGGGTAAAGAGGTTGCATTATAGTGCTAAAGGACTTCAAGACTTGCAGTGCAAGCCTATGCATGCCTACTCAGAAGTAAAACCTGTGGAGTTCAATGGGATTTACTTGCACAATTGTAGACATGTTTTCAATTTCCTTATATTGATAGATACATACGTTTCCTTAATGACTGTAGAAAGTGCACCAATTCTTAACGTGGCAAGAAAAGTTGGGCTCAGTAATCATGGGTAGGCAGACTCAGGTCCAGTGGCCGGATGCGATCCAATTGCCTTCTCAATCCAGCCCTCGGACAGTCTGGGAATCGGAGTGTTTTTACATTAGTAGAATGTGTCCTTTTATTTAAAATGCATCTCTGGGTTATTTGTGGGACATAGGAATTTGTTCTTCTCTTTTCAAAATATTCTCCAGCCCCCCCACAAGGTCTGAGGGACAGTGGACTGGCCCTCTCCTGAAAAAGTTTGCTGACCCCTGGCTCATTTGGTAGAGCATGAGACTCTTAGGGTTGTGAGTTTGAGCCTCATGTTGGGCAAAAGATCCCTGCATTGCAGGGGGGTTGGACAAAATGACCCTCATGGTCCCTTCCAACTATAAAAGTCTGTGATTCTGTGAAAATATTTTGTCTGTTGTTAAATGCTCTGAATACTGTTTGTAAGATTGATTAAATGCAACTAGTCTGTAATTTACACACAGAGACACACAAACACACATGCAAAAAACCAGGTAACACAGCAGTCATAAAATAGGTGCAATGGTCTGCAATATAATGAAAATTTAATAGAAAACTTTAAAATGGAAGAAATCCTGTCTAAAAGAACAGAAGCAATCATGCAAGTTGTTATCTAGCATCTAATCCAGCATATTGTTGTGGGTTTGCAAGGGGCAAGGATCCCTTAAAATTCCTGGGTGCGAGGTTCTCCCCATATTTTCTGAAATTAGTAAATATGGGGTTTGAAGTCAAGCCAGCTTCCTCAGGAGCTAGGCTTCTTTAGAGGGGTGACTCTACTGAGTCACTATCCCGACAAAAGGTGAGGCATTCAGCATCGGACAAGAAAGGGGGAGGCTGCCAGGATTACAGGGGGCAAGATGGTCACCACAGTAAAAAAAAAAAAAACGTGCTTTTTGCATGAGGCTTTTGAAATGGAGGTTTCCAGGGTGACAGAGGGGATGCTGGAAGCAGAAGGGGAAGAATTGTTTTCTGCAGCTGGAAGTGGGCAGAGCTCCATGCATGCTGGCTGGGAGAGGCTGCTCTGAGAGGCTGGGGGCCGTGGCTGGCTGCTGTTTTGGACCCAAGCTTTTGAAGCTACGATAGGACTAGCAGGAGACACTCTTGGGGTGTCATGTTCTGCGCCCCCTCTGTGGAAGGCTTTAGGTGTAAATGTGTGTGAACAAACCACGTTTCTAAGACACAGCAAACTCCACTGTGCCTTGATTTTGCAGCGGAAACACAACTCTGGGTGAGTGCCTGGATGAGTGCCTGGAATCTTGTGCAGATTGAGGTGGTGTTTAACAACACTAAAGGCAAATGCTTCTCTCTCCCTAAATGACACAATCCATACATAAAAGAGAGATATCAGCAGGCATGGGGAGGAACCCCAAGATTTGCAGAAGGACAAATCATACCAAGAGGGGAAATTAGGGTGGGACAAGGGTATTGGAAGAAGCAAAAACAGTTCCATGAAGAATGAGGATGCTCAGGCTATTGCAAGAGCTGGTGGTAGTGATCTCAAAACCTGGTAGTATGAAATGGAGCATCACGGAAAAAAGCACGGCTGACTGGCACCCTGAACAGGAGCACTTTTTATTTACTCTCTCACTCACTTGTATAAGACAATTATAAACTGCTCTACACTGTAGGGAATCCCTGAGCAGTGTACGTAAATAAAATAGAACAGAAAACCAATCATAAAACAGTGTTAAAAATGATTTTAAAAGCCCAGCAAGGATTAAAAACTGCAGACATAAAACAGACCAATTTGGGAAGGCACTTCACACTGCAGCATTTTGCTAGAAGTCCCACTTGACAAATAATATTTTTTAAAAATTCTATGAGATGCAAAATATATGCAGAGATTTGAAACAAATTAACACCCAGTGCACCTCCAGCTTAGGAGAAGTGAGTCCATGTTGCAGATTTTTCAGCTTGCTTTATTAATTTGAGTGTTTGTTCTACACACTTCTACCTGCTTTTCCACTTTCCACGTTCAAAGCAACTTGATTTTTTAATTAACACCCCAACCTGCAATTTAATACAATGTATTTCAAAGCTGGTAAACCAATAAAAACAGAGGCATAACAAAAGGAAGCAGAAATGATAACAAAAGACACCCACATGATTTAAGGGAAAAGGCAGGTGTGTGGTTTTTTTAAAAAGAAAATTAAAAGTGTGGGTGCCAGACAGAACACTTTGAAACGGGGCACAATCAGTGAGAAGACCCTGTCAGAGACTATGATATGGATATGAATAAATGCGTAGGATTTGTGTTGGAGAATATGGTCCTTCAGATACTCTGGTTATAAGCCATTTCTGTATTGATTTCTGATCTTTCTTTCGGAAATGCAAAATTTTGTCATACTGTTCCATTACTGACTTTCTCAGAACACAAGAAGAAGCTTCCGGACGAGGCTAGTGGCCCATCTAGGCTAGCATCGTGTTCTCACAATGCCCAACCAGATGTTTATGGGCTATAGAGATTTATTGAGTTTTCAGGATAATGAATGTAAGCTTCAAAAGTTCAACGAAATACAAAACTTAGTGGGTAACTGGTTCCAATATCACCAATTAAACAAAATTTATAAAAAGGATTTAAAGAATAGATTTACAGAGCAAAAGTCAAACTTTGAAGTAGGTTTATGTGAATATGATGAGAAATTAATTTCTAAAATGTATAAATTGCTGATGGCATGGGAAACAAAGGATGAAATGGTTTGGTTTGGGAGGAGGAAAGGAAGGAAGAATAGCATTTAGTAGCATGATTTCAACTTGTTAGGAGAGCAGACATGCAATGAAAATACCTACTAAACAGGCTTTCTTTTCCCACAAAAAATATTTTGATACCCCCTAGCGGCATAGCTTGAAACAGGCCAGAAGAGGGGAAATAATAAATTGGTAAAAGTGTCATTTGCAGATGTGTTTTATTAATCTCCATTGATCAATAATTTATAGAAATGACTCTTTTTTTCTATTAACTTTAAAATATTATTGGTTTTGGTGGGGGGAGACTCAAACACCGAGGGAAGTGTTTGCTGCTACATAAGGTAAAGGTAAAGGGACCCCTGACCATTAGGTCCAGTCGTGGACGACTCTGGGGTTGCGGCGCTCATCTTGCTTTATTGGCCAAGGGAGCCGGCGTACAGCTTCCGGGTCATGTGGCCAGCATGACTAAGCCGCTTCTGGCGAACCAGAGCAGCACATGGAAACACCGTTTACCTTCCTACCAGAGCAGTACCTATTTATCTACTTGCACTTTGACATGCTTTTGAACTGCTAGTTTGGCAGGAGCAGGGACCGAGCAACAGGAGCTCACCCCGTCGCGGGGATTCAAACCGCCAACCTTCTGATTGGCAAGTCCTAGGCTCTGTGGTTTAACCACAGCGCCACCTGTGTCCCGTTGCCTCTACATAGTTCCATCCTTATTTCAGACATCGTGATATATCGATATATCACAATGTTTAGTTAGTGATATGTCACAATGTTGAAAACCAGACATCGCCCAGCCCTAACTGAAGTCTGTGTCCTTGGAAATATACTGTTCTTACTTTTTGACATGCCTGGTGGCTTGGGAAGACTTATTGTGTTGCTGTGCTGGATTGTTTTTAAATATAATTTTGAATTGTGGTTATTCTTAATGATTTTGTACTGGTTATTTGTCTGTATACCCTTTGTGAATTTCTTCTTTAAGAAGCATGTTATAAATGTTTTATAGAGCAAGGCCCCATCTGCACTATTCATTTAAAGCAGTATCATACCACTTTTAAAGGGCATGGCTTTCCCCAAAGAATCGGGAACTGTTAGGAGTGCTAAGAGTTGTTAGGTGACATCTGTTCCCACCACAGAACTACAATTCTCAGGTCCAAGGAAAGAGTGATTTATTGTTAAACTGCTTTGGGATTTCTATAAGGTGTAAAGTTGTCTTATAAAAACACTTGATTTCCCTCAAAGTCAGCACCAAGATATACCATTGTAACCAACCGAAAGATATTATTATTTACAATTAATTTCTGAAACATGAGTTGTGGTTTCATTAAGAGCTTCCCATTCAGTATAATGGGTCAGAATGTCCCACAGAAATGGTGTTGCAAGGATAAGGATCAGCCAGACTCTGAAAACCACAGCACACTTCCCTTTTTCAACTCAGATCTTACACATTCACCCGCCGTCCCGGGACTCTCACACAGACAAACACAGCCCTTTCTCCCCCCTTTGCCTGCGGCGAAGAACTTGGCAGAAAATCACACTTTCATACAGCAGTTTTTTTCTTTCTTCCTTTCTCCCCCCCCCACAGCTGTTTTTCCCCAACTTTTCCTGCAGAACCTCTTCCCTTCCTTGGTTGACCCAGCTTCTCCTCCCTCACCCTTTTGGTGATCCTTTCCCTTTAACCCTTTAACGGGAGGTTACTGGTGGGTCACCCTGAGTGTTGATCAGCACTCATTTTTTATCTCAACTCACCGTGAGTTCCTGTCGTGGCGCGCCTTTCCCGTTGGCTTCCCTTCAAATTCTCCTTTTTCGGTCCTTGCCTCCGTCTTGCCGGGAGTCCACGCCGAAGGCGATTGCCTTCCTCCTTCGGAAATGATGTCCGATTGGCGCCTGGAACGAAGCCAAAAATCCTTGGGACGTTCTCCCACCAAGAACCGGAGGCCGGCTCTTTTGGGTAAAAAAAACCCTACTGGCCTGTGTGATCCGATCACGGCACCAAATGTTGCAAGGATAAGGATCAGCCAGACGCAGCAATGGAGAATAAGAAGGTGAAGTTTATTGCCAGGCAATAAGGACCCAGTTGGAATCTCTTCCAAAGAACTGGGACCCCGATTGACAGAAATACAGGGGTCTTTATACCTGAGCAGATCACAGCAAATCATAGATCATAAGACAATCATGAAGGACTCATAACTTGGTCAGCAAAATATCAGCCAATCAGCAAGCAGTTGTCACGCTCCTAGCTACTGGTATAGCACTGGTCCAGCACAGGGTTCCAGTTCCGCTTTCCAATGCTCCCAGTGACGCTCAGTCTAACCTTTCCCCTAGTTATGACAGGACAGGGAGTTTGGACATTTTGTGGTTTTGCTCTTCCTGTTCTGTGGATTAATTTAGCCTGTATCGGATGGGGAATTTGTACCAGAATCTCTGATTCATGTCTTTGTCCGGGGTACACAGATGTTTTTAGGGGAAAGGTCGGTTCCTAACTTTGCTGTTTCAAGCAGTTTGCATTTTGCTAAGGCACAGCTTCCCTTTTTGATTCAATTGGATTATAAGTACTGTAATCCTTGATTCGTGTAAGCATATATATTGAATATATTGATTATTGATAACTGGTTATATGGATAGTATAGGGGTAGCCCTTCCTTCCTTGCCTCAATGGGATATATGAATGCCTAGTCAGTATGTTGGCATGTGGCTTCTAGCACGCTAGCCCTGATTGTGACCACCCCTACAGGTTATTTTGTGTGGTTTCTCAGAAAATAAGGGAATTAGCTGCACGAGAGCAGAGTTAGCAGATAATCACCATTACAGAGTAGGGACTTGTCCTTTCATGCAGTTTACTCCTGTGCTGACAGCTTTTGACAGTTCATGCAATGCAATGTTTTGAAAAGTAAATCAAGTTCAGGTTGTGTGTTTGGGTTGGGTACCCTCACTAGATACCTGAAGGAGTATCACAACCCACATCATTCAGCCTGGACACTGAGGTTCACTTCCAAGGATCTTCTGGAGGTTGCAAAAAGTGAGGTTGCTGGGAATCAGGCAGAGGGCCTTCTCAGCAGTGGCGCCCTCCCTATGAAATGCCCTCCCATCAGATGTGAAGGAGATAAAGAACTACACAACTTTTGGAAGACGTCAGAAGGCAGCCCTGTATTGGGAAGTTTTTAGTGTTTGATATTTTATTATTTTTAATATTTTGCTGAAAGTCACCCAGCCAGATGATTGGGGTATAAAGCATCATCATCATCACTAGATATCTCACTTTGAAAATGGTAGGTTTGGTCTTTTGAATGACGTCTTGCACACATGCCCTAACAAATGGATTAAGGAGTTTTTACTTTCGGTGTTTTTGTAACAATCTTCATTAGAAAAGCTGCCTAGGCTCCTCAAGTCCTGTCACCCTCCTTAATTCATTTAGTTCCCAACTTTCTTGCATCTGGACACACTGCAACATGTATGTATTCTAATGAGATTTCTATTAGAGCCGCAACAAATGAGATGGGGATTCAGCACTGTGTGTAGTTATATCTGGCTTTGACCTGTGGCCCATGAGTACCCAAAAAATGAAATAGGGGTGCCTCTTTGGTGGAACTGATCAGGAGTGTGACCCTGAGGTGACAGGAGCGGTCGGGCATTTGATTTAAACCCATAAAAGCAAGAGCATAAATCTCTGTTTTGCTGATAAATATCCTGGCTGTAGCTTCAGTCTCCTGATATCCAGAGTGCTGAGGTTAAATTTTTCATTTCCATAGGAGATTTGTAAATTACACACACACACACACACACACACCCTTTATGGTCTGCTGATTTTTTTTCATTTGACTTCAAACGTATGAGTTCCTACCTTAATATTGTATTAAATTAATAAATTAATAGTGGCCCAGATGCTTGAGTTGCTGGCTGAGATAGCACTTTGTGGGACCTGGGAGTACAAGCGGTGCAGTCAGCACAGGCAGTGCAAAATGGGCTTTCTTTCCCTCCATGATCTGCTGAATAGTTGTAACATACCAAAAAAGAAAAAAAACACACACACCAAAAAATCCCAACCACCCAATGCATAGTGGTGGGTGAGATGGGCTTAGCATAGCCTTTACCTCTTAGATTCCAGAGTGTGAGCCACTAATGAGTTTTTAGTTGAGGGTACAGAAAGTAAAGACTTATGACAAGAGAAACAGGGCAGGAAACTCCATAGGAAATCCATTTCCTGCTCTTGCAATGATTGGATGTACAATCCAACACTGGGTGAGAGCCATCCCACTGCAGCATCAGCAACAGGATAATTAACTGGAGGTGCCCCCTGCCATCTGCCAATGTAATGTGTAATAAAGAATACAGACAACTTTGCTGTCATGAACTATTTTATGTCATCTTTTAAATTTCAGCAGCACAAACCATAAGCATTTGGAAGAACTGTTACAGGCTCTTTCCAGCCAATTCAGGGATTTAAAACACACCAATTTTACATTCAATGCTTTTTGAAAAAGTGTAAAGGCTAATAAGTTAAGTACACTGTTTTCTTTTAAATCAAGGCTTAAATATTGCAGGCACTGCATTTTAACCTCAACATCCAGAATCAAGTCACCTCCTAGAAGACAGGGAACGACCAATGTGGAGTAGGTGCAGAAGCAGAACTGGAGCTATCCACTCTTTGGCATCTTTTCACTTTGGCAAGTACCAAGAGCCATACAATGCAAGCTTCAGATAATTAAAACAAGTTTTTAAAAAGAAACATCCTTGTTTCTGAGAATACCTAAATTGTCTCTGCCAAAAATAAAATAAAAAAATACTTCCTTGCATGTAAGTCCAGTGTGCAAGTACACAACCTCCTTCAAAAGGCAGCTCAACCAAGGAAGCCACTTCACATTACTGTTGGAAATATAAAAGATGGATCTGAAGCACAACATTAGGAGATGGTGGTGATGGAGTCAATAAAGAAGGACATGGGCATAAAAAATGTGAGGGGTATCTCACAAAGCTAGTGAGATCTGGGCTGCTGCTGATCCCTTCCAGAACAAGCACCACGGAGGTCAAACTCAGGTAACAAAACCATGATGAGATTAAAAAACAAAACAAAAACCGCACACACAAGATGCCAAGCATCTCAGTAGAGGCTGGTCTTCTTCATGATTCGTAAGAACTCTTGCTCATTGACCTCTCCATCTCCATCCCGATCAGCTTCATCAATCATTTCCTGAAACATGAGAAAGAATCAAAGGCCAAACCCAGTGAGTTAAATGATGGTTGTGGAAGAGAAGGAAGAGGCATCTTCTTCTTGCAATAGGTTTCCAAAGGGGACTGAAAATACACTTTTGCCTTTGGCACTCATTCTGCCTCAAAATACATCAGTTTGTTCACCAGCAGCTTTTCATCTAACATACTGTTACCTAAGCATCCTAGTCATTCAGTTTGGGGAGATCCCTTTAGAACACTTGACAGTTTGCCTGGGAGTGTAGCATCCTGAATAAATTGTTAGACAAACTTCACTACATTAATCATAATCAACTTCAGTTCATTTACAAATAAGCTGAACTTCACCAATACCAGTAGTTGCAGAACACTATAGTTTCTTTCTCTTGAAATCAAAAACACCCATTTATTCCTAATAATAATAATAATTTGTAAATAGGGTTTCCATTATATGCATTGGTTCAACACTTATCCTTTTAACAGCAGCATAAAACATGGAGATTAAACAGGTAGTTTTTCCTGACATGGTGATAGTGGGAAAATATCCATCAGTTATCTTCAGCATGTCAGGCTGTTGTTAAAGGCACAGGATTGGGTCAGTACAAAAAGTGACATCCTTATCAGATTTTTATGCCAACCTTCTTTCAAGGACATATCCCACACACCCCTCAAAAAAAATCTTCATATGCTTTAGTCTTCAAGACAATGACTGGATGAAAATCACACTGTAAGCTTTGTGAATGAGTGGGTTTCTCCAGTCAAAGTCCAACACTAACTAACTGCTATACCACAAAGGCTCTCAATAAAAAGGACATGTCCTTCTTCCTTTTAGGTAGTCAAGGTGTTGAATACTCTACTTAGGTGAATCAGTCATGCCAGGGAAATTCCTCAGACTGCTTGTTGCGGGTAACTGTAACAATTCTTTTGAAAGTCCCCAAAGTATTGCAAGAGCTGATGGGGAAAGCAGCACCCCACCTCTTTCAAATATTAACATCATAAGAAGACCACTCCTGGATCAGAACAAGGTCCATCAAGTTCAATTTCCCCAAAGCAGCAAATCAGGTGTTCCCATGAAACCTACAAAAAGGACATGAACGTGATAGCCCTTCCCCTACTGTTGCCTGCCTGCAGGTTTTAAGAATCGTACTACCATTGAAAGCGAAAGTTCCATTTTGCTCCAACTTAAGTACAAATTTGTGATGCTTGACAGGCTACAGAATTTGAATGCAGGTGATTCAGAGCACTCTTAGTAAATGCTAGCTTGCTAAATCACTACATTGAGTGGCTTAAGCATGCATGCAAACAGACACACAGTCCAAACCTGTAGCTCCTCGTCTGTAAGATTCTCCCCCAGTTCTTTGGCCACACGTTTGAGGTTTTTGAAAGAGATTTTGCCAGTTTCGTCATCATCAAACAGCTTGAAGGCTTTCAGAATCTCTTCTTTTGAATCTTTTTCAGCCTTTTTTTTTTAGATAAAGATAAGTAAAATAGTAACATTTCAGACATTTGTTTGTTACACATGAAAACAACCAGCTATTGAAATGGCAAACTGCTATAACTTTTCTACCTGTGTAAGAAATATAAATATAACAAAAAGTAAATTAAAGAACTGCCACCAAAATTCTGGGTATAATTATATAGCCACATTACTGCAGATGCAAAGTTTAACAAATAAGAGAGAGAGAGTACTACATCCTTTTAGGGCACGCTCTATCCTCATTTGGTTGTGGTGAATGAATAGACCTCTGTAAGAGGACTTTTATTTTATTTCAAAGAATCCAACCACTGCTATCCAATCAATAAAGGCCAGAGACTGACATCTATGTGGCTTTCCCAGTCACCTTAAAAGCAATTGATGTAAGCAAATGTGGATCTCCCACACACCCCAGAATTGGTGCCTTACAACAGGACAGAGTTCCACTTCCATCACAATTTTAGCACACACAGATGCAAATATCATAACAAGGTCCCTTTAGCCCTCCCTCATAGACTTCAGAAAACGGCCAGATTTTGTGGCAGCTGTTTAGATCAACCTACCATTTTCTGGGTCATCACTCCTAAGAAGTCATGGTAAGTAATCTTTCCAGTTCCTTCCTTGTCAATGTCTAAGATCATTTTCTTGATCTCATCTTTCTTAGGTTCAAACCCGAGTGCTCTCATGGCAACCTGCAAACAATGGAAACAAACTGGCATCTCAGCAGGAAAAGGAATAGTAAATGCCTCAACTGTACACCATAGAAGCAGAATTTCTGCATCTGAGACAAAGACTATAAATTTGCATTATTGTCAGCAGACTTTGAGATGTACTAGTGTCAAGACTATGGGTAGGAAAGGAAAGTAAATTTGTCTTAATGGTGTAACTTTGACAGAGCTCCCTTGCTGTTAACATACTTAGTGGTCAATACTGAGAATATCCACTGCTACATAAGGTAGGAATGGACATGGGAATGGAGCATACTGGGTCATCTGAACTGGCATTATAACAATGTACTCCTCCAAAAGTCTGGAGAGAAGGCAAATCAGCTCATGCAACTCTTCATTGGATAAGAAAACAACCCAATACCACTCAAAAACTAGAACAAAATTATTTGCTGTTTTTTTTACCTCCAGATAAGATAGAGAGAGGCAATTCCTGGCAAACTAAGGATAATTTTTCTCAATGGCAACAACACTAACAATTCAAATAGATTCCAGGCCAGGAAATCCAAAGCCTCACACAAAGAATCTTCATCTTCCAAGATAACAATCAAGTCTAGAAAATCTAGAAACCTGTGCTCTTTTTTAACATCTCTGCTCTCTTAAAAGCTGAAATCTTCCTATGAGAAATGAGATTATGAATGGTAGTGATGGCCAAGGAGCCCTGTGCTTGCCCCCAGAAGCCTGATTCTCTCTGCTTCCTGATATTCCATCCCAGTCTCCCAAGGGAAAATAACCTCATATTGGAGACAGGGATGAGGTCACACAAAGTGGAAGTGGAAGTCTCAATAATAGGAGAGACTCCTGGATTGAGTAAAGACAATGCCAGCACAGTGACACTAGCAGTATCTTCTGCTAGCCATCAGGAATCACAGAGATTACAATACTTCCAAGTATTCTATTTTGTACTGTTGAAAGGTTGAAGATGGAAGTATCCTCCTGTAGCTCCTAACAAGAAGTAATCCTTTGTATACCCATGGTATAAAGATAGGATGAAAATTTGTAAAGGCACATGTCTGTAACAAAGACACTTGACTCCATTAAATGAAATCTGAACAACAAGACCGTTCTAAGACAAATCTGGACGCCACTGAGTTTTTCAGACTGTATTTACTTTAGCTGCTGAATTTGTCATTCAGGGGGAAAGGTTAACCTTATATTCTTTATCTCCTGTTTATTCCAGTCCTTTTAGATTCCCTCATTGAAATATCACTGAGGAGGAAAAATGTTAACCAAATGTAACAACAAAAGCATGATTTGCACAGCTGAGTCTGCATCAATCACAAAGCCCTCTCAGAGTACTGTCATCAACATATGATCATATAAATATGCAAGGTGTGTGAAAACAACCAAAACAAGACTATCTGATGAGGGAGGAAGGGATGAACAGGAACAGCCCCAAGACCTATACATTGATCATTAAAGAAGTGGGATGGGGGGGGGGGGTGAAGGATAATTGCCCCAAAGGAGAAATGCTTATGTTTTCAGGTATGCCTGTAACCACCCTTTATGTCCCTGTTGCCTCCTCTATTCTATTGCAAGCAATAAATGCAAGATAACCTTCATTACCTCTTGGGTATTTTCCCAATACAAATAAAGCCACAGGCAAAAGTAGGATGGAGTAGACAAAAGTAGTATAATGAAGAACAATGGAGTAGAATGACACTACCCTTCTCCAGTAGCCACCCTATCACTTTAGTTCAGACTTCAACAACCTGGTACCTTCCAGATGTTTTGGACTACAGCTCCCATTGGCTAAAGTCAGCTCCACAAAGTATAATCCTCTATATGTTTACTTAGAAGTAAGCTCCGCTGGCTCAATGGGCCTTATGATTACAATCTTAAGACACATTTCAGTCATGTTTTTCTGCTTGCCTTCAACTCTTTCACATCAATGTTCCCAGTGCCATCAGTATCAAACAGATCAAAGGCCTCCCGAATCTCCTGTTTCTGCTCTTCAGTGAGCTCGGTCTTGGGAGCTGCCTTCTTCCTCTGAGGTGGAGCCCCCACTGGTGCTTTCTTGTAGCTGGAGGCCTTAAAACATATATCAAAGACCAAAAAGAAAAAGATAACATTAAAACACAAGTACATGATTTTAATCTTCCTGAACATTTAGGAGACATTAGTCAACCAAATGAATGAATGAATATTTCAGTAAAAGGTAAAGGTACCCCTGCCCGTACAGGCCAGTCTTGACAGATTCTAGGGTTGTGCACTCATCTCACTCTATAGGCCGGGAGCCAGCGCTGTCCGTAGACACCTCCGGGTCACGTGGCCAGCGTGATGAAGCTGCTCTGGCGAGCCAGCACCAGCGCAGCACATGGAAACGCCGTTTACCTTCCCGCTAGTAAGCGGTCCCTATTTACCGTATTTTTTGCACCATAACACTCACTTTTTTCCTCCTAGAAAGTAAGGGGAAATGTCTGTGCGTGTTATGGAGCGAATGCCTGTGGGTGGCGGGGGGGATCTGCTGCAGTCGTGAGCAGAGGATCCATGGTTCCCCTTCCTTCCCTCCTCTGTGGTTACAAAGCATGAATCCAAATGGATCCTCAGGATTTTTGCATTGGGCTACTCCAAACTCACTGTCAGATCACATGTCTGTGGCCACAGCATGAACCACAAAAATCATATATCCACTATTTCGTTTAGAATATTTTTTTTTCTTGTTTTCCTCCTCTAAAAACTACGTGCATGTTATGGTCTGGACCGTGTTATAGAGTGAAAAATACGGTATCTACTTGCACCCGGGGGTGCTTTCGAACTGCTAGGTTGGCAGGCGCTGGGACCGAACTACGGGAGCGCACTCCGCCGCGGGGATTCGAACCGCCGACCATGTGATCGGCAAGTCCTAGGCGCTGAGGTTTTACCCACAGCGCCACCCGCGTCCCGATTCCAAACAAATGATCACATTTGTGTACTGTCTTCCCTGAAAGGAGCTCAAAGCATGGAATTCTTGATCTACCCCATTTGACGTAAGGTGAGGTTGAGGTAGACAAATGCCAAGTAGTGTCTCTCATTCCTCAACAGGAAATTAAAGATTGATTTCCTACATTTAAGGGCAACGCTTTAAAACCTGGCTATTTACAGCACAGAAGAATTACAAAGATTATGATTTCCAAGAGTACATGAATGACTAAGGGTGAACTAGAAACTCCTGGTCAAATCTTGGTTCTTCCATAAACAGCCTAAGTAAACTGTTATGTTTGGTTGTTGTTGTAAGGACCATCAAGGTGAGTGTTGCTTCTACTGAACATTATAAATCACTATTTACTTATTAAGTGTCAGGAATGCAAAATTGTTCGGGAGAAGCCATAACAGTTAAATAGGTTTTTTCAGTAGAATTCCATGCAAGCTTGCTCAAAATTAAGTCTCACTGGGCTCAAAGTGTATTTAGGACAGCAGTCCAAAGGGGCAGTGTTTATTTAAAGTATTTTATACTTCCTTTCAAGGCACCTGGCCTTCACAAGGCAGCTTACATGACTCTAAAACACATTAAAATATACTTCCCCCATCCACTCACGCAAAAAGGGAGAGAAACCAGAAGCAGCTGAAGATTTATTCAAGCATAGCAGAATTCAGTTAAATGCAGGCTTTAAAAGAACAACAGCTCTGAAGACCATTTACGTAAGACCAGCCAAGAAGGGGCTGGCAAAGAAAACATCAGGGCCTTTCTGGTTGAATACCCTACCCCATTTATTTTAAAATTGTAAACAGCCCTGGGTGCCTTGGCAGAAATGCAACAAACACACTTTGAAGCCATACATATTTCCCTGGACAGGTAGTTCCAAAGTGTGGGGCTACCACTGAAGAAACTGTATCCTTAGCACCCACCAGCCTGACAGCTTTTGCTGGCAGGCCAGAGGGCAGAACTTCTGATGCTGATAATAAAGCTTGGACAGCCTCACACAAGTGTAGGTGACCCTTCAGATAACATGGATGCAGTCCTATGCTGACTGTGGGTAGTTTGGCTGTCATCCACAGGTTGGGGGATTCCCCACCACTCAGTACATCAATCCTGTTTCTAACTGAAATGGTCAAACTGCTTCAACTGTCCTGCTACTAAGTGCCTATGCTGGATTATAGGGGTGTAGAAGCCTTTGGCCCTCCAGCTGTTGCTGAGCTACAGCTCCCACCACCCCTGACCGTTGACCATGCTTGCTGGGGCTGATGGCAGTTGTAGCTCAGCAACATCTGCCCCCGCAAAGGCTTCCCACATCTGGATTACAGAGATGAATGCTGCTTCATGCCAAAACTAAAGCAACCCCCACCCCCACCCCGCCGCTGCCATCAACACCTCGCTCCACTTAGGAAGTTTGCTTATGAGAGAGCAGGTAGGCTTCTCCCTTACATCATACATTTCTATGCACAGGGATTTAAATATAGACAGAAAACCATTATAATAATGAATTTGAAGGCCACCAGGAGCTGTCCCTACTGGTGCAGCGGCCCAGATGGATTTACTACCTTTGGGAGAGGCTGACCCTCAGCACAGCCTCCGAAAAAACAAGCACCTCGAGATGTTCACCACCCCCTCCATCAACAAACAAAAAAGGAGGGGACAACCCTCGAGTCCATCACAAGGACCTAGACCAGACATCTTTGGACTACAACTCTCATCATCCCTAGCGAGCAGGGGCAATGGTCAGGGATTGTCCAGCTACTCCTGGGGACTCCAAAATTGAGAAAGGCTGACCTAAACTATGACGCCAACCTGGGCTTTCACTTGCATAAATTAACATAGGAATAAACAAATCTGCATGACGGTTGCCTTCCCTGCGAGGGAGGCGGGGTTTAACGGCCCTTCTCCACTAAGCCGCGCCGGCCTCTCCCTTCACTTCCTCCTCCCCACCCGCTTAAGTCATAACCGCACTGACCATCCCGAGCCGGGACCGTCGGAAGCCGAGCCGGTCCTGAGGCGGCAGGAGGCGTGGGAAGAACAACCAAAAAAGAAACCGCGGCGAGCTCAACTGTCACCACAACAGCGGTCCCTCTCAATATCGCGGCTCGCTATTGGCTCCTCTCCTCACGCGGTGGTGTGGAAGCAACCGCTCTCGCGATTGGCCGGCGAGTCCGGCGCGCGCGGGGACTGTTATCCAACCCCACTTGGCTGAACTGTATGCCGACGAGCCCTGCAAGGCGGGGCTTCGGTTGGCAGAGCCCGATTGGATCGAAATTGGAGAGACGCAGAGCCAATGGGAGAACGGTCCAGCTCTCGGCCGATTATCGGCATAGGGGCGGGGAGCGTGGTGCCGCGCGGGAAGGAGGAGCTAAACAGGAGAGCGGGTAGTGATTGGAGGGATGCGGAGGTGGGCGTGGTCCAGCAGCAGCAACAACAGCGTAAGCGGGAGTAAGCGCTGCATCTTCGTGACGTGCGGCAGGTTCGGTCTGTTGGGGGGCGCCTGCAGGTAAGAGCAAGCTGTTGTCCCTGTGGGAAGTGGAAGATGCGGGGCCTGAAAGCCTGGGTTTTAAATTGTGTTTGCATTTGTTAAGCTGATTTTTATTAGTTCTTGGGTTGTTTTTTAATATCGCGAGCGTTTAATGCTTGCATTTTTATTTTTATTTTGCTTTGTGAACTGGGGAGTTCCTCTTATTAAATCAATATAATAATGAATATATAAGCAAGCGGGCAGTGTTGCTTTCTAATAGTGGAGGCTACCGTTCAACTTCATTGTTCTAATTAGCCATCTTGCTGCAGTGAGTTGCAAAAGCTGTGTTATGTAAAGAAGTACACTCTTGCAAAATCATCTTATGGTGGGACTAACTGGTGGGACTTTGCTGTCCTAAATGTGGCATTAGTGGCTAACTTAGATGGCTTTTAAAAATAGACTTATGACAGATTTGGAGAGGCAAGTGGGTTGTATTGGTGTTGACTGGTCAAATGTGTGATACATGCTGACAAAATCTTACTTCTGTTAAAGAGAGTAGAGAAGGCTTGGAATTTTTATCTTAGTCAGTTGGCAATCCTACTTATGTGAGATGAAAATGGTAGGCCTCTTGTTTGATTCACATATGTATTTCAACAGGAAAGAAAGTTTTGGAGCCACTGTGTTCATTGGGTGCTTCCTTAGAGTTTGCTACAAAGTCATCCATAGCTCCCAAAGATGGCAACTCGACTAAGACAGGTAAGCTGGTTTGTGTTCTTTATTGATAACTTTATTTTTCAAGGGAAAGTATTCTCACAAAACAGCTTATAATAGAGCTACTGTAAATGCATTTCTTTTTCTTTTTTCAAAAAGCATCTCTTAAGATGTTTCACCACATTTGTTTTCTATGCATCTTCTGTAAAGTAGCGCTGTTTTTCATTGCTTGGTTTTCTCATTGCTTGTGTCTGTTGTTCAGTGAATTATTTCCTGATGCTCTTTGCTCATTCCCAAGAATCATGCATGCAAACTCACATGTATTCAGCAATGCATTGGTCCCTGCTGATGTACCCTACCTTTTGCTTTTCTTTACAGTCCAGAAGGAAATGCACTGTGATTGGTGGCTCAGGGTTCCTGGGTCAGCACATGGTACAAAGTCTGCTAGAGAAAGGCTACACAGTTAATGTGTTCGATGTCCGTGAGGGCTTTAAGAACAGCAAGGTGCAGTTCTTCCTAGGTGATCTCTGCAACAAAAAGGTATGAGCCAAAACTACAGCTGTGCGCACAGAAGCAAAGAGATGTTGGCACGCTGCTGCATCTTGTTCATGCTTCAGATTTGGAGATCTTTGGTCTGCTTGGCACTGCTTAAGGTGACCAGTGTTCTTTTTGGAAGACATATACATAAGGATGCAAGTGTGTTTAAAACTAGTGGGATGAAGAAGTATGATTCACCCTATTAATGCTTGTTGCTGACCAATTACTGCACCCATGTGACTGAGCTATTGGGTAGCTCAAGTCCATAGCCAAATGATAAAACTACCCTTCTAGTTCTGTTTGACCATTTTTTTAAAATGCATGCAAGTGTGAACAATTTGAAGGGAAGTGCACACACATTTCCACCACTCTGGGTGATCCTAAAGATCAGGCATAAGCAAACTCGGCCCTCCAGATGTTTTGAGACTACAATTCCCACCATCCCTGACCGCTGGTCCTGTTAGCTAGGGATGATGGAAGTTGTAGTCCCAAAATATCTGGAGGGCCAAGTTTCCCTATGCCTGCCAAAGATGATTCTGTCCCTAATCTAGTGAAGACAGCTATCCCCTGCCTGCCTGCTTTCTTACAACCAGACATGAGGGTGATCTGGCTGTCAGCTTCTTCAGTTTCAGTGTTGCCATAGTAGAGCTCAGCATGGAGAAGGATGTAAGCAAACCTAGAAAGAGTAAGCTCTACCTGTCATTGGTTCTGGCTCCACCTATTGTTAGCCTCCTGCCCAATGGGCAGCAGAGCAGACCACAGCCCTAATCTGTGAGATTTCATGGTATTTGAGTCTCTGCACTAAAGCTTCCTTTTTTTAACTCTCCTCATGGAGCTGTGCTTGAAAGTCTGCCCTTAGACTATGGATGTGGAACACTCCTCCCAGTGTTATAGGTTTGCAGCTCCCATTATTCCTGACCACTGGCCAGGTTGGTGCAGGTTGAAACCCAACAACATCTGGAGGTTCATCATCTCTGCCTTAGACCCAGTTGTGGCTGTTGTGATTCTCCAGGTAGGTTGATTCTAACCTCCTCTTCTGTGCCTCCAGGATCTGCTTCCAGCTTTACAGGGGGTGACTGTCGTGTTTCACTGTGCCTCACCGTCACCTTCCAGCCACAACAGAGATCTTTTCTACAAAGTCAATTATTTGGGGACCAAAGCAGTCATTGAGGCTTGTAAGGAAGCTGGTGTCGAAGTAAGTGCAGAACTGGAACTTAAAGCAACTTGAATGAACCTGGTCAAGTTTTGTGGCTACGTGCACATATAACACTAAATCCTTCAGCATTATTACCCTTCAGCAAAAGTTGTTAGTGGTTAGCTCACAGATGAGCCAGCAATCTATGCTTTGTTTCTCCAAAGTTTTCTTTTCACAGTTCTTGTTTTGTGCCTTTGTACCTTGGTGAGGGACGCGGGTGGCGCTGTGGGTTAAACCACAGAGCCTAGGACTTGCCGATCAGAAGGTCGGCGGTTCGAATCCCCGCGATGACGGGGTGAGCTCCCGTTGCTCAGTCCCTGCTCCTGCCAACCTAGCAGTTCGAAAGCACGTCAAAGTGCAAGTAGATAAATAGGTACCGCTGCGGCGGGAAGGTAAACGGCGTTTCTGTGTGCTGCTCTGGTTTGCCAGAAGCGGCTTAGTCATGCTGGCCACATGACCCAGAAGCTGTAAGCCGACTCCCTTGGCCAATAAAGCGAGATAAGCGCCGCAACCCCAGAGTCGGTCACGACTGGACCTAATGGTCAGGGGTCCCTTTACCTTTACCTTACCTTGGTGAGCACCTGGGATTGAGATGCCCCAACAAACCATGGTTAAACAGGGCTGTTGGTTTGGACATAATGAGCTATGGTTAAAACAAGCCATGGGTCATAAGCCAACAACAAACCCTGGCTTCATGTTGTGGCTTGCTAAGCAGAAAAGATAGCACGGTTAGTATGCTGTGCTGATCTGGGCTCACACATTCAAGCAAACCATTGGTAGGCTAAACAAAACCATGATGCAGTGTTGTGTGTGTACCATGGTTGTGAGTACCGTTACTGAAAATGTGCAGGCAGACAGTAATCAGGGTTGGTTTTGATCAGTGATGTGGGCTTTCTGGAAAATGTTTGAATTGGAATTTTGCCTTCAAGAGTCTACTTACTTACAGTATCTATTTAGCACCCAACAACAACTAGACACTTGTATAAAAGAGGGTAATAAAGTATAAGAGTAAAATAAAGCTCGGCTGTAGCATTCAAAATGGAGCTAAACCAAGAGAACAAATATTTCAAAACGGTACAAATTATTTTCTGCCAATCAAAAATAGTTGAACTGAAATAATTTGATGGGGCGGGGAATAAATTTCTGCTAGTGTGATTTAAAGAGCTAAATCAAAGTGTTACTTAATATCACAAGGCATGGTAACTTATTAGCATTTTTCTTACATTATTTAGATTTTGAAGGGGTGGGGAGACAGCTCTAAAAATAATCACTCTGCCTCAAAAGCTGCATGCAAATATATGTGGGATAGTCTCCTGAAAAAATAAATTGCTACTTTGATTATAAATGTGAGGGATATTATAAACATTTTTTTAATCTGGCCAATTCATTTCGTGTGTGGTAGGGGAGGAATTTACCAACGCTGATGTCAGTGGGCTATAGTGCATATGGGAGGTATTTTGTTCTCCCTTGGGTGGTTTCTTTCAAGTTGCAGGGGTGCCAACAAATCCTTGTGCACCTTGGTAGCCAGCTAGAGGAAGAGAACAGTGTCCCTTTGACATTACCCTGATCTCAAGACCCGGCAGAACAGAGAGGGAGAGATGAGCCTTGGCTTTCCTCTGTAACTGAGGAAAGTGATGGGAGCTTGTTCCCGTTGTGATAAGCAAACACTTGGAAAGACCAGGAAGTCCTTACACCTCACTCAAATGTTTCCAAATCTCAGTGCAGCTTCTAAGAGAGTCCCATATCTCTGAAGTCAGCCTGGCAGCACAGCAACCCCTTGTGGTTCCATGTCAGGATTCTCCTTGATTCTGTACTCTCCACAGAGGAAAAATGCACTTGCCAGTGGCAAGCTGGTGGGTGCGTTTGTGGATCCTTGATTTCTCAGTGTGTCCATGAAACCCATTAGACTAGGAGGCTAAGGGAGTATGTCAGAATCCCCTTGCACCATCCATGCATGCCAGTACAGAGTGCCCTCCTTCACACAACACATAACTTATAGGACTTTTGACCACTAGATAGATTTAAAAGGGGTATTGGACAAATTCACGGGTGGTGAATGGGTGTTTCAGTGACTACCAGCAATCATGGAATGTCCAGTCTACCTTTGAATACTACCTGCTGGCTGGAAATGGCAGGAAAGGGCTGTTTCCTTCATGGCTCACTGCTACGCTCCCTGGAAGCCCCTGGTTGGCCACTGTGGGAAACGAAATGCTGGACAAGATGGGCATTTGCCCAGATCCAGTAGGAGTATTACATTTTTGCAGTTCTTGCCAAAGGATTCCGTGTATAACGCCATGTATTGTGCATCTCCCCACCCCCTTCCTGTTGCAGAAACTGGTGTTGACTAGCAGTGCCAGTGTGGTCTTCGAGGGCACAGATATTAAGCACGGAACTGAAGATCTCCCCTACGCAAAGAAACCCATTGACTACTATACAGAAACCAAGATTCTGCAGGAGAAGGTCTGGGTGTCCTCTGTTTCTCTGCTGCTACTAGGCTAACAGATCCTATACGTGCTAAACAACATAGGGAGCTGTATCCAATGTAGGCTCTATCCAAGTGACTCAATGGTATACATGTTCCATTGGTGAACTGTGTTGTGCTAGTGAGATGTTGCTACACAAGAGAATGCGCAAGCAGGTTGCTGCTAACTTCCTTGCACTATAGATTGCGCAATCTGGTGTGCAATGAGTTTCTGCTAATGCAACTGTCATGTTGGATTCCTGTGCAATGTTACAATTCACCCATCTGCTAGTGCAAGAGCCCTTGTACTAGCAGAAAGAAATTGTTGGCTACAGCCAACAATCTCCTGTCTATTTTAAAAGAAAAACAGAACGACCACGAAGTGTGAAATCATTCTGTTTGGAGTTCCAGGCATTCCATTCCTCCTCCCACCATGTTGTCATTCTTTTACCTCTCTGTCCATCTTTGTGGGGCTGTTTTTACCATATCTGCAAAACTTAAGGATACCTCAAGTCTATTGAAACCTCCCTCCTGGGTAAGGTGACACTGACTACCCCATTTTAGATGTCCAGTGTATTTAGAAGGCTCTGAGCATTGATAGATAGCACAGGCTTTTCTCTTGTAGGAGGTGCTGAGCGCCAACGACCCAGAGAGGAATTTCTTCACCACTGCTATTCGTCCCCATGGCATCTTTGGCCCACAAGACCCTCACCTGGTTCCCGTCATTATCCAAGCAGCCAAGAGTGGCAAGATGAAGTTCATGATTGGGTAAGGAAAGTCCAGCCCCTTGGAAGTTTTAACTGCTCTGAATTTTGCATCCTGCTTTTATGACTGGTCCAGCTGAAACATGTAAGGAGTCTGCATCACCGTCATCTGTTTGAATGCTGCCTTCTTATTTATTTCTTTTCAGCAGCTTTTTACCTCTTTTTGGGTGGCTCTCACAAAGATTGTTGCAACAAGCGTAGATTTTTGCAGCATCAAAAGATTTACATAATTACAAAAATGTAAGTAATCATGAACCGTAAATGTAAGCTTGTCAATGAGTCTAGAATAGCGTCAAACAGTCCCCACATAATTCATAATGTCTAATGATAAAGATGTAAAAACATAACAGCAGAAATGAAGCATCTCAAAAATTAAATCTTGATCCCAACATAAACTCCTGAAAAGGACTCCGCCCAGGCATCCTGAGCAGCAAGGTCCTGCAGGGCTCACAGGTAAGATGGTCTCTGGCCTCTTCAGCAGTAAGAGCAGCTTTCATTGCTGGAGTTAGTCATTGCCCTGCCCTCCCAGACCAGGTGGAAATAGGTCAGCAAAGCAGGGAGCAGGTCTTGCAGGAGTCAAAGTAAAGGTGACTGAGCTTCTGGACCCAGTTAGGCGTGATGCTGTGTTGGGCTTTATTGGATGTGAAATGCCTATGAAAAGAAACGTCCTGCTACTATACAGTGGTACCTTGGGTTACATACACTTCAGGTTACATACGCTTCAGGTTACAGACTCCACTAACCCAGAAATAGTACCTCGGGTTAAGAACTTTGCTTCAGGATGAGAACAGAAATCGTGCAGCGGCTGCAGCAGGAGGCCCCATTAACTAAAGTGGTATTTCAGCTTAAGAACAGTTTCAGTTAAGAACATACCTCCAGAACGAATTAAGTGCTTAACCCGAGGTACCACTGTACTTTATTTAAGCTGATTTTGAAGATTTAGACAATAATTTTCAGTGTGACGTTTCCCAACGCAGGTTATGTCCAAGTCAGTAATATACAAAATCCCACAAATTGGACATTATGTGGGTGTGCACATAACCCAGCAGTTCTTTAGCTGGTGGATGGAGGCCAGTGGATTATTCCCTTCAGCTCTGCAGTCCCAGCACAACCATCATTTGGAGCCAAGTGATGTTTCTCACATGGAAGAGAAAGGGATGCTCCCTTCAGCTCCTCCTCCTCTGGCTGGTGGGTGGTGCCAAGCTGGCCTTTCCCTTGACATGATGCTCTTCCTGGACTGCAGTAAACCCTATGGTAAACAGGAGGTTAAGTGGGGACTGCAGTATTTTTGACAGGACCACAGCAGGGGAGGTTAGACTCTCCACACTCAAGCTGCTACTTGGTCTCACTGCAACTCCAATGTACTTTCAAAGCAAAACAAAACAAACTTGCATGCTAATTGCATCCTAACAGCTAGCACCCCATCTATCTTGGCTCTCTGTTTCCAAGAGTTTTTTCCTTGCATGTTGGTGTTAACCTTCAACTTCTTCCTTTTCTCTGCGCAGAGATGGACAGAACTTGGTGGATTTTACCTTTGTGGAAAATGTGGTCCATGGGCACATGCTGGCTGCAGAGCAACTTGAGAGAGACTCTCCCCTGTGTGGAAAGGTGGGTCCTCCTTTTTCTCTGTGAAGGAATGCGACTGCTACACCATTTTATGTTCTGTCGTTTCTTGTAAAATGGTTTTCTTTCCTGACCTGGATATTCGGAAGTTCACAGCAGAGTCAAAAGTTAAGCCCAGGTACCTAATATAGTTAAGAGGAAATGAAACCTACAAAGCTAAGACGGAAAAGAAAAGCTCAACAGGTATTCATAATGGAGGGTTAAATGGGACTCTGCTAGCCTTTGGATTGGCTAATAGTTTGGAAAGGGAAATAGAACTTTTGTGGCTAAGAGAAGCTGCTAAACAGAGATAAGTTGGTTGAACTGAAGTGTAACATTAAGAGCTGGAACACTGGAGTGTTTTACAAGATGGTTGGAGCTCTATAGAGAAATAAGCTAGGAGAATGCTGCAGATAAGCTGATCTGAAGGGCAGAAATTGGTAAGTATTGGCTTGGCAAGCAATCTCGTCTACGATCAGCAGGATGTGATTTCCTGGTTTTTATTTTCTTGGATAACTGTCCCTTAAAGGCTCTTGTTTGTAACTTTTTTTTTTTTACAAAGAGAAACCTTAACTATGAACCAAATTTGTTTTGGTTTTGGCCCATATTAGTCATGCCTCACCTTGCTACCTTGCCACTATTTGAAGTTGGCTAGGCCAGTTAGCTTCAAAAGGTTAAAGCACCATTGAATGGAGACAGCCAGGACTAGAAAATACCTACTTTGTGGCAGCACTGAGGCAGACAAGAAGGTGGAGCTAGTATTGTTTGTTTGTTTGTATACTGCCCTATACCTGTAGATGTCATGGTGGTTCACAACATAAAATAACAATCTGAAAAACAGAAAATGCACAATAAGAACCAAAACAGCGACAACCCCATAATCCCCCTGATTTGCCTCCCTTCTCTTTCACATCACTGGCTACATAGCCTGATATTTCACACTTAAGGGATGAGAGAGGCAGCTTTCTCATAATGCTGGTTGTTGTTTTTTTGCACAAGTCTCATTTGAAATTCCCCAACTGTGATATTCACAGAAGCCGCCCAGAGTGACTGGGACAACCCAGTCAGATGGGCGGGGTACAAATAATAAAATTATTATTACTATGCCCTCACTTGCCAATGTTTTTCCAGAAGCAAACTGATCGGTTCATGATCTCTTACTTTTAGAGCATTGTCTCTCCACTCCTTTAGCTCAGGTGTGGAGAACTTTAAGCCTCCCAAGCGTTGCTGAGCTACAGCTCCCATCAGCCCCAGAAAGCATCGCCAATGGTAGGAGATGATACGTGCTCCTGAACACCTGTAGAGCAAAAGGTTCCCCATACCTGCTTTAGCTGGAAAGGATCCCAAGGATAGTGTACAAAAACCAGAAGTAGCACAAGTGCCGACTTCAGGATTGCAGCTTTAAAGGGGTGACAGGGAAAGGATGATTCTTTACTCTTTGCTTCTTATCTGTTTGTGTTAACTCTCAGGCATTTAACATCACGAACGACGAGCCAATCCTCTTTTGGGAGTTTATGTCGCGCATCCTGACGGGCCTGGACTACGAGGCTCCCAAATACCGCATTCCCTATTGGCTGGCTTATTACTTGGCCTTCCTCCTGTCACTGGTGGTTATGCTGCTGAGCCCCTTCGTCACCGTCCATCCCACCTTCACCCCCATGCGGGTGGCGCTTGCTGGAACGTTCCACTATTACAGCTGTGAGCGGGCCAAAAAGCACATGGGCTACAAGCCACTGGTTAGCCTGGATGAAGCCGTGGCAAAGACTCTCAAGAGCTTCCCCCACCTCCACCGTGCTGTGTAGCTGCCTGGGGCCCATGATAACATCTCCACAATCTCTACAGACTCTGCTTTGGCTGCTCCTGTCTCTCAGTCTGGTTTCCCTAGAACACTTCTTGCAGGAACCCCAGTCTGAATTGATTCTGTTGCCTCAGCTGAGTTGAAACAAAACCTGATCAGTTCGTTAATTCTGCTTGACCAGGCACAGTTTCCCAAGCCTTTACTCGCCTTAACCTTATTCAGAGGGAAGCAAACTGTGAAATACAAGGCTGGGGAGCTTGTGGACTTTCACAGTGGACTCCCCAACTCCCATCAGACCTAGCCAGCATGACCCAATGGTCAGGGATGATGGGAGTTGTAGTCCAGGTGAGCCATAATTTTCCGTACTCTTTTTTCAGGACAGTCACTTTTATGTGTTGGGGAGATCTGTGTGCAAATTCCAGAGCTGGGTAACCCATCTGTATATCTTTAGGTGATAGGAGAAAGCATTTCTCTTTAACCAGGCCTTTGGCTGCTTAACATTCCATGGCCTTTTAAATGTTCTTGTGGGAGGGAGTGTGTGATGGGTTTGTTCTTGTTTTATTATGTATTTAATGTACTCATTTTGAAATTTTATGCTGTGAGCAGCCCTGTGATCTTTGGGTGAAGGGTGGTATACAAATTTAATAAATAATAACAATAATATATCAGTCATTGTTAAGGTAAAGGTGGGAAATCTTGAGCTGATATTGCATTACAACTCACATAAGCACCAGCCGGGGGCTCGTAGTCCCAATAACATCAGGACAACATCAGCATAACCACCTCTTGCTGTAACAAGATTATGTGGGTAATCTGTAAAGATGAGGCATTTGCACTTGTGTACTTAAACTGTGGCCCAAACTTTCTGGAATGTGACTGCACAGGTTCTTTTTCTTAAGACAGCCACTGTACATTTGTCCAGCAGATGGGAAGAGTTTGCTTACATACTAAAAGGCAAAATGTATTTCAGTGCAATTGCCAATAAAGTACACTGGGATATTCTGTTCTGGAAGTATCTAAATCTTGAGACAGTTTCTGCCTTCCTGAAATATGTAAAATGCATGTTGGGGTATGTGAATCTATGTTCATTGAAAAATTGAAAAAGGGTATATGTAATGTGAATGAGCATTGTGGCCAGTGTATCTCCTGCCTTCACGTTCCACAGTGAGAACCGCTTATAAGCTTCCCATTAGAAAATGATTTCGGTAATGAGAACCTTTGGATGCAACATCAGCTTCTGCCTCTAGGTGGTGCTCGCTTGCCGTAGTTGCTCTGTGAGTTCCATTGATAAAACTCAGTACAATACAATAGATGCTGATTGTTTCTGAAGTAAAGGCCTCTTGCCAAGTCACATACAATACTGCAGTTAAGCAGGACATTCCCACATTATATCAATAGGGGTTGCAGTCACAGGTTTATCTAGTTTGCTGGCACATTAATGGAGGTGTGAAATCCCTCTACTTTATGCTGTCTTCACAGGGCAAGCCTAAATAAAAAAATTCCTTCCAGTAGCACCTTAGAGACCAACTAAGTTAGTTCTTGGTTATGAGCTTTCGTGTGCATGCACACTTCTTCAGATACACTAAGCCTGTACAGCCCTTTGCAAATCAATGTAGTCCTAAGTTCTTAGATGAAAAAGTATCCCTTCAGATGCTTGCAGACCACAGCTCTTCTTATCCTGACCCTGCCCATTAGCTATGCTGACGGTGGCTGATGAGAGCTGGAATCTAACATCTAGAGGGCCTTAGGCTACCTTCCTGGCCGTTAGTGCACAAGAGTTAACTAATGGAGTGCAGGAATGAGGAAGGTGTGGCCGTCCAGATGTTGCTGGACTCCACCTCCCATCACCTCCCAACCTTTGGCATTGTTGGTTGGTACTCATGGGAGTTGGAGTCCCATATCAGCTGCAGGGCCAATGGTTGTTGTTTAGTCGTTTAGTTGTGTCCGACTCTTCGTGACCCCCTGGACCAGAGCACACCAGGCACTCGTGTCTTCCACTGCCTCCTGCAGTTTGGTCAGACTCATGTTGGTTGCTTCGAGAACACTGTCCAACCATCTCGTCCTCTGTCATCCCCTTCTCCTTGTGCCCTCCATCTTTCCCAACATCAGGGTCTTTTCCAGGGAGTCGTCTCTTCTCATGAGGTGGCCAAAGTATTGGAGCCTCAGCTTCAGGATCTGTCCTTCCAGTGAGCACTCAGGGCTGGTTTCCTTAAGAATGGATGGGTTTGATCTTCTTGCTCTCTCTCAAGAGTCTCCTCCATGTTACCCATTCCTGTTGCAGGGAATGGTGAACCTGGCTTGCTACCGAAGCATCAGTGATAAGATACGTTTCCTTATTAGAGCAACCTCAGTCTATTTCACCCAAAGCCTTTTGGCTTTAAGCCAGAATAGGCTCTTGTATCCAGAGTGGCCTCTTGTAGCCACAAGTGTTTCTGAAGCTCTCCTTTCTTTTTAAGCAGGTTCGTACCCTGAAGTCACACTTGCTGCAGCATACATTTCAAAGCACATTGCTTCTCCTGAATAATCTAGGGGACTACATTTTGTTAAGGTTTTGTAGGGACTGTAAATAAACAGTTTTTTAAAAAAAGAATTTGAGTGTTTAGGTTCAGAGAAGGGAGGGGGGGAATTTGAATTCAGTTTGCATTTAAAAGACAAACCTACCACATTCTTCAAAGCAGTACGTGAACTGAAGTGCAGCAATCCTTTCAAAGTTCACCGTATAGTTTCCCAGGCCAAGTAATGTGTACAAAACTGGTGAAAATAACATTTTAAAAAGCATTCTATTAGGGGAAATGGTTTTGGGGGGGAAAGTGTTTATTAGGCAAACTTGTGTATACAAAATACATATTTGGAGAAACTTACACTAAAACCGGTGAATTTGTATGAGGACTTAAAAAAGAATTCAAACTAATGTGGAGAATTGAACTTCAGGTTGGAAAAATGAGAAATGAAAAGAATCTGAAATTGATAGATCTGCCCATCCTTTATTTATATTATAGCACGCCTGAACAAGGAACTACAGAAGGGAGTAACTTCCCATTAGGAAAGACGGAAGGGGGCATAAGAAGTCCCCTTTGTACACTGATCCAGTTCTCTGGGGTCTAACAACACAGAAGACAAAATATTTGCCAACCTTATTTAGCCCTATAACAACAGAGCTGCCTTGTGTTTCATCGAAGTTATGGGTGATACCTGCTCTGCTTAGGAGTTTGCCAGCCTTTGCCTGTGAATTTTGAGAGGATTCATGCCACCAGGAAGCTTCTGCAGTGTCATAGGCATAGTTGTGAGGTGTGTGGAGAGCTCAGAAGCAAGAAAAGCGCCAGTTATGCTAATGGGGGGGGGGCAGAATAAGCATTCTTGTAATGCAGATCTCAGAGATCAACGATGATGTGTCACATTTGGAAGCGGTTGTACTAACATTGCGATGGGAGTGCCCAAAATTGTTGCAAAGCATCAGCAGTTATTGTTTTTAAAGGTGCTTACCAGGGTAAAGGTTTGGAAGAAGCATCTGGATTGCCAAAAACAAATGAGTGTGTGGATGGTGTCAAGAAAAAAAGATAATGTGGAGGTTGCAGTTCCTGTGAACACTTGTCCCCAAGTACTCTCAAAGGGCAAAGAAGCTAATCACAGTAAACCTTGAGGTTTTATGCTTGGGTGATACTGAAGAATGAGAGAAGGGGGATTGCGGGACTTTATATTTAAGGAATTCCATTCAGTCTTCCCCCATGAGTCAGAGTTACAGCAAAGCTCTGTTGTGGCCACACCTGGGTGCAGAAAGGGCAGAGATGGGGCTTGGCCTTTGTTGTGGAAGAATGTGTTGTATCTTTCTCTGCAGGTGGAAATTGGCGCAAAACCAGCATAATTGCTGCATCCTCCACGCCTTGACCTGCTGAGTCCTAGATCAGCACAGCAGTTGCTTGTTCAGTGTGTTTGTGTTGCCACCCAATACCCATTGTTTTATTTATTGGTTTATTTCATAAAATTTATATACCTCTTGATTGTTAGAAAACAAAAACAAATACCTCAACTGTTTACAAAAAGAATAAAGCAACAAAGGATTGGTAAAAACAATTAAAATGTTCAGAACAATTAAAACCAGCAATAAACTAAAAACACATCAGCATTCCAAATCTGGGTAGCCTTGCCTTTTCTTTTTTCTTTTTTAAAAAAGGTTTTAGCAGCATCAAAAGAGTGCAGTGAAGGCACCTGCCTGATATCAATAGGCAAGCTGTTCCAAAGTGTAGGTGCTACCACACTAAAATATCACTTTCTTACTAGTGTGGAATGGGTATTGTGATGGCTATGTTACCTTCAGTGTTACTGGGAATCACAGGTGGGGGCAGTGCTGTTGAGTTCATGTCCTGCTTGTGAGCTTCTCAAAGGTAATCTGGTTAGAGGGACGTGGATGGCACTGTGGTCTAGACCACTGAGCCTCTTGGGCTTGCCAATCAGAAGGATGGCGGTTTGAATCCCCGCAACAGGGTGAGCTCCCGTTGCTCGGTCCCAGCTCCTGCCAACCTAGCAGTTTGAAAGTACAGCTGTGCAAGTAGATGGCATTTTTCCATCTCCGTCGTATAAAGCAGTTGGTCCCTTACCTTTCTCACCCTGATCTGGCCACAGTGATCCATGCGATGGTCACCTCCAGGCTTGATTATTGTAACTCGCTCTACGCGGGGCTGCCCTTGAAGCTGACCCAGAAACTCCAGCGGGTGTAGAATGCTGCGGTGAGGCTCCTTACGGGGTCCTTGCCACAGGATCACATTCATCCAGTGCTTTACCAGCTGCACTGGCTCCCGGTGGAGTACAGGTTTAAGATGCTGGTTTTGACCTTTAAAGCCCTACGAGGCCTAGGACCCTCGTACCTATGGGACCGCCTCTCCTGGTATGCCCTGCGGAGGACCTTAACGTCCACAAATGACAACACTTTGGAGGTCCCAAGTCGCAAGGTGGTTAGATTGGTCTCAACTAGGGCCAGGGCCTTTTCAGTACTGGTCCTGACTTGGTTGAACGCTCTGTCACAAGAGACTAGGGACCTGCGGGACTTGACATCTTTCCACAGGGCCTGCAAGACAGAGCTGTTCTACCTGGCCTTTGGTTTGGACTCAGTCTGACCCTTATGTTTCCCTCCCCTTACGTTTTTCATTTATGGGCTACTATTAAAATGAGGCTGCATTTTAAATTGTATTTTAACCCATATTTTAATAAACTGTTTTTTTGGGGGGGGTTGTTTGTTTGTTTGTCCCCCCCCCAATTATATTTTATTGTAATTTTATTGGTGTTAGCCGCCCTGAGCCTCTGGCTGGGGAGAGTGAGGTATAAATAAAAAAAAATATTATTAGATAAATAGGTGCTGCTGTGGCGGGAAGGTAAATGCCATTTCTGTGTGTTCTGGCACTCTTCAGGGTGTCCTATTGCGCCAGAAGCAGTTTAGTCATGCTGACCACATGACTCGGAAAGCTGTCTGTGAACAAACGCCAGCTCCCTTGGCCTGAAAGAGAGATGAGCACTGCAAGCCCATAGTCACCTTTGACTGGACTTAACCGTCCAGGAGTCATTTTTTTAATCTGGTTGGACCCTGAGAGCAAGATAATTGGGTTACTGGCCTGATTCAGCAGGGCTCTTATGTTCTCTGGGCAGCTTAAAAGTACATTTAAAAACAATATATGGTATCAAGGGAGTGGGAAGCAGCATAAAAACAATTCCGTCTAGTATAAGAAGAAAAACCATTAATAGATCTACAACTCACCAATGGAAGTAGTAGGGGATAGAGTAATAGATGGCAAACCTACACAAAACGTTTAAAAATGGTGTTTGTCCACCCAATGCACTTCAGCACATCCACAGATAGGTGACATGCAATTTTATGTTGGATTCCCCCCCCCTTCTGCATTTTTGCAGATTGGAAAAAAAATCCAAATTAAGTGGGGCAGAGGAACAAATGGTGCCATTTTGTTAAAAGACGTCCTGTGGTTGACGGACCTTTCAGATTTATGAGTATTACTGCTGTTATTACCAGCAGGTTCCAGGGTGGTTTGCAACAATTCAAAACTAAGTATTAAAAACCATTAAAATGAATAGCAGTCACAGGAATAAATTGGATCATGAAAACACAAATCTTAGGTGTTGGGCCAGTACTTTTGTGAAATCTGGGGCAATGCAGACATTTCCTGTGCTTTCTTTGGATCGATGGATATGTTGGTTTTGCTTTGCTTTGCCCATTGGCCATAACAACATCAAAATAACCGCTTACAATACTGCTGAAGACTATTTGCAGAATTAAAAGCATGCAACTTTTCAAGCAGTAACAAGTTTAATATACAATCCAAATGAGACATTTAAACTATTTGCACAATCCTAACCATTTGCACAATTCTAACAAGGCATATGCTAAAGCTGTCAAAGAGATTATTGCACAATGGTGTTAGAAGGCAGATGAAAGTTGAAGATTCAAGATAGTGAAATGGACCTGGGTCATTTTAATGGCTTTGAAGCTTGCAGGACACTTGTTGAACCGACCTTTGTAGCTGCTGGAGTCAAGAAGCTTGTTCTAGAACAACTGCATTTGTGTCAAAAAGAAACCATTCTGTTGTGCCCCATTTCTGGATATTTCATGGTGGTGTTAGAAGCTCCAGAATGCTATCTCCAAATTAGTTGGCTGTGCAATGGAATGGCAGGTGGAATTCAGTTACGATGTACAAAGTGACACACAACCTCAAGGGTATTTTAACTTCCCAGGACACTAACTCTTCTTAGAAGTGGCCACTCTGGAACCAAAGCAATTTCAGATGAAGACTGTAACATCAACTCAGGACAAAGTATTGTTTATCACACTTAAAGCATTACTTGGCTTACTGATGCCAGTTTGTCTTTATTATTAACATTTTTGTGAATTGCCACTGTTGATAATAGTGTAATTCTCTGTCCTTTTTTGTATCTCACTTCCTTCTGACTTCACTGTTTAAAATCACCCCTACACTAGGATAATGCTTTGTGAATTTGATGCATAGAACTGTAGCTGACAAAGGTGTATGCCATAATACATGTTAGTCTTTAAGGTTCCATGAGACTCTTCTTGATTTTGCTAAAATTGAATGCATCTTGGATTGATTGTCAGCCTTAGCAAGAGGGCTGCCTGCTACCTGCCACTCACACTTAAGGAGGATAGAAGCTCTGTGGAGCAAGACTCGTGAAAAACCTGTTTGATTTCCTTTCATCAAATGGGTGGTTTGACTTCCACACCCTCCTTCTTGACTTTCAGCATCATTCACCCTATTTGGGGAAAGAGGAGGGTGAAGGAAAGCAGCCTCTTGCCTTCTGCCTGGTGGGAGATTGACGGTTACTGAAAACAGCGGGGAATCCAATTAAGTTCTGAGGCTCTTAAATATAGAGCTGTTGGAAAGAGATTAGGCTTTTGCCTGATGTTATACTTAGCCTGTGAAATTTGCCACCATAGTGGTTCACTGAGAGGTCAAATAATCATAATTGTGCTCATCAGTCTCATTTAGGGAGCTTGAAGATTTATAACCAAAGCACAAGTGTTAGCAAATCAAAACACAAGAATGAACTCCCCACCACCACCACCACCACCACACTTGAACTGCACAAATCAGGAAAGAATATGCATCTCTACATTTTGCAAAACATGTCTACAAAACTGTTGGCTCCTTAAGTCACATGGGCCCAGTACCCATGTCATTGCCAATGGCCAGATGATGGACAGCTCACCTGCTTTGTCCAGTTCCAGGAAGGCAGCCAAATGAAAAGTGGATTGTCTCTAGTAGGCTTCTATGCATGTCTAATGAACTAGGCTTTACTTGGCATGCCATAAACTGGCACTTGGATTTGTGGAGGGGGGAGTCAAGAGGTTGCTTTGGTTTTTCTTGTTATACGTGCGCTTCAAGCTTTCTCAAACCTTTAATGACATCATGCTTTATTTATGAAAGTGTTTATATCCCGCCCTCTCACAAAACATCAGGGCAGGGTATAGCAACCTAAAAATAAAAACCTTGAAAAGCAGTACAGAAGGATCTGGTGGCATAAAAGGTCTTCGAGATACGCCTGAAAATTAAAAGTGAGGATGACTGCCCAATTGTTGCTGGAAGAGTGTTTGAGCATGGGACCCCCAATACTTTTAGTAGTAGCAGTTGGTGCAGCTGTTGCTGTAGTTGTTACTTGATTTATGAACTGTTTCCAATGACCTCAAAAAAAAATATTAAAACATGTATAAAATAATTACATAGATAGGAACAAAACAGCTGCAGATATATATTTTTTAAAAACGCAGTTACATGGAAAACCATTTCAAAATGACAGCAATTGCATATTTTATATCAACTTTCTGGATCTTCCTTGTGAACAGAAAAATGAAGCAGGGAGAGAAAATGAACAATAAGAATCAGCTGTTAATGTTTTCCTTAGTTTCTCATTTTTACACTCTTTGGAAAACCACATTTTCACACCTCTTTGTGGACTTTTAAAATCCAACATGAAAATCCATACTTACACTTTGTGTGCGCACTTTATCCTAATAAATGCTTTGCTTTGCTTTTCTTGTGTGCACATTTTGGTTTTGAGAACAGCATCACAAAATTTGTAGAAGTGCAAATTTCAAAGGCTAGCCATGTTTCAGTTTGCATATTGGTCCAGGAAGTGCGAATAAGGTTTGCATTAAAATCTGTAGCTCAGTGGTTAAGCACCTGTTTTGCATGCAGAAGGTTCCAAGTTCTAATCCTGGCATCTCTAGGTAGGACTGAGAGAGAACCTTGCCTGAAATCCTGAGGAGCTGCTGCCAGTCAGTGTGGACAATATTGAGCTAAATGGGCTAATGGTCTGAGTTGGTATAAGACAGCTTTCTATGTTCATATGTCTTTCAGGAAAGGACCATAGCTCAGTGCCAGAGCATCTACTATGCTTGCAGAAGGTCTCAAGTTCAATCTCCCGTATCTTTACGGGAGGAGAGAGATCCTTCCTGAAACCCCGGAGAGTTGCTGCCAGTCTGTGTAGACAATAATGGGCTAGATGTACCAAATGGTCTGAACTTGGCAGGAGGTAGCTTCCTCTGTTCCCAAGTTCCTACAGAAATAAGTTCCCTAAAGTATAGAAATGCAGCAATTTTTTAAAGCAAAATAATACAGCTAATTTCTCAATAGCCCTGCCTATGAAGGTTTTATTAACTTTTTGGTGTGGAGATTCGCGTGAGAGCTATGTGCCTGTCCCTTGATGGGTGCTTTAGGTTTGTAGGCCTTGGTTAACAGCAGCTGAATAATTGTACAGAACAGGAAGAGGGAATTGATTCTCAAGATGGCTGTTTGCGAACCCTCCTTGAGTGCCAAGCCTTACTCCCCATACAGAATTTGGCAAAAGCAGAAAAAAAAGTGCTACCGTGACTTGGTTTCCAATTCTCCTTGTCAGCCTTGGGTATCTCTAGCGACAGAGGGCAGAGAATGTAAGGAATGTACTAGGGAGAGGCACCTCTTTGCCGAAGTGCAGGGGAGAGAGAGAGAGAGAGAGAGAAGGAGGGGGAGACTTTCTGCTGTGGAAAGAGAAACCTGTTTGATCCCCTGAAGGGCAAAAAAAACACACCCACATTGTCATCTCCCTCCCATAACAAGGCTGGGCCTCTTTTTTTGGCAAGGGCAGCCTTAGTTGTCTGGGACGCATTCTGGCTTGCCCACACCTCCGCCGCTGAGCGCATAAGGACTAGCAGGGAGAGCACTGCTCCAGCCACAGTTGTGAGGGCAGGAGTCCTGTTAAATGCGCGAGGACACCTTTGGAGAAGGGACCCACTGCCGCTGAGGTTACGAGTAAGTACCACCTTTTTGGTTTCAAAGATGAGAGGGTTGCCCTTCTTCCTCTGCTCTTTTTCTCCCTTGCCTTGATTATCCTTTCTTTGAGGTGGGAGGAAAGTCTGCCACCACAGATCAACAGCTTGTGGAAAGCGACTTCCCCAACGCGCCACCTGTTGGGCTCGATGACCCTCGTGGTCCCTTCCAAATTTACAATTCTATGAGCTGGCCTGGCTTTGAACAGTTATTTGGGCTGGCATACTATATATTTAAAGCACATTATTTTTCTTCAAAGAACCCCGGGAACTGTAGTTTGTTAAGGGTCTGGTGAATTGTAGCCATGAGAAGGGTAAGCCATAGTTGCCAGGATTCTTTGGGGAGAAACAATGTGCTGGCCCACAGCTGAAAAAGGTTGCTGACCCCTGCTCTAACCACTATGCTCTCTTTAGATCCCGCTTGGCAGCTGCTAGCAAAATCCATTGCTTTGTGTTAACAATTGCCACTTCCTCCCACCCACCCCACCCCAGCAGATTTCCTGAAATGTTAGCTTTATATTTTCCTCCAGTATGCAGATGCAATGATGTGAAATGTTGCTGTGGTTCTTATTCCTTATGCAAATCTCTTCCTTGGTCTCATTGCTATTTCTACTAATCTTTACAACAGCCCTGTAAAGGTAAGCAAGTCCTGGAGAAGAGGTGGCATTTGAGCCAAAAACACTGCAGCACTTTCTCTTAATTACAACACTTGCTGTGTTATATATACAGTACTGTGAACGTCTGTCTGCCATACAGCTGTTAGCATCATCAGTACAAAAAGTTGGGGAAGTAGGAGAAGGATTTGGCATCATTTTGCTGAGGGGTCCTCTGCCCTCCACCTTGCTGGAAGCACACAACAGGGTCAAAAAAAGAGAATTATGGAGTTGGAAGCAGGAGTGTCTGCTTGGCCCCCAACTGTGGGTGCCCAGGGCCGTGAGTGCCATGCAGCTTGCATGACCCTGGCACCAGAATTTGTGGGTGCCCAGCCCCTCATTGGGAATTTTGTGGGTGCTAGGGCACCCAGGGCCCCTATGGCTCCAAGGCACCTTGGCAAAAGCTCTGTGAATATCTTTGCGTGGGGGCGCTCCCAAATAGACACTGGACGTTATCATCAGTAACCCCATGAAGAGAATGCCGATTATAAGAGATCTGCAATAATGTAGATGTCAGGTGTTTTCTGTTTTTTAGAGACATCCCTCAATTGGTAATGTCCGACATTCATTTTTCATTATTTCTTTGCAGGCCTCCAGTGCCTTTTAACAGATGCAAAGCAGGCAGAAATTCAACTGGTGAAGTTCACCCAACATTTATCTGTGGCATTTTTTAACCCTGCTGCAAGGTGCTTAGGGTAGCGTACGTGGTTCTCTCAAACCTATTCTATGTTCGCAACATTCCTGTGTGGTTGGAGAAACACAGAGTGTGACTACTCCACGGTAATTCGGTGAGCTTTATGGCAGAGTAGCGATTTGTGTCTGCATCTCCCATTATGCAATACTGCCTTCTCAGTATGTGGGTGAAGTGATGAGGAACTTCCCCTGTGGGATTTCTGCCTGCTGTGCCACTGTTAAATCCTTGCCAGGAAAAAAAAAAATGGTGACAAGCCTGGTTCTCCAGTTCAGAGTTTTCACTTGTGTATTTAAACATCTTTTAAGTTGCTTTTCAAGGTAAATATCTTCCTATGGCAGCTTACAACGCACAATTCTAATTATACAATTCATAACTGTACAATGTTGTAGAAATCAGGCGAACAGGCACCAGTGGGCTGCAATTTAAGAAGTGCATCTGCCTTCCTGGTGGTGGTTCTTCCATCAAATTTTTGTTGAGAATCTGTCACAATAAGAAGGAAGGAAATGTCTGAGTAAGGGAGGAGATGAGAGAATGGGCAGTGCTGAAGAGTCCCTCCCTCAGCCTCAATTTTCCACCTGATCACAAATCCTGTTATCTTCCCGTCCTCACACCCAGGCCTGTAACTGTCATAATGGCAAACAGCACAGATGCTGTTGTGATAGCATCATAATAACAGGCCTTGTCCACATCCACGATTACCTTGCGTTTGCAGCTGTTTGTGTCCCCAATTTAATTTGCAGCATCCTCATTACCTTCCAACAATACCAATCTCAGTGTTTTCCTTTTGGTTCACAGATTATTTGTTTCAGTGCTTTTGGGTTGGTGGGCAATAAACGACCACTTTCTGCTACTGCCTTTTCCATTCCTACTACTTCCTCAATACTTCCATTTCTTTACCAGCTGTACTCAAGGAATCTCTACCCCCTTTCGATCCCTCGGATATGCATGAAACTGGGGAACTGCATGCACAAGCAATATTACAATTGCACATCTGTGTGCTTTGGACACTTCTCATGCAGGAAGTAAAAAAAAATATATGCACAACTATCGGCACACATGCCCTGTTGATACTTAATTGACATCATGAAATCAACAAATAAGAATGTTGGGAACGAACACAAAAGGGAATGCCCAGTCATATAATCAGGAATGACTGAAGTGGCTCCTCATATACAAATTCAAATGCACACAGGTGTGGACTACTCCAGTCTACTTCACATGGGGGAAAGTGGGCTAATAGCTAAATAATGCTCAAATGTAGACAAACCCATAGTTGCACCAAGGAGTGAGGAAGTGGCTTCTTTTATAGCACCCTCTGCATTCCATCAGAAAACCTATGTTCTCTGTCTGACTGCCTCATTTGGTACTGAATGCCAAATTCAATATAATTAAGAATCCATCAGCTTCCTCGATCATCTATCTATCATCTATCATCTATCATCTATCTATCATCTATCTATCTATTTATCTATCTATCATCTATCTATCTATCTATCTATCTATCTTCATCATCATCATCATCTATCTATATCTATCATCTATCTATCTCTATATCTATCATCTATCTCTATAGCTATCATCTATCTATCTATCTATCTATCTATCTATCTATCTATCCACCATCATAGTAATCAGAAGGTCCGTGGTTTGAATCCCTATGACGGGGTGAGCTCCCGTTGTTCGGTCCCAGCTCCTGCTCACCTAGCGGTTCAAAATCACGTCAAGTGCAAGTAGATAAATAGGTACCGCTCTGGCAGGAAGGTAAACGGCATTTCCATGCACTGCTCTGGTTCACCAGAAGCAGCTTAGTCATGCTGGCCACATGACCCAGAAGCTGTCTGTGGACAAACACCGGCTCCCTCGGCCTCCAGAGCGAGATGAGTACCACAACCCCAGAGTCGTCCGCGACTGGACCTAACGGTCAGGGGTACCTTTACCTTTAAACACAGAGTAAACATATTAGTAAACATAGAGGCAGTAAATACAGAGGTGCCCAAGTAGCCTCTCCTCCACACACCAACCAAGTCCAGACATGCTTAGCTTCAATGAGGGTATTGTGTCATGTGTCCAAACGTAGGGCAATCTTGGAAGTGTGTGAGTGTGTACCTTGGCATTTCTGAAATCAGGGTCAGGGAGGAGCAGAATATGATTTCCAGTCATTTGCAAGTAGACTCTCGGTGCCTTGTACCACCCTTCTCTGCTCTTTCTCCTAATTGTAGGTGGAGAATAATCTCATGCACAAGAAACAGAAATATGCAAAGATAGTTAATCTGTACAATATATGCAGGTTAAAGAAGTGGGTTACCTTATCAAAATTAATGAATTGATAAGTGTATGACAGGAGCTGGAGCAGCTCTGAAATATAAAACTTTCAGATCTGCGATGCTGCTTTATGCTTCGTCATACCCGATGCTCCATTTTATTCCAAGGGCTCATCAGCCCCAGCTAGCATAGATAATGGCCAGGGATGGTGGTGGGAACTGGAGTCCAACATCTGGAGATTCACAGGTTCTCGACCTCTTATGTAGATCAATATCAGACATGCTCTGAATGCTGTTGATTCTGTAGAGGCTCAGGCAGAGGGAAGTCTTTCCCAGTTCTCTGCTGAGATGCTTTTCATCCCTGGGGACTGAACCTTCTGCATGCAAAGTTGTGTGATGTATTCCGCCACTCAGCTATAATTTCCCCCATTTGCTGCAACCCACTCTCTGATGGGCTTATATGAAACAGTCTTATATTAAGACTTATTATATGAAACAGTCTTATAGTAACTCTGGCTCTGGGAACTCTGGTACCTCTTTTGACACTGTCTGTAGGGTGTGTGTGACTTTCTCAGCCATGGGACATCCTTTTCCAGAGATGCCAAGGATGGCGCATGGGGCTCCTCCAGCATGCAAAGTTACACAATGCCACAAAAGAGGATAATACTGATTTGCAACACTCCCCTCCAAAATGTCCTAATGTATACATATGGATACAGATTTAGAAATACAGTAACTTCTTTAATATGAGTAGAACTAAAATGCATCTCATCATAGTGGGAGACATGAATGTGACCATATGAACTTCTGAGAACATAAGGAAAGTCCTGCTGGATCAGGCCAGTGGTCCATCTATTGAATCATAGAATCATAGAATCATAGAGTTGGAAGAGACCACAAGGGCCATCGAGTCCAACCCCCTGCCAAGCAGGAAACACCATCAGAGCACTCCTGACATATGGTTGTCAAGCCTCTGCTTAAAGACCTCCAAAGAAGGAGACTCCACCACACTCCTTGGCAGCAAATTCCACTGTCGAACAGCTCTTACTGTCAGGAAGTTCTTCCTAATGTTTAGGTGGAATCTTCTTTCTTGTAGTTTGGATCCATTGCTCCGTGTCCGCTTCTCTGGAGCAGCAGAAAACAACCTTTCTCCCTCCTCTATGTGACATCCTTTTATATATTTGAACATGGCTATCATATCACCCCTTAACCTCCTCTTCTCCAGGCTAAACATGCCCAGCTCCCTTAGCCGTTCCTCATAAGGCATCGTTTCCAGGCCTTTGACCATTTTGGTTGCCCTCTTCTGGACACGTTCCAGTTTGTCAGTGTCCTTCTTGAATTGTGGTGCCCAGAACTGGACACAGTACTCCAGGTGTGGTCTGACCAGAGCAGAATACAGTGGCACTATTGCAGCAACTTGTTCCTGCAGTGGCCAACCAGAGGCCTGTGGGAAACCTGCAAGCACTCTCTGGTACCTGGTATTCAAAGATATTAGCCTAGAACATAAGAAGTGGTCATATATGGAGCCAGATCATTGGTCCATCTCACTCAGTATTGTCTGTACTCTCTTTGGTTTCAAATGCTGGTCTTTAGCAGTCCTACCTGGAGATGCCAGAGATTAAATTTAGGACCTTCTGTAGGCAAAGCATGTGCTCTCCCCTTGAGCTGTGGCACTTTCCTTGTGGCCTTTGTGGGCCTTCTTCGTCTGCTCTTTGGCTACCAACTATGGATGGGCAACTTCAAGGCCTCTGCAGGTTTTCCTTCTTGCAGCTCTTGGACTGCAGGGCCCTTAGTTAGAGGATGCTTTCAAACCAAGGACTATCATCTGCGCAGCAGGACACTTGGCTGCCTTAATGCAAAGCAGATGCTCGGCCATTGAGTTAATAGGCCCTCGTCTAGTTGTACATGGGGGGGGGGGATTGCTTTTCATTGAGCAGTGACTTCTCTGAAGTGAATCTAATAAGATGCCTTCTGCTCTGTTTATTACAAAACAAAAACGAAAACTGATTGGCAGCAGATCTCCAGGATTTCAGGCATGAGACTTCCCCTGGAGGTGCTGGGGACTGGACCTAATCTCCATTGCTCTATGCAAGCTTTTTTCCAGTGACACACACACACACACCCTCCCAACGCTTCTTCTATTTCTGTAATTGGGATGGAAGGCTGAGTCTAGCGTAGGTAGCATTCCTCTTCTAATTGCTGTTCCTGCTAATGCTGAACAGAGTTTATGCCTTATTGATTTGATCAGATATGTGCATAAAATTGTGGGGTATGAATCATTTGTTTTGCTACCAGAGAACTTTGATTTATTAATCAGTTGGCTTATTATTATTCCACTTTCCTTATGGCCCAAACCCATCAACTGTCAGGGCAAGGCTGCATGTACATTGCTGCTTACACCAGCTCCAGCGCACTCCCACCACTGGTGATTGAAGCAGAGTACAGATGACAATAGCCACATTCATAGGTATCCTGTAGCTTCTTGAGAAATCCCCCTGTTTGAAGTGCTTTCCTTCAAACCATCTTCCGTCTGATTTGAGAACAGAAGCCATGGTGCATACATTTCAGGCAGCTGTTGTGCATAGAAAAACAATTCGGATAATGCACATTAGGTGAAGACATCCCTGCTGCCTCTCTGATCTGCACAGCAGTGTAAGAATATGAACCGCAATGCAAGGTGTGTGTGTGTTGACCTTACTGTGTTTCAAGCCACTGGTGTTTGCATAACCCACACTTGCAGTTCTGTCCTGTACGAAGACACAACTACCATTGGCTCAGATGGCTTTTAATGAAGAGTTTATTAGACACATTTGTTTTGTTTGGACCTGTACTGTATATTACCTGCTTTCCTGGAATGTAGTCTACAGCAACAGCAGGGGTGACTGACCGGAGGAAGTAATCAGCCTGGCAAACATCTCAAATACTCACACACTTGCATGTGGCCCCTCTGGGATACCACTTGAGGGAGGCGGACTTACTCCCTAGTCCATCAATGTTACAGACCAGGGGTGAGGAACTTTGTTCAGAGTGAGGGCCGCATTCCTTTCTGGGCAGCCTTCTGGGGGCCACAGGCCATTGTTGGGTGGGACCACAGGCAAACGTGGGCCAAGCAACCCACATAAGTTTTACCGTTGTACAGTAGGCTACTTTTGAGAAACGCCCCTCCGTATTCTCCAACCAGACAAGTGAAAGTTAAGATCAGAATTCAAGGAACATTCCAGCCAGGCAATTGCATTCAGGATGTGAAGCAAGGCCAGCAAGGGGTATGGCCTTAGGAGAATTATAAGGGCCAGAAAGGTTGGCCTCAAGGGCCACATGCACACACACTTGTAAATGCCCCCCCCCTGCAGACCACCTGTGATTATTCCTATGGAGCAAAATTCCCAAACCAGTTCATTGAGATTTTCCCTATTGTTTTCCAAGCTCTCTTTTCTGCTTCCTAAAGCAACTTCATAGGGACGCGGGTGGTGCTGTGGGTTAAACCACAGAGCCTAGGGCTTGCTGATCAGAAGGTCGGCAGTTTGAATCTCCCGTTGCTTGGTCCCAGCTCCTGCCAACCTAGCAGTTTGAAAGCACATCAAAGTGCAAGTAGATAAATAGCTACCACTCCGGCGGGAAGGTAAACGGTGTTTCCGTGCACTGCTCTGGTTCGCCAGAAGCGGCTTAGTCATGCTGGCCACATGACCCGGAAGCTGTATGCCAGTGAGATAAGCGCTGCAACCCCAGAGTCATCCGTGACTGGACCTAATGGTCAAGGGTCCCTTTACCTTTAAAGTAATTTCATAGCTTCCAGCACTGCTAGTCTTCCCACTGGAATCTCCTTGGATGTTATCCTGGAGTGTATATTTTGAATACTTTGAATGATATTTATATATATAATTGGCAGGTGGAGAATCTGATGCCTTTCTAATTCCTTTTTCTTATCTCTCCTTCAATTTTTATTTTCTGTGACTTCTAATTTTTGCTTTCTTCTGCTAACTCTATCTGTATTTATGTTGTTTTGATGTTTCCTACTTTGGGTTAATGAAGATACATACAGGAAGGTGATGGATGGAAGATGAAGGGACTGGGTAGGGAGGAACTCCCAGGGTAGGAGGGGGGAAGAGGGGAGAAGCTCCCAGGTGAGACCTGGGAGGGCTCACCCTTCTTTGTGTGGAATAAAGGTTAAAAATACAACCTTGATAGAGGGCTTTTTATTATTTCCTTCCTTCCCTGCTTCTTTTTCTCTATCTTTTTTCTCTATTTTATTTTTATTTAGATTTGTTTGGCTTTTATTGTGTTCTGTGTTGAAAACTTTCAACTGATTATAAAAAGGATTCTAGATGGAAAGGGGCACCTCTGTATACTTGTAATATCCCTATTTAAAATGCTGGTGGTATTGACCTTTAAAGATTATTTGAAGGACTCCTTAAGCTATACAAAGTTGCCCAGGTTCTGCTTCAGACACTCTGTGCAAGCCTACATGTAAGATCAATCAGATTGGTGAGCATAAAAGATAGGCCCTTCTTGGTAGGGGCTCTGTGGTTACAGTACACCACCCCAAGTGGTATGTGTGTGTGGCTCCATTAGCAGAATAAACATGTATTCAATAGGTACTAAGATCCCCAAAGGGTCAGTACCTGTCTGATAACCACAGGAAAGGAGTTCCAAAACACTGGGGCCATTGCATGAAAAGCCCTGCTTGGGTTCCCATGGAGCAGGACCTCTGAGGCATGAGGCATTACAATAGTGTGTATACCCTGGTGATCTCAGTGATTGCACTTGTATACCTTTTCCAAACGTAAAGGTAAAGGAACCTCTGACCATTAGGTCCAGTCGTGACCGACTCTGGGGTTGCGGCACTCATCTCACTTTACTGGCTGAGGGAGCTGGCATACAGCTTCTGGGTCATGTGGCCAGCATGACTAAGCCGCTTCTGGCGAACCACAGCAGCACACAGAAACACCGTTTACCTTCCCGCTGGAGCGGTACCTATTTATCTACTTCCACTTTGACGTGCTTTCGAACTGCTAGGTTGGCAGGAGCAGGGACCAAGCAACAGGAGCTCACCCTGTCACGGGGATTCGAACCACCAACCTTCTGATTGTCCTAGGTTCTGTGGTTTAACCCACAGCGCCACCCGCGTCCCTTTTCCAAAGGTATTCAGGGCTTTTTAGGCCGAAAGACGTTAACCTGGTCCAGTAGTAAGGATTTACATTTAAAGGTGAGCCTACTTAATTTTCACTTTCCGAAACGGTACATGAACCAGAACAGAGCTGTCTGTCAAAAGTTGCGCTCTGCTGAATTTTGCAACGCAGCTCTCCAACTAAGTAATGTGTACAAAAATGCAAATGCCAGAGTATAGTGTGCATTAAAATAAAATGTGTAAAAAAATGTATTGCAAAAATGTGCGTATCAGGAGGAATTTGCCCTAAAATGCTGATGAATTTGTTATGACTTTAAAATGATTATGCCCTGGTGTGGAAATGTGGAGGATTGAATTTAAGACTGGGAAAATGAAAAACTGGGAGGAACTGAAATTGACAGATTAATCCATCCATAGGGTAGCTTAATGGCAGCCAGTGCAGATCCCTCAGCACAGATGTTACATGATAGTGATACAGGCATCTCCATTCTCTGCATTCTGCACCAGCTGCAGCTTGTGGACCAAGCTTAAGGCAACTCCATGTTTCGTGCATTACAGTAATAAAGCATCAAAGTTACTAATGCATGAACTGTACCCTGGAACATCAGGAATGTTTCGGCTGTTTTACTAGCCAAAGCTGGTTAAAGGCACTCCTATGTATTGAATACACCTGAGCCTCCTTCAACAAGGCAGGGGATTTCCCTAGACTACAAAGTAAATGCAACCCTGTCAGGAGCAGGTAACTGGCCTGTTTTCTGGGCATGGGAACTGCTAATCCAGGGGCAAAACTAGGCTTTATTTCACCTGGATCAAAGACCTAGTTTGGCATCCACCTCCAGGTGCATTTGCGTAAACACACACAGGCTGGGAGTCTCAATAGCACCCCTCTGGAGGTTTCACCCAGAGTTACAGCACCAGCCAATCCAACATGCCTCCATTTTGCCAGGATTCAGACTCCGCTTGTTGCCTCTTATCCAGCCCATGACTGTGTCCAGACGCACATCCAATGCTTGCACAGTCTTTCCTGACTGAAGTGTTATGGGGGGGGGGGAGTTTCTGTTAATGGTTGTTTTGCTGGTCTCTGTATTGTTTTCAGCTTCTCCTTAAAGCTATTTAAATGATATATGAGCTTGCCTCTTGCGGTTGTTTTTACAGTAGGTGAGCCAACTTGTGTGGGTTTTGCCTTAAAAGGCGGCATAAAAAGAAAAGATTTTCACACCAAACACCGCAACTAGGGATGCGCAAAGCTGCCAATTTCAGTTTATCTCTATTTCATTTTTTAATTTCAGTTCTCCAAATTTCCACATCAATTTTCAAAATTTATTTTAAAAGGTACTAATGAAAGTTCCTCCACATTTTAGCATAAAATTTCTCCTAATGTACATATTTTTCTATGCAATTTTGTCTAATACACACATTTTTGGAAGCAATTTCCCCCAATATAATGCATTTTGGTATGCTATTTTTACTAATATATGCATTTTTAAATGCATACTTTAACCTAGTCTACACATTTTTGTAGACATTACTTGGCTGGAGAGCGACATTGCAATATTCAGAAAAATGTGAATTTTGAAGGATGGCCATGTTTCGGATTGCATATTGTTGTGAATTAGGCAGGATCACCTTTAAAGGCAAACTATATTTTCTCCATGATCCTTAAATTTACAACAGAGCAAGCTGCCTTCACCCAGGACAGATCGCCTGTCCATCTAGCTTCGTAAGCGGTGGCAGTAGCTCGCCAAAGTCTCAACTTAGAGGTCTTTCGCATCACCTGCTATCAGATCCTTAAAAAAGAAGGATGCCAGGGATTGAACTTGAGACCTTTAGCGTTCAAAGAATGTGCCCTAACTACTGAACTACACACACAAAGAGAGACAGAGACACACACAGAGAGAAATCACAAACAAGGAAAGCCCCGTTTCCCCCCCAGTTAATAGCCATTGAAGTTTTTAAAATCCCATAACATACTATTTGTCTGGCTAGCCCAACACTACTATTTGGACAAAAAGGGATGTGGGGGGCACTGTGGTCTAAACCACTGAGCTTTTTGGGCTTGCCGATCAGAAGTTCAGTGGTTTGAATCCCTACGACAGGGTGAGCTCCTGTTGCTCTGTCCCAGCTCCTGCTAAGCTAGCAGTTCGAAAGCACACCAGTGCAAGAAGATAAATAGGTGCCGCTGCGGCGGGAAGGTAAATGGCATTTCTGTGTCCTCTGGTTTCCATCACAGTGTTCTGTTGCACCAGAAGCAGTTTAGTCATACTAGCCACATGACCCAGAAAGCTGTCTGTGGACAAACACTGGCTCCCTTGTCCTGAAAGCGAGACGAGCGCCGCAACCTCTTAGTCGCCTTTGACTGGACTTAACCGTCCAGGGTCCTTTACCCTTTACCTTTTACTATTTGGACCTTCAGCATAGGCAGGGGTTGCTAGCATGGCACTCCTGGGTACACCCATGCTCCCACAAAGACCCTCCCTCGCACTGTTACAGGAGCCTCAAACTCTTCTCCCAAATGGGTAATTTTAGACTCTAGAGTTAATGGGCTTCCAGGCAGTAATGTGTATGACTTCCACTTGTTTCAAATTGCATTATAGCCTGCCTGTTTAGAAGGCAGATGTGTATTATTTCAAAAAGCTTCAAAATGTGGCAAAGCAGATTTTTCAAGTGTTGTGAGGGGACTCTTGTGCAGTGGGGCCCTAGACTTCTGCTCCAAAGCACCCAGAAAACAGGGTCAGTGATTTACCATTGGAGCACATGGGTGGTGGCTGTTGTTATTATTGCTGTTACATTTCACTTCCATAGTTCAGGCATATGAAAATAGATCTATGCAGTATGCAGAATCGCAATTAGAACCAAAAAGGCACCTTACATGAAATCAAGCATTATGTAATTTAATTATCACATCAGAGGCTAGGAAGCTGAAATCAAAGCAGAAATCCAAGTGCACCTCCTAAGGACAATTTCTAGAGTGTTGCTGATGCTCCAATGGTGAGGGAGCTTCCTGAAACTGGCTGTGCGGGCTTATAGCAGCCACAGGGCCTCCATCCTCTTTAGGTAGATGAATCTGTTGAATAATCATTAGGAATTAATTATAGGTAACAACAATAATTACTGACAGCTGAAGTGGGGCGAGGCACTTCAGAAATGCCAATAATAACTGGAATTTCTGCCTGTCAGAAAGCTGTTAGAGGCAACAAATCTCTATCAGGTATTGGTGGGAGCAGTCAAGAGTTGGAGGCAACAGCAGTCCTAAATTATTATTATTATTATTATTATTATTATTATTATTATTATTATTATTATTAATAGCCCGCCCATCTGGCTGAGTTTCCCCAGCCACTCTGGCTCCCAAACAAGTGTTAAAAACAACAATACAGCATTAAATATTAAAAACTTCCCTAAACAGAGTTGCCTTCAGATGTCTTTTAAAAATAGGATAGCTGCTTATTTCCTTCACATCTGAAGGTAGGGCATTCCACAGGGCGGGGGCCACTACCAAGAAGGCCCTCTGTCTGGTTCCCTGTAACTTGGCTTCTCGCAGTGAGGGAACCGCCAGAAGGCCCTCAGTGCTGGACCTCAGTGTCCGGGCTGAACGATGGGGGTGGAGACGCTCTTTCAGGTATACAGGACCGAGTATATATTTAGAGTCCTCCCTTTATCCTGTCTTTCAGAATTGCAGAAACCTAACTCCACCTCTGCATATGGGGCCTCCAACATTTCACCAATGAGAAAAGGGACGTCCTATTCCATAATAATAACAATAATAATATTTATAACCCTGCCCATCTGGCTGGATTGCCCCAGCCATTCTGGGTGGCTTCCAACATATATAAAAGCATAATAAAGCATTAAACATTAAAAAGGGAAACTTCCCTATACAGGGCTGCCTTCAGATGTCTTCTAAACGTTGTATAGTCACTTATCTCATTGGTTTGGGGGGTCAGATAACTCCATACCCTCCAACATTTCTCTGACGAAAGTAGGGACACCCTAAGGAAAAGGGACATTCCTCCCTCTTAACGGGACTCTCCTGTTTGGTGTCCCAGCAGGGCATTCTACTTTCCTCCTGTGCTTTGTGTTGTCTTCCTGCATCCCAACCTTCATTCATTCCTCCTTGTGCTGTTTCTTAGTGTATTTACTTCCCAGGGTCGGGGGGTGGTGGTGTTTATTTATTTTTTGGGGGGTAGCTCTGCAAACCTTTGGGCTCCTTTTCTCTTTGTTCTCTTTTTTAATCTTTAATTTTCATTTGTATATATTACAACAATTATTCAATTGTAATTTTAACATTTCGAACTCCAACTCCCTTCCCCCTCTTTCTGTGGTTCTTTACATTTCTTTTCATCTCCCTGCATATCTCAACATATTCTTTTATATATCTATTCCCGTATCTCGTATATATTTTGAAACTGCAGGTTTTTACATTAATCCTGCCAATGTCTTAATCTATTTACAGTTTGTAAATACCCAATAAACCATTTCCATTCCTTTCTTTTAAAAATATTATCTTGGTTTCTTATTCTTCAAGTAAGTTTCCCCATTTCTGTGTAGTCCATTAACTTCTGTATCCATTCTTCTCTTGTTGGGACCCCTTCTTCCTTCTATTTTTGGGCCAATAATATTCTTGCAGCTGTGGTTGCATACATAAATAAATTTCTATACTGTTTAGGTAGTTCTGATTTCATAATTCCCAAAAGAAAAGCTTCTGGTTTTAAAAATAAATGTTATCTTAAACATCTTTTTCAGTTCATTATATATCATTTCCCAGTAAGCTTTAACCTTATTACCAGACCATTACAAGATATGAAAAAAGTTACCTTCTTTCTCTTTACATTTCCAGCACATATTTGATTTCTGTTTATACATTTTGGCCAATATACTGGGTGTTAGGGACTATCTACATAACATTTTCATATAATTTTCTCTTAAACTATAACATGCTGTAAATGTTCCCATGCACCCATTCCTATATTATGATCAATATCTATTGCCCAGTGTATAACTGAAGATTCACTTGTTTGTGCTTTGTCTTCCATTTCAATAACATCTTATACATTTCAGATAACACTTTAATATTACAGTTTAGCAGGTCTCTTTCTAGTTGTGATTTTTGTTCCCCAAACCCCTACTTCATATCCTTTTTAAATACTTCATTCAAATGATGATATTGTAACCATGTTGTTAACACCTCTGATAAATACTTAAGTTCTTTTAATTTAAATTTTCCACCTTCTTCTCTTAATAAATTTCTATAAGTTGCCCAATTTTCCATCATATTTTTCTTCTTTACTGCTGTAGCTTCCAAAGGTGAAAGCCATAGTGGTGCTTTGGTCTCCAACAAGTTTTTATACTTATCCCTTACTCTATACAATTTTTTCCTGATTGTATGGTTTGTAAAACCTTTATGTACTTTCGCCTTTTCATACCACAAGTAAGTATGCCAACCAAAAATATTATCATGACCTTCCAAATCTAAAATATGTGTATTCTTCAATCCTTCAACCAGCACTGAGAAGATGCTTTATAATATAATCTCATATCCGACAGGGAAAAACCTCCTCTCTCTTTCGCATCTATCAGTATTTTATATTTTATTCTCGGTTTTTCCAAAGCCTTAAACATAAAGTCCCAGAAGTCATTGTTAAATGCTTTCTCAGCATCTAAAAACATTAAAGCTGCTTGTTTTTTATTTCTTATTTCTAAATATTATATTACATCAATTATGTTTCTAATATTATCTTTCATTTGTCTTTCTGACAAAATCTGGCCTGATCTTTATGGATCACCTCTTTTAATACAGTTTTCAACCTATTAGCTAATATGTCTCCAAACAGTTTATAATTGTTATTCAACAACAAAATAGGTTGATAGAGATACAGAGTTGGTTATGAACTATCTTGCTTATGAAATAAAGTTATGTATGCACTCTTCCAAGAATCTGGTAACTCTCCTGTATTCAAAGTTATATTCCTAATATCTTTTAAAGGTTGTATTAGGTATTCTTGTAATTTACTTTGTAATATATTGCTGTCCTTCAGGTCCCGGTGTCTTCCCTAATTTTGCTGTAAAATTGCTTGCTGTAATTCCATCATTGTGACAGGTGCATTCAGAAATGTCATTTTATTTTTTGGTATCATAGGTGGTTTGTTGTCTTCTAAATATTTACCCATTTCATCTAAATTACTTGGTTTGGCTCAATATAGTTCTGCATAAAAACTCACAAACTGATCTCTTATTTCTTTTCGGATTTTCCACAACTCTACCTGCTACATTTAGTCTATTAACACAGTTTTGTTTTTTCTTCTTCTTTATTTGACAAGCTAATAGTTTCCCTGGCTTGTTAGCTTGTTCAAATTGTTTCCATTTTAAATATCTAAAGGTATTTTGATTAAATTAATATAATTAAGTTGTGCTTGATAAGCAAAATGTGTGTAAAATTGCACAGAAATAATTAAAAATATTAAATGATTGCTAAGTACTTGCAGTTATATCATCATCGTCATCATTTGGCATTACCTGTCATTTTCAGAAGGTAACATTTAAATTCTTTGCTTTTCTGAAAACAGGCTTACGAACCTAAATGTTGCCCAGCCATAAAAATAATAGCAGATTTGAATTCCTCACACCCAAAAACATATTGTTAAGACCTCCCACTGAATAAATTTGCAAAAATCAAGTTTCACCCCTATAATGACACACCCTAACATCCATTACGGTCTGTCCTGGCTCCCTAAAGTGGAAAGGCACACCCTGAGATTAAAATCTATAATTAGAGAGGCTGACATCTCTATCACTTGGGTTTGTAGGTTTTTTTTAAATACGCCCATATAAATTGATTAGGCAGTCACTATATATCTAGATGCCTACATTTTACTGACAGCAGACTACCCCACTGCACTCACTGAGAGATCTGATGTGGTCTAGTGGTTAGTGTGTCAGACTAAGTCCTGGGAGGTAGGTAAGGTAAAGGGACCCGTGACCATTAGGTCCAGTCGTGACTGACTCTGGCATTGCAGTGCTCATCTCGCTTTATTGGCCGAGGGAGCCGGTGTACGGCTTCCGGGTCATGTGGCCAGCATGACTAAGCTGCTTCTGGCAAACCAGAGCAGTGCATGGAAACGCCGTTTACCTTCCCGCCAAAGCGGTACCTATTTATCTACTTGCACTTTGCCGTGCTTTCGGACTGCTAGGTGGGCAGGAGCAGGGACCGAGCAACGGGAGCTCACCCCGTTGCGGAGATTCGAACCGCCGACCTTCTGATCGGCAAGTCCTAGGCTCTGTGGTTTAACCCACAGCGCCACCTGTGTCCCTTAAATCCTGGGAGACCAGGGTTCAAATCCCCATTCAGCCCTGAAGCTCATTGGGTGACCTTGAGCCAGTCAATTACTCTCAACTGAACCTACCTTGCAAAGGATAGAATGAGGGAAGAGGAAGTAGGTATGCCACCTTGAGCTCCTTAGAAGAAAGGTGGAATAGGAATGTCATAAATAAATAAAGTAATAAAATAAATTCATGAGTATGTGACCCTACAAGCATCTCTGTCTGGCCCCAGGCTGCAGCCCCTCAACAGCTCTGCTTTGTAGCCCAAATATATTTGCTTGGATAATGCCACTGAGTTCAGATAATGCCAGGAGGATCGGGATATGTGCATGTAAGTAAGTAAAAACTAGCCTACTCTGCTGAGCACTCACTATTGCCTCCACTGGCACATGGCACTTGGAAGATTGCTCAGAAGTGAACGTGGCTCTCAGACTGAAAAAGATTTCCCAGCCCTGATATATAAGATGATATATAAGATTGCTCCATGGGCTAGCAGAATAGGTTTATGTAGTGCTTTATTTTCTAAAAAAAATAAAAATGTTTAGGGGTACTCTCATTTTCCTACTCATATTGAAATACTGCCCCTCAATGAGGCCAAACTTAAAGCCACAAAATGTTTAGGGGTATGCATACCCCTGCGTCCCCCTAGATAAAAAGCACTGGGTTTATGGTCTTTGTCAAAGGGGAAGCTATGCCACCCTCTTGGTCTTACTACACCTGATCCAACCACCCCTATTTCATACTCTCCAAGTGTCCTGATTTTCCAAGGACTGTCCTGGAATTACAGAAGCCATCCCACTTTCTGATTTGATCCTGGAATGTTGCGGATTTCCTTTTTCCTCCTCTTCTCGTCTTGATTAAAAGTGGTGGAAAGATCAGACCCCCGCGCTCCTGTTCTTTTTGGAAATAGGAACTGTTGTTCTCTCTCTCTCTCTCTCTCTCTCTCTGTTTGTGTGTGTTTGTGCATAGGTGCAAAAACAGAGTCCTGTTTATACTGAAAATACCTGCATCAAATGAAGAAAACAATGAAGCTGGCATGCAAAGCCCTTCCTATAATTTTGAAGGAAAATTTAGCCATTCCATGTTCAATTCTTTAATTGCAACGCTCCAGCAGACAGTCATTTTTAAGGAAACGTGCATGCATTTGGTAGGCATGCTAGTGGTACCAACAAGCCACAACTTAGGGATGATGCTTGGTGGAGGCAAAATTCTTCAGAAGCCAGTTTCTAAAGATGCTGATTCATATTGGTATATTGCCATTTATTGTAAATGGAGCCTTATACTGTCTATTCAGAAGTTAAGTCTCACTGTATTCAGTGGAGCTTATTCCCAGGTAACTGGGCAAAGACTGTGCAGTGTTAATGTTGCGATCCTAAGCATTTTTACTCAGAACTAAGTCCCACTGAGTTTAATAGGATTTACTCTTTGATATGGATGTGGGTGGTGCTGTGGGCTAAACCACAGAGCCTAGGACTTGCCAATCAGAAAGTCGGCGGTTCGAATCCCCGCGACGGGGTGAGCTCCTGTTGCTCAGTCCCTGCTCCTTTCCAACCTAGCAGTTTGAAAGCACGTCAAAGTGCAAGTAGATAAATAGGTACCACTTTGGCGGGAAGGTAAACGGTGTTTCCATGCGCTGCTCTGGTTTGCCTGAAGCGGCTTAGTCATGCTGGCCACATGACCCGGAAGCTGTACACCGGCTCCCTCAGCCAATAAAGTGAGATGAGCGCCGTAACCCCAGAGTCGGCTACAACTGGACCTAATGGTCAGGGGTCCCTTTACCCCTTTACCTTTTTACTCTCTGGTATATTCCTGATCCTCCTCCTCCTCCTCCTCCTCCTCCTCCTTCTTCTTCTTCACCTTTTTCCCTGAGACTCAAGGCAGCATATAGCTAAAATTTTATTTCATTCCATTTATCTGTAGGTGTTCTATACAATCCCTTCCTCTCAATTTCTTTCTTTACAACAATCCCGTGAGACAGGTGAGGCAGAGAGGTTGTAATTGGCTCAAGGTGACAGATGTATATGGGTATATGACATCTACATGTGCGGTGAGATCAAATGTGGGAGAAGCTTCCTGATGTAGAATAGATTGTTCCTATTTTCACCTGAGAGATGCTGGAGGCTCAGTCCACAACATCTCTAGGTAGCACTGGGAAAGACCCCTGCCTGAGTCCCTGGAGAGTCAGTGTAGAGGCTATACTGAACTGCCAGTCATTGTAGAGGCAATGGGTTAATTCAGCATAAGGCAGCTTCCTAAGTATTTTCTGACTCCATGTGAGATGAGTGCCGCACCCCATAGTCACCTTTGACTGGACTTAACCATCCAGGGGTCCTTTACTTTTTTACCTTTGGTAAACTACTCAGGGTTGTATCCAGCTTAGCCCACTGAAATTAATGCACCTCAGCTAGTCATTCCTATTGATTTCAATGGGGCTACTTTGAGTATGAGCAACATTGAAAGCAACCTTCTGTCTTTATTTTTGGGTTTCAGGGATGCCTTGTTAAAATTTTATTTGTGTGAGTTGCTAGCATCGTTGCCTTGGTTCAGCTTCTTCCTCGGCATATCCAGAAGTTACATTTTTATTTGTTGTGTTTATAAGTATCTATAAACTGCTTAATAATAATAATAGAATTCCAAAGTGGTGCACGTAAAAACAATATACAACAAATATCAATGATATACAAATAAAGCCAGCAAGGTTATATGTCAACTTATGTCTGAAGGTGGATTGGCTACTTGGGATTGATGAGTTTTTGGAGGAGAGAACATTGGAGATTTATGACATTTCTATGATGCTTAAATTCACTTACAAATATTCAAGTTCAGCAAAGGTTGAAGAAGACAGCTTGACACTCTTACGAAGAACAGATCCACTCACTGTTCACTGTGTCAGAACTCCAGAGATAACCTCCTACCCTCAGAAACTTTCAGCTTCGCAGAGCTCAAAGCCCACTCTCTAGCGGGGTGCTGCAAAATGAGAAGGCCAGAGCTGACACTGGACTTCATAAATGGAATGCTGATGGGGATCATGGGGGGAACCTGAAAATTAGGTGGAGCATCTGGAATCCTCAATGGGGAACAATCCATGCTGCAGCAATTTGTTGTAGGTCACACTTATAAGAATAATGTTGCACGCAACCCCGAATTCTGATTCCAGGGGTTCCAGGCCCAGTGTTCGGTTTACTTAGAATGAGGGACTGCGGAGGCTATGGTGTGCTAGGATATATGATTTATTTACACATATATACAACCTGAACCAACAACGGAGGGACTCACAGCATTAACCCATCAGAAATTCTTGCTTCTTCCATAGCCACCCATTATTTTTTAAAAAAAATGTTTTTATTAAAGGTTTTTCTTGGTTACAAAAGTACACACATCATCTCTGTTTTCAGATCATAAAGCCCTTTCTACAGGTCAGCTATATTTGATGTGAGACATTAATATACAGTATACAGTATAAAATTGGGGGAGAAGAGACGAGGGGAGAGAGGGGGTAGTAAACATTCTTTCTTTTACAATACAGTGGTACCTTGGTTTATGAACATAATCTGTTCCGAAAGTCCGTACTTAAACCAAAGCGTTCTTAAACCAAGGCATGCTTTCCCATAGCAACCGAGGACTCAATTTACAAATGGAACACACTCAACATATTCTGCTTCCAAGGCAAAGTTCACAAACCAAAACACCTACTTCCGGGTTTGTAGTGTTATTAATCCAAGTTGTTTATCAACTACTGGTAAGCTGTTCTTAAACCAAGGTATCACTGTAGTGTATGTACAAGGTTTTTGTATCAGCCTCATGTGGGTAGGTTCACTTTCTATTCAATTATTAGTTTTGATTGGCATTGAGAGAGGTTGGGGGGTCCAGGGCATGGCTGGTTGTCTTCAGTTGACAGCACGAGTTGCAGAAATCAACCATGGCGCTCACTCTGCGGCTTGTGCCTGCCCAGTTCACACACACTAACTCCAGCTATTGTCTTTTTCACTGCCAGCCCACTCATTTACCCTATGGCACAGAGCAGCTGTCTTTGTTATGCTAACGCTACTTAGGTGGTAATGACAGTCCTTGCCTGGCTAATTCAATCCATTAAATTTTAACTCCATGCAGACTAAGCCCCCATGCTCACAACAATACTAACTGCAGGTCTTCAGGGGTGTCTCTTGCTCCAGATGACTCACCAGCATTCGGAACTGGGTGTACACATTGCTAAAAAGCAGGAAGCACATAGCCAAAAAGGAGAGTGGCGTAAGAATTGCATATGTTAATTTATTACTATAGATGCAAAATTATAAATGGGAGGGATTCAACATCATGCTCTTCTGATCGTTCTGTCAGTATAAACATTTCTGCCTCTTTATCCCCCTGCACACTGTTCTGGGTGTTCTCCTGACCCCCTCCAGAGCCAATTTCGGGGTGGATTGGGGGCACAAAGAGAGTGGAAAAGAGGAAACCCCATTATGCCAGTGGGAGCCCTTGCACACTGGTTTACTTGAATCTGGCCCAGTGAGCTGTATCCAATGTTAGTCATAGAGTAGACCCCTTGAAATTAAAGGACATGACTTAATTCCAATAATTTCACTGAGTGCATTCTGAGTAAAAAGTTAGTTGGATATAACCCTGTTATTGTAATTTAAAGAACAGTACAATGCAGTTCATTTTAACAGGAAAGCCTGTGACCAGGCCACTGTTGAAAGGGCATCTTCAAGAAAATTGTTCTCCCTTCTTATGGGTATTGTTAAACTAGGCTTAAACTGCACAGCCTTTCAGAAATAGGACTCCTTCAACTAGAACTGGGATTGGAAACCTGTAGCTTTCCAGAAGTTGGACTCCAACTTCCATTGGCCATAGCCAGCACAACCAGTGGTAAGGGATGATGGGGGGAGTTCTAGTCCAGAAACAGCTGGATGTCCACAGGCTCCCTACCCCTAAAAACTGGAAGGCTGTCCTCTGCAAAGTGGGGCATCCTACCTGAGCTGCTGTGTTCGAAAACGACTAAGAGGCCACACAACTTGGCACTTTCATCCTTTCCCGTCTCTCATACAGACCCACGCTAAAGCAGCTGTCTAATTTTTCAGAGACTCGACAATGTATGTACTAGCTATGCCAAGGCTCTCTCATCAACAGGTCTAGACTGCCTCTTTTTCTCAATTAAACTTGGAATAGCTCATCCCAGACACTCAGGTTGCACTGGAATTTCTGGCTTTGCAGATTCATGCAGAACTAGGCAGGTTGGAAGCACTTGGCAGGTATGGCTTTGGGGAACAACAAACAGCCCTTGCCGGTGCTCATTTCCCCTCCCCAAACCATGAATCATGAAACAGTAGCAAGCCCTGCCCTTTCTTGACAGTTTCCTCCCAGCATGTTACAGGTACAAGCACTCTTTACAGGAATCTTTCCTGTTCCACCCCAGAGACACTTAGCATTCTATGTCCACTGAACATAGGTATATTGGGATTTGTTTAGCTGTTGCCCCTTTAGGATTCCCCCCTCCACTGAAGTTTTATCATACTTCTGTTCCTTCTCCTTCTTCTTTGGCGATCATTCATAGCCGAGTAAGATTGTCTCCCATAAACATGGTTTTAACAATGAGTCCGTAAGTGACTGTGGTGGCCAATTCTGGATCCACACGTCCTTCTACAGTGGGGACATTGGTCTCCAGATGGGAGTTGATCACGGTGTGGATTTGCCAAGCGTGCCTTCCTCTTAGCACATTTCTCCCTTGCATCCTGAGTTCAAGTGTCTTCAAAGCCCATGACACCTTTGGTAAAGGCTGTTCTCCAACTGGAGTGCTCGCAGGCCAGTGTTTCCCAGTGTCAGTGTTTATACTACATTTTTAAAGATTTGCCTTGAGACTGTCTTTAAACCTCTTTTGTTGACCACCAGCATTGCGCTTTCCATTTTTAAGTTTGGAATAGAGTAGTTGCTTTGGAAGACGATCATCAGGCCTCCACACAACATGACCAGTCCAACGAAGTTGATGTTGAGAAATCATTGCTTCAACACTGGTGATCTTTGCTTCTTCCAGTACACCGATATTAGTTTGCCTGTCTTCCCAAGTGATGTGTAAAATTTTTCGGAGACACCGTTGATGGAATCTTTCGAGTTGGAGATGGTGTTTATAAGTGGTCCATGTTTCCTGCAAACCTTACAGCTCTCTGTAGATTGACACTCTCCCCTTCCTGCTTTGTCACTGCATTTTTAAAATTTTTAAATGTTATTGATTTGTTAACAAAAAAATGTGCAGGTATAAAGAAAGAAAACAAAGGATCAAAAAAATGTAGACCATAAAGCATTACAGCCTGGGGGGGGGACAAGAGTACAGCTGTTCCAAATATATAATAAAGCATTAGCTCATACAAATAACAAAATATATGTAAAAATAGAAGTTTTCTCCCCCTGTGGGTGAACCAGAGCAGCACACGGAAACACCATTCACCTTCCCGCCAGAGCAGTACCTATTTATCTACTTGCACTCTGACGTGCTTTCGAACTGCTAGGTTGGCAGGAGCAGGGACCAATCAATGGGAGCTCACCCCATCGCGGGGATTCGAATCGCTGACCTTCTGATCGGCAAGCCCTAGGCTCTGTGGTTTATCCCACAGCACCACCCGTGTCCTTGATATTTGCATAGACAACCCATTTGTTGGTGGCAGGACTTTTATTTTAGCCAGAACTCACCAGAACTCAGTTCCAGCACATCTCAGGCGGATGCCATTGCCATTCTAAGAGAACATGAGAGAAGTTCATGGTGAGCTACAGCACCTATTTTTCTAGAAAAATGGCACTGGTTGGTGACAGAATTTGCTTTGTGTGAGTGGGCTTTGTAGTACATTTCACAGAATATTCTCTACAGAGCCCTCCAACTTCTCCAGCAGTTTGGGGATGAACCGCCAGTGCATGAATGTAGCTTTCAATCATCCTTGATATGATGGTTGCTGGGATGTCAACATGCATTTCTCCCTTCTCATCCGTGACATGTTGGAGAGTGTGCCTGTAGTCTCAGTATCTCTGATACTTCAGTTCTTTGCTGTTATGGAAACTAGCATATTTGAGGGATCTGGGTGGGGTCCAAACCTGGTGCCCTGGCTAAAACAAACACCTTGGAATCAAGGCAAGTTTCTGGTAATGGGGAAATAAATTTTATTTCCTGCTTTCAGTGCTGTCGACACCAGTTCTTGACAGCTGGGCTGACACATTTACTGTTTAGGATTGCATTGTGATAAGGAAACAAACTAGTGCACAAATATGCATGACAGCACCGGGATGCCAAGCGGTAGCTAGGCAGGGGGCCGGAAGTAGCAGTGCTTACTTCATCCTAAAGCAACGGGAGTGGCTCACTGTCCTTTCCGTCTTATAGACTAACAGTGAACTCATTCTCTGAGGGCGGATCCTTACGTACATAAAAAAGGGTGGTAACAACAGGTTTGGGTGACAGCCAAGGTTTGCAAAAGTGCGAGAAAACAGCCTAGGGCCAAAAACAGTGTTCTCAGTAGGCATGGAATGCTGAATGACTGTTGTGTGTGGGGCAGAGGGTTGGAGCTAGAAGCTGAATGGAGTATCTTTGGAAGGGTATGGCTGACTGGCTGGCTTGAGTCCTGAACAAGAGCACTCCAGAGTAACAAGGTCTTGTGCGTCCACCTTGTAACTGGTCAACACTATGATGATCAAAACTCTCCTCCTCCTCCTCTTTTCTCCTACTTCCCACAGCTGTGTCCAGGATGTCACTGAATCTACATCTCCTTAGAATGGCTGAGTTCAAAATGTCAAGGGTTGTGCTGGCCATATGTTTTGCCTTCAGGGCTCCCTTCCTCCTTGAGTAGGTACTCTCCTCCTCACCAATGCTGGCAAACAGAGTTAGCGGTCAAACAAAACATGGAAGATCACAGACTCCCCACAGACTCCTGCTTGTTATATGAGGAAAGCTGAGCATTTCCAAAGCAGCTCCCTACAGCTGTCTTCTCCTCCCTCTTCCTTCCCTGACCCGCCTATTTGTGATTCTTAATTTCTCTCTCTGCAATCAGGATGAGCTTTAGCTCATTGCTAAAGTCATATCACAGACACCACACATTATAAGACGTTGCTTCCTCTCTCTGCTTCTATTAAGGTTTTTGAGTGGAATACTGGAACACACTTGCCAAATCCTTCCCCCCCCCCAAGCTGCTGAATCAGGAGCCCAGAGGACTCCCCCCACTCTGCATTTTGGAACACAGGCAGCTCAGCTGCAGGGAGAACACATGCTGATCTCAGCAACCAACCTAGATATTCTCTCTCCTTAGAGACACTCTTCTAGCCAGCTCTACCAACTGATGATCTATCAAGACAAGAGACCTGCACAGCCAGCAGTAGAACTCCATATTGTAGAATCTTGCTGACAGCTTATAAACCTTAGGAACACACACACACACACACACACACACACACACACACACACACTACAATCAATTGAAACATTTCCATATGTCGACTGCCAGTGGATGTGTTCATTCAGGGTGGTCTACAACGTGGATTTGTTGTTAATTGCATTTTTATTGCTTCTTTTATTTCTCATACATTGTTGTTTTTTTCCTACTGCAATGTTAATGTAATTGATTTCTGTAGAACCCAAGCAACAACTTCCTTAGTTTATGGTACATTTCCTGACATTTATATGTTTCCTGTCTTGTACCTTGAGATAAGAATGCTTAAGAAGAAAACTCCATCTAGTTCAGCATCCTGTTTCCCTACAGTGGCCAAAGAGGTACTTCCGAAAAAAACTGTAACACAAGAAGCTGCCTGATAGCAAATAGGCCTATCTGTTCATCTGTCTAGCTCAGTATTATCTACTGTGATTGGTTGTAGTTCTCTAGGGTCTTTGCTACCTCTGTGAGCCTTTTAACTAGTGATGCCAGGGACTGAACTTGAGAAATTATTCGTGCAAAGTCTGTACTCTGTTACAGAGCTGTATATCACTCAACCCCTTAAGCAGGCTAGGAATGAAATTGCTTCTCCAGCCATTGTTCTCCACCAACTGGTATCCAGTGAAACATTGCCATTGGTTGCTTCTAAATGGCCTGTTTACTTATTTTGAAGCAGGTTTACTGAACATAAGGACCAAAACCACATTCATTGTGCAACCAGAACTTGCTGGTATGCAACTGGACTCCACCTGCAAGATAACAACAATCAGGAAGGGGCCACTGAACATTGAGGTTTCTTTAACCATTAGGGCTAATAATTTCTTTAAACACAAGAGCTCCAAGTTCTTTTTCTCTGTGCCCATATTTCTGTAAATCCAAGGTGGATTTACAAAACAACATTTGGATTTACAAAACAACATTTGGATTTACAAAACAACATTTATTGGGGGCGGGGGGGGTTGGATCCCTCAGGATGTTGGACTACACGAAAAGCCTAAAGGTGCCCACATGTTTTAAAATTTAAGTCTGTTTACAAAAAGCTCACATGAGCTCACATGCAAAGATAACATTTGCATTCATTGCCTCAACCCCTTATGCATCTGGCCCTGTCCACCAGCAGCAAGTGGCCCCTGGAATGTTTTCCAGGATGGAATGTGGCTCTCTGGCTGAAAAAATGTTCCTCAACCCCTGCAGTAAGTAATGCAACTGTTGGAAGAATCATAAAAAATAGAGTCCATTTTGTAGAAAGTTCAGCAATGCCTGTAGTACTTCCACTCGTCCAGTCTCATTAATAACCTGGATTTCATTCTTCCCTTCCCAGTTATACCTGCTAGCACAAAACTCTGAATATTGAGGAAGGAGGAAACACAAACCATGCTGTCCCTCGGCGTTGTGAAAGGTAATGAACTGCTGAGTAATTCTTACTCATTCCCAAGGGTTTAGAAGTTTGCAGCTCATTCTGCAGGGCTCTACTTTTAAGCTGCATAGTAAAGGTAAAGGGACCCCTGACCATTAGGTCCAGTCGTGACCGACTCTGGGGTTGCGGCACTCATCTCACTTTATTGGCCAAGGGAGCCAGTGTACAGCTTCCGGGTCATGTGGCCAGCATGACGAAGCTGCTTCTGGTGAACCAGAGCAGCACACGGAAACTGAGAACGGGAGCTCGCCCCATTGCGGGGATTCGAACCACCGACCTTCTGATCGGTGTAGTTTAACCGACAGTGCCACCAGTGTCTCTTTTTTAAGCTGCATACCCTCCAACATTCTTCAGATGGAAATAGGGACATTTCTCACTGCCCCCCCCTGCATTTTTGTCCCCTGCAACAGAGCATTTTCAATCGGAACAAGGGCAAGTGTATGCATTATGCAAGTGACTTAGTTAACACTTTGTGCATTCATTAGATGGCGTCATTCTACCTAGCGATGAGGATCGAAAGAGGATCATCACCCAGATGAAAGTGCGGACAACACTGAAAGGGGATAAGAGCTGGATTCAGCAGAGATCGGACCCTGAGGAGGATCAGAACCATAGCCCATTGTGAGTAGAGGCATTCACCTGCCTTGCCAGCAAGATTGCTGTTCCATCTGCCCAGTCCTCTTTCCAATGCTGACAAAAGATAATATCTCAATCATCACCCAACTTCTCAGAGAAAAGTTCACAAGGGATCAGACTTCAGATTTTGCATTGTGTGCAGTGCTGTTGAATATGAAGAGCCTTGTATTTTTTTAAAAAGGCAGTTGACGAGCAGCTGGTGTCTGCCAGAGCACTGAGAGACATTGGCATGTAATTGAGGATCCAGAACACCAAAGATCCATTTATTCACTTTCCTCTGAAGGTGCAGCCTGTAAAGAGGGAACGACTAGGATTTTAGATTCTTTGTCATCTATCTCATATGTATGCAAGTGCATGTCTGAGGTTTTTTGTTAGTCCTAGCACAGGAGAGGGTGGAACCTTTGGGCCTTGGGCCAATCGCCCAGCCAGGTTACAAGTTGTCCTGCAAGGCCATTTTTCCCAAACCACATCTGCCTGTCTATCAGCTGGTGTCCCTGCAGGGAATACACTGACAAAGCAGACCCCTGCAGCCAAAAGGATTGAATCCTCACTTCACCAGCTGGTGAACACAGAGTTCAATCCTGAAGGGTGCTGCTTTGCCAGTGCATTCTCTGTGGGGAATATACTCACAAGGTAGAACCCCCTCACCTTTGTAAGTCAGTTTTGCCAGGTGGGCAGAACTGCCCATCTATCAGTTGTCTAGGGCTGGAGGAATCTGTTCTCTCATTTTCTCAGTTTTCCATTCTCCAAATTTTGCAACAATTTATAATCTTTTTAATTAGAAAAAAATCATGAAAATTCTTCAGCATTTTAGTGTAAATTTCTCCAGATAAGCACATTTTTGTACAAGCAGTTTTGACCAATATATACATTTTGCAGAAGACTTCCTGTAACATGGTGAATTTTTGCATATTATGATTCTCCTGCTTGGAGAATAGCATCTCAACATTCTGATAAGTGCAAATTTCAAAAATTTCAAAGGATGGTTGTGTTTTGGTTCTCCAGACTTTATGGTGAAGGGTGTATAATGAATAAATATTGATATAATGATATCAATATTGATTTATTGATTTAAATATTGATAATAATAACTGAAAGAGCATGAAAGCCTCTTTCACCAGGGCTGCTTCCACCACACTGATTTCTCACTTTTGCCTCTCTTCTCCCCTCTCCCGTCCAACAGGCATTCACCATTGAGGACCAGGGGCACCACTGGGAAATCTCCTGCCTCACCGAAGAGTTTGTCACCGACTCGCAGGTGCCTTTGACGAACTGCCTGCACATCTTGCTTCCTTTGGGATCTATCCACTGGCAATTCTGTGCGGGCTTTGTAGGGTTTGAGATGCATTCTGGACTTAGAACATTTTGAGATGCAGCAGTGCTGGGAGGATGCCTCTGTATGATATTCTGGGAAGCTGTTGCCAGTCTGAGAATATAATATTTGGTTAGATGGGTCAAGAATCTGACTCAATACGGTATAAGACAGTTTCCTTAATTTATATACTTCTTATCATGGTAGTTGACTCAACTGCTCAGCTCCCTTCGAAGGCTACTAGGCAAACATCAGTCTACATAAAAGTCAAGTGACAGTAAGCTCTTCCTTAGCCAAATGCAATAGGACTCAAATTCCATCATGAATTTGTGATATTTTATCCTGCCATGATGTTGTCTTTTGTCATCTGGTAACATTTCTCTTCTGTTCTTCCAGATTAGCCTTTGCTGAACCACCTTCCCAAGCAGAACCACAGTCTCCAAAAAGTTATTCCAAAAAGTTAGTGACTCCCTTTTACTGCAAAAAGTAGGGCACTTAATGGGGGAGAGGGGTATGGTTACCTTAGATAAAGTTTGGCATTGCAGGTTGTAGTCTGTGAATTTCAGTTTGTGTATGTGTTTATTGTAATTCTTTGTAAAAACTAGATATCAAAGTTCTCCTGAACCAGGCTAGGAAATGAACGTCAAGCAGTTGTAAATCCCACCTTACAATGAGAGAGGAACTTTTAAAACCCTGCAATTCTTCTCTGGCTTAGATTAAAAACTGAGCTGGAGAAGAATTTGCAACTTCTCCCCAGCCAATATCTACCATCCATTTGTATCCTCCCCAGCCCCAAATTCAGTAGTTCCTTCCTTTCTCAGGTAAAAAAAATAAATGGCCCAGGATGGATGTAGTTCTTCCGATGATTCGTCCAAAGGTTTTTAAAAACAAAACACACATTTCCCCAACAACTTGTTGACCCCTGGGGCAAATGTAGTTTCCCCACAACAGCAGTTCTTCTCTGTGGAAATGTCTTTCTTTGTTCAAACTTTCCAAAGCCAATAGTCTGGATAAAACCTTAAGTGTTATGCCTCTGCATATTTTTCTCCTTTTGCCAATAATGTATTTCTCTTCTCTACCTAGATCTCCCAGTGCCACATCACCTTCTGGATACCTCATCAGGTGAGAGAGATGGGACCAGAAAGAAGGAAAGCATTTTGCTTTTGATATAGAATCATAGAATGAAGGAGAGTCCACCACCTTCCAAAAAAGTCAAATCCACCCACAAACAGCTCTTAATGTCAGAAAGTTCTTCCTGATATTTAATCAGAAATTCCTTTCTTGTAACTTGAATCCATTGGTATGGGTCCTACCCTTCAGAGCAGCAGAAAACAAGCTTGTTCCATCTCCTGCAGGACAGTCCTTTAGATATTTGAATATGGCTATCACATCTCTCCTCAGTCTCCTCTTATCCAGGCTAAATATACTCAACTCCTTCAACCATTCCTCTTAAGGTTTGCTTGACCAACGCAGAATATGGTACTATTATGTCTCTTAATAAAGACACTAGACTTTTGTTGATGCAGTCTAGAATAGCAGTAGCTGTTTTTGTTTTTGTTTTTTGTTTTTTTTCCCTCTGCCATATAACACTGTTGATTCATATGAAGCTTGTGGTCTGCTAAGACCCCTAAATCCTTTTCACATGTACTACTGGCAAGCCAAGTGTCTCCCATCTTATATTTGTGCAGCTGGTTATTCCTGCTTAAGTGTGTCCTCCTAGCGGTGCAGCAATAAAATTGCCAGCACATTTGCAAAGATAAGCAGGGTCTGGTATAGTTTCAAACTGGTACAAATCCACCTAACAGTAACCTTGACCAGCCCACATTTTACCAGCTTCTCTGCAAGAATATCATGGGGGACTTTGAAATCAAGATACACTATGTCCTTATGGAGATCAAGATACACAAAGTCCACAGCATTCCCAGATCCACCAAGCTTGTAATGTGCTGTGTGATCTTGGAAGTTACTTACATCTTTTCTCTCTGTGTCTCTCTTTTAGAGGGGTTTTCACCAAGACCATTGATAAGACTACTCCTTTGAACACAGCATCCAATGGCTCACAAAAGAGGTGTGTTTGATTAATCTCTGATCTTCGGACAGACACATGGCTTTGTCAATGAAGTCAAAGCCATACGATCCAAGCACACCCCTTGCCAGAAATAAGGGTGGGTGGGTTAAGGATGGGCAATGTTATGTACTGAGTTGAATAGGATCCAAACTGCAGCAATCTGATTAGTCCTAGAACAATAGGATTCAGAATGCAGCAGTCTGATTGGTCCAAGAACAATGCAGCAGTATGATTGGTTGGCAGGAACCACCCAATCATGCTCCAGATATAAGTGAATCCACAACCTGATTGGCTTACAGTAGAATTCCAGAATTAACCAATCATGTGCAGCCCATTGTGTAAATAATGTATATAAAGCAGATACTTTGAGGGGACTTTCATTCATTCCTCCTCACCACTATGAGCTGAATAAAGAGCATGAAATCACTTTGCGACTCTGAGTATATTTCAGGCAATCATTTCAGAACCATCAGAATATAAATACAGGTAGCCCACATTTGTCTAAAAAACAGTGCCTACTCAGAAGTAGTTGTGATAGAATGGTAGAATCATAGAGTTGGAAGGGATTCCATGGACCTTCTAGTCCCATGGTTCCCAACGTGGGGCACCCCCCCCACAGGGGGGCAATTTGATTTTTAGGGGGGGGTAATTTGAGAATGAGTTAGACCAAGTTAATGGCCTTTTAGGCTTCCTCAACATCTGGGGACGCAGGTGGCGCTGTGGGTTAAATCACAGAGCCTAGGACTTGCTGATCAGAAGGTCGGCGGTTTGAATCCCCGCGACGGGGTGAGCTCCTGTTGCTCGGTCCCTGCTCCTGCCAACCTAGCAGAAAATGCAAGTAGATAAATAGGTACCGCTCCGGCGGGAAGGTAAACGGCATTTCTGTGCGCTTCTCTGGTTTGCCAGAAGCCGTTTAGTCATGCTGGCCACATGACCCGGAAGCTGTATGCCGGCTCTGTTGGCCAGTAAAGCGAGATGAGCGCCACAACCCCAGAGTCAGTCACGACTGGACCTAATGGTCAGGGGTCCCTTTACCTTTACCACATGAATAGAAGTTCACTTTTTGAATAATAATAACAACTTTGTTATTTATACCCTGCCCATCTGGCTGGGTTTCCCCAGCCACTCTGGGGGGCTTCCAACAAAATATTGAAAATACAACAAAATAATAAGAATTATATGTCGGGGGGGCAGTTCCAGGATTTTAGAGATGATTAGGTGGGGCATGGCCAAAAAAAGCTTGGGAACTACTGATCTAGTCCAACCCCTACAACACAGGAATGCTCAATGGGGCTTACTCCCTGGTAAGTGTGAATAATCCCAAAATTATTAAATTGTACTGTGTCCAAGAGTGTAATTGGATAGTCCTGCTGCACACTTTGTCCTGTATCAAGTAAAAATCTGAAGCTTACTTAAAAGAAAGAAAGCTGGACATTTAGAAAAGTGGGGTGGCTAAGAGGCTGGGACATCTGTGGATACAAAACCTCAGACCTTTGACACAGCAACTTCTTCACACCGTTATATTATGAGGATATAACCCTGCAGACATATCACTTCTGTTTGTTCAAACCACTGATTATCTCTGGGCGTGTTCTGCTTTCAGTGCCAAGAGTGCCAGCCTGCCCCGCTTCAGTCAAGGGCACAAGATGAGTACTGAGGAGTACAAGAAACTGTGAGTATACCCAGAAGGGATTTGCTACCCTCCTCTAAAGAAACCCCATCTTGGTCAGGGCAGGCGCCTCATATGTAATGCTCAACAGAACTCAATCACAGGCAAGGAAGACCCATTCTGATTGATGCTGGGTTTAGTGTGTGTTATTTTTACAAAAAAAAGCCTCAGAGTGAATTGCCCCACATTTTAAAACATCAAACTATTTATCCAGTGTTTAAAACTAGGTACGTAGAATAAGCACAAAATACAGTGGTGCCCCGCAAGACGAATGCCTCGCAAGACGGAAAACCCGCTAGACGAAAGGGTTTTCCGTTTTTGAGCTGCTTCGCAAGACGATTTTCCCTATGGGCTTGCTTCGCAAGACGAAAATGTCTTGTGAGTGTTCCGATTTTTTTCCGCTCCCCCCTTTTTCTAAGCCGCTAATCCGCTAAGCCTTTAGTAGCCGCTAAGCCTTTAATAGCCGCTAAACCGCTAATAGCGCTAAGCCACTAAGCCTCTAATAGGGTTGCTTCGCAAGGCGAAAAAACCGCTAGACGAAGAGACTGGCAGAACGGATTAATTTCGTCTTGCGAGGCACCACTGTAAAAACCGAAAGGTGTTTATCTGGCAACATGAATAAAAAGGATGCATCCAGCCCAACCTTGCTAAAAGAACAATGTTCATTTATTATTATCTAGATTCAAATACCACCCTTCATCACATGATCTCAGAGCAGTTCACAAGATAAAACACTGCATATTTGCTCAAACATTATCACAATAAAACAGCACAACCTGACAATTAACAAATAAAAACAACAAGAAGAAAAAAACTTGGATTCTTTTTTGTTTTGTTCCTCTTTTCGTGTCAGGGGAGATTTCTTACAGTAACATAGGAAATGGCCTCATACAGAGTCATACCATTGGTTCCTCTGGCTTAGTATTGTCTACACTGACTGGCAGCAGTTCTCCAGGTTTCAACCCTACTTGGAGGTGCCAGGAATTGAACCTGGGACCTTCTGTGTGCAAGGCAGATGCTCTGCAACTGAGCTACATCCTTTTCAGCTCCCTCCTACGCCCTCAGCCCATCTGCTCCATATTCCATGCCATTCTCAAGGAGCTCCTAAGCCCAGGATCACATTTCCAGGAGGAGCAGGGTGATGCAGATGGAAGGGTGAGGCAGGGAGGTCTGATTCTGGGAACAGGAGCTATGCTCCATTCACTGAATGGAAGCTAGAATCCAAGCCAAAGGCAACAAATGAACTAAATTCCCCCCACTCCCGTTATTTTACATAACAATGATGGCAGTTATCTGTCAGTATTGGACAGCAGTCAGACACTCTGTGACACAAAGCGCCTTTTAGTTTCAGTCGCTCTCTCTCCATCTTTCATCTTCTTCCCAATGTTCAGTTTTGTTGCTTTGCTCCCTCCTTTTTTCCTTTCTCTTCTCTGTTCTTCAGCTCTCACTAACCACCATTACCCTCCTTGCCTTTCCCGCAAGCTCTGTGCTCCTTCTTTTACTTTATTGGTTCAGGAGAAAATGTGGGTATAGAAAGTACTCTTTGTTGAGAAAATCCCAGCAGAGATTTAAAATCACAAAATATGCAGTAAAGCATATTTAAAGTAAAGTATATTTAAAGTAAAGCATATTTAAAGTAAAGTATAGGCCATTTAGACCTTTAAAATATGTCTTTCCAAGTGAGTTCCAAAACAGTCCCCTCTTTCCCCAGCATAGCAGAAGACCACATGTTTAGTAAGTTACAAATGGTTTACTTACAAACTCTCCAAAGGTCTGGTTCACGTGCTTTTCCACACATCAGTCATGAAAGTTGCACAGGCAGCAAGGCCGGCCTACCTGTGAAGCAAGGTGAGGCAACTGCCCCAGGTGGCAGGATCCACAGGGCAGGAGATATCAGTGTAGGTCTTTATTCCACCCTTGTTCCTGATGTAGAACATCCCTGGTGGGGAGGAAGGTACCATGTCTTGGGCCAGCCCTTCATGCATTAATTAAACTTAAGCATGTCAGTTATATGAGGCTGGCTATCTCACACACTTTCCCCACATCCTATGATCTCACAATCCAGATCATTCCCTCCCATTCCCAAAGTTCAGAGGGGCATGTGGATCCTGATGTAGCCACAAGAGGGAGGTATTGGCAGGCTTCAGAGAATCCAAAGTGTACTGTGTTGCCTCTCACTGTGGTTGGAGCTGTTGTAGAGAGGTGAGGCTGATGAGCAAGCTTCCTCCTGTGGCTGTTTGCTGAAAATAACAACAATCCACCTCTTCTTTCTTATACATGATCCAGGGCTCCTTATAACATCAAACGAGAGCTATCCGAACCAGGTGACGTGGAGCCTTCCGTTTCCCCAGATGAGCAACAAAAGAGGTACCGCATCATAACTGCAGCAGACTGCACATTGAGGGTTATGTTTGAAAGCAACAGAGTTTAGTCCCTGGAGCAGAGAGAGCACCATGAACAATGAGCTCTTGTACAGCTGTGCATGGGGGATTTACGGTGCAATCCAAATCCCAGACTCACCAGAATGGGGAGCTTTGGATCCAACGGGTTTTGGGCTGCCCCAGCTGAGCCAGGGCTTTGTTGTTGTTTAGTTGTTTAGTCGTGTCCGACTCTTCGTGACCCCATGGACCAGAGCATGCCAGGCACTCCTGTCTTCCACTGCCTCCTGCAGTTTGGTCAAACTCATGCTGGTGGCTTCGAGAACACTGTCCAACCATCTCATCCTCTGTCGTCCCCTTCTCCTTGTGCCCTCCATCTTTCCCAGCATCAGGGTCTTTTCCAGGGAGTCTTCTCTTCTCACGAGGTAGCCAAAGTATTGGAGCCTCAGCTTCACGATCTGTCCTTCCAGTGAGCACTCAGGGCTGATTTCCTTCAGAATGGATAGGTTTGATCTTCTTGCAGTCCATGGGACTCTCAAGAGTCTCCTCCAGCACCATAATTCAAAAGCATCAATTCTTCGGCGATCAGCCTTCTTTATGGTCCAGCTCTCACTTCCATACCTCACTACTGGGAAAACCATGGCTTTAACTATACGGACCTTTGTTGGCAAGGTTAGCCAGGGCTACGTTGGCATAAATCTCCCACCCAGGCTGAGGTGCTGCAATGCCAGGGTAGGCGTAGCCCCCTCCCATGAAAGGGGCGTTCCAAGGGGGTGGCGGGAGAGAGGGAGATAATTGCACTAATTCTCAACATCTTTCAGCTCAGTCACATGAACCAGCAACCTAGCAACAGTTCATATAGATTGGACTGCTCTGTTAGACCAGGTTCTCATTCTCGCGTGTCTGACTGCACTTCTTCCAACTGCAGCTGTGGGCTCACATGATTAAATGCTACTTCATATGAAAAGTTCCATCTGCACAGAAAACCAGCAAGTTTTCTGTGCTCAAGGATTTGTTGGTTTGTGTGGAGCTTTCAGTCAAGAGAGCCTTCATCTGCAGTCTGAAGCAAACAGTACAAGGTGGCCATATGAGACCACAGAGGACAGTCCTCTCTTTTGAGGGCTACTCTGCTTGAAAGACTGTCCAGTCCAAGTCTAATTTAAAGGTAAGGGACCCTAAGAAGGGAGAGAAGGGGCTTTGAAGTTGCCCACCAACAGGGTGCAGTTGTTGCCCACCAACAAGGCAGCAGAGAGAGCAAGCATACAAGTCACCTAGTCAGTCTTGCCTACAGTGATTATTTCCAAATATGTATCTATTACATATAAATCAGTATATGCAAATTTCATACAGGCCTGTGTCATCTTTCTTTAGTTCTATTGTTGTGGTGATGTATTTCATCTCTTTTGGCAATGTGTAAGATGCCAAACCTAATGATAATAGTCTATACAGTTCTGTATATTCTGTGATTAAACTTCACAGATGTAGAAACTGGCATGTCCTGTTTCTATCCTACTTCCTTTCTCTCTTCCCCTCACAGGACTGAAGCTGCGAGCAGTGTGCTTAGGAGAACAGCCAGCAGGGAGCGCTCCTATGTCCTTTCAGCTGCTAAGAAAAGCAATGGGTGAGTTTGAGCGGAGGGAAGGGGATTTATTAACAAGAGAAACAAAAGAACAGTTCTTAGCGACATTTGAAGGTGTAACGACCTAAAACAGGCCAGCAGAATTATGACTGGATTTTTCAAATTAACTCATTTGAAATTGGCATGGACTGGAGATAGACCAGTAGCGGTAGTCTCGTAATCTGGAGAACCGGGTTTGCGTCTCCGCTCCTCCACATGCAGCTTCTGGGTGACCTTGGGCCAGTCACACTTCTTTGAAGTCTCTCAGCCCCACTCACCTCACAGAGTGTTTGTTGTGGGGGAGGAAGGGAAAGGAGATTGTTAGCTGCTTTGAGACACCTAAAGGGAGTGAAAGGCGGGATATCAAATCCAAACTCTTCTTCTTCTTCTTCAGTATCTCCACCCCTACCAAACACATACATACACATTTTGCCAGGTTGTACTCTTCATAGTGGGACGCAGGTGGCACTGTGGGTTAAACCACAGAGGCTAGGACTTGCCAATCAGAAGGTCGGTGGTTTGAATCCCCATGAGGGGGTGAGCTCCCGTTGCTCGGTCCCAGCTCCTGCCAACCTAGCAGTTCGAAAGCACGTCAAAGTGCAAGTAGATAAATAGGTACCGCTCCAGCGGGAAGGTAAACGGCATTTCCGTGTGCTGCTCTGGTTTGCCAGAAGCGGCTCAGTCATGCTAGCCACATGACCCAGAAGCTGTATGCCGGCTCCCTCAGCCAATAAAGCGAGATGAGCGCCGCAACCCCAGAGTCGTACACGACTGGACCTAATGGTCAGGGGTCCCTTTACCTTTTACTCTTCATAGCACTATTTTTAACAGTGACATTCATGGCTCTCCAGCTGTAGTCATTGTACTACAACCATCTCTGATCATTGGCTTGGCTTGGCAGGAGTTGGTATTCAACAACAAACTGGAGGGCTATAGGTTCCCCCACCCATGCTTTAGATTTTACACAGGAGTTATGGGAGGAAAACAACAAACAAGGTTTCAAGGATTCCTTTGAGGGGGTTGGGCAGAAGAAGAGGAAAGGTTGACTGAAGGTTGTGTACTAACAGCATGGGATGAGGGAGCAGGCAGAGGTGTGTTATTGTAAGGAAAGTGGTGGTGGCATTGCCACCTATCACTTTTATTCACAAAACAATGAATAAAAACACATGAGTGGTTGATCTTTTGAAAGTTATGGTGACCTCAACTCACCCTGCTGATGGGTTTTAATACTTGTGTGTTTTTAAAAGTCCAACGCAAGAGCCACCATCCTTCATGGCCAAGAGGTGAGTTAAGGCCCCTCGTTGTCTCTCTACTGGTTCAATGGTCCAGATGAGGATGGACAACAAAGAGTCTTACAGCACCTTATTGACTAGCCAATGTATTATATGGCACAAGCTTCCCTGGAGTGGAGTCCACTTTCTCAGATGCCAGCCCAGAAAAACTTGTGCTATAATAAATTGAGTAGTCTTCAAGGCCGGGTGGAATTGTGCCTTTGTGCTCCCTTGCTCCATTTTTCAAATGTCCCCAATGAAATTGCTTGTCAAAAACAAACACACCAAATTGGAGAACATAAGAGCTCTGTCAGATACGTGGCACTCCTCACAACCCAAAATGAAGTGTGTGTAAAGAGAGGGACAACACAACTTATACTTGGGGCTTTTTGTCTTCCTGATAGGATTGATCTAGAGGATGACACAGGCCCACGCTCCAGAAGTCAGACAGTACCTGCTTCAGGATGGTTCAGCCGCCGTGGGAAGAGGTAAGACCCTTTGGTCAATATGAAAGTGATTCTCACTTTAGATGTCTCTGCATGCCCACCAATTGGTGTGGGAGAAAACAGTCCCCCAATTGCCTCTCTGGATAGTGGCCCATATTGCCTTATGGCTAGACTCTGATACTCTCTCACCATGACTAGGTGATGGGCAAATTGGTAAATCTCGGCTTCTTTCAGTTTCAGTTTTCTAGTCTTCAGTTCCCTTTTCCACATCAGAAAAGCACCATGAAAATTCATCAGCATTTTAGTGTGAGCTTCTCTTAATGCACAAATATTTGACTGCAATCTTGCGTAATATACACAATTTTGTAAAGCAATTTCTCCATAAATAATACGTTGCTTATGTTATTTGCACTAATATATGCATTTTTAAGGACACCTTACCCTAGCATATGGATTGTTGCACACATTTCCATAGCAGGAGAGCTGCATGGAGAAGTGCAAGTTTCAAAAGATGGCTGTGTTTTGGTTCATGTACTATTTTGGCATATGTGAATTAAGCAAGTTTACATTTAAATGAGAATTTAATTTCATCTATCTCCCATCCCTAATCAGGACATCTGTATCTGGTGGCCACCTTCCTTCCTTCCTTACCTGCTGTCCTGACCCTTCACCAATTCTTCCCTGCCTGCCTGCCTATAACTCCCCTGCCTTTCTTTTTTTCCTTTCCTTTTCATAGAGTTTATGTGCTGCAGTGCTAGACCTGTATCTTAAAGAAATTGGAGTTCTTGTTGGAAATGCACTGAAAAAGATATACCAAGAACTCTGGCCAGAGTTCTTGGTAGACCTGTATCTTAAACAATAAAAAAATAGTTCAGGAAATGATGGCATAGTTTTGTGAGGAAGCAAGTAGCTTTGTTGCAGCTTCCGAAACAGAAAAAGAAACAAAAGACCTGCATTTGTTAGATCAAAATATGGAAAAAGGCCAGCTTGAATTCTACAATGTTGCCCGATTTTGGATTTTTGCAAATACCTGCTGCTGAGCTGGATTTTATTATTTAAACCAGGGGTGGGGAACCTCAAGCCATGTAAACTAAATGAAACCCCCCAGGTGTTGCAATCTAGCCCATGGAACTCTTGGTAGGCCACACCTCCTCTCAGAGGTCACGCGCTCTTTGAATACTTTTACCTGACTGACATGGATCCTTGAATTGTCATAAGGCTCCTAACCTTCATGGAAGGAAGATGGAGAGATGCTGTGTGTGTTGTTTAGTAATTTCTGCCTTTTACTTGTCAGAAATGTACTGTAGAAACGTAAGCGTCACATCCATTATTCTTTCCACTTCTGCATCTGGCACCCTGCCTACCACTGGCATGTGGCCCCCAGAAGGTTACCCATGAAGGGATGTGGCCCTTGGGCTGATTATCCACCCCTAATTTACACCCTGATATTAATGGTAGGAACCATTCCAAAGACAAACTGCAATTGGCTACCATAGAATTGGCTACTTTGAGCGTCTACCATACCCTCCAATATTTCTCTGATGAAAATAGGGACGTTCCATTCCATAAGGATAATTTTACTATTTATACCCCACATATCTTACTGGGTTTCCCTAGCCACTCTGAGCAGCTTCCAACATATATAAAAACATAATGAAACTTTAAACATTTTTAAAAAAAACTTCCCTATATAGGATTGCCTTCAGACGGCTCAGGGGTCAGAAAACTCCATACCCTCCAACATTTCTCCAATGAAAATAGGGATATCCTAAGGAAAAGTGGGACATTCCAGGATCAAATCAGAAACTGGGATGGCTTCTCTAAATTAGGGACGTCCCTGGAAAATAGGGATACTTGGAGGGTCTGGTGTACTGAAGACAATAATGCCATGGACTAACCACTAGGCCTTCTCTGTTTTGCCAGCAGCACCACTGGGGAAAGAATAAGCACTTCAGGATCCCCACGAAGTGAGACAAGGGTGGTGAATGCTTCTTCTAGCACAAGGTTAGTGTAATCTGCATTACTATAGCAAGCAATGTTCGAAATTAGCCAGGTGCCAGGTGCATTTTGCACCTGGCTATCAGCCACTTGCGACCAAGCGAAGGTGTCTAGATGCCAGGATGGTACCTGACGTCTCCACTACCAGGAGGTTCATGCCTGGGGATCCTGGGATCTTGACTGTTTTCACACACTAAAACCACATCCTGTAGAATTCTATCAGTTATATTTTATCTTCACAATCAGAATGAATCCCAGGAACCTAAATGCTTTTTCTGTGCAGCCTGAGCAAGAGCAGTGAACAATGTTATATTTAATGATTGTCGCTTGTCTCCACTTACCACACCCCACTGCCCTGCTCCCAGTTGTGAAGAATATCCCTACGTTATGAATGGTTTGTGTCACCATTAAGAAAAAGAGGTCGGAATAGGCCAATATATATATGTCCCTGGATAAAGTGATTTTTCTTCTTTTAAGTTCTCAGTGTTCTTAACCTAGTTCAAGGTTGTCATCTGAACTAACCAAATGTTTAACTGATAATCAATCACAACCAGTCCACCATTTGAAAATTAATACTTTTGAGCTGTCTTGCCCCAAAATGGCAACTAGACAGTCCAATATGGCAACTGTAACCTTGGTTTAAGGAGCCACTTGACACCTAGGTTGTATATCTGTTTCTAACACGAATAGCAAGTGGTGAAAACTAAAATAGCCTAAGAAATAAGCAAGTGTGTCCTTAACTCAATTGCCCCAGAGGATGGCCCATTAGCTGTCAGTTTCCTCATTGCCCCTTGTAGAACCACCAGGGAGAATGAGGCCCATCGCTCACAAATACCTGTAACTCAAGAAACATCTCCCTGGAGTCTGGGATCTTGACATGTGGGTTTGTTGTGAAATGCATGAAACAAGTCTTACTAAACTGCTTATACCAAGCTCTCCATCAAAGCAGGGGTTGCTAACCTGTGGCCCTCTAGATGTTGCTGGAATACAACTCCCATCAGCCCCATCCAGCATGGTCAAGGATAATGGTTAATGTAGTTCAGTAGCCACCCCCTTTCCATATTAGAAAGACAGGTACTGAGCCAAATCAGGGCCGGGACATGCAAGGTAAAGGACACATAGCACATGATGCCAAATCATGAGAGCTCTGCTGGATCAAACCAAAGGTTCATCTACTTCACATTGCCCATAGTTGCTACTCAGATGCCTCTGCAAAGCTCACAAGCAGAACCAGATAATCTGTCAATCGTGCTTTTTCTCACTTTTTAGTTTTTCTAATCCTTTGCCTTTTTTATGTCTTCACATAACATTTTCATGCCGCTTCCTCCTAACACACATAATTTAGAATACAATTTTGCATGATATACATATTTTTGCTAGCCATTTCCACAACATAATGCATTAAATTAAGGGAGTTTCCTAATGATTCTCAGTTCCCTTAAAAGCTACAGTTCCCAGGCAGTTCCCAAACAGCCATGACTGTTTATAGTGGTATACATTTTAAATGTATAGTGCAGAGGGGGCTAGAACGATCCTTTGAAATTTGCACACACCCCATATTTTGTGATACTGCTCTCCAAAAATAAAAATAAAAATTAGCTCCGAAATGGAAAAAAAAGAAAATGCATTTTTCTTCTCCATCATTCAAAAACAAGATATGAAAGTGGGATCCTGGTCTATTGTTGCTCCACAGCAACTTGATATTCAGTGGCAGGCTTCCTCTAAACCTGGATCAGGCCCATTTTATCTACAAGAGGAAAGTGGTGTTGGAGGGAGAAGAGCTAGGTGGAGGAACTCTGGGTTTCAAAAGGAGAAAACCTTAATGTACTTGCCCTGTGCTGCATTGTTCTCTTTTCATAGCTTCGATTCAGGGAACAGCGGAAACCAGGCCTCCAGTTCCTATTCTGAATCCTTGTTCAAACAATTCAGTTCTTTGGAAAACAGGTAAATGAAGCTCCTCTCTACATTGACTCAGACTGGGCAGAAATCAAACAGATATCCTAGTTATGAACAGTTCTTGGCCAATCTAGTTTGTGGAAATGATGTCTCTTTCTCCAGCATAGATGCCCAGGCCTCGGTTTCAGTTATATAAATTGCAACAAACTGACCATGTTTTATTCATACTCAATGTTTTCCTGTATATTCAGGGTTGCGGTGAATGTTATACATTTATGCTGCGGGTGCGAAATAGGGGTCAGTGTTCTGCAGAACCTTTGAGATTTTTTTCACACACAGAATTCAAATCCCTTCTTCTTCTTCAGCTTACTGTGCCCAGATATGCTCCCAAGGACGTAATTATTCTAATTTCTTCTTCCAGTAACAAGCTGGATGAAGAGAGTAATCAGATGACTTCCTGGAACAACTCTGCTCCAAAATCTCCTGAATCTCCTTCACGTAGAAGGTAGATGTCAGGGGTTCAGGAGCAGAGGCGAGGGCAAGGGAGGAAACAGAGAGCGAGGGGGAGGAGGCAGACGAAAGGATGAGTGATGACGACGACCCGAGATCTCCGAGCCTTTCCAGTGAATCAGAAGATTCACAAAAAGGAGCACCAGTGGCCAGGGCAAGGGGGGAGACTAGGGGGACACCCCAGGAAGAAAGAGCCAGAGGGGACTCAGAGGGGAGCAGTTGGAGATCGGGACCAACGTCACCGCCAGAGAGTAGGAAAGAGGAAGAGCGCCAGGGAGCAAGCGCTGGCAGCTCGCAACAGGAGGGAGGGCACGAGTCAGGAGTGGCCACACCTTCATCGGGGAGCGAAGTGACGGTTAGACGGAAAGTGGAAGGTTGGGCGCGCGCGCCAAGTTCAAATGCACAGGAAAGTGGCGCAGTAGGCAGCCCGGAAAGGGAGCCAGGTCCTAAAGCCCGGCGCAAGGAGACAGAAGGGTCCGGGGGGTCAGCGTCAGAAGAATCCCGGAAGGAAGAGACCCAGGGGGGCAGAGGGACCCAGAGGAGAACTGTCAGGCGGAAAAGGTGGAGCAGGGCTAGGATATTAAGTTGGTGCGCAAGGGGCGGAGACTCAGACGGAGCTTCGCCGATCTAAGCATAAGACGTAGGGTTGCACGCAGCAGCTCGAGAATGGAGACTGTAACTCAATAAAGACTTTTATTTAACGACCGCTGGCTAGCGTGATCCTCTGTGAGCTCGGATCTGGAAGTAACCCTGACAGTAATAATCTGTGCAATCCTAATTTACTCATAAAATACAGGCAACTAAGTAGAGAACTGCTCTTCCTGGTGGAACTGGTATGCTTGGTTGGTTGGAAGGAGTGAGAAAGAAATGAACTGTAATTAATTTCCAACTGCTTATGCTTTGATTTCCACAGTGAGAAGAATGAACGAAAATCCGAGGCCACACGAAGTGCTGAAACACCTCGTGCCGTTATTTCTGAGGACAGGTAATCCTCCTCGTGTTGTTCTATCCTAAACACCTGTAATTCACTTCCACATTTACTGTGGAGGTAAAGTGTTTAGCCTATGTACACTGTTTGCACAGCAGTATCAGAGGGTAATTTCCACTTGCGTTCTTTTACACTGGCTAATCCTATGCATGTTTACTTGCCCCTCTACTAAATGTGTTTATGATTAATGCTACTGCTTTTTTAGAATAGCACTTTCAATGGGTGTGAGGAGCTTTTTCAAGTCATGGGCTGCATTCCCTCGTGGGGAACCTTACAAGAGCCACATGGCACTGATGGGCAGGATCAGAGGCAAAAGTGGGCAGATAATATAACATAAGAAGAGCCCCGCTGGATCAGGCCAAAGGCTCATCTAGTCCAGCAGCCAGGTGCCTATGGGGAGCCCGCAAACAGGACCTAAATGCAGCATCACTCTCCCGAGCCACACAAAAGCCAGGTGTGCATGCACTTTCCCATCAAGGCAAAAAAGAGCCATTATTACAGTTCCAGCCAGGTAAAAGCACTTGAGGAAAGCACAGAGCAGTGGGCAGTGAGGGGCATGACCTGGAGAGAGTCCAGGGGGCCACGTGTGACCCACAGGCCAGAGGTGCCACCCACGTGCCCAACAAAAGTGTTACACTGCATAGTGGTCAGAGTGCTGGATTGAGAATTGGGTTTAATGCCCTGTCCCTCCACAAAGCTCACTATTCCCCAGAAGAATCTACTTGTCAAGGGCTGTTGTGAGGATAAAGTGGGGATCCATATTTAGACAAACAGTGGAGCGAAACTGTAATTAATAACTGGAATACTTGCATTTTATATTTCCAACCATGAGGGTCATGGTTATATTCATAATTAAAGCAGAAATGCAATATTAGAAAGGATCAGAAGCACTAAAGATAGCATGTATAAAATTTGGAGAATTAAAATCAATAAACATTCCTCTCAAAGTTTTTACAAATAAACTAGAAGTTTATCAAGCTGCTCTCAATGAACCTTCCCTAAGTTTTTGAGGCAGCTAATGCCTATCTAGGTATTTACTTATTTACAGTGCTGTTTTATTCTGGGGGTACTCAAGGGCACACAGTACTGGCACCTCTTTTTCCCTAGAAAAAAAGCATGTGTTAAAACTGTGGCACTCATAGTAACAGCTTCATGGTGAGTACCGGCACCTTTTTTTTCTAGAAGAAAAAGCACTGCTTATTTGATATTTAGATTAATGCCCTACTCCTCAGTCTGCTGCAAATTTATCTCAGGGAGATAGTATAAATATGTTTTTTTGGTTGGCATTGGATCTATTTTTTTATTCAGCAGAGAATAAATTTCTTCCTTGGTTCAGAATATAAGAAAAACAACAACAATTATCTTTTCTTATGTGATCATCAAAAATGCAAAATTAACAATGCAATTCCATATATGTCTACTCAGAAGTAAATCCCAGTAGTACAGTGGGGCTTACTTCCTGGAAAGTTGTACAGGGTCATGCCCACAGCATACATTCAACACGCATTTAATGCAGCGTGGCTTCCCCCAAAGGATCGTGGGAATTGTAGTTTATTCCTCACACAGCCACACTTTCCAGCACCATCGACAAACTACAGTTCCCGTGATTTTGAGGTGGATGCCATGTGCTTTAAATGCATAGGGTGGATTGTATCTTTAATCATATTGAGCATCCACTTGATAAATTTTATACTTTTATACTGGCTTTTTTCTCACTCCCTAAATTAGGAACGTTTTTCACTCTTAGGGTGCACATTCCCACATCCCAGGAATAGCATGGCAGTGGTAGGTGGAGCCAGAGTAAACAAGAGGATGGAGCAATGGGTGTGTTCGTCAGTGGCGTAGCGTGGGGGGTGCAGGGGGGGCCGGCTGCACCGGGCGCAACATCTGGGGGTTAGGGTTAGGGGGCGCAAATCCACGGGTTAGGCGCAAATCCACGGGTTAGGGGGCGCAAATCCACGGGTTAGGGGGCACAAATTACTTGCCTTGCCCCGGGTGCTGACAACCCACGCTACGCCACTGGTGTTCGTTCAGTAAGCTGTATTCCGGGCACACAAAAGTTGGAGTTTTCTGAATATACACAGCCCAACATTCCTGCATAGATACCTGGACTAACAGAAAACTGATTGAGAATGGAACAGTGGTTGTAGGCCTCTTATTAACCAGATGCCCTCTTGCCATCCACAGCTGGGAAACAATAAAGCCCAAAAGTACAACTGTGAGTCAAACACCTCCGCACATCGTCATCTCCCCAGAGGCAAGCCCAAAGAGGTAAGAACCTCCTAATTCATTTTTGCTGGCACTCAATCAGAAATCTATCCTGTTTTGTGTGAATTCTTTGAGAGATTGCATGAAAAGTTCACATTAAAATTGTACATGCTGTTAAATGCATCACTGTATGTGTTATTATTGCATGTATTTTTGTATGCATTTCCACAAAACTGTTTCAATGAGCATTTTTTGAGCATTTTAACTGCAGCAAAAACTGGGCCAAATAAAACCCTACTTCCAAGTATGGAAATCACCATTAGTCACGTTTGACAGTCTGTCTGGCCAAATGTCCTCACAAAGGTTCATTGGACTTTCCTTAGCAGGCCCACCTCTCATTATCGAACCAGAGATGCTTTCTCTACACCTGAGACTTATCTTCAGTCCATGGCTGGAGAACACCTGCGTGACATAGATGTTGGCTCCCCAAGGTAAAGGGCGGCATGGCTAAAACTTTGGAGGTCTAAAGATAATGTAAAATAGTGGCTTCATTTTAGATGATAATAATTAATTTGCTTGTTGCATTTTTATCACACCATCCTCCAAGACGGTTAGGGTATTCTGTGCGATATGTCTCTCCCTTCCACCAGCTTGTGATATCTAGACTTTATTTATTTATTTGCAGTATTTATGGCCTGCTCCTCAATAAATATTTTCAATCTAAGAGCAGGGAACAAAGTTAATGAAATAAAGAGAGGAAAAACCAAGTATACCAAAAATTTTAAAAGATTACAGGTTCAATGAACAACAATTTAACAATTCTGTCATAAGGTGAACAAGGTTTAAAACTACAATAACAAAAATTAAAATTCCCAATTTAACCAAATACTTAGGTAAAAGCAAACACAAGGCATTCAAGCAGATTTAAATAGAATAAATAACCTGTGGTTTTAGCAATAGTTCCCACTCTGTTGTTCACTTACAGCAGCCCACTCAGTCCTGCTCTCTCTCACACACAAAGACACTCTCACATTCTGTGCCAACGGACTCTGTGGCTTTTAAGTAACTTAACCCCTTTTCTTCCCCCCACTCCAATCCATCCAGGCTCTCATCCTGAGTGGTATGAATTGGTGCCCACAACCATCCACAGCAAGAAACCCCACTACCAACAGAGAAAACACACATGCACAAAAAGAAAGCAGGTGGCAATGTTGGCACATTGCTGCTGTTTCTCTGCCAGCTTTCCCAGTCCTGGGGAGACTCATGGGTTCAAGGGCAGTAGCACAGCCCAGGGGGAGATGTGCAGGTACATTGGCTGGTGTCCATGCTCCGGCCCCCTCATTCCTTTCCTGTCCAGCCAGCACAAAGACTGTTCAGGGACTTCCAAGCTACCCCCTTCCCTTCTCACATTTGCCATTCCAAATATGTATGGGCCATCTCTTCATTTTAGTGGGATATGGGTGAAATTATTTGAATATTTTGATTACTGAACATATGAATATTTTTGACAGTGGTCACATGGGTATCCTGTGGGGGGATATCCTTCCTCCTGCAATTTAATTTTAATTTTAAAAGCTTCTAGCATTTGTAGAATGAGACAAAAGGTACAGGCACTATTTTTCACATTTTTGCTGAAAAGCTAGCCTGCTCCCTCCTTTCACTTTTTGACTACATCCGCCCTGAAAAATGCCCAAGGAAACCCAAAAGAGGGTGGCATTTACAGTGGTGAAAAGGTGGGTAGTGGGGGCAGCTTCCTTGGGCGGGGGGATAGTTTTGTTGTTGCCTGTGGGAATGAAGCAGGAATGAAGCTCTGCTGCTGTGCTGTTGTTTTTTCTACGCACAAAGCTCCTGAACAGACTCCAGAGGTGGTGGCAAGACTTCTCCCTAAAAGTGGGTGGGGCAGGCATGGATTCTGCCACCACTCACCTCATTGCCACAGCATTTCAATTCAGTTTAATTAGAACTCTAGCATAGTAGTGACCTCCCATGGACAAGAATATTCACATAATTTCATTGTTGGCACCCCTGAAATCCCCTCCTTGCTCTGTCCCAAGGTCCTAAAATTAGCCTGCACTTGAAAAAAGGCACCATAATTGCAATTTCAGCAGCTGCCAATTCACCCCTAAGAATGTACATTGGAACACCTCACAGTATTCCAGTAGTTCATCAAGCTCAGTATTGTCTGCACTGATTGGCAGCAGCTCTTCAGGGTCCCTCCCAGACCTACCTGGTGGCGCCAGGAATTGAACCTGCAATCTTCTCAGATGCCCTACCACTGGCCTATACCCCTTCCCTACTCTCCTAGGTAGGTTAAAGCTGAATCTGGCCCAATTTCACTTACTGGATTTCATGTGCAGCAATGGACCTGGGTCTTCTAAGTCTAGCCCTCTAGGTCTGACACTCAATCCCCTACAACATGCTATATCTATGCCCAGGGTCACCAAATGAACTTCCTAAGCTTAATGAAGATTTAAACTGGGTCTTCCCCGTTCCCTTTTTTCCCTGGGAAGTTAATGCTGGGAAATGAGATGCATGAACACACACGAAAATCCTGCTGGATCAGGCCAAAAGCCCGTTTAGTCCAGCATCCTGCTCTCAAAGTGGCCACTCTGATGCTTGTGTGAAGCCCAGCAGCATGAGACAAGTGCAATAGCACTCTCTCCCCCACTTGTGTTCCCCAGCAACCGGCATTCAGTGGCAGCATTCCGCCTTTGATACTGGAGGCAGAATATACTGTTGTCATGCTCAGCAGCCATTGACAATCCGTGTTGCTTCATGCGTAACAAAAATTCGCTGGATGTTTTCTTGGCAGATCTGCCCAGGCTCACAAAGAGGGAAGCTCCACCAGGGAGCCCGAGTTCACGAGTCACAGAATTCACACAGATTTTGTGTGAACATGGAAGGGGAAAGTGGGGTGCAAACTCAACAACAACAACAACAATATTTATACCCCACCTATCTGGCTGGGTTTCCCCAGCCACTTTGGGCGGCTTACAGCACATATAAAAACATAATAAAATATCAATCATTTAAAACTTCCCAATACAACTTCAGTAGGGCCCCCAATTGCATTCAAGCAGCACCTAAAGTGCTTCTGAAAAGATTTTAGAACAGCAACATGCTCCCTGCATATGGGCTTACAGTATAATAGTCACAATACAAATGAAAAAGGGGATGGAAGAGGAAAACCAGCAAATCCAGGCACTGAATATTCATCTAACACTGAACTGTATTTCTATCTCTGATAGGGCTGGCTCTTTCGATAGGGACAGCACCGATACTCCTTCTGGAGCAACATACAGTGTTCCCACCCACTTTGACAGCGATGGGGATGCTGGCTCAAAAAGGTACATAGGAAAAAGCAAAATTGTCATTTTGGCTATATTGTCATCAGCCTTCTCCCCAGAAGGTCAGAATCAGGTTTCAGCTATCTTAGGTAAAGAGTCCAATTTTAGGGAAATATTCCATATTCCCCCCTTGATGGGGGGACGGGACACCACATAATCTTGGAGGAATTGGCTATCATAATTAGGAATGGGGTTGGGAATTCAATTCAGTATGCTTTAAAAAGCAAGCCAACCTAATCTGAACTTCCCAAACCAGGGATGCATCTTCCTGATAATTTCTGCATTTTATATGATCTTTCACGTGACATAAAAGCCACTTGTGGAAATGCAGTAAAATCCACGGGGAACTTTAGTGCTCATATCTGTGTTAATTTCCTACAGGAAAAGAAATCTGTTTGCTACCTGCTAACCTGGAAAATTATGGGGGTTTTGATCTATACTTTCCCCATGATTGTCATGGATTGTGTCGCCATCTGACAAAATTTGGGGTGGTATTCTAGCATACAGTTATTTACTACCATTTTCATGGGTAAAATAATGGAGGAACAGAAGCACGCAATGTGGTCTGCTATTGTGTCTTACCATGCCCGGTGGTGTGAATGAAATTTAGCAAGATATGGTAGTATATCGATCAAACAGCTGCTTCTTGTCTATGGATTGTTATCTACAGGGAGGCCTGCTTGGCACCAGCTTGTCCTTGTTTCAGTGCCCAGCAATTCTTCCCTCCCACCCTGTGCATTTGGGCAGCACCAACGTTTGGATGTTTTTACTCTGGCTGTGTCTTGAATATGCTTATGTATTTTTATCACTGCATGTTATTATTGTTGCAAATTGCTTTGGGGAGTTTTTTTTTAGGGGAAGGGGTTATTTATAAATTCAAGAAGCCTAACCTCAGCTGAAGCAATGCTCAAGGATGATGGGAATTGTAGTCCACCAGCATTTGGAGGGCTACTGGTTCCCCATCACTGCACTGTGACTTCCAGAAAATTAATCAGAGATATGTTGTCCTAAAGCTTTGTAAGCCATGCTAAGAATTAGTGTCATTGGTCCTGCAGTAATTCATTGTGTTCATGTGGGTTAATTTAGGGTTGCCATATGTCCGGATTTTCTCGGACATATCCAGAATACTGCAGTCGGCAGCAGTGTCCGAGCAGAAATCAGCCAAATGCCTGGGAAAATCCAGACATATGGCAGCTCATACGTTCTGCATTTAATTCACATGATGCTCCCCCTAAAGAGTCCTAGGGACCATACTTTACTCTTCATTGTGCTACAATTCCCAGCACCCTTAACCAAATGCAGTTCCCTGGATTCTTTGCGAGAGCCATGTAGTTTAAATGTATAGTGTGAATGTAGCCTTTGTCTAATAGGAGCAAGGAGCACCTTCTGGCAATTTCATGGAGGGCAGTAGTTTTAGGATGGACTGGAATTGGCAGCTTACCCAGTCCCAGGATGGACGGTGGTTGCGGCCTGTCGCGGAGGGCCTCGAGTCCCAGGGAGCAATGCTGGGCGAAGTGGCCAGCAGTTGGGGAATCCCAAGGCTGGCTGCTAGGAGTGGCGGGTGTTCCTGCCATCTGGTTATTTGAATTCTGGCCTATCCGGCCAGGCTGAGTGGGCAGGGCTTGTAAGAGGACCAGAGTGGCGCAAGCTTCTCTCCTGTCTGCCCCTAGTCTACAGAAATCCTGGCTGTGCCCACACTTGGGACTGCAGTCAGGTGAAGAACAACCCTCCCTCTCTCCACCCCATTTAGTGATACTGTGGGTTTTGTATGCCAACCTTCCTTCCTTCCCAGGGCACTGTGCTTACTGGCTTTCCTGTGGTTCAGTAATGGTTGCCGTTTCAGGAGCTAGGAAGCAATTTGCCTGCAAACAGATTGGCCCTGTTTGCAGGTTTAGCCTTCCCCATAGCAATAGTTGCAACTTGGCTCGATGAGGCATTAGGTGGAATCCTTTTAGTCTAACATCAGGCCAGGGGTGAAGTGGTGCATCACCCCTACCTCAAAACTGTGCAATCACAAAGTAGCCCGTTAAAGGAAGCTAGGTGGAAGTTTCTGTCCAAAAGCCAAGGCATGGGGCAGATGGGCCCTAGAGCTTCCTTTAGCAGCCTGGGATGGCCTTCCATGTAGACCTGCATCTTGTGGAGAACTCATTAACCCCAGGCTCGACCCTGTCATATGTCAGCCCTTTACCTGGAGGCTGAGATAATATACATCCAGTATCTGAGTCAAATCCTACCTACACCTGGAATCAATAAAGTCGTGGCCAATTTTAAATCCGAGAACATTGTCTCGTCCAGTTTGTTCACCTTCTAAGGCTAGGCCTTGCTCCCTGGGGAGGTGTCACTGCAAGTGGGTCCGCAACCGTCTCCTTTCTTCTTGCAGATCTTTCTCTGACTTTGAGAAGAAGGCTGTGCAAGAGATGGCATATGAGAGTCCAAGTGACACAGAATACAAAAAGGTGGAAGCTCATCTGGCAAAGTAAGGAGGCAGACAACAGAAGGTTCCACCTTTGCTACTTGATATGGTCGGGGCAAAAGTCAGATGCGCTGCTTTCTTTAAAACTTTTCACAGAAGCAGTGAGAGGAGGACCTTGTCAAACCTTCCCTTTGTTGAAGATATTTTGCAGCTCCACTGTCTCTAGGATACCAATGGCATTTTTCACCTGTGCCTTTGTTCCTTAAAAGCAACTCTTGCTTCTGTAATCTATATATAAGTGGGTTCCTGCAGCACTTTGTTGCAGTGTGGAGTGTTTATCTCCAGCGTTCGAACCACAACTTTCCATTCCCTCTCCTACTTTGTTTTCCAGCTTTTCTCCAAAACTGTCAATCACTATTCGATGCTTACTGAGCATGCTCAGTTTCCATTATTTATTTATACTTAGGCTACAGCCCTAATCCCTGGCAAACAATAGCAGGGCTTGATGGAGTGGTACAGCCACAGCCCTGCCACACACTAGGCAGAGCAGAAGGTGTGGTGGAGGGAGAGAGGAAGGAAGCCCCTTTGCTGCATGACAACCTAGGATTGAAAAGCAAACCAAACCCAGATCAAGTGATAGCATTGCTCATGGCAGTTCAGGGGGCTGGATTGCTCTCCCATTTATTTCAGATATTCCTTTTCCAGTCTTCATTGCCAGATTTACATTAAAATCAAATACACATTAAAACAAAGCAGACAGGAAAATATACAAACTGTCATACAACCAGCAGAGATAAACTACTGTGGCAGTCCTATGGGAAGCTTGCAAACAAGACCAGAGCTCACCCCACCTGTGATTCCCAACAACTGGTATGAGAGGTATATTGCATCTGTATTCTTTTTTTAATGGACAAGATTTGCAAATGTTACTGTCTTTCGTCGGTCAGATCTGGTTCATGGTCCAGTGAAAGCAGCCTTAGTACTGGCATCCAAGGTGAACTCCCAAGAGCTGCCAAAAGGGATGAGTCAGAGCTGGAAAGTGCAAGGTGAGTGCATGGTTCAAGAGCTGTTCTTGCTGTGATGGAGTATCACTCTGTGAAAAGGACATGCCTTGCTCACAGAATGCTCTCGGAGGGTCCTCTCCCTGATGGAACTCAAGCAAGTAGCATCAGTTTCTTATCAGGAGCAAACTTCACTGGGTCTACTGGGGTCTCCACCACTGCCTGCATATTTCCTCTGTTGAAGGGGAAATAAATGGGTCTTTTGGGCAGGAAAAGGAAGGAGGAATAATGGAGATCCTTCCCCCCTTTGTAATTAAATGTGAACTTGCAAAATTCACACTTCCCAAATCAATACACAAACCAAAGCCAAACTATCCTTCAAAACTTTGCACTTCTCTGAATTGTGTGATGCAGTTATCCCAGCAAAGAGCCCGTACACAAAAGTGTATATGAATGAAAAGTACATGGGGGGATGCATATGCTTGTGAAAACAATGTACATAGATGCATTCTGTTTGGGGGAACTTGCTTGCAAAAATGCATAAAGGTAAAGGTACCCCCTGCCCGTACGGGCCAGTCGTGTCCGACTCTGGGGTTGCATGCTCATCTCGCTTAAGAGGCCGGGAGCCAGCGCTATCCGAAGACACTTCCGGGTCACGTGGCCAGCGTGATGAAGCTGCTCTGGCAAGCCAGCACTAGCATAGCGCACGGAAACGTCGTTTACCTTCCCGCTATAAAGCGGTACCTATTTATCTACTTGCACTTAAGGGTGCTTTCGAACTGCTAGGTGGGCAGGAGCTGGGACCAAATGGCGGGAGCTCACCCCGCCGCGGGGATTCGAACCATATACTAAAATGCATATACTAGGCAAAATTGCATACCAAAATTATGCGACAATTATGAATTTTCATGCAGACTGTAGAAATAAATAAAAGCACAAATGTTTGCAGAAATGTGCCAAACTGAATTTAATATTTGGAAAAAACAGAAAAGGAGAGAAATGGAAATGGACATATTTATCCTGTCTCAGTGGCGTAGCGTGGGTTGTCAGCACCCGGGGCAAGGCAAGTAATTTGCGCCCCCTAACCCGGTAGGGGCAGAGAGCTGCGAGCGCGAGCGCGCGCCCCCAGATGCTGCGCCCGGTGCGGCCGGCCCCCCCTGCACCCCCCACACTACGCCACTGTCGTGTCTTAGAAGGGAGAAAGCTGTGGCAGTGCTTGCAGTTTTGAAGTGAACAATCTTCTCTCTATGTTTTCCACAGTACAGTGGCACCTTGGTTCTCAAACTTAATCCGTTCCAGAAGTCCATTCCAAAACCGAGGTGCGCTTTCTCATAGAAAGTAATGCAAAACGAATTAATTCATTCCAGAATTTTAAAAATAACCCCTAAAACAGCAATTTGACATGACTTTTACTATCTAATGAGACCATTGATCCATAAAATGAAAGCAATAAACAATGTACTGCAGTCACACAATCAATCCATCAGTAGCTGAACTGGGTTCCACGCAGTCACAAAAACAAAACAAAAAGATCCACAAAAACAAAAACGTGAAATAAATAGCAAAAACAGACAGACCTCAGCGTAACACTCAAAATGGGAGTGTGGCACTCAAATCGGAAGCGTAGCACTTAAAACAAGAAGTGTGGCACTCAAAACGGAGCATGTTTGGCTTCCAAAAAAAAAGTTTGCAAAGTGGAACACTTACTTCCGGGTTTGCAGTGTTGGGTTCCAAGTTGTTTGAGTACCAAGGCGTTTGAGAACTAAGGTACCACTGTATGCTATGTGCAAGGTCCCACTTGTTTCCAACTTGCTCACAAGGATTTGAGCAGGGATTGTTTTTCTGACCATCTCTGCCCAAATGCTCACAGCAATGGAAAGTTGGAAAGCATGGTTTGCGTACACATACATATGATTATATCCCCTCCATTTCCCTGGCAGGTCCAGTTCTCTCTCTACAGAGAGTGGCGTTGCCACTCCAGAAAGCCAACAAGGAGAGCATGGGACAGATTCGGACACATCAGGGTAAGGAAACATGGAAGGCTGCAGTGTCTGCAGAGTTCCCCTTCCTCACTGATCTCATAGTTTCATGCTTGAGCTGTGGCCTGGGAAGATGCTGCATTACCAGAGAGCCTGTAGCTCTCCAGATGTCAATGGACTCCAGTTCCCAACAGAAACATATAGAGTCCCAGGTTGAAATCTTGTCTCTACCATAAACTGACTTAGGTAGCCTTCAGCAAGCTACTCTCTCTTTCGCTTTCAACCTTGGCATCCACATCTGCAAAATAGGGAATAAGCATGCAAGGTGAGCCCTGTTAGATCAGGTCAAAGGCCCATCTAGTCTAGTTCTTACAGTGGCCAACCAGATGCCTGTGGGAATTACGCAAGTGGGATATGAATGCAATAGCACTCTGCCCACCTGAGCTTCCCAGCAACTGGTATTCAGAGGAGCAGTGGAGGGAGAACATCACCATTGTGGCCAGCAGGTACAGATAATCTTAACCTCTTTTAAAACCATTGAGTATTATTTACATTTCTACTACAGCAGGACTTACAGCAGGGAACCTATGACCCTCTAGTTGTTGTTAGATTACAGTTCCCATCACCCCCGGTCATTGGCCATGCTGACTGGGGCTGATGGAAGTTGGAATCCAGCAACACTCGGAGAGCCACAGGTTCCCCATCCCTGTTGTAAAAATATCATCCCCCCACCACCAGTGCACAGTAGGGTTGCCATTTCCACCTCCCTGCCTCTTATCCTGTTCTTTAAGAGCATCCTGCCATGAGAAAACAAAGCAAACAAAACTCTTTCTCCATTGTTTTATTGTTCCGCATGCACCTACTTGGTTTCTATGTCTGAGGCTGCTGTGAAATGGACAGGAGTAGGGCAGGGGCCAAGAAAAGGCAGGTAATGTGAGAGTCTCAGTTAATTAGTAAATTTACATAATGGGTCGCTGCTGCTGCTGCTGCTGCAAGCTTCTGATAGATTTTATCTCTCCACTGAAGAGGATGAATACTTGGATGAATAATTTTTATAACTTAGCCCACAACACTTCCCTAGCTGTGCATCCATAGAAGACAGCAAGCAGGAATTGCGTGCTCAGTGCACACCCTCTCACGAGTTACGTCAGCATGCAAAATTGTGGTTTATGCTGACGGCATGTTAAATTTGATGGGTTATTTCACCACAAACAGAGAAATGCCACATGCTGAGTATAAGCAACAGGAAGAGGTAGTAGAGCATCTGCTTTGCATGCAGAAGGTTCCACCGCTCTAGCAGTGAAGAGAGATGTTTTCAGGGCCTTCTCGAAAACCTGTGCCAAAGGGGGGCATGCATAAGTCATTCAGAAGGGAGTTCCGTGACTCTCTGTTGCACACATCAGCCTCATCAGCCATTCCAGTAGGCACACAAGTGGGGCCTTCAGTGCAGATCTTAGTGTACGGGCAAGGTCATGATGGTTAGGACAGTGAAACAAATATTCACCTGCTATGACTTCAGTTCAGTTGCCTCTTGTCTTTTCCATGTTTGGCAAAAGAGAAAGCAGTTGCTTCACTTTTTTCCCTTGTTATATGAAAGCTGCAAATCATTAATCTTCATCTTTCTAGATTCAGAATCTTGAATTCTTGAGTCCCTTCCCAAACATTCTGGCAGTTGATCTCATTTGTTCCTGTCTTGTTCCTGTGAATCCATTTAAATTTGTTTGTGTTATGAATTTTACACCTTTCTTAAAGCGGCAATCAAAACTGGGTGTAGTATTCGTATTTTTCAACTTGCCTGTCCTGTGGAACTGTGCTGTGGAACAAGTTTCTCTTGTTGCGTTATTTTCTTCTGGCATATTTACATAGTTGGGTCTTCTCATTTTATATTACTTCTTTGCTGCCAATCGTTTTTAAACCTAATCCTATTCTTCTTATTGTTTACAGTCCTCAGTTTTGTGGTACTAGCTAATTTGACAAACACGCTGACAGAAGAGGTTAATGAGAAATCGGAACATCACCTAATCTTAGACCGGCAATAAGCATATTGTGACCTATTGTGTGTTTTGTTAATCTGTTAGAAACCAAAACACAGGTCAGATTTTCAGTCAGAACGAGAGGAGGATATTAACTTCTTCATATGTTGTGTAGGACTGTGCCAAGGCCTTTATTTAGAATGTGAAATATCATGTTTATGGTGCATTATTTACCTTTCTACAGTCTTTTCATCCATCTTCCACTGAGTTCTCCAAATAGATGCTGGTAACTCTGAAAGTTCCTCATCTAGTTCTTTCAGCATCCATGGGTATACCTTTGCATCCTGCTGATCTGAATTTATTTCAAATAGCCAAATATTCCAGAATGGCAATCTGGTTTAGAAAAAAACCAAAACATGTCTACTGAACAAACTTCATTAGATTTGATATTTTGGCTATTTGTTTTTATTCTCATTAAGCTTTCATCATTCTTTAGCTCCAAATCCAGCTAAAGTTAGTCCCAACAGTTCCATTAAAAGCAAGGGGGATTCGTTGGGACTAACTTGTTCTATTTTTTCTATAGGATTTAGCTGATCTGGTGGCTTAAAAAAAACGGTGGTGCAGTTTATCTTTCTGGCACTTTCCCTTATTTTTCAGACTGGTTAAAATTTCCTATCTTTATCACTTGGATGTGAGATCTATTGATTTCTGCTTTGGATTGCTGCCTTCTTTGTCCTTGACTCTTCCTCCTCCTCCTCAGCAATAAAATAGTTTGCAATTTTGCAAACTATTTCACATTGTTAGCACCACCAGATGTTGTGGGCTTCCTTTTCCTCCAGCTGCTTTCCATCTGGATAAATTTATCCACCGTTATATGCCAGGACTTGCAAACCATCTTGCTGTCCCCTCAGCTTTGGACAGAGGAGACAACATTCTTTCTTGTAAATCAAACATGGTGCTGAGATTCTCCATGTTTTATGGATTAACAACTCCAATAGTTAATCATGGCAGATAGGCAACAGAGTCATCCTCTGAGAGATCTTGCTATGATGACAATTAGGATTTCTTTCAGTCTCTCCAGGGGGGTTATTTTGGGCATGTCAGAGACAAGTCATAAGATGCCAACCTATATGGACAACCCCAGTGTGTTGGAGAGAGGTCACAGGAGATCGTCATATCTGGATTGCCAACCCAACAATACCATCAGATCAGAGACTAGGCATGGGATGTCATCATATCTGAGCAACCAGCCATCCAATGCCAGAAAGTTGGAGATCAGTCATGAGATAACATCATACCTGAACAACCAAGCATTCAACAGTGGAAGGTAAAGAGGCTTTGAACAGTCCAAAAGACCTAAGTAAGAAATCCATAGAGAACAGTAGAGTGAAAGCTGTGTGGGAATTGGACCTGAGAATCTTATAACCTGGCTCAGATCAGTTGGATTCTTGTCTGTATAGTAAAAAGAGTCTTCAGAAGTCAGTGGAAGCAGTAACTTATGAATCATCACAACCACATAACATGATAGAGGCAGGATATGCAAGAACACCAGTGGTGATGGCTTCAGAATAGTAGGGAGGAAAAATCAGCTCTCAGTTGCCATGGATAGCATTATCGCAATAGGCATCACCATTATCCTAACCTTGCTGATCCCATGCTTGTGTGCAATCCTGTTCAACCCTCTGCGAGCAAAACAGTGGTTTAGCTGAACTTCTTCTTATCCCTGCAGCATGCTTGTCCTGCAGAACATTTTGAAATATGTGGCTGACGTAGTTACTTCTCATGCCAGAATTCTATGCACTAATAGCAAACTCATTCTTCAAGTATCCATCTTTGTCCATCCAAAATGGTACAGTCTGTGTACAAGACAGAGAACGTAAGAATAGCTCAGCTGGGTGAAGCCAATGGCCCATCTAGTCCACTCTGGTCTTACACTGGCGCATCAGATGTCTGTGGGAAGCCCACAAGCAAGGCCTGAGGGCAGTAGCCATCATTGTTAGTTCTAGGCTTGAGGGAACATCAAGGTTTATAGAAGTACAATAAATCCTCTAATGTAGGAGTGAGGTAATCCAAAATGGGCAAATGGGGACTTAGCATGTTCAGTGATCATGGAATACTGGATGGTTTGTTAGGGGAAAAGAACGGGAAATTGTGAGAGTGGGAAGTAGTGTCCTGGAAAAGGACATGGCTGGCTTCCAGGAGCATTATGCAGTGCCATATTTTGTTGGTGGTGACTATTATCAGAGAAACATGTTCACGAACTGAGCTTAATGTGCTTTAGAAGCACAAAGCGAAAGGCAAAGCATATTTTACTGGAACAACTAAAGGTTAATCCAAAAGGAACAGGGGCATCTGCATAATGAATAAAAATGTATATGTATGGATCAAAACAAGGGCCTTAATTTCTTTAAAATGTAGGAATGGGTGTTTTTAATAATGCACATGTACTTTGATAGCTCTCTTTGGTTATTTAGAGACAACCCATAAAAGGTGTCATCTCATTTGTTCTTACATTTCTTGCTGTTTTGCTAACACTGATATATCTGTTTCTTCCCAGTATGTCCTACTACCCCTTCAGAGATGGCCCAATAATTGGCTCCCCAAGGAGCCACAGGGTGCCTTTCTATAAGGACATCTGTGACACAGATATCAGAAGGTAAAGATGAGGTGGTTAAACAGGTTGTTATTCACCCATAACAACCTGCCAAAGCTTTAAATTTATGGTTGCTGGCACAGATATTTGGCCCTAGTTTGTTCATAGTGCTGGGAACTGTATCTCCATGAGGTTCCCTGTATCTACAGTTCCCAGGATTCTTTGTGGGAAGCCATGTGCTTTAAATTTATGTTGTGGAGGTGACCGGTGCTGATGTTTCTTGGACTCTCTACACCTAGCCCTTGTACCAAACATTCATTAATGGCTGCTCAGGCAATGAGGGGATACAGCAGGGATGCCACTCTGAATGTCTACCCTTCTCTAACACATGTCCCTGAGCTGACATCTAATTAGATGTGCTGCTTATCTAATTTCCTTTCCCTTGACAGGAATTCAGATGAGAGGGCTGCGGCAGCTTCCTCTCGGCTTAAGAATCCTTCGGTCTCTGGTTATGACTCAGACCCCACCACATCAAGGTAAAAAGTGGAGGTCAAGAGGAAGCTAGTTTTCATGGCTACTCACTCCCACAAGTCATTGTACACTGCCTGTGACATTAATACAGTGACAGAACTGCTTAGTGGTTCCCAGAATGTGGCCTTCATTTCAGCACTTCCAGAATCTCGCCTTCATCTCTATGTTCTAAGGAGATCAGGATATTATACAAGTTCCCCTTTCTCCTACACTGATTTGGCACTACAACCCTGTCAGGGAGATTAGACTGAGGACTCAGCTACTTTGGTAAAGAGTCCCATTTTTCACCAATGGGATTTCCCTGTATGAAGTCTACAACGTGTTTAATTGAATCACTTTTTTGATGTGTCTAGATCCAGCCTGAGAGAGGTCATGGCTAGCCCAGAGTCACCTGAGAAGGGCTCATGAGGAGCTTGCACTGGCTATCTTCACCCTTCAAACAGCCCTCCACCAGCCATAATATGGCACTGTGGAGGAGTCCAGCATGCATGAGTCTATGTGGTGCAGAGGTTAGAGTACTGGACTGAGATCCGGGAGATCGGGGTTCAAATCCCTACTCACCCTTGAAACTCACTGGGTGGACTTCAGCCAGCCACATCCTCTCAACCTAACCTAGCTCACAGGGTAGTTGTGAGGACAAAATGGGGAGAAACATGTATGCCACCTTGAGTTCCTTGGAGGAGAGGCAGGCTATAGGTTTAACAACAGTAGTAATAATAGTAGTAGTAGTAGTAGTAGTAGTAGTAGTAGTATTCATCGGTAGCCATATATGGCCCCTTTGCACTGCCACCAAACGTACAGCAAGGCTGCTGCATGCATCATCAGCAAGGACAGGCAAGGGTTATTCATTTCAACCTCATGTGCCTTTCACACATGCTTTCAAACCATGAGGGGATTCATTGGAACACCCCTCTAGTGACCTTCATGGCTTAGCTAGGGATCTGAATGTGGCTGTTCCTGCTCCTTGTTTGGCACTCTCTAAACCAGTGGTGTCCAAACTTTTTTCAAAGAGGGCCAGATTTGATGAAATGAAGGGCCATGGGGGCCAACCAAAGTTGTTGACCTTTTTTTTGGATTGAAGTTGGAAATTGTTGAGCTTTTTTTAGGATTTTACCCCAAGAAATACTACCACAGGGGCCGGATTAACACAACCAGCAGGCTAGATTAGGTCACCAAAATGGACTTTGGACATGCCTGCTCGAAACACTATACATCACAGACTCTTATACTGTCTTATCTGAAGTAAACTTTGTTATTCTACTTCTACAAATATTTATACTCCACTTCCGCCTTGAGGTGGTTTACAGATGGAACCCGCCCCCCTGCTAAAACATAGAAAAAAATATCATTAAAAACAATTAAAAATGGATAGAAATAATATAATATAGATAGATAGATGATAGATAGACAGATGATTGACTGATAGATGATAGATAGATAGATAGATGATAGATTAGATAGATGATAGATGAGATAGATGATAGATAGATGATAGATGATATAGATAGATGATAGATATTGTTGTTTAGTCGTTTAGTCGTGTCCGACTCTTCGTGACCCCATGGACCAGAGCATGCCAGGCATGCGTAGATAGACAGATGTATAAAACAACCTGTTCAAAATCTGTTTCTTGCCATTTTTAGCAAAGGCCTTCTCTTCGTGAAGCAATCAGTCAACAGCACGGAGTTGTCATCCTCACCACGTTACAATAGGTAAGGGAACGAAATATGGAGTGGATGGGTGCATCTATGATTGCCTCTGCAGCATGTAAACCTATATCATTTTTATGTATGGATAAATCTGTGTGTAAAACGTTTTGCTAGTTTGTCTTTGGCTACTTTGGCTCTGATGACCCAAAAAATGGTCCCACACATGCAGAAGATGCCTCAGATAGCTCCCCCAAATTTGATGATGTAGTAGATGAGAAAAGGCATGGATATAGGAGGGGATGAAGCAAAGAGTTGCTTTGGAGAGCTAGCATCTATGTGGGAAATCAGAAATATCTCTGACTTCCCCTGGATGTTTCCAAATTAGAGCCTTCCTTGGAATTACCATCCTTTGTTCACTCACTTTCAGCAGAGCATCTAGACAATATCAGTGTTAGGCCATTGCAGACCAGTGCTTTCTGTATTGTTCACCAGTGCTTTTTCAGTTCTGATTTATGATATTTTATGTTTGGGTGCAATAAGATGCAAGCCTTATTGCACTAACCCAGCCAGCGTCAACAGGAAAAGTTGCTGTTGAGGCTTTAGGGGGCTCCTTTGCCTTTAATTAAAGGTTCCCGGTTTGCCAGTCTTTATCCTATCCTGGGAGACTAGAAATGAATTACCCTTGAAAAGCTTCTCTTAATTGGCTCAGTGTCCTGTCCTACAGGGGGACAGCTTTAAATAATGACTTCCACTCTTGTTCCCTTTTCTTTCCTATTTAGTAAAATAGTAGGACACTGAAGAATTAAGAAAGGCTATTGCATGAGGCAGTTAGTAATCTTTCTGCTGTGGTCAACAGAGAATTTCCAACAGGAAACCTTTTTATTAATGTTAGAGGGACCTTTCACTGAAGGTGGCTATATTTGTGAGTAAACATTATAGAACAGCATTGCAATAAAGGTTGCGTGGGATATCCATTTTAATTCAAAATGGAAAAGCCTCCAGGACATTGGGTACTCCAGCATAAAAGCAACCTCTCTCAGCCTGCCATAATCTCTCAGTGTTGCTCCTTGCAATCTATAAATATTTGTGTATTTAAATGATCCTCCTTGTATGCAATTTGATTGCAAAGTCACTTGAGTAACACAGATAGGGTCCAGAGAGAGAGAAAATCCTGATCACACTTTAATGAGGAAAACTGAACGAAAACAGGCTATACTTTAAGGAAAAAAGAACAGAGAGGTTTGTACATAGCAGGCAGACATTCAACCAAGCCTACAGAGGAAAAGCTCCCTCAGAACTACACAGCCAATCAGGGCATGTGCTACCTCAGCAAATATCATGCCATTCTGCCTACTTGCTAAGTAACACCTCCACCTGTCCCCCTTCTTGGTTTAACACTAAAATAATTAACCCTTAAGTTGTACATGTAATGTTGTACATGTAATGATCTATTCTTACCTTCATCCCCCAGTCGCAGCCTGGCTGATTTGTCTGAACTGGAGAGGACAAGCTATAGCAGTGCCAGCTTTCTGAATAGCAGCCCCCCGAAAAGGTAGGACCGTTTGTCAACCTGGAAAGCTTCATTATAACAAATAATTACAATGTCCAAGAGATAATTCCTACAAAGGGACAACATTACATACTTTGGAACTAAGGGGCAATTTTTTAAAAAGGTTTTGATATAAGGAGCCTATTGGGTTGCTCACACAAAGTTATTTCCCTCTTTTTTCCTCATGCATTTTTTTCTTCTTTCTTTCACTAGATTTAGATTTTTAAAAAACTTTTGCACAAAATTGGAAAAGCAGGAAATCTGGGGAAACGCAAGATGTTGTTTAGATGTAGAGGCTATAAGTTCCATGGCCTTGGGTAGGGAAGGCAAGAAAAAATACAGCATTGTGGACAACTGAGCATCATATCTCCTGATGTTTGTTTTTGTTCATTTAAATCAGTCAAGAGCAGTGACACTTGATGGGCAAGTTGGTGGTGGTTAACCCATTCCCCTTATATGCATTCCTAAGTCCTCCTCCTCCTTTACTTCAGGCCAACTGAAGACATCTGCACTTATTGTGGCCGTGAGATCCGCAACTGTGCTAAGATAACTATTGAGAACCTCAGAATCTGCTGCCATGAGTACTGCTTCCGGGTAGGTCCCTCTTTTTGCCACAAGTCATGCGTATCTATATGGCAAGGGGGAAAATGGGGAGGTTATATCATTTGGGAACCACCTCACACTTATTAATCGGAAACCTTTGGAAACAATAGTACACAAGTATCAAGATGCCTTATTTCATCACACCAAGACCAGGCCCAAAAGTAGGGTATTGGTTACACAATTTATTATCTTCTATGAGTCCCTGGGCTCTGTCAGTATCTGGTACAGTTTGGCAGCCCCAGACAGAAGAGAAGGACGAGGAAGGAGAAAGAGCAGCTGGAAGTTGAAAGCTCGGCAACCGGGGTGGAGGAGAGAGAAGGGAGGACCTTCCTGTGTAAGATGGGGAAGCAGATCTTCCAGCTGTCTCCACCATCCCTCCTGCAGATGGTAATTCAAGGAAATTTAGCATTCGGTGTGTTTCAGAATCTTCACAAGATTCTTTCTGTTCTTTGTGTGGCTGTATAACTGATGTGCAATATTTGAAAATATTAAGATGTGTGAATAAATATCTTCTTTTGTATGCTGCCACCCTACCAGTGTGGGATTCTTCTGTATAGATCCTTCTTCTTTTTTTTGCATATTTCAATTGCAGCTATTTCTTCTTTCTCTCTCCACAGTGTGGGATTTGTCACAAGCCAATGGGAGATCTCCTGGATAAAATCTTCATTCACCGGGACATTGTCCACTGTGATAAGTGCTACGAGAGGCTCTTCTAAGTGAGTGGGTCCTTTCCTCTGAAGCATTAAAATGAGATGGAGAGGTAGAGGACAGGAGGAGGGAAATACAGTAGTATAGTATACAGCATTGATCTTCAACCTTGGTTCCCTTGATAATGTTGGACTATAACTCCCATCATCCCTTTCCATTGGCTAATCTGGCTGGGGCCGGTAGGAGTTGGAGCATCTGGAATGAGACCCATGGTTGAAAAAACACTGAGGCAGAGGCTAAATACCGAAACAGAAATAGTGCTGATTATATCTACCTATCTATAACTTTTAACTAGTGCTGTACACACGTGGTCTGTATTGGAATTTTCCACCCTATCTACAGGCAGAGTAATTTAGGGGACATTTCACTGAATTTCATTAGGAGAAGGAAAAATTGTCCAACGGTTTCTTTCCCTTCTTCTTTTTATTCAAAGTTTTTTTTTGAAATTTGCAGGGAGGATACATCCCACCCTGCAAAAAAACCCAAAAACAAAACAAAACAAAAACCAATCACCCCCCAGGATACAGTAAATTCTCCAACAGTTTCTTACAGAGCAGACCTCACTGTAAGTGGTAGCAATAGCACAGCTTCTCCCTCCTGCAAACACACACCCATGGCTTAGCAGCAGCAGGATCAACTGTATTGGCAGTCAGGTCACCATTTCGCACCCTTCACAGTGCCCTGGCCTTAGCTGCATTTTGAAGCATTGTGGGAATTAAATGGCAGCCAACACACACACACATACACACACGTTTTAAAAAATGGAGTAAAAATGGCAGAATATTATTTTTTGTGTGAGGTGGGTGCGGGAATGGGAATTTTCTTTTCTTTTCTCTTTTCGCCTCAGCTTAACTTTAAATTCAGTGGGTTGTTTTACTTGGGAATGGCTTTGTGAAGTTAATGGACCTAAGTCAGTCATAGCCATTCATTTCAATGGGCCTACTCTTAGTATGATTAACATTGGATACATTCCCTGTCCCTGACATCAGCAACATAGGGATAATAATGTCCTGCATTGTCGGATGTTACAGGTAAGGAATGCGAGATACTTTCAACACTGTTAAGGCATTCCAGGAATGCTAATGATATGTTTTGTCGTTGTCATTGTAACTGCTGTAATTATGTACTAATAATATGCTTGGCACCGATGATGCAGGCACAGTGCGGCTGCGATTCATAATGTAGCTGGATCTGGATCACATAAACTACTTATTACTAGTCCCTTTCCTTCAGGGAAATCAGGATAGTATACGTGATCCTTTTCTCTCTTGCCCATTTTATCCTCAGGTGAGGTGAATTAAGCTGAGTGTATGTAACTGGGCCATAGTCACCCAGTAAGCTCCATGGCTGAGTGGAAGGATTTGAACCCTGGTCTCGCCAGTCTTTGTCTGCCCTGCTAATATCTCCTCCCTCCAGGAGGTAGGGCCATAGCTCACTGGTAGCTCACATTGCAGTTAGAAGGTCCAGGTTCAATCCTCAGCATCTCTAGGTAGGACTGGGAATGTCTCCCTGCCTGAAACCTTGGAGAGCCATTGCTAGCCAAGGGGGACAATACTGAGAGCTCAGCCATGCTTCCACTTCTTACATGCCTGAAAAAGCATTGCCCTACTCCTTCCCCAGGGAAAACTCACTCTGTAGTGCTGAATCAGAGTAAACGTCAATGCAGAGGAAACACAAATTTGATCCAGCTAAACGCTAAAAAGCTGTTTTCCCTGGGGGAAAGCAGTGGAAGAAGAGGAAGTGTGGATGAGGCCTGAGTTAGATGGACTAACTGTCTAACTCAGGATAAGGCAGCTTCCCTCATTCCTATGGCTGCTCTGTTGTAGCAGCCAATATGGTTGTCAGTCTCTCTCTCCCCCCCCCCCCCATCTTTGGCTATTGACTGGCAGCAGCAGCAGCAACTCAATTCTGCAGTAGTTGCCTGTATGCGGTGGTATATTGTCACTGTGCTGTTTTGCACCACTTGCTGCTGCTGCTTCTCCTCCTCCTCCTCCTCCTCCTCCTTCTTTTGCAGAGTGCCACTGCTTTGCTGTGTATATTGCCTAACCAGTTCATTATCGTCCATTCATTCTCCAATTTTCTCTTAGATTTCCATCGGCTGGAAGAGCCTAACCGAAGAGAAGACCGTAGCCCACGTGGGCCAGGATGATTTGACTGCCTTCTGACCAGCAAACATCTGTTCTTCCTCTGCTCTTACGTTACTCTTCTTTAGCCACCTTTTCCTAGGGAAAGCAATTCACACTCACTCATTTAATTTTACTACCCAGTAACAGGCAGGCAGGGAGGTCCAAAATAGGAACAAAAAGCCAGTGTCACCAGTCAAAGAAAAGAGTGTTGGGAAATTATAAACTGCTGAGCACCTCCAGATCATTTGTCTTTGAGAAGATTTGTTGGGACACATTTCATTCAGATAAACTCGTCCAAGTGCTAAACTGAATGAGATGCAGAGGGGGAGACATTGTCCCTATCTTCCAGAGACAGCTCTTATTTTCTGGTATTAATCTCTTTAAAAATCCTGTCTCTGGTGGCTAAGTTATACAATGTTACACCAGGCAATTGTCATTCTGCATGTTCCAATGCATTTTCCAATCAGTACTGGGGGGTGGTGGCAGGTTATTTTTTTTTGGGGGGTAGAGGATAGGAAGCAAGTTTGTTGCACGAGAGAGCTGAATCATATTTAATTGTGCTGCCTGAATTTGCTGATTTGTGATTGAATTCCACCTGAAAATAGTGACAGTCTGAAAACATCCTCTGTTTTGATTTTGGGGTGCTTTTAAACAAAATCAACATGGAGACGTGCACAGCTGGGAGGGTGGCCATATGTCCAAGAATGCAACTTTCTGTTTGAAGGACTGTCTGATCCAAGCTTAAAGGAAAAGTACTATAAGAAGGCAGATCTGCAGAAACCTTGAAGTAGCCCATCAACAGCACCTTGACAGCAGAACTGAGCAGGCACAGGTCACACCGTCTACCCCAATAGGCTATAATATTTCTATTATATTAATTCTTTCTAAATTTCTAGCTAGACATACAAATGAGCATGTGCAAATTGTATGCAAATCTGTGGCCTGTTCTTTTTGTGCATTTCCTCTTTTGGAGCTATGTGGAACTGGCCACCCTTGACACATACGGAATGGGTGTAGCTCAGTTCAAACATGCCTTATATGCATAACGTTGAACTCTGTCATTTCCAGGTGTTTTGTTTTTAAAGGATCATGAACAGCAGGTGATTGATAACATATCCCAAGATCCTGGACAAATACTGTCATGCAACACAGATATTTACTGAACTAAGAGGACCCATGTCCCCATTCATTATAGGACAGCTTCAAATATCCAGTAGCTTTTCTTCCATTCCACCAAAATTGCTTGTCTGGAAATGTTGCTGAATGTGTTTGAGTTGCATTGTAGCTAATCTGTAAATGCCCTCAGTTCTGTTGTGGGTTTCAATATGCTTAAGCTTTTTCTTCTTTTTTAAATACAAACTGCTCAACAGGTTATTCACAGGGTAAATGCATACAGATGTACAGCTGGCAGGCCTACACAATAGTGCATAATAGTGACTGCATGAAAGGCGTTCCCTTGTGTCATCATTTTTGGTGTGAGAATAGGGTTGTGTCCACATGAGTGTCCTTATTTGACTTGTGAAATATTGGGAGATGCAGTGGTATAGTTAGGTAATTTTAGATCAGGGTCACTGAAGTGTTGTCTTTGGATGTGAAAGTGCCTTTGATTCACCTGGGCCCACAAAGACTCTTAAGGTCCCCACTCGCTGCCTCCATCATCATGAAGTAGTGCGGGTGGTTGTCTTTCTCTCTCTCTGAAAGTACGTAGAATTGAAGGAGGAAGTGAGAAGATTGTTGATATTTGGGGATAAACTGACCAGAATGGGTGTCATTCATGGCAGTTACTAAAAAAATCCATATAGTAATGTGGATTTTTATTTTATTTTTTACAAGAGACATTGGGGTAGGAGTTGGAGAATAGTGTGAGGGGTGTGTGCCTGCCTGGTTGAGAGGCCTCCAGTAGAATATTAATGTTTGCTGTGGCTGCTAATTAATAAGACCACCCATCTTAACTCAAGATATTAAACTTATTACAGCACCTAAAAATAGTGGTGACCGTTTTAGACTCTAGACTTAATAGTCTTCACATGGGGGGCTTTTTAGATGGTAATGTCTGTTCCTTCACTTCAGAGAGTGGTTGGTCATTTTCCCTGCTGAGTGAGACCCTCTATCTCTGCCCAAAAGTACTGTCAAGCACCAGGGTGTTTTGGCTGGCTCATTACAACATTATGAAGCAAATATGCTGGGGCTCATCCACACTCCCTTTTGTGCCTCATTTCTAGGCACAGGTCTGGTCTTTCCAGGTCCAGGTAATTTATTTCCTCCCGGCACTTTCCCCAGGAAAACCTGGCAATCAGATTTTCCAGATTGCTGTTTGCTCTAATTCAGTAGTAAAACACACATTTTCCTGGGGAAAGCATTGGGACAAAACAAAAACATAACTGCTTTGACACAGAGCTGGAAAACCCAGACCTGTGTCCGGAAAGCGTGGAGCACAGGTAAATGTTTATGACTTTTTCTCCTAAACTACTTTTTTCCTCTTGATTTTGAGCCTCAGGCTATAGCTACTTAACTCTTGCAGAAATTTAAGGCAAAACTCTTGCAGAGTTTTCAGCAAACCTTTGCATGGTGAATTGCTGTATTCATTAAACCTTTCATGTTCAAGTTTCAAGACATTAGATTTTTCCTTTACATGCCCCTCATATGTTTTAAAGATATGCCTCCAGTTAAAATACCTGCTGCTCCTGAAAATTACCAATTCTTAGTACACAAGCATGCAATAAAACCTTGTGACTTGGGCAAGATCTTTTGTTAGAAGTCCATGGTCAATATTTAACTTCTAGGCTGACTTCTTTTTCTGCAGGCTTTAGAGCACACATTTTTATCAAGCAACAAGCAAGATTTCAGAAGCTGTTTAACTGATTGCTTTATTTCCTCAATGACACTTACCGCTGCAAGCTGCTTTGGGAAGGGAGATATAGGTCATATAGATGTTTCGCTTCGTTGTCCTTGCCAACCTATTTTCTTTGAACCAAAAGTTTAATCTCTACATAACAGTTCTTCTAATAAATATTATGTGCAGAAAGCTGACTTGAGTTCTTAATTGTCTGTGTGATATATTTCCTGGTGTTCCAGAGCCAAAAAGGTCCTACACAGCATTCATCATCAACCTTCGGTCCCCAGATTTTGTTGGTCTATAACTCCCACCACCCATTACTTTTGGCTAAGCTGACTGAGACTGATAGGAGTTACAACATCTGGACTGAGACCCAAGATTAAAGTGCACTGATCTAAAAAGTTCACACTGTGGGACAGAGGAGACTACTGGTTTCCAGAGGAAAAGCACATTTCTCATTCTTGTGGCTCCTGAGAACTCTGGAAATGTGTTATTTTAAAGATGTGGCAGCTAAGGGAAATTTGCAAAACTGCACAAAATGGAGAAAGAGGGTAGATTTATGTCTCACACCATTGTCTCTATCTGTCTCCCTTTGCCATTAAATTGATTAGTCCTAGATTTAGGAATGGGGGGGAGTCCTTTGCACAACACATGATTCACTTAGGCCACAAGATGGGAAACAGGGCATAGTTCAGTGGTAGAGCACCTGGCCTGCATGCAAGAAGTCCCAGGTTTAGTCCCTGGCATCTCTAAGCAGGGCTGGGAGAGACTCATGCCTGGAACCCTGCAGAGCATAATAACACAAAGCCTGCTGGATCAGACCAAAGACCCATCTAGTCTAGCAACCTGTTCTCACAGCAGTCAACACCAGATACCTTTGAAAAGCCCACAAGCAGTACACGAGTGCAACAGCTCTCTACCCTCCTGCAGTTTCTACTGCCAGTAAATCTAGACTAGGAAGAGCCAAGATGGTGCCCTCCAGATGTTTTAGACTACAACCTGCAACATGCCTGACCACTGGCTAAACTGGCTGGGGCTTACTTGCCCAGCCGCAACACAACAGCCCTGCAGTACTGTCAGTTGAATCATACTCTGGTAGATGTTGCCACCCACTTTTTCTTTTGGTCGCCTACAGCCCCAGAACCAAAGGGGGGAAACTGGGGATGCACCAAATCAATTAATTTAACAAATTGCTGAGGAGTTCACCCTGTACACTTTGATTCAACCTACACACAAACTGCTTGGGGGCAGGCATGGGGAGTTTCCAGCTGTTTTATCCCACTTGGAGATCAAAGCAGCTTGCATTCTTCCAAACATCTGAAAACCCAGGGATTGAGACCAACACATCCTGTTTTTCCCAGATGGTTCTCTTATAAATTGAGTAAAGGCAGCAGCCCCCACACCTCAAGTCTCTTCCCAGATCTCAGAAGGATGTGCTGGTCTCTTAAAAAGTAGGGGGAAAGCAAGCAAAGGGGCAAAATAGAATACAGTATGCAATAAATCAGAGCACTGTGGAATTAAAACTAGACAGCTTAACCTATTAACTACGATACTTTTAGTCTACTTATGAATAGATTGCAAGGATGGTCAGCTTCCTGGTATGAAAATCCTGGTCTGGACCCTAATGGTAGGAGGGAAAACAGCTGCAGTAGCCCTCTCCTGCTTGTGACCTCCAGCAACTTAGAAGTATCATATATCTGTCATGGCTAGTAACCACTGATAACTTTATTCTCCAGGATTTTGCCTTAACCCCTTTTAAAGCTGGCACTCGAGGCTGGCCAGCATAGGAACACAGGAAACTGTCTTATACTGAGTCAATATTATACTGCTTTATACTGAGCCATCTTCAAATATCTTAAGGGCTTTCTGATAGTAACAGCTGTTTAGACAGTGGAACGGTCTCCCTCGGGAGGTAGTGGACTCTCTTTCATGGATGTAGCTTGGGGGGCAAGGGGGCAGCTGCCCCCATCAAGTAAAACAATAGAAATACTTAACTAACTGACCAATCACATTGGTTCTACCCCCCTAACGAAAGTCCTGCCCCCCCAAACTGGCTGTGCCCATGCTCTCTTTCCTTATAGGTATTTAAGCAAAGGGGGAATGGTCATCTGTCAGGCATACTTTAGTTGAGATGCCTGCATTGCAGGGGGGGGGGTGTTGGACTAGATTACCCTTGGGGTATCTTCCAACTCAATGATTCTATGTGCTCTTTTAGGGAGAGATTGTGTCCCCTCTTTTTCAGTGCAGACTAGCTCATCTGGGAGTCTTCTCCTTTCCAACCCACCCTGCTATGTCACGCAAAAGAGCAACCGATTCAAGTGGCATGCATCTTGATGGCAAACGGAGTAAGACTTTGGAATAATGAAAACAGTTAGCACAGGCAGAACTGCATCTAGCTCAGTATTGCCAGTATCACTTCACAAGATTTCAGATGGGTCTCTTTGAGCCCTCACCTGGCATCCTTGGTTAGTTACCATGGGCACAGCTGCCCCCCCATCAAATAAAACAATAGAAATACTTAACTGAACAATCATGTTGGTTCTGCCCCCCCAAACCAAGTCCTGCGCCCCCGCAACAAAAATCCTGGCTATGTCCATGGTAGCGACAAGTGTCCTGGTAGAGCAAACTGCTGACGCCTGCCATGGGAAACAAGAAGGCTGGATCCAGCCACCATTTAAATTTCTCAGAGCATCCCTAATATAGTGCCACTTTGAGCATTGTGGGATACAGAGCGGTACCTTGGCTCCCTTGCAAACTTGGCAAAGAGATGTATTAGCGCCAAAAGCAGGAGGAGAGACTATGGACCAGAAACTCCAAAAAGTTTGCTTTTCAACACCTATTTTGCTCCGTGGCCATCAGGGTTTGCTCTGCTCTGCTTCCTCTCATCGCAATAAACAGTAGTAATAATAAAATAATTAAATGTGCCATGAGGCTGCGAGGGCACACCGATATTGGCAGGGCAGGTCCCCGTCGTCGTCCTCCGACCCCGCGTTCACCTCTAACGCATCAGTCACAATCTACCTAGCACCTCCCGCCCAGCAAAGCAAACTCCTTGCCTTGCCTCAACTAAGCCACCTTTTTTTGCCCCTATATCTCCTTGCAGCTATCAACGCGCAGGCGTAAAAGAAGATATACACCTTTAGGACACGCGCGGCGTCAGGAGGCTTCAAAAAGCCGGAGGTGGGCGGGACTTTCTCTGAGCGCTGTCCCTTGTCTCTATCTCTCTCTCACACACACAAAACGCTTCCATCCCGCCCCTAACTCCGCTTCCCTCCCTCCTGATTCGCTTTCGCTCGGCCGGCCGTGCCGCCGATATGCAAATGAGGCTGCGAACGTAGCCAATCAGCCACCAGAGGACGAAACGAGAGGAAAAAAAAGAAAGAAAAAAACATAAAGCAGTAGCAGCGGCGGCAAACGGTCGCCGCTGGAAGGAGAGAGAAGAGGCGCGCGTGGTGTGTGTGTGTGGCAGGTAATGAGCGCGCCCTCGGGGATGTGGCGGGTGGTGGAGGAGGAGGCGGCGGCGATGATAAGGGTCTGGCAACGGTTGGTCGGCAGAACCCCCCCCCCGCCTTCATTTCCCCTGAAGCGACGGGCAGCGGAGCCGGGCCTCTCTCGCTCTCTCGTCTCTGCCTCCTCGCTCTCTTTCCTGCATCCTTCGTGGCTCAGTTCGGGTCCCCGGCGCCTCCTCCATCCCTCCTGCCCTCCGTCCCTCCCCTCCCACCTACCACATCTCCCTTGAGAGGACGATCCCCTCGGACCCCCCCCCCCTCCCTTGAGCGGAGGATCCGGTGAGGAGCAGGTATCGGAGGGTCTTCTCCGGTGAGGAGCAGGTATGGAAGGGGCGGGGGGAGACCTGACTCAATTGCCTGAGGAAATGTGTGGGGAGGAGTGTTTAAGTCCCATAGCAGGTTCCCTCCCTCCCCCTCTCTCTCCTCTTCATCTTTGGTTAAATTTCCGTGTGTGAAGGATGTGCATATTGTGTGTGGTGTTGTTGTTGTTGCTGCTGCTGCTGTTAATACAAAACCTTCCCTGCCTGCTCAGCAACTGCTGCTCTCCCCACCCACCCTTCCCGGTCATCCTTTAAATAAATGAAATGAAATGATGATGATGATGATAATAATAATAATAAATAATGTTATTGAAAAAACTGGAGGGGGAAGGCACCCATCTATCTGTCTCTTCTGGTGGTGGCTGCCTTCATGGCGTTATGGGAAAAGGGGGAAACTCCCCCCCCCCACAGCTTTTTTGCCCCAATTCTTTCTCCTGAGGAGAGTCACACCTTTCTTTTTTTAAGGGCTTGGAGAAAGGGAGATTATGTTTTTGTTCATCTATCTGCCCCTCCTGTTCTCTTAGAAAGGAACCCCATTTTTAGGGCAGGGGGCACCAGCCTCCATTCACAAATGGAGAGGCCCTCCTTAGACATTAAGTGCTTCTGTTGTTTGACCCAGATCCTGCTTCTTCTGGCAATTGATTTGTTCTTTCTTTTCCTGGTTGTGTGTATCTTTCACTCCTCAGGGCTTCATGCAACGCCTCTGTCAGTCTGTAAGATCATCTATCCCAACCAGGGTGATGCTTTTGCTCTGCTTTGCTCTGACACTTACGCTGGTAACAACTTGACTGTTCTCCTGGAAAAAAGAGAGAGAGGGAGATGGATGCTTGGAGCTTCAGTTGATCTCATGGGTAGTTTAGAGATAATGGTTGCCACTTTCTGCTTAATTGCAGCAGCCTGCTTGAAATAGGGCTAAAAATAGTGGCTGGGAAACATTGATAATTATACTTTAACAGAACTCTTTTTAAAAAAAGAAAACGTAACATCACTACATGTGGCTTTCCTTCAGTTTTGTATGATATACAGTAGGCTCATTTCTGGTCTAAGACTGGACACAAACATAAGAGGGAAAGATGATTTGAATGAGAAAATAAAGAAAGTCAGGTCTTCCCAGAATGCGTGGGAGTTATTCAAAACCACAGTAATAGAAACATGAGAAGAATATATACTGCAGATTAGGGAAGGTAGGACTGAAGCCAAGAGGATTCCAGTGTGGTTAAAGAGCAAAATCAAGGAATATATTACGGGTAAAAAGGCTTTCTTTAGAAAATGGAACTGTCCATAGAAGACAATAAAAATGAACACAAGCTTTGGGAAAAGAAACACAAGCAGATGACAAGGGATGATAAAAAAGAATTTGAAATGCTCATTGCAGAATACACAAAGATTAAAAGCAAGCTGACTGGAGAGGCACTTGGAGTCGCAAGTATGCTAAACAAAGAGATTGCACAGAAGCTGAATGAATTATTTCCACCTGCCTTCACTGTGGATTGTAGAAGATGTAGGGCAGATCCCTATATCTGAACTAAGTTTCACAGGAAAAAATTGAGGAACTGAAGCAAATGGTGGATACAAGAGACAAAATTCTAGGTCTTATTGACAAAACAAAAACTGACTTGAGTTCAGATTTCATCCACCTCAGACTTCTTAAAGAACTCAAATGTGAAATTGCTGATATTCCATCAAATATGTGTAGTATGTCCCCAAGATCAGCTTCCATACCTGAGGACTGGAAAGTGATTAGTATAATATTATTTTTAAAAAAGGGATTCGGGAGGAATTCAGAAAATTATAGGCCAGTTAGCTGGCTTTATAGTAAATTCAATTTTATGAGAGGGTGTTTTAGGCTCAGAATTGGGGCAGATATTTCTCCCCTACAGATAAAGTATTTAATTGGAAATTACACAGTTTTTATATGATGGTTCCTTTAAGGCATGGGTAGGCAAACTAAGGCCCGGGGGCCAAATTCGGCCCAATTGCCTTCTAAATCTGGCTTGTGGATGATCCAGGAATCTGCATGTTTTTACATAAGTAGAATGTGTCTTTTTAAATTAAAGTGCATCTCTGGGTTATTTGTGGGGCATAGGAATTTGTTCATTTTTTCCCTTCAAAATATAGTCTGGCCTCCCACAAGGTCTGAGGGACAGTGGACCGGCCCCCTGCTGAAAAAGTTTGCTGACCCCTGCTTTAGAGGCTTTGACATCTGTTTTGCTTCCCAAGAGTTGTAAATGTGAGCAGAGAAACCTGTTCACTTTAAGACTTGATAGGTTTCTATAACACCCTTACTAATAAGTCCCATGTACCACATTAATAATAGAGCCCAGAGAGTCTTGAGCTGTCACCTTGAGTTTTTTCATTGCTTCCTTTTTTTGTGCTCATCTGTAATTGGGTATGACTTAAATGAAAGACTTAGTGCATACTTATTGGCATCACTCTGTACTTTTATGTGTGTCTCGTGCACTTTAAAGTTAATTGACAAAGGTGGTTCTGTACACACCCTTCCATGTGTCAACATAACCACTCAGTTTGAAGTAAAGTACTGAGCCAAAAAAGGTGCATGTGTGTATAATTGTTTTTCTAAAACATACATACTATGTAAACAGAAGCCCAAGTTCACTGGCTTTTGTCAGGCCAAATTGCTGGAGTGGGGAAAGTATAGTAAAAAGTCACTTATGGGCAGTGCCATGCATCTAGTTTTAAGTAAACTGCTGGTGTCCTTCATTCTCTTTCACTGTATGATCACTTGTTACCAAAACCTGCAGAAATAAGTTTATGGTTTACTGTTCCAATGTAAACAATTGGGAAAGAAGCAATTTCCTCTCCTGCATTTTCATGATCCGATATTAGCTACTGGCTTGCTTTGTTTCTTGCCTTCAATAAGTAATTTTCCTATGTTTGTGCATGCACAATGTATGTAACCAAGCTGTCAGTTAATTGCAGAATTAATCTACTGAACATGGTAACGCAGCTTCACAATATAGAAACTTCCCTCTAATATCAGTGTTTCAGATATTTAACAAGACTTTCCATATCATTCAGTCTTTTTTCTCCCCATTGAAAAAGCTGGGTTACAAAAATCCTAAACACTTGAAATTTAATGCTGGCTGGCAGTAGTTCAAGTTATACTTGAAATATCAATTCCATGGTAGTTTGTCTCCGAATCTATCATTTGGCACAGACTTAGGTAACTGTTGTATGTGGTTCTTTTTTGCTAGCTCAAAAGAATTTTGCAAGTTTGAGTTGGTCATGTCCTTTCCAAATTGACCTCACAGATCTAAAGCTGTCTTCCTGAAACCACATTTGCCTTGGCAGCTCCATGTGAAGTTGGGAAGATTATAGAGCACTCTACTTATTTTGTATGTGTTCATTATGGATATCTGCTTACACCATGAACAACAATGAGTTGCCTTTCCCATGGTAGTGATTATGGTTGCTGCTGGGCAAATTTAGTTCATGTCAACATGTCCATTATAAGTAACATGCACTACCCTTGCGGATAAATGCTTTCAAATTTTATTAAGGCTTGGCTTTGCACCATTACCCTGAAGACATTCAATTGTTAAAAGAACTGGTATGTTTACTTTATTTTTTTAACAGGTATCCTCTATAGTATCTTTCTCTAGCAAATCTCCTCAGGGGTTCCATGAAGATGGTTGTCCCTGGGAGTGCCGCTATAATTCAGCCAGACCATAGTCTTGGAACTGAACTCAGCCGGGGCTCAGCAGAGAACTCTGTGATGGGTCCCGTTACTGAACCAGTGGATGATCAAGTGGGCCCTGAGCTGGAAGAGGTGCGGAAATTGCAAGAACTTGTGAGGAGACTTGAGCTCCAGAATGAGCAGTTGAGAACTAGAAGCCTTCAAAGTGTGCCAGAGGCAAAACTGCTGAGCCAAGCTGGCGCTAGAATGGATAATTGCAATTCCAGGCTCAATGGGATGGAAATGAATAATAGCATCAACACTCTGATGGATAAACAGGAATTGCAGATAGTGGCAGACTTACACTCTGCACTAAGTAAAATGAGTTCAGAAGCAGAGGAGACTGATGACATCTTGCAAAAGGATGTAGAGGCCACAGAACAGAACAACTGTACCAGTGGTTGTGGGGAACAGCCTCCTAACCCAAAGTTTGTGAGCAATACAGAAATGCAGAACAGTGATGCTAATACCAATGACTTGTCTAGTTGGAATGGTGGCAGCACAGTGCTAGTAGAAGACTTCATCACAGGTATTGAGCCAGCACTGAGAAAGAGCGAAGGGGATGCGGAAGTAGAACACCTCTTTAATGAGACAACTCTGGATGAAGTGGAGCTGTTAGAACTTGAGAATGCTGATGATGAAGAGGACACCTGGTAAGTCACTCAAAATTATGCCTATCAAGGGAGGAGGGAACTGGACAAAATGTCTGGAGCAGTTTCTATTTTGTTTTGTTGTTTTGAATTGAGATAAAAGAAATGAGGCCTTCATCTGTGTTCAGAGGAATTAAACCAGGACTCCTTGGTTTTGTCAGCAACTTTTCCTAAATGTAAAGTCAAAGAAAAAAATGGACATTTGGGCAGTCACTATCCACCCATACTCTGGAAGTGGACAGGTTCTAAGGGAAGCAGCCCAAAAAAGTCCACAGAAAGTGTAACTGCTACTGGCCCCTAGAGCTATTAGTTAACACAGCAGTGTAAAACGATGCATTACAGGTGCATCACTCCTCACATTGTAGTTGTGAGTGAGGCGGGTGGTTGTTTATTTTGGGCCCTGCCCTGATCAGTTCAAGAGACAGCCATAAACTGAGCTGGAATATATTGTTTGCCTCTGTAGTGTAGGATGCATTCCCACTACTACTCACATTTGATTTTGCCGAATGTGGTGGGGTGTTATTGCCAGTTCTTGTTCCTCATACAACACGTGTTTGGTACATAAATTATATATAGACATAATAAAACGTGTGGAGTGGCCCTGAGCCACTACTGCTTTTGACAGTTATTTACTTACTTTAAAAATCTGTATCCTGCTTTTCACCATCTAGGTCTCAAAGCAGCTTACAAAAATAGAAATATACAACATACAACAATTAAAATATCAACCTCATTTATTTATTTTTTTTTGCATGAATCCAGCTATTCATTAGAAAGAAATTATGTATAGTCATTTTTTTCCTGGCTGGAATATGCTTGCTGTGAAGGCTTGTGCATTTATAATTTTTGTGGAAAGGTATGTGGGAATTGAATGTTAGTTGTATACACCTTGAATTTTTGTGAGAATAGAGAACTTCATTTATCTAAAGCTGTATGTGACTACTTCTCAGGAAGTGAGTCATGATACTGGTTGTAGTTATTGCTCATATGTCAATATCATAGATAGTTACCTAATAATTTGTGGCAGGACTTATATTTCATATAGCCATGGGTCTTGCTAATTCTCTGAAGGAATGTCACACCTGCTGCATTCCAATAAATGCCTGTTTTAAAGATAAGTGCTAGGAAGTTCCATCTTAATTGTTCATTCTGTTTTTCACTAACAAGCCTTTGTGAGTGAAGTGTGGCAGACTTACCAATGAGAAACGGAGGTAGAGGCATCATTTCTGCATTTCTGCACTTGAAGCTGGTATCTAGAAATTACTTAAAGCACTGTGGCATACCTGCTTTCTGTGGTGTACCCATATCTTGTTGTGGATATCCTAACATAATATAGCTTTTTGATAGAAAATGGATTGGAATACAGAAATAAAAGTGCATTATGTGTTTATACTGTAGTACTCTGCTTCAGAACAAGATCTCATAAAATGTAAGAAAAATATTAGTATTTTTTTTCTATTTGGAATAAAATGGAAGACTTCCTCAGCTCTTAAAGTAGGGGCTTGTCTTTGTTTTGCGCTAGGACTTTTCCCTTGTAGTTAACCATGATTTTTTCCTTTCTTTGGCTAAAGAACCAGTCTTGTTTTGAAGTTAAACAATGAAATTTGTAAATTCCCAACACTTTATTTTCCCATCTTTCTTGATGTAGTGTCAGTTTTTTTCTCTTAAGCTGTATGAATGAGTAACTCAAAATCTTCCCAGTTTGGAACTCTCTTTTAAAACAATTAAAAGGGGTCTCTTTACTTTACTAAAAATGTATTCGGTAAAAATTATCTGCTCTAACCACAAGCAGTTCAAGTTAGTAAAAGCTGCTGCTAGGTAGCTTCTTTTGCTGTAGCACCATTGCTTGTTGGGCTCCACCAGAACCACCTAATTCACCAAGTATCATTAGAAAAAATAAAATACAGAAATTACTAACTGACCTTGAAAGCACACTGACTCCCTATTTGCAGTGTAATAAATGTAGTTATCTATTTGGGGTGGGCATGCATACTGTATATAGTTCATGTTGCTTATTTCAGCAGCTTACCCTGGCTGTAAAGGTGGACAAACTGATATAATTATTTACTGAATCAGCATGTTAAACTTTCTCCTTCTGCTTAAGGCTATATGTGTCTTCAAGAAAAATACCAGCAGATGAAAAGGAGTCTCCCCTGAAGTGGTGTAGGCATGTGTTAGACAATCCTAGTCCTGAGACGGAGGCAGCCTGCCGTACCCTAATTAGCAGACTTGACCAAGGTAGGTGAGCTGAATGTGTTGGAAAGGGTGTTTTAATATTTTGTGTTGTATGGCTGCTGAGAAAAAAACCAGAAGGGTCAAAATTATTATTAGTGTGATCTTGTCCATGTCTACCCAAAATAAAGTGCAATTGAGTTCAATATGACTTATTCCCTGGAAGGTGAGTGTAGGATTGAGGCCTTGGTTGTCACAAGAATTACCAAGCAGATAAACCATGAAGGTTCTCAAAGCACCTGCAAAGTTAAATTTGATTGGACAATTCTGCTCCTTCCATAGGTAGTATTTGGAATTTTGCAATTGAATTTAGTTCAAAGAGCTTTGGTACCTTGATCTCTTGTTTTGCTCTTTAGCATTTTCTTGCCAGAGCTTAAACCACATTGCATTAGCACTAATGGCTGGGCAGGGTGCCATGGAGATAATCTTTCTAAGCTTGCCAGAGGCAAGGTGGTGTACATGATACTTGGGCTGAGGTGGCTTCATCAGTGGATGATAATACTAAGTAAACAGCTTTGGTAACTTCATGTCAAATAGAGAATCACTTTTAACCATAAATAAACATTTTCTTGAATTTTTGATACTGTATTTGCTTCAAACAGTTTTTTCAGAATAAAGATAATTAATCATAACATAATCACTGTGTGATGTATGAGTTGTTTAAAAGTATACATGTCTGTTATAATAACTGTTCTAGATGTGACCAGTGCTGTGGATGGAGCTGAAAGCTCCTGTACCCCAATTAATCTTTGTTTATTTTTTTCAACGTAGGGGAATAATATGCAAAATTTATACTTATTATCATATCTGACTCAGTTAGCCCAGGACTGCTAACAATCGTTAATGTTAAAGCCATCAATATTGTAGTAAACAAAAGTAAGGCTTTATGATCTATACTTAAAATCATCATGCAAACCTCATAATTCTTATTCACAAACAGGTGAGTGGTTTTTTAGAGAGCTCTGAAAAATGAAACTCCTGTGGATTCTAATTCTGTCCATGCCTACTCAAAAGTAAATTCTTTTAGTCCATTAGATTTCGTGTTAACTGTCTACACACCATATAATAATATTGAAGACTTCAATTTCCTATCATTCATAGCAAGTAATAGTAGATGGATGATTAGCCTCCTTATGAGAAGTATAAACTTTATATGCCAACTTTCTGCTAAAACTTGTAGGCATCATGGAACAAAATACCGTATTTTTCGCACCATAGGGCGCACCGGACCATAGGGCGCACCCAGTTTTTAGGGGGGAATTCAAGAAAAAAAATCTTTTTACCCCCCCGCAGCCCCAAAGAGCAGCGTACAGGCTGCACACAACCTCTCCCTGCCCGAGGGGTTGCGTGCAGCTATGGATCAAGCCAAGGCAGCGAGCGGGATGGATCCTTCTAGACAAGTCGGGGGACTGTCCCCCGAGTTTGCGGGGCTGGCGACGGGGAGGAGCAGGCTTCTCCCCCGGCCAGCCTTCTAGCCAAGTCGGGGGACAGCGGCAAAGGCGCGCCGCGCCCCTGCCGCTGTCCCCCGAGTTTGTGGGGCTGGCGACGGGGAGGAGCAGGCTTCTCCCCCCGCCAGCCTTCTAGCCAAGTTGGGGGACAGCGGCAAAGGCGCGCTGCGCCCCTGCCGCTGTCCCCCGAGTTTGCGGGGCTGGCGACGGGGAGGAGCAGGCTTCTCCCCCCGCCAGCCTTCTAGACAAGTCGGGGGACAGCGGCAAAGGCGCGCTGCGCCCCTGCCGCTGTCCCCCGAGTTTGCGGGGCTGGCGACGGGGAGGAGCAGGCTTCTCCCCCCGCCAGCCTTCTAGCCAAGTCGGGGGACAGCGGCAAAGGCGCGCCGCGCCCCTGCCGCTGTCCCCCGAGTTTGCGGGGCTGGCGACGGGGAGGAGCAGGCTTCTCTCCCCGCCAGCCTTCTAGCCAAGTCGGGGGACAGCGGCAAAGGCGCGCCGCGCCCCTGCCGCTGTCCCCCGAGTTTGCGGGGCTGGCGACGGGGAGGAGCAGGCTTCTCCCCCCGCCAGCCTTCTAGCCAAGTCGGGGGACAGCGGCAAAGGCGCGTCGCGCCCCTGCCGCTGTCCCCCGAGTTTGCGGGGCTGGCGACGGGGAGGAGCAGGCTTCTCCCCCCACCAGCCTTCTAGACAAGTCGGGGGACAGCGGCAAAGGCGCGCTGCGCCCCTGCCGCTGTCCCCCGAGTTTGCGGGGCTGGCGATGGGGAGGAGCAGGCTTCTCCCCCCGCCAGCCTTCTAGCCAAGTCGGGGGACAGCGGCAAAGGTGCGCTGCGCCTCTCCCGCTGTCCCCCGAGCTTGTGGGGCTGGCGGTGGGGCTCTCCTGAAGCCTGGAGAGCGAGAGCCTGCATTCGCACCATAGGACGCACACACATTTCCCCTTCATTTTTGGAGGGGAAAAAGTGCATCCTATAGTGCGAAAAATACGGTAATAATAAATACGTCAATATAAAAACTGCAGGTGCAAAAGTTTTTTTAAGTTACAAGTTTAAAAGAATTACATTCTTGATTAAATGATGCTATTTTAAAATATATATTTTTGGGATGGGGTAGAATGCAGATAAAAATCTGTCCTTTTACTCGGAATCAGTATCTGAAAGATTTGTAGTTACTTATTCTGGAAGATTTGCATGTATTTTAACAAGCATCTCAACACTTTTCACACATTTCAGTTTGTTCATTGGTGTGTGAAAATGTTCAAACATTGATCATTTGCTTCATAATGCAGAAAATAGAGGTCTGAGGCAAGTGAGAAGCAAGAAGATTCAGAGGATGTGTTCTACATAGATAATTGTATGTTGCAGTGGCAATCTGCTTGGCAGAATCCTTCTCTTGATTGCATTTCTGCTTCAAATACTGAAAATATGTTTTGTATGTACTCTGCAATACTCTTAGGATTGCTTGTTCAGCAATTAAGTCAAGTTGGTAGCCATGTTATAATTGCTAATTTTACTAGCTTTGATCTTGAATATAAAAGTTGCATCCATATGTATTAGCTGTGGTAGCAATATGTTTTAAAAATGCTTTCAGAAGGGTTGTGCTTACTGTGAAAAAAAGTCATAAAAGTCCCATTTGCTCCATTGTAGGCCTTGGTTATAGGGGAGTAAAGAATTCCCATCCTCTTTTTTTAAATGAGCCCTTCAGACTTCTGTTTTCCACAGATCTCCTCTTGCACCAAGGCACCAGGATTTTGTTAGCCTACATACAGCCAGCAACAGAAAACTGACAAGGCTCTGATAACTGGTAGAGTGGAGAGAGACACATCCCTCCAAAGCCCAGTTTTGTCACTTGGCATCTATCAGCCTGCTCAGGGAGGCAGAAACACAGTATAATTGCCTGCTACTGGGTGGCCAAATATTAATCTTACTATTTTCAAAATGGCTCTTAATATGCGTAAGGTGAACACTGTAATCATTTTGTCTTGAACTATTAAACAAGCCTGTATTCAGACCCTGGAAATATATTCAGACCACCTGGAAATGTGTTATATTGTTCAGGCTTCTACCCATTTCCATTTTATGGCTGAGTTGATCTCTCTAGAAGGCATTCAGTTAGCTTTCAAAGAATCTAAATGTCCATTGTATCATGAGGTACCATTCTGAGTTGAGGGATTTCAAGGACAAGATGGCTCAGAATAAGGCTTGATTGTTCTCTGCACTAATAACACCACTCCTTTTTGAACTCTCAACATTAACTTGTTTTAGATCTTAGTTGCAACTAATGATGGGAAATCTGTCTTTGATTTTAAATGTCTGTATGCCAAGTACCTGTGGACTATTCATGCAGGGTTTTTATAGCTGTTATTTGCAGCATGTCATTCAAAACTTCTTAATACACTTTAAATGAAAGTGCTTTAAGAGAGCATTGAGAAGAGAAGGACAACATTATTTTCCCTCATTCCCGTAAGTCCACAGATGGCTGCTTCATGGGACTACTCTGCCTGTATCTGGATCAGCAGGATAGCTGATTCACACTGATTACTCTTGGATGTTTGATTTCTAGAATGCACAATGTATATTGTAAATTATTATCCTGTACCACATTGGGTGATGTGAAACAAAGCTCCCTGCCCCTGCTTGGGGTAGGCCAGCTACTTTACCAGCATAAATGTTAATTACACTAGACTGAGGCTAGCTTTGCTCCTCAGGACTGGCACAAAACGATATTTGTGAATCATTTAAATCCTCACTTTCAGGATGACGTAGAGGTCAAAATTATCTTGTCTTCCCACATAGGGGAGCTATCCCATCTACCCTGTCTATATATTATCTGGGAAGCATGGAAAGAGGAAGCACTATTAGTATTTCAGTATAATGCATGAAGCACTCTCCTTCTGTCTGATATTTTTGATGCTGTCTCAGGTATATATGGGGAGGGCATTATAAGCTGAGGCAGAAGCAATTGTATTGTTTGTCTTTACATGTGCAGGCATGCAGTATTAAGCCAAGGAGAGAACCCTGCATGCAGAACTGAGAACTGTCTTAATTTTTTTCTATATTCCAGACACTTTAAACTGTTGGTAATCAAATGATTTGTTTGTATTGTGTTCAGGGTGAGTGTGTCTGGCATGTAATGCATGCAAATGTAGTCTGTCACTCCTTCTGCCCATATCTTTATTTAACTTGGTAAAGTTACATGGCTTTCTTGTATTTTCCTTTAGCCAGTAGGTGGAAATCCATGTATTGCGGTCCACTGGCATCTTCAAGTGTGCATAACTTGAATACAGACACAGGGTCCTGTAGCAATGCACTAAACATACCCGGGTACTGCAAATCAACTAACAAACCGCTACTAACTTGTGGCAGCTCAGGTACGGCATGGCATTTGGGACAGTTTCAGAGGACTGGAGGTGGGAGATGCATGAGGGAGTGGGGAAGGAAGAGGTGAGACTGGCTTGGTATCTTCAGGCTTAACGTGATTGCCTAGTTCTTTTTCTTGCCTTTGCCTAATGCTGATTAGACCTCTTTGCTTGTTTGTGCTAATTCTGGGGAATTTAAAAAGTTTTATTTCTTGAGAGAAAAGTCCACCTCCCAGCACAACTGAGCATTTCATTTCTGGGGCATTTGATTGGTCTTTAAGATAAAGCCCTGATGAAGCCTTCTGTTACAGGACTTCCCTCTGCTGCTTTGACACTTCATGGTTTGTATGAAGACTTGTTGTTTAACTTGCATGTGTAAAATTCCTTCTGTATTGGGGGAGGATTAGCTTGACATTTGAAGTCAAAGGACTTTATAGGAATGGCACGTGAGTTTCTTTGCTTAGACTTGGGAAAAACTTCAATTGGTCAAAGTGTTTTCCAAAGAGTAGTGTGACCAGTATGCACAGGTGACAACAGCATAACCAGACCACATAACTAGAGGCCAATCCGATGCCTATGGAAAGCCCACAAGCAAGGCATGATAGCAATAGCCCTTTCCTGCTGTTGGTACTCAGCAACAGACAAATTCATGCCTCTGAATACAGTGGTACCTTGGGTTACAAACTTAATTTGTTCCGGAGGTCCGTTCTTAACCCGAAACTGTTCTTAACCCGAGGCGCTCTTTCGCTAATGGGGCCTCCAGCTGCCGCCATGCCACCACCGCACAATTTCGTTCTCAACCTGGGGCAAAGTTCGCAACCCGGAGCAACTACTTCTGGGTTAGCGGAGTTTGTAACCTGAAACATTTGTAACCCGAAGCGTTTGTAAACCAAGGTGCCACTGTACCTGATCATAGCTGTCATCATTCTAAGAGTCTGAGGAAATTAAGATTGCTGAGGTTAGACTTGAATGCACATCCTGCCTAAATACATATGAACCATGTAATATAATTAGCTTAGGTTCTTGGTCTGTGAGTAAGCCTGTATTTTCCTTATGGTGTCCTAGGGCTTGGTTAGTAGCCATTTACCTGGTTATCTGTGATGAGTAAGAATATCTTTGGGCAATCAACCAAAGAAACTTGACAAATATTGGACTGTAGGTTGTTTCCTTTTAGGTCACAAATGAACTAGAAGATGGGTTAGAAAAAAACATGATAAATGAAAGCTGCCTTATATTGAGGTGGTACATCTAGCTCAATATTATCTACACTGACAGTGGCTTTCCAGGGTTTCAGAGACTAGGAGGCTTTCTCTGTCCTACCTGAAGATGCCAGGGTTTGAACTCAAGACCCTCTGCATGCAAAGCAAATATTTGACAGCCCTTCTCCACAAACAAGCAAACCTTTGTGGGGACTCGCAGTGGGTTTGGACAGAAAAGGGGCTGTTCTTCTCTCTTGCCCAGTTTTTGTATTGGGCTTTTAAATTTTTTAAATAGTCAATTATTTATGATGTTTTCAGGCAAAAAGTGTTCCCCTCTCTGAAAGTGTCTTATATGAAACTTAGGACTCAGCCTAAATCCACAGTGTCTGAATCGAGGAGGAAGGGATAATATGGAGGACTCCTAAATCTACCTCCAGCAAGAGGACAAGAAAGGTTTTGATTGTTGCAATCTAGGAGGCTTTGACGCATGAAGATTTGGTGATCTGATTTGGTTTATTTGTTTTCGCCATAGCCAGAAGAAGGGGTACTTTTTATTTTAAAAAGAACATGTCTACAAATATTGTATGAACACATTTCATTCTAAAAGACATCTCCCTTCGACTTACAGTGCCTCTTTTCTTATTTGGGAAATGGAGAATGATGGCAGTTAAGAGAGTCACTAGGTCATCATAGGCCTAGCTGTAGCTCCACCAAAATTCTTTCAAGGGCCCTAGACCATTCCCTGCCCCCCTACTCCCCTGCTTAGATACTATGTGCCATTGGGCCATTAAATTATTATGACCTTCCCAAAGTGAAGGGCAGGATGATAATAATAGGTAAAAAGGTAAAGGTAAATGACCCCTGGATGGTTAAGTCCGGTCAAAGGGGACCATGGGGTGTGGTGCTCATTTCGCTTCAGGCCGTGGGAGCTGGCCAGTATGACTAAACCGCTTCTAGTGTGATAGGACACCGTGACGAGTGCCAGAGTGCATGGAAACACTGTTTACCTTCCCGCTGCAGCAGTACCTATTTATCTACTCACACTGGCATGCTTTCAAACTGCTAGGTTGGCAGGAGCTGGGACAGAGCAATGGGAGCTCATCCTGTCATGGGGATTCGAACCACCAACCATCTGATCAGCAAGCCCAAGAAGTTTGGTGGTTTAGACCACAGCACCACCCGTGTCCCTAGATGAAAACTATGTTAAATGCAAACTCTGTACTTGTGGGCCTTCTCTGTAATTTAGTTACATAAGGAAGTTCTCTTACTCAGAAGTAATTGCCAATTAATCTTAATGGTAAACATGAATGCTTTATAAGGAAGTGTCACTGTACTCATTACTAGACTCAAACAAGGCTGTGTACCTAGTATGCTACTACTAGTGAGTTTTAAAGAATACTTTCTAGTCCTCATTTTGACTTTTCTCTCTCCTCCACCACTTCTGAAAGGTTATGTGGGCATGCATTCAGCATTGAGCTCTCAGTCTTCCGTTGACAGTGAACTCAGTACCTCAGATGATTCTATCACGATGGGATACAAACTGCAAGACTTGACAGATGTGCTGGTTATGGCCCGTCTACAGGAAGAAAGTATGTGAAAGCAATTTATTTTCCTCTACATTAGGACAGTATCACCTACAACAAGAGGTTTTTAAAAACTGCCCAAATAGAGGCTAAATAACATTTTACTTTTGTGTTTTCTCCCTATATGTAACATTTTAATTTTGTTTTCTCGCATTATATGTAACACAGTAACATAAATTCTCCACTTAGATTGGGTAATTGAGTAGCCCTGCTGAATAAATTATATTGATACTAGTAAATGTTGTGAACAGTATATGTGTAAGGACTACTGTTGCTCTGATGAATGTAAAACCTTTCAGACTCATTGCAGTTGCTTCTGGATCAAGAGCACCTTTTCAGTTTAGGTGATGGTCAGGTGTACAGGCTGATTTGGGGGAAGAAAATAAGTTTGACAGCAAACTTAGTGTTTGCTGAACAGGAGAACAGGTTGGAATAGCATATCTAGTCCTGGGGCCTTGGTCTGGAAACAGTATCTTTGTGAAAAGTGCAGCAAAATTCCGCCAGCTTCTGTAAACTAAATAAGTCTTTTACTATCTGCAGTGTATAAAACACATATGGAGCATTTGGTTTCTCATATATATATGCACTTCACAGCTAAAAAACTCGTTGAAATCTCCGTGGATTTTGTTATGCCCTGAATGTGGGTGTCATGACCTGTAAGCAGCTGCTTTGCAGGGTGTCTAGCTTTCACAACTGCAATTTCAATGTTCTGAAGTTACTCAGAAGACATGAGGTTAGAGGCATCAAAAGCCGTGGCATAAATTAGTGTTTTTTGGTGAAAAAATGTGTCCATCTTATATATTGGGATCTTCAGTTGAGCTGTTGTGTTAGCTGTTGTGTTAGTCTGAAGATGTTTTTGCTTAGGTGGGATTTAAAATGGAAACAAAGTAACATGAATTATCCTATTAAGAGAACTTAAACAGGAGCAAATGGGCTGGGTGGCTGCTTGTTAACAGTATTATCCCACTGGAAGACAATCCAGTCAAATAGTGGGGAAGCAAAGATCCATAACAAAATAATGGATGCAGTGTGTGTGTGTAAATGCTTTTTGTTGTTGTTTCAACAAATGTCTTGTTAACCTTCCTGCAATTTAAAATTCAAGCGATTCATTTTAAATAACCACACACATCACTGTAAAACTCTATGTGTAGTCAGGGCTTTCCCCCCAGCCGGAATACATAGCAACACAGTTCTGGCACCTCTCAGGTGGGTGTCATTGCCATTATAAGAGAACATGGTAGGCATTCATGGTGAGTTCTGGCACCAATCTAGAAATATAGCATTGTGTACACAGTGCTAGTACTGTTTGTACAGTTTGTAACTAGGTTTTAAAAGTAGCATAAAATGTGAGCACCTGATGGGAATATATCATGCTGAATCTTCCATCTCTAGGGTTTGGAACAATATTTCTGATTGCACCACTGTGATTGTGACAAGCAGTGTATTATGTCTTTGCTTTCTGTCTGGTTTAGTAGTTCAGTGGTGGGTCATATTGTAGAAACTTCAGCAAAGGTATGTCAGGCAAGAACTCTGGGAAAAAACAATGAGCAGTAACTGTATCCTTTGTTGTTGCCCATAATTTAGGTCTTCGCCAGGATTATGCCTCCAGCTCAGCCTCTGTTTCCCGTCGTAGTTCCAGTGCTTCTTTGCATTCATTGCGCAAAGGCACCTACAGTGACCAAGACTTTGACACATACAGTCTAGAGGATGAGGATGATGGCTGTTCCTTTTCCTATCATAGTAGCCACAGATACTCACCATCCCCACTGAACTCACCACGGTGCCAGTCCCCATCCACAAACACAGACTTTGGCAGGGCAACAGGCACCCGGATTCACACCTCCCGGAGAGCAGTGCAGAATTCCATTCCGGAAAGGCTGAAATATTCTGGGAATGAAGGTATGCGATTCTCTTGTTGAATCCAATCATGTTTGAGAAGATCATGTGCCTGCAGTGGTTGTGTAAGTGAATACATTAAAGCAGTTGGATTTCTCATTGTCTTTGCATTTCCTTTATAGAAGAGCTAAGGCACAGCATGCCTAACCTGGCCAGAACAGGTCGGCGTTCCTTGGAGTCTATAAAGAACAGCCGCAGCTTGGAGTCAGATCTGCAGGTTCCCAGTAGTCGACTCTCCAGAATCAATCAGCCATCGGCTGGTAAGTTAGCTTTTCTTTCTGTGAATGTTGGTTACTTATCTTAAAAACTGATAAGACAGAGGTACTGGTGGGTTGGGGGTTATGATAATCTTGCAATAGACATGCAGCCTGTTCTGGATGGGGTTACACTTTCTGAGAAGTAGATGGTTCACAGCTTGGAGATGCTCTTGGATCCATCTCTGCAAACTAGTTGTACATTTTCCGAGGGTGTTGGACCGAAGTTCATTCATGGCATTGTCATCTCCTGGTTTGATTATTGTAATGTGCTCTATGTGCAGCTGCAGAATACAGCTGCTGTCCAGAATACAGCTGCTATGGTTTTGTCTAGAGCCAGGAGGTGGAACATGCCATCCTAATTTTTACCAACTTGTTTGGCTACCAATTTTGTGTCTAGGATCAATTCATGCTTGGGTCCTAAACAGCCTGGAACAGGTTATCTCAACAATCGCCTTCTTCCATAAAGCATTTTTTGAGAATTCCACTTCACTTCTGAAGCACTTCTTTCTGTCGCTGCATTGATAATTAGGAATGAAAACAGGGCCTTTTCTGTTGTGTCACTCAGTCTGTGGAACTACCTCCCAAGAGAGGTGCATCTGACTCCCTCGTGGTCTGCTTTTAGGATGGCATTGAAGATTCTCTTCCAATGGGAAGTCTTCACGAATGAACTCTAATGGCTATTTTTGGGGGAAGGGGGTGTCCTGGTTTTTTTTTTGTTTCGTTAGTGTTTTATTTTAAATTTTGTAATCCTGAGAAGACAGGATATAAACTTTGTAAATCTTTTTGTGGTCTCACTTGTGCCTTTTCTCCCACCCTACTTCAAGGTCTGGCTCCAAGTAAGCTCCGCTATTCCTCGGGTGCTGGGAAGCCACCCTTAATAGTCCGACAGCCAATGAAAGCAGGTTCTTGTGCCAGTAGTCCCATAACACCACAGCAGTCCGTTAGAGCTGCTGGTTTTGCCAGTACTGTTGGCAGAGTTCGAAAGCTACAGTCTTCCACACAGCATCCAAATTCTGCTGGTGGTGGCAGTTTGGTGGCTAGAAGCAATAGTATGGCCACAGGAGCAAAACACGCCCTTCCAAAAAGTAGAACGTCTATTGGGGGAACATCCTCCCTGAAGAGCAAGCTGGCACAGCCAACCAAGAGGTAAGAGCTAAAAGCTTTAAGTGCAAAGTAAAAAAAAGGATGTTCTGGGCTTGTGCCCTGAGAATTAAGAAGTACCGTATTTTTCGCTCCATAGGACGCACCTGACCAAAAGACGCACCAAGTTTTTAGAGCAGGAAAATAAGAAGAAAAAATCCAACTCAAATGTTGTACTAAACTATTTAAAACAGCAAAGTGGGTGGCTCCTGTCCACTTTGCTGCTTTAAAGCGAGCCACAATATATAATGAAGAGAATGGAAAAAGGACAGACATTCCATTATAATGTAGCTGTTTTCATCATCACTGGGAAGTCAGTATTGGCAGCAGTCACAAAAATTAAAATTTGAGCATTTTACTGTTATTAATCAAGAATATTAATAGTCAGGGAGAGAAACCAGGGCTGTGCAAATGAGAAGTGCTTGGAGTATGGAGGAACAGCAAAGAGATCCAATGATTGCGCTCCAGATCCTAAATCTCTGAAGTTTTCTCAAAACAGGCCTGGTTGTTTTGAAAGGAAGATTCAAAGAGTGGGAAATGGAGTGATTGAGCAAAGAACAGAGGAGGAAAAGAGGGCAGATAAATAGCTCCCATTCAATAACAAGAGAACACAATGTTTTTGGTTTGGTATAGGTGGACTGTACTTGTAAGAATTTGTATAATGAATTATAGATTTGGAGTGGAAAATTAGTGCCTCTTTTCAGCAATAAAGATTAGCTGCTAGGAACATGGTCCACACACAAACACACAGGATGTCTGGTTATAGTTGCAGTTACAGATAGGTAGCCGTGTTGGTCTGCCATAGTCAAAATAAAAAAATTCCTTCCAGTAGCACCTTAAAGACCAACTAAGTTAGTTCTTGGTATGAGCTTTCGTGTGCATGCACACTTCTTCAGATACAGAGCAGTGTATCTGAAGAAGTGTGCATGCACACAAAAGCTCATACCAAGAACTAACTTAGTTGGTCTTTAAGGTGCTACTGGAAGGAATTTTTTTATTTTGGTTATAGTTGTTTAGTTTAAACTGTTACTGAGCCAGATGCCTGCTCGGTTTTAGCTGAGCTCACTAATACTGAATTGTGGAAATGCTTTGCATGTATTTATGACTATTTCTGCAAAACTGCTACCTGAAGAAATCCCCAAACTTAGTATTTTTAAACTTCAAATGGAGCTCAGAATCCGGTTAGGCAATCCTTTGCAGTTGAATTAGGAGGCACTGAGAGAAAGCAATTTGCTGCTCCCCACCCCCCTCCACCCCAGGATCACACAGCCTTCCCTCTGCTTGCAAACCTTGTCGGAGCTTCACGGGGAATGCGAACGCTATAGGCAGAGCAGTGTGGCTCCCCCCCCCAAAAGCACCCCAGGAGCGCAGGGCAAAGACGCACAGCCTTCCCTCTGCTTGCAAACCTTGTCGGAGCTTCAGGGGAATGCAAAAGCTGTAAGCAGAGCAGTGTAGCTCCTCCCCCCCTCCCCCCCAGGATCACACAGCCTTCCCTCTGCTTGCAAACCTTGTCGGAGCTTCAGGGGGAATGCAAAAGCTATAGGCGGAGCAGCGTGGCTCCTCCCCCACCCCCAAAGAGCACCCCAGGAGCGCAGGGCAAAGACGCACAGCCTTCCCGCTGCTTGCAAACGTTGCCGGGGCTTCAGGGGAAAGCGGAGGCAGCCGGCAGAGCACCGTGGCTCCTCCCCCCATCCCCGAAGAGCACCCCAGCAGCGTAGGGCAACAGCGATTTGGCTCCAGGGACCACACATTCGCTCCATAAGACGCACAGACATTTTCCCTTCCTTTTTAGGAGGAAAAAAGTGCGTCCAATGGTGCGAAAAATACGGTATCTGTGCTGTTGGCTTGGTTGGGATATCAATATTGGCTTCTAATATTATTTGCATTGGAGTCAGGACTCCACAGTTTTGCTCACCACAACAAACGCCCATCACCCTTGGGCAAGAGTCCAAAGGCATTCTCTTAGTTCTGGAGATGCAGTGTGGGGCAGAATGATCCCTACCTCCTCAGCTGAAAAATTGGTAAGAAAACTGTAACTTTTTTTGTTGTTGCTACATGGCCAGGTGCTTGGAGCATCTGGCAAGCACAGGCGCAAAGCAAGCTTGTGCCTGCTGTCCACTTTCAAGATGGAAGTTTGTTTCCAACTTCATGACATCTCAGGGACACAGTGCAAAATCAGAGGCAATGCTTGATTTGTGGTTATATGATCCTGGCATCCACAATTTTTTTGGCTCACCAAGGCCAACCAAAATTTGTCGACCAATTGTGATAATTTCCTTCAACTTTAGAGGAAAACACAGAAGCTCTATCAGAATTCAGTGGAACTTCCTTCTGAGTGGTCAGGTTTAGGGGCAGTGTGTTAAGTTTCTTTGCTTCAAGCATGAAATGTAAAAAGGCAGACATGATGTGGGATTGAGGATTGATCATTCTATGATATTATGGCAGTGGACAAAGCTGTATTGTAACTTTTGAATAAATGCTTTTGTTTTTTCAAAAAGGCCAAATATAAGCATGGAGGTGGATGTGAGGGCAGGTGCTTGCAGCAAGAGATTAGGGAGTCATTATAGTCGCGAGTTGCTATTACTTTTGCTAATTCTGAACTGACTTATTGGGTGAAGTGCTGTCTGCATAATTCTGTCCTCAACAAGCAGTAAGTGGCTGTAGTAAAGGAAGATTGCTTGGTATATGTGAAATATATGGTGCTTAAACCATCTATTTTGAGGTTGGCCTTGTGTTTGGTATAGAATTGATGCTAGTGCACAGGGAAGAATCCTGGTTCTTGGGTAGCTACAGGGATGTTGAGAAGCATGCATGTTTTAAAAGCCAACCAATGTACTTTTGCTTTGATGACATTTATTTCAGTCTAGAGCTCTCTGATATGGTAACCACTGTATCACCTTGGATTTCCTATGTGACAATCAAGGTTCCATGTTTGTGCAACATGCCCAGAAAAAAATCACCCCCTATGAAAAGACTGCATTTTTAATTGACAAATAAGAGTACTGCTCAATACCTAATGTTTCTCTTTGGTGGATATAAGAGAAGCAGTATACAGTGGTGCCTCGCAAGACGAAAAGAATCCATTCTGTGATTCTCTTCGTCTAGCGGTTTTTTCGTCTTGCGAAGCAAGCCCATTGAAGGATTAGTGGATTAGCGCTATTAGCGGCTTATCTGCTGATTGGATCAGCTGATAAGCGGCTTAGCGTTTAGAAAAAAGGGGGGAAGGGGAAAAAACCCAGCAGGAACTCGCAAGACATTGTCATCTTGCGAAGCAAGCCCATAGGAAATTCGTTTTGCGAAGCACTCCAAAATGGAAAACTCTTTCGTCTAGCGAGTTTTTCGTCTTGCGGGGCACCACTGTACATTGTAGTAGGGAAAGTTGTGTTACATCTATTTTGCTGCTTATCAGTTTTCTGGAACCATCCTTTCATTATAACTTCCCAACACATGCACATGCAGTAAAACACATTAACACCTGTTTTTCTTGCAGCTGTGTAGAAAACAGACGTCCTGAGCACATTTGGGGAGAAAGCTAGTTTTCTTTGTGCTTGGAGTTTTTTAATACAGCAGAGCATTCAAACATTAAAATTCTTGCTGTACTTTAGCAACAGATACAGCACATAAGTGCTAATCATGTATGTTGGCTCTTACTCTATTACAGTAGCATGTGGCTACTCCTCTAAAGTACTTAATTTTTTGTATCCCAACAGATTTCCGAAGGCCAATGTTTCTGCTGATGACTCTTGGAAAGAAGGGTGCTTCTGAGCCAATGTGAAGTTACAGTGATACCTTGGGTTACATACGTTTCAGGTTACAGACACCGCTAACCCAGAAATAGTACCTTGGGTTAAGAACTTTGCTTCAGGATGAGAACAGAAATTGTGCTGCGGTGGCAGCGGGAGGCCCCATTAGCTAAAGTGGTACCTCAGGTTAAGAACAGTTTCAGGTTAAGAACAGACCTCCAGAACGAATTAATTTCTTAACCCGAGGTACGACTATACTGCTAAACAGTGACTGGTTGGTTTGGGAAATACTGCAGTTGGACCAAGAGCCCAGCTGGCTGGGCAGGAGGAGGTTCTTAAAAGTCTACTCATCTTTAGCATCAGTGCACCTGAGCAACAGGGATATTTTTCTGAATTCATGCCACCTCTTTGCCTTTGTTTTATTTCAGTGGTAGAAATTGACTGCCTTTATTTTGCTTTAGCTGTTATATTCTTATTGCTTTGTACTTGGGAATATAGAAAGCTTCCTGATTACACTTGAACATTTGTTTGAACATTCCCCCCAAAGGGGGGGGGAGAGATGAGCACAGGATAGTGCCCCTATGGCTATAAAAGCATTTGATTTTTTTGGGGGGGTGGGGGTTTCCCTCCCAAAAAGCATCTAGAGAAGTAGAAATAATTAGAAATTACAGTGTCATATGGGGTATCTTAACTTTTCTAGGAACTTTTCAGAGGTTTTCTAATTATCCCAAGTATGGGTATCTCAGTTACTTTGATTATAGTAGTGGTTGAAGCTGGTTTTTGATCATTGATAGTACACACTCCCAAATAAATATATCAAAACACCAAGACTCTTATGTGGTTTCTTGAAGGGCTGCTGTGTACCCTGCAGTGAATTCATGTGTACCTATTTGCTCTTTTCCTTGTATTTTACCTGAGTAATGATGGTCTTTGATGTATTATTATAATTTTATTATTTATGAATTTTTTATGCCACCCTTCATCTGAAGGTCACAGGGAGAAGTACAAAACGAGAACACAAAATACATAAAAACAAACCAATAACCCCCAAACCCATTTAAAAGGCCACAGAATATTTACTTAGCCTAAGTCCTGGTTCTAGAAAAGGGTTTTTGCGTGGCACCTAAAGATATGTAATGAAGGTGCTAGATAGGACTCTGTGGAGAAAGCATTCCACAAGTGGGAAACCACTGCAGAAAACGCCTGTTTTCACGTTGCCACCCTCTGGAACTCTTGTGGAGGGAACACACAAAGAAGGACCTCTGACGATGATTGCAGAGTCTGGGTTGGAGTATATGGGAAGAGGTGGTCCAAAACTTTCTAAGACAAACCCAGCAGTTTGAAATGAACATGGAAACTAATTGGCAGCCAGTGCAGTCGGGCCAGGATTGGTGTAATATGCTCAAGCCACCTTGCCACCGAATTCTGCACCAGCTGAAGTTTCTTAACTCTCTTCAGAGGCAGTCCCACATAATGTGCTGCAGTAATATAGTGTAGGTGGTACTGCATCTGAAAGCAGAACAAGTGCTTGATGTTTCTCAACTGGTAATCTTAGATACTAAAATCCTCCTTTTCTGCTTTTTGTACAACTCGTTATATTTTACTGTTTTTAATGGAGGAAATTGAATTTTCAGCTAAATCAGTGCCTGCTGGTGCTTGCTATAAATACAACACAATCATACCTGGGAATGCAAACTGGCCTGCCACTCCTAGTTCCTGCCATCAATGTGACTTAATATTGTAGTTAATACCTACCTTCTATTTAATACTAAAGTTCTGTCTTTAGGGAAGCTTTTAATGTTTAATAGGTTGTTGTATTTTAGTGTTTTGTTGGAAGCCACCCAGAGTGGCTGGGGAAACCCAGCCAGATGTGCGGGGTATAAATAATAAATTATTATTATATTATTATTTCAAAGGGGTATGTGCACAGAGTGGGGCTGTATGGTTTCTTTTGTAAAAGCAAAAACCCCCTTCCCTATGGCACTGTCTTGCCTTGAGGATAATGTGAATTCCCATGAAAAGACTTGCATTTGGTGTAAGTCTCTGGGAAAGTTAACTATATGTAGGTATTCTGTGGGAGGAATATTGCCCTCAAATAAAGAAAGCTTTTACTTCAGTACTTGTATATTAATGGTGTCACTGAAATGGCAGTAGCTGAACTCACTATTTAAATTTAGCATTTAAGTGGGATGGGCTTGTTGGTAATAAACCTGAACTAGTAATTAACAGTAACTTGCAGCTAAGAGTTAACTAATAATAAGCAGAAGAGTGGAGTGGACAGTCATGCTTGTGAATAAAGCTGGACTTAACCTAACAAAAATAACAAAAGAGGATGTATTCATACTAAACAATGCTCAAAGGTAGAAGAGCATGCCAACTCAAGTACTAGTGACTGCCCATTTACAAAAATAAAGCTGTTTTCAGCTATTGCATTGCCAAAACGCAAGATCTAGACTAAGCTTAATATACCCTCAATCCAGACATCCGAGGGTGAGGTGCAACATCACAGATGCACATTCCAATTGCAGAAGTGGGTCTACAATATAGTTCTACAACACTACCAGCTTGCGCAGTATGTTATTTATATTCTGCCTTTCATGAAGTCTCAAGCCAGAGAGATACAGAATACAGTGAAAGTTCCTCAGAAGCGTTTTAACATACTGTGTGACTTCCACATATATCTACCATACACATTCCCTTTCTCAATGCACTACCTACAGCTGAGATGATCCCATATTACGTTTCTAAGATTTTAAATGTCATTCAAGGAAAACAGTAAGCTCCCCCGCAAAGGTTCACATCAATTATTTGTACAACAGGTTTATTCAAACAGATTAACTTTATTTTACAATGCATCAGTGTAATTTTAAAACAGGAAGAAGCTGTTTCTCTTAAAGGTTTTACATAAAGGCAACAAAAATAAGAAAAATAACTGCTACCAACTAATTCTGAAACATGCACAATTAAGTGAACATTGACATGTGCCTGGAAAAAATATTAGGGGAGCCCTTCTCAGATAGCAGGCCTTGGCAAGTGAGGACATGCCCAGGATAGCCCAACTTCTGCAGCACAGTGGATAGGGCATAAAGCAACACTCACCTATGTTGCTGTTGAAAATTACCTCATTACAGGAAAAAAGCATTAGTAAAAGAACAGCACAGAGGGAGTGGCAAAGTGCCACCCTACTTTAGGGAGTTGCCTCAGTTCTTCAGTAGCATATAAACCTGGGGAGGAGGAACGTTTAAATGTCCTATGGCTGCTGTAACCAGCACAAATCAGTGTCCATTTCCTATATAATTTGTTCTTGTCCTATACTCCCAACACACAAGGATGAAGACAGCCAAAGTATCTTGTCAGTTTGAGGTCTTGGGGCAGCATATATAGAGTATCCCATTGGGACTGCAATCTTGCCTTGCCCACCAACATTTCAAACAGCAGCCCTATATTTTTAGTGCAAGATCCCATAGAAGCTTTAGCTCCCAGGTAGAGTCTACCACAAAAATCACTCCAAAGTGTCCAGGAGTGCACTCAGCATGCATACAAGCTTTGAAATGGCATCCAATTGCATTTGCGCAATCTACCAGCAGCTGACAATGATGTGAAACTCCTGTATGCAATTAGGGCAATGCATGACAGGAGTGGGGGGGGGGGGCGAGGGGGAGAGAAAGTACTTGATGGGTCGATTCCATGGGAATTTTGAGTAAGCCTTAAGCAGTTCTTTTCAGCCTTCCCCCTGCCCCTCCCCCAGATCAGCAGATGAAGATCTCTGTGTTGTTTTCTGGCCTGTCATCTGACTTTACTCATTGCCTGTTAAGAACCCTCCCCTCCCCACCCCACCCCATTCATAATCAAGTTGACTAATAGCCTATGTTGTGCATTGTGCAAGTGCTCTGTTACAGGGCTTTGTTCACTGGAGCAATATTTTAGCCCCTTCTCACTGACCCTGCAGGTGGAGCCTGAGCCGAGCACTTTTTCCAGACTGAAAACATTCCAAACCAGGCAAGAGAAAAAACACTTAACACTACAGAGCAGATACATTACAGCAACATCGAAACATTACAAACTTGGCAATCACCCAAGTCACAAAGCAGAGCCCACCAGTGTGCACATCAGGTGGCCTCAGGAGGCTCCTCCAAGGACAAGTCACAGCCTGACATGAGTTTAGGAAAGGCACCACTGGGAAAGCAATTGTGGGAAGAGCTGATCACATGCATCTGGGCTACGGTATGTAAACAGGAACCCATTGGCTTCGGTGGTCCCACCCACATTGCCCCCTCAAGGGCCAAAGGATGAACAGGACAAATGACCATCAGCTCTCCCCTCCTCCCAGGAATCAGGACAGTAAAGTGCAAAGCATGGTAATACAGAAGTATGTTTAGACCCTCCCAATGTCAACCACTTTCCTTACCTCTTGGGAAGCCTTGCAATTAAAAGACAAAACTCCCTTCAAGTAGGTAGCTTTAAAAGAAAGATGCCTCCCTCTGGCTTGGGGTCCCACACAGGCCCTTTTGGGGTGATAAGGCAAAAAGACCTGAGTGTCCTGGAAGGATGAAGAGCAAGGAGGTCCATGTTTGTTTTATGAGGGTCGTTCCTTCAGAAATTCTTGCTCATGTGTGCTCTCATGTAGACGTGTTCCAACAGCTACTTGTGGACACAATTTGGCCACGAGAGCCCACCACAAGCAGCTGACACAATGATGTAAATTATGATCTGTGGAGAAGATACAGTCACTTTAGTGTGCATGACAAAATGTGCACACTGCCCAATAGTTGTAAAGAGAGCCACTCTACATTTCAACCAAGGTTGCCTTAAGTTTCCCTCTTGCTTGGGGGGTGGCAGTTCAAAGGCCATATTTGTCACTTCTGGACAAAAAGTAAAATACTGGAATCCAGGAGTTTAAGGGTACCAAAGGCACTCAGAATTATACAGACCTATAGCTTAATTCATCCTAGCTATAACGTTCCTTCCAAAAGGCCTGGAAAGAATGGGGGCATAGGAGAGAGATAAAGGGCACCAGCCACAAGGAGGGAAAAGTACTATAAAGGAGTACACAGAATACCCCAAGAATTTACCTTTGCAGTGCAGGACAGAGGTAAACATCAGTTTATTTAATTTTACACTGAGAGCTAGACTCAAGTGTAAACCCCCCCCAAAATGTCTGATGTGAACAACAACTTACAATGGATACTATGGTGATTATGATGGTGAGCTTGAGGTTCTTCATGCACATCGCTCTAGCCAGGTTTCTGCTGGTTGTTTTGAAAGTGACGGACTATGGGAAAAGCACAGGAGAGATGCATGCTATCAGACATCCAACACCATCTTAGCCTTTTGTAAAGGTCCATGCCAGTTTCTCCCTAGCCATGCCCCCAGTGTTAGAAACAGATATGAAAGCTAGGAGCTAAATGGCACCTTAATCCTAGGTTATGGGTGCAACAACGGAATGTCTAGGCATGCTTTTTTATAACAAGAATACAAAGCTAAACTGAATAAACTACGTACAGCTAAAATATTATGTTCATTTTTCCCATGGTCTAGTCCTTCCCCTGCCCACCCCCCTAATATTCTCAAGAGGGTCTCTTCTCCAGTCTTCAGAGAGTAGCTGGAAATGGGGAGACAGAAAAAGCTCCTCCTTTCCTTCCACTCTGCAGTTTTAATCTGAAATCTTAGGTGCAGTACTGCACCCAGAGCTCAGAAACTGCTAGTGCTAATGAAATTCAGTCACTAAATGTGCCTATAACAGTGTGAGTTTTGAACACTGCATCCCCCTGCAAAGCTTGCCCAGCTATTACTTGGTTTTGCAATTCAGCCTCAACATATAAGAATAGGCAAGTTTTAATTTGCTTCCAATACACTCAAATGAACATTTAAGCAGGTCTAGTTGTCATTACTCTCCCCTAGAATAAGCAACCCTTCTGCAAGGATCACTCCCACCAGAAAGATGCCTCAACCATTAGAAGCACCTGGTCTCAGGGTAAGAACCATTGGTTGGGCCCTGTTTTGCACAATGGAGAATTTGAACTCCACTTGGGAATCTATAAACCATTCACAAATTACAGCAAAAAGTGATTCTGTTCATTAGTCTGGTTCTTCTTTTCTGATCCTTGTGATAATTTCCTATGCCCTGAACAGATGTTCTCAATCTCTTCCTACTGTGCACCATGCAATGGCTTTCTCACCCTCAACTTGCTTTTCACATAGGACAAAAAAACAGCCTAGCACCAGGATAAATTCTGGCATGAGGGGGGTCATTACACTGTCTTGGTCTGGAAGCTTCTCTAGCCTGGGCTTTAGAGAAATCCTCAAAATGCACCCACTCTTCACTTCTCTTGTTTTATTTCCGAACACACATTTCTAATTTACACTTGGACTATGGAGGGTCTAGCTATCCAAGGACAGCAGCTGGCAACCTCCACTCTGCTGTTTTGGTCTGCCAAGCTAAAGTTCTGCTAGGTTAAACAGCATCCTATCAAACATTAACTAATTTTGTTCTGAACACCTAGGTTAGAAGGTTTTGTGTGACCTGAGAACATACAACGTATGTTCTAAGGAGTGGCTGCTCTGAGAAAAAGCATCACCCGATTTGCTCAACTCCCAGCCCCACATCTGTATACTACTTCTTTCAAAGCATTTTCTTAAGATGGAAACACAGCAAAAGCCTGAGAGCTGGGAAGTCTTCCCTTTTAATCCTGCCTTTTTTTTTGCATGCGTGTTATACGTACCCTAAAAACCCAGCCAATTCCCCCGCCAATTCCAGAACTTACCGAATCCACAAGATTTTCAGTTTTGTCTATCAGCAACTCCAGCTTTTCTCCCCTTTGGGCCACCAGATCTGGGATGAAGAAAGGCTACAGTGAGAATCCAATGGGGAGGAAACGCCTCCTTTCCTGCTGTTAGCTAAACAGGCGGCTTACCCTCAAGACCGCAAACAGAGGCCGACTGCATGGGCATTGTACTCTTGATCTCTGGGGCAGGTATGTGGTGGGTTTTACCCTACCTCAGAGCAAGATCTGCAACAGCAGAGCACAAGGCAAAGGGGCTAGCAGCATAAGGGTCAGCTCCATGCCAGGTTCAGGGCGATGGCAGACTGCAAGTAGAACAAGCAGCTTGTATTTTGTCCTATGCAACCTTTTTGGCAGGTGAGTCAGCTGTACAAGAGCTGTGCAAGAGTGTGACAGCCAACACAGAGAGCCATCCCTCCTTTCCCATACTGATCTTTCCCACAACAAAGCAAGGTCCAGGCAGAAGCACAGCTATGCTACTGCAAGAAAGGGACTCTCATCACACCCAAGCCGTTTCATCCTCAGTACACATGCAGGACCTTGCACCATCTTTATGCCAATGAGCGCTACAATACCTATGTTGCGGACCATGATCCCTTTCAGCTCGTCCACCTGGGCCTGTGTCTCTGCCACCTGGTCAGGGCCCTTGTTCTCTGAGTGGTACTTCTGCATGAAAGGAAGAGCAGATGTAACGAATTTCTGGTTCTTGCTTAATTTGATGAAGCAAGAGAAAGTAAAGTCTCTGTAGAGCAATCTGAAAAGTCTAACGGGATCCTCTCATAAAAGGAACTATCCTCAGCATTAAGAGCTGGGCAGAGTGACCTTCAGCTCCACTTTAGTTGCTTCTTCAGCCCTCAGAACAATTCATCTCTGTGCTTCCCAGTACTGTAACTTAAAGAAGGTTTCCCTCTACTGGCTGATCTGAGATTTATCTACTCAGCATTTAGCCCCAAAATTCCTAAGCTATGTTTCAGGGCAGACCAGCACCATAAGTCCGGAATACCAACCAACAGAAGAATCTGCTTAAAGCATTGCTGCACAGGTTACTGCAATCAGGATAAAATAGAAATGCTCTCCATCTGAGGTCCAACCAACCCAATGATAGGGTGACTGCCTGTTTTGGATTGGATTTCCACTGAAATATCAGGTTGGGAGTGCTCCTGATGTCCAAGCAATGACAGTAGCCAGAATACTTTTGTTCAGGTTTGAATGTTGTGCCAGCTGTGCCTAACCCTGAAGATCATGGAGCTTGCAAAAGTCACACATGCCTTTGTTACAGCTGGGCTGAATTAATGTTAACATACCCTCTATGGGGCTACCCATGAAGATCATCAACCAGTCCAAAATGCTCTGCAAGTGTTCTGACTGTAGTCAGGTTTGGGGAGCATGCTATTCCCAAACTGTACTAATCACGCTACCTACTTGTTCATTTATAGGTGCAATTCAATGAGTCAGACATTGTCCTTAATAGCTTAAGCTACTACACTTAAATAACTACACAAACAATGAAACCATATGAGCTCCAAGATAATTTCATGAGGTTCCTACTTCAGAGTTCTGCCATCGCCTTGAATGGCTTCTTTTGCTGCATGCTTTCAATTTGTCTGCTGCATAGGATTCTCCTTGTTTTTGTCTCAGTTCTTTTCAGTGTTAACTTTAGGTCAGTTACTGCTTTTTCACTTTTTATGGGTTTGCCTACCATTCTTGATCTAAAAGGCTGCTGTATTGTTTTTATTAATTCTTTATGTTAAGCTACCTTGAGCACCTCAGTTCTGGAGGTGGAAAGGCAGAATCCAAGACTTCCTCAGAAACACAACTGTGCATGTTCTTCTAAGAGCAGAGTTTACCCCCTTTTACTGTAATGCATGCAAAGAAGCTATCTTTTGAGGTTGAATAAAAATTCACTGCCAATTTTAAATAAAAGAAGTGTGTCACCAGTATTAGAAGCCTGGGGAGGCCCTGATCTTGCTACAGGATAATTAGCCAAGCACAGACCTATTCCCCAACATCAGGTGCTCTATAGTCGAATGCAGTGTCCAGCAGACAGACATCAATGAACCTCACCAGCTGTGCAGCCAGAACACTGGAAAACTCGCTGTTCATGGCATATGGCAGAGCTGTTTGTGCACGGGAGCCATAGGTGGTCTGAAACCGCTTCTTGATTTCATTCAGGAACGTGAAAGCTCTGGAACGCTCAAAGTCCTAAAAGGAGAACAAATTCATCAGAGCAACAAATGCACTTAGGATAGGTGCATTAATAGCTATGAACTGTGACTGCAAAACAGAAACTCAGTGTACTTGGGCAGTACAGTAGTACCTTGGTTTAAGAACAGCTTTATGAACAACTTGGATTAAGAGCGCTACAAACCCGGAAGTAGGTGTTTTGGTTTGTGAACTTTGCCTTGGAAGCAGAACATGTTTTGTTTCTTGTTGAGTGTGTTCCATTTGTAAATTGAGTCCCCCGCTGCTATAGGAAAGTGCAACTTGGTTTAAGAATGCTTTGGTTTAAGAAGGGACTTCTGGAATGGATTAAGTTCATAAACCAAGGTATATCTAAACAGGAGGAGGTGCTGGGGACAAACCACAGGGGCACCTGGTTGGGCACTGCTGGAAGATGGGGCCCACAACAACTTTTGTTCTCCAAACAAAATAACCTCAGAACACTGTCACAGCAAAAATTGCCAGAAAGCTATTTAAAGCAGAAAGATGGGGTACAAAGCAAAAGCAAATTCTCTCACTAGCCACACTAGAGTCTTCGATGCAAACAAGACACAAGCAAGTAAGCCTGCAAAGACCTAGATAGAGAAGAGAGCTGGAGGGGAAGAAGCTGCAGGTGGGAAAAGGGCCAATATTTTTTCATGCAGCCAAGTATGCACACTTCTTAAACCTTAACTACAAGGCCTGGATTGCACTGCAGGGGTGGTGTTGCTACATATATTCAGTGTGTAAAATAAGATCCAGCCCAGGGGTGACTAACCTGTGGCCTTCCAGATGCTGATGGACTTCATTTCCCACCAGCCCCAGCTACCATGGCTAAGAGTCAGTGATGCTGAGAGTTGTAGTCCAACAACATGTGGAAGGCCATAGGATAGCCACTGCTGGTCTAGACCTTGCTCTACGTAATGAAGATATGTAGCAACTCTACAGTATTTGGGCCCCAGTGGGCATTTCCAGCAATCACCTTTAAAGAGCACAGAAATACATTTTTTGTCCTACATACTTACATCATCAGTGATGCAGAGGTATATAATCCGGTCCTGGCAGATGTAGTGAAACAGATAGCTAGAGGAAGACAAGATACCAGAACCATGTTTAAAGAAGTAGGTGGGTATAGATTTTGACATAACAGCTACTAGGCCATATGTTGCCATACACTCAATGGCATTTCAAGCACACAGGTCTAAGTTCGCACTAAATTCGTACATTAAAAAATTTCTTCTGCTGGCAACCAGACCCCATTAATTCAATGTCTCAAAGACAAGACAGCCAACCAATTCCTCAAAACATGGTGAAAACTTGAAAACAAAATTACCTGAAAACAAAGCTATATTCACATGGTGCAAAAGCCATTACTGAATAGCACAAAACACAAAGCAGAAACGTCAAACATATCCACCTTTCCAACATGGATCCAAGCAGGCAAAGCTATTGCTAGCATATTTTCATTTCATACAGAAGTTAGAACTCCCATCCTGAGGTGGGGCACACCTACTTGGCATCAATCATGGAACAGTGCTATTTTACACCAAAGCATTTCCTGGACTCAATCAGTAAACTGGTAGTTGGGAAGCTAGGAGATCACGAGAAGACTTCAACAGAATGAGAAACCCAACCATTTATAGTTCTCTGTAAGAACTGTGGATAGTGCAACTTCCCTCATGTGTTTGAATTAAATCACATGAATACAAACTCGTCTACAATAATGCAGGGGTGGGAAAGAAGAAGAAGAAGAAGTTGTTGCCCATCTGACTGAGCCGCCCCAGTCACTCTAGGCAGCTCCCCACAAAAATGAAAAACACAATAAAACATTAAACATTAAACAACTTCCCTATACAGGGCTGCCTAAAGTTGTGCAGTTCTTTATCTCCCTGACATCTGGTGGGAGGGCATTCCACAGGGCAGGCGCCACTGCCGAATTTGCCTTCTCCCTGTAAGTTTACTTCTCACAGTGAGGGAAGCACCAGAAGACCCTCGGAGAAGGACCTTAGTGTAGAGGCTGAATGATGGGGGTAGAGATGCCCCTTCAGGTATACAGGGCCAAAAGCCGCTCAGGGCTTTAAAGGTCAGCACCAACACTTTTATTTGTGCCCGGAAACTGTTTTCTGCCTAAGGGCCGTATTTCCTTCCAAGCCAACTTCCAGGGTTGCATGCTATTGGTGAGTGCAGCCAGAGGCAAACATGTGGGGAGCAATACATGTAAATTTTACATTTATAGAGTAGGCTTCTACACACACTACTCTCCCTCCTCCATTCAGGTAGGCAAGAGACATTATCAGAGTTGAAGGACCTGTTCCAGCCAGGCAAAAACACTCAAGAAGAGTGTGAAGCAGGGCTTGTGAGCGGCATGGCCTGGGGACAGCCCTTAGGGCTATAATTGGCCCCCAGGCCTGATATTCCCCACCCCTGCAATAATGTATTATTATTATTATTATTATTATTATTATTAATAGTAGTAATAGCAGTAGGCCACTTTTCATCTGTAGATCTCAAGGCAGTTCACAACATAAAATTATAATATAAAAGAACACAAAATGCAGATTAAAAATAAGAACAATTTTTTTTAGCAATCCTCCCTCCCACAACACAACTAAAATGGTATTGGATGTTAATTAGCCAAAGGCCTGGTTAAAGGGAACATTTCTGCCTGGCGCCTAAACATTTATTACGGAGGCACCAGTCAAATCTCTCTGGGAGGAATATTCCACAAACATGGAGCTACTGCAGAAAAGGTCCCTTCTCGTGTTGCCATCCTCTGGACATCTCATGGAGGTGGCACATAAAAAAGGGCCTCAGAGGATGATCTTAAGGTCCAGGCAGATTCATATGGAGAGAGGTGGTCCTTGAGATAATGATAGCATCAATTCTCTTCGATTAAATAACATTTACCGTATTTTTCGCCCCATAAGACACACCGGCCCATAAGACGCACCTAGTTTTTTTGGGGGGAAATAAAGAGGGAAAAAATTATTTCCCCCCCAGGTGCGCTGCGCTAATCCCGAAGCTTGGGGCGCGCTGAGCTCCGCACGCCCCAAGCTTCTGGGTGCCGGCAAGCAGTCTGCTAGCCCTGGGAGAGCCTGCGCTGCGCCTCTCCCGCTGTCCCCCGAGCTTGTGGGGCTGGCGGTGGGGCTCTCCTGAAGCCTGGAGAGCGAGAGGGGTCGGTGCGCACCGACCCCTCTCGCTCTCCAGGCTTCAGCGAAAGCCTGCATTCGCACCATAGGACGCACACACATTTCCCCTTCATTTTTGGAGGGGAAAAAGTGCGTCTTATAGGGCGAAAAATACGGTATGTTTACAAAAAGTAAGCAGATTCAAAACTCCAGGAGACAGAACTGAGAACAGTAGTTCATGAAAGGAGTCTCCTCTTTAGGTGATTTGTTCCAGTGCTGCTAGATAATCACACGGTCATAAACTGATCAAGGCAGGCCTGCCCCTAACCACTGCTCTAGTTGGAGAACATAACAGAATGGATCTGGGAAGCATTCCTAGATCAGCAGCATATCACCTGAGACCATCACACCAAGCTTTTCATGAGCAACCACCACCATCCCATCCCACTTTATTTCCTCATCTGCAACAGATCCATTTCTCCCACCCTGCCATTTCCTTTCTCCCAAGAGTAGTACTCACTTTCCATGGGAGTAGGTGAGTTTGTTGTTCTCAGAGGGTATTTTGGCCAGGATCTGCTCCGTCACCTCCAGGAAGTTTCCTCCACACCAGGCGTGTTTGGCCAGGATTGTGGAGCCCCTGGCTACAACTGCAAACAGGATAGCCATGGCTGTCGGCTGGCTAAAAAGCAAAAAAAAAAAAAAGCGTAAGAAAACTTTTGCCTATAAGAGCAAAGCACACACACACACGCACCTCAGCCGCTGCCCCAGCTTCTTAAGCGTGCAGCCAAGAGCAAAAGAAACACACAGCAACAAAGCATTGGTGGTTCCGCACTTTTCAGATATCTTGCAAACCACAGCCAGTTTTAACTATCATCGGCAGAAATCCACATTTTAGATAAGCAACATCACAAGAGCTGCTTGCAACAATTATTTCCCCCCCTTTCCCCTCACCCAAAGTCTGCATCACTTACATTCACTCCTAAGAGCTTTGTATTCTGAAATTGATAGTTCTTGCAGGACACAAGGAATAGGGGACCAAAATGAGAACATCACTGTTACTGCAGATGGAAGGAGGAGGAGGAAGATGCTCAGACCTGCAGACACCTCTATTGAAGAGAGCTGGCGCTAGGCACCATTCAAGTAAAAAGAAAGGCAACAGCCCCACAGAGCATCATTCTATTTGATAATCCTTGCCTATGTGGCAATCCAAGTGGAGTTTGACTAAGGACTTTCTGAGTTCTCTGCAAGAACTCTTCTAAGTAGTTGAGGGAATCTGAAAGTGATTGGCATACTGCCCTTTTTAGAATTGTTTTGAGTAACATAAATGCATATGGCATATTGCCTTAAATGAGAGCCACATGTTGTCATTCCATTGCAGGTTGTATAACTAAACAAAGTCCTCTCCAGGTCTTTTAAGAGGTTTGTTCACATGTTACTGGTGCTATGTGGAGGTCATGTTTCACACAGTAGTGGGTTATTAGTAGGTTCCTCTACACACACCAAGAACTCCTGCCTGGGGGAGGTAAACAAGAAAGGGGTCTGTCCATCTAGCTCAGTATTGTTCATCCTTGAGACATGCAGAGAATTTTTCTGCAACTTTCATGGTGCAGATGCTCAATTATGTATATTTACAGGCAAGTGCAAGGTCCAACTCAGTGTACAGTAAATACCACATCATCGTACATATTAACTAGTCAGGAGGACACAAATTTACATGTTATGCCTTAATCTGCTCAAACTCATATTTGTTGACCTAGAAACTTCCCCACAAAGTCTACTTTTTAAGGATTAAATTAATACTGGCTGTTGTCCACAAAGTATTGACTCTAAAGCTCCCTATGAAAAATGTGAATATATGTGACACTTCAACTGGCCTACAAAGGAATTTATAGCCTGCAACTAATGTCAATTACATGCCTACTAATGGCAAATACGAAGCAGTGCTATTCCAGCTTCAAAAACAGTTCTCAGTCACCCCATGGCAGGAACAAAACACCAGGTCATCCCCAGTGATTGTGTGTGTGTGTGTGTGTGTGTGTTGGTAAGCAAAGGAGCACATGATTCAATCCAACTAGCCACCTGACCACCTCAAGATGCTTATGGAACCAAACATCTGGCACAGAAAGGAAAACTCAAACAAAGAAGCAGTCATAGGAGCAGTGAGCTGTGGGTCCCTAAATAGTGAATAAATTTCAGTTTCCTATAGATACTGCATACATTAAAATTTCCACATGGAACAATCACAGCATTCCTCTTTCCAAAGGTTTTGCAACTCCAACCACTGAAAGCTAGAGCAAACCTAAAGTGACATTCCAGCGCTGCTCAGAGATTCCCATTATTTGTTTCCATTGGAATTCAGTTCCTTTAAGAAGGGGGGAGAGTAGGAGAGCCACTGAGTACCTCTATACCTGGACCGACCTAACTTAGTTTGCAACTACAGATCACATTACATCCATCCTTAAAACCATGGACATTTCTCTGTGCCACCTACACTCACGTTCCACACTCTGTGGGTATTGAGCATACATTTTCCTCTCGCTCATCTTCAAACTCGTGAGACTAAACTGTCTACTTTAACTGTTCTCCTCAAGCATGTTGTTTCCAAATTCACACCATCATCCTATTCTTCAGAACACTGTTAGAATTTCTTATTTTTCTCATATTTTTGAGTGTTGGACAGGAGCACTTCACCTTCAAAGTGAATGTACCTTTGCAACTAATGCAATAAATGTATACAGAACAACAAGTTAAATGCTGGATTGGTGAGTAAGCTAACCTTGTTATTGTTAAGTCTTGTCAGTCTTAATTAACTGTACAGTTTAAAAACAATAATAATACAGATTGCTCCAGGTGGAATGAGATGCCAACTAGAAGCCATGCTGGAAATCTGCAGAGCTGCTTTCAGACGTTGCCTCCAGGACAGAAAAAGCAAGCATTTTTTAATACAGCAAAGAAACAATCAAACTGCCTTCACTACTCTTTAAGTGATGTATTAATTTTTGCCCTCTGCCAAAGCTTTAAGGAGAGGAGCTCTGGTATTCAAGAATGCTCAGAAGTCCTGGGCATGGCGAAAAGGCACACAATCTGATCTAGAAGACCCTCCTCACCTCCTAGATGTAACAGGCAAAAGCCACACGTGCTCAGTGTAAGCTTTGCCTTTTTTATTACTATCCATTTCCCATGCTGTTGACCTTGTGTTGAAAAGGTTTGAAAAGTCCCAGGTTTTATTCAACCCTGCTTCTTGCACAAAACTGCACAAATATAAGACAGTTTAATGTGGTATCTCCCAACCACTTCCTAGCTCCCTATCTTGCTAAAGGCAGCAGCTGTTGCTCAACTTGATCCAGCCAAGAAGGGTCTTTCTTGCATGCTTCCCCCAACAGTTTAAATGCCTTCTCTTTGCTTGGCTAACATCACTTGTTTTCTTTTGTTTGTGTTCTAGACCCATACTAAAGTCCAAAGTTCCTTCCAGTCCTTTTCCCTTATTCAGCACAACTGAAAGTTCCCACTCATTGCTTGCACTGGGTGCAGATGCTACACCTTCTCAATTAAGTTTTTCAGTTTGGAGGATGTTGCATGATTATTTAAGCAGACTGCAATATACTGTTGCTGAGAAAATGCAATTCGTTCTGTCCGCTTAGCAGGGGCCATTGTAATTTGATGCGCTGCATGATTGTGCAAGTCAGGCATCTATGGGAAAGTACCCATGACAATACTGAAGATAAGCTACATATTTCCACCACCCACCCCATTCTGCGCTTCACTTATCTGCAAAGAGAAGTTTCACAGAAAAGTGGACACTGACAAGTCTCAAAGCAGAAATGTAGAGAAGTGTCAGTTTTTCTGCTGCTCAGAAACTTCAGACTTTGCCTTGAAAGTTCAGCTGGACTTGCCCACTTTGAATGTCAGTCACACATCACACCTAATTGTTATCAACTTCTCCTCCACATTTCCCATATTTCCCTGGCAGGTGCAACGACTGGACTAGGACTGGGGGCTGTACCCAGATTCAAATTCTACTCAGACATGAAGCTCACAAAATGACTTTGGACTAGTCATTCTCTCACAGGCAAACCTATCACATAGTGGGTTTTTTGTTTATATGGCAGCAGGGATAAAGGCCACATATACCACCTTGAGTTCATTGGAGAAAAGGTGAGATATAATTTAAAAATTAACAGATTTGTGACTGTCAGAAATTTGGTAGCTGATACTTCCACTAGCAATAATTCAGGCTCCTGAATGCATTGTTCAGCACAAATAAGCAGTTACTACCTATCTGGGATCCAGATAAATTATTAAGGAAGTGCTTGTTTCGGTGATGTTGCCTCAGAATATTTCTAAATCCTTCCTCAAAATCTTTTCAACGAAAGCTTCAGTTGAACCCCACCACTAAAACTAAGCTTAAGTCGATATAACTAGACTGAAGACTCATTCTTCCTATTTACCCTCCACTCCATCTCACTTCTTTTCCTATATTCATTTACTGTGCAAAATGTAAATTGCAAACTCCTTGAAACAAGAACTTGTCTTTTTTTACTCCATAAGAGGTGCCATGTTTGCCAAGAAAGAAAAAAAACTTGCTGGTTTGTAAGACACTTGAAAATTATGAATAAATTTCCTGAAAAGATAGTCTGATCATTTTTACCACTGCCTCCATCTTCCTCCAAGATTCTATGCTGTCTTCTTTCTCCCTATCTTTCCTTTTTGAGAAATTTTAATTTTGTCACTACAGGGGCCTATCCTTTTATGCTCTGTCAAATAAGATGTGCATTGAGAAGGGCCCTATCTAAACTTGCCTCAAAAGTGAGGGATGTGAGATGGGAAGCATTTATTTCTGCTTATCATTATAATAAGTTCCAGAAGTGTACCTGTATTAGTCTCATACAAAAACCGCTAACAATGAAAACAGTTACTCTGTGGCACTATAGAGACCAATGCATTTATTACTGCATATGCTTTCACAGGCCATAACCCACTTTACTATTTCAGATATTTCTAAGCTGCTTTTTGTGACTATTGCCTTTCCAAAGCAGCTTGGCATTAATAACAAACACACAACTTTGCATATAATGCAAATCACAATAATAATAAACATTCAATAACACCAACTAAAAACCCCAGCAGTCATGATAATGATCATTATCTGATGGATGATGATCCAGGAAGCTTCTGTCACAATGTCAAGACACATCAAGCACTTCACTGCATCTGTTCATCATACTGTTGTAACAATAAATAACATTTGCTTTCATAAAACTAACTTCACCTTTAGCTGAACACACTTCCACTAACTATTGCATTGCAACTAGCGGACAGCACTTAAGACAAAAAGCACTTCCTTTTTTCTTTTAGGCTGTGCACAAACTGTATATATTTAAAGCATATTACTCCCCCCTCCAAAAAAAATCCTAGGATAGCAACTGTAGTGTGTTAAGGATGCTAGGAACCATAGCTCCCTGAGGCATAACTTACAGTCCCAAGGATTCGTGGGGGTTGGGGATTATGTGGGTTAAGCAGCCTGGTATCCTCCCCCTAGATTTCCTACACGCCCTTTGATCAACGGACAGAAGATACGACAATTCTTGCAACATACGAACGGGTTGCTTTTAGATAAGATTCTGTGTGGATAAATAGAACAACAATTTGGAATGATTTACAAAAATTATAACGACTTGTTAATAATTTTACATTTGCTGGGATAATGGTACTACCTTATATACCCACATATCGTGCTGCATCATAATTTCAAGTGTGCTATTGCTGTTGTCTTTCTTACTGTAATTTTCACAATGAAATATAAATATGTTTAAAAACACACACACACATATATACACACAGAGAGAGGGGGAAAAAACACAGTGAATTGTATCCCAATCTCAAGCTACGGTGGAGGTGGTGAGAAGCAACGACCCCCTCCCTTTATTCCCATAGAGAGAGGGCAGGGGGGTCCAAGCGCCCCTCGACACACACACAAAGGGAGGGGGCAGACCGACGTTGTCATAGCGACAGCTGGGGTGGGGGCGTTTCTACCCTGAAGGGAACTCACTGCTCCCTTCCCTCTCGGCAGCCACAGCCAGGCCTCGTAGCAGGGAGGGGGTGAGGAAACGAAGGTGACTCCCCACCCTCCGCAATCCCCACAACAACAACAGCAACAACAACAACAACAACAACCAGGCAACAACCGAGCGCCCGCCCGCCCGTTCCCTACCTGCTTGGGAGCCCACCCGGAACCCCGTTTCTCTTCCCCGTACCCGCGTCGCGTCTCTCGGAGGACAAGCAAACACAGCACGTGAGCTTCCGCTTCTGACCGCCGCGCGGGATTCTGGGAAATGGAGTTCTACTGCCACCGACAACAGCCAAAGCAAACACGGAGGAAGGGCGGAAACATTTATAAACGCACACCCCGCCCCCGTGTTCTTGTTGCCTTCCGTTGGAACGCATATCGGAAGTACGGCAGCAGAGCCGGATCCGGATTGGGTCAGCGAATGGCAGTCCCCGCCTCCTGATACCTATTAACCCCTTTGCTGCCGCCGAGCTTAAGAATCGGGTTCCTGTCTCAGTTTTTCTGTGGCGGCGGCGAAGTTATGGCGGTTTGTGAACATTCGACTCTCCCACTTCACACTTTTTTTTTTTAGCTCGAATTCCCGCTCTCTGAGGGAATTGGTGCCTGTGCGGGTCTCCCTCCCTAAGGAACTACGATTCCCAATAGCCCTTTGCGCGCGGGCTCCTGTACTTGGCCTTTCTGCCGCAGTGGCTGCCGGGAGCTGATGCCTGGTAGGTTGGGCTTCTGCGTGCGTGAGGGGGTGTGTGAGGGTTATGCGCGTGACCGCGGCTCCCGTCGTCCTCTGCGCTTGGTGGCCTCGCGGGGAAGAAGATGGGGGACGAGGAGGACGGGAAGAAGCCGCGAGTGCTGCAGATGGTGAGACCGAAGCGCGTGGCGGGGATGGGGGGTGGGCGACCGGGCAGGCTAAGGCTGCCCCGCCACAGGGGGGCGACGGGGGCGACAGGCTGACATCCAACAGGTGAAGCTTTCCTCTGTCCGGGGCTGTGGACGGGGAAGGTGGGCATCCGAACCGGGTTGTTTTTATTCGGCGAGAACCACCGCGGGCAACAGATATTTATTTATTTGTTTTATTTACTTCCTAAAATTTCTAGGCCGCTTGATGGTAAATAGGGAGTGGGAGGAAACCTCAAAAGCGGTTTACAAAGAGATTGAAACAACTAAAATCGACCTTGCTTTAAAACACAAAAAAGTTAAAATGCTAAAACAGATTAATATTAACTCGGCTTTCAGATCCCCTGGGCACAAGGGAAAGGCACCTGCTCAGCCCATGCAGAGTTGAAAAACACCACAATGTTGTTGTTATTACTGCTATTGCGTTTATACTAGCGTTGTTATTGTAACAGAGTAACACGTTATCCCCACCAGCATGGCCAGCTGAAAAACACCATTATTATTATTATTATTATTAGCAGTAGCAGCAGCAATGCTGCCATTATTTACTTTTATATTCCTCATATGTGACCCAGTGCGGCCTGCCTAGTTCTTATCTTCTCTGCTGCCTGCTTTTATCCTCTCAGCAACCCTGTGGAGTAGGCTAGACGTATGGTCTGACCCAGGAGCCCTCTTGGCTGAAACGTGGTGTTTTAAAAAATGTTTTTTAAAACTATTGCTTGTCCAAAATCCATCCACAGGAAAAAGTGCCCTCCTTAACCAGATAATTGTCTTGCTTTTTGCACATGGAGACATACTGCAAGCGTGAAATCAATATATCACCAGTACCATTTTGGTGGAAAGGTGGTATTAAAAGAAGTGATGGAAGGGCCATAGCTCAGTGGTAAAGCACACGCTTTGCATGCAGAAGGTCCCGTGTTCAATTCCTGGCATCTCCAAGTAGAACTAGGAGAGTCTCACCTGAAAGAGCCTGGAAAGCCCCTACCAATCAGTGTAATGTAGACAGTACTGTGCTAAATGGACCAATGGTCTGACTTGGTATATAGCCACTTCTTACGTTGTCCTTCAGGGACCTTATTTTCTTTATCTTCACTACTTCTCTTTTAGGTACGGGCAGATGGGACTGATAAGAACTGTTTTACGTTTGTGCTCCACAATGAGGACCACACCCTTGGCAACTCCCTTCGATATATGATCATGAAAAAGTAAGTAAGAGTCCTATTGCCTTTTGATGGGGTGCCGAAGGTGAGGCCAACACATAGGCTGCCTGGACTAGCCATTGATTGCCTTATGAGGAGCACTTATGCGTGTTCAGATGTAGCTGGGACTGCTAATGGAGTCAGCTAAGTCAGTGGTAGGTTAATTTTGCCCATTTTGAACCTGTGGGATCTGGCTGGTTCAGAAAATTTTGGTTCAATTCAGTATACAATTAGATGGGACATAGGAAATTTGAGATTAGAACTGGAGCTAAGCAGAATGACCCTTCCCTAGTCATGGGCGTATTCACTATGAAATGTGGGGGTGGGAGGGTGGGGGATTATAATTCCAGCTATTTATGAGGAGGAAACAAAAACCCACTGTAGCTCTTCAAATCTCTGCTAAGTTCCCCACTAACATTTTAGGTTTCCCTGAATGTCCTGGGATGTATGTGATTGTGTGTGTGTGTGTGTGTGTAAGTGTAAGGAAACTACTGCAAAAAAGAGTGTATTTTTCTTAACCTGACATGCCCCTAAGAACAGCAATCTTAACACAGTGGCTGTTGGATTCTGAAAAGTTGTGGTGAGTTTCCTGCCCCTGAAAGCCACACATGCCCAATCAATCCACATGTGTAAGAGACGGGGCAGTTTCTCCCTTTGCCAAATCGCCTTGGGTTCAAGTGCACTACCAGTTTACTTTAAGACTGCCTTTATCTTCACTTACTTCCAATAAGCACACATTGATGATAGTATTCTTTTTTTGTTGTATTTGGACATTGTGATTGACTATGATTTATTGTGAGGGGAATGAACCTAGGCTCCCTCTTGGCACTCCCCCTCCCTTTTCATCCAGAAGCAGAAGATTGCTGCTTCTGTTTTTGATTAACTGGAATTTGTCATGTTGTTGAAATGTGACAATCTTGGTTAACCTTAACTATGTTTTGTCTGAAGCAAGTCAAATTCATAGTTTATGAAGTTGACTCGCTTCAACAAATTGTAATTAAGATCAAGTTCTGCATAGGGTTCAGATTGATATAAGAATTGGAGACCCCAGGTGTATATTATTTTAATAATGTTTCAATGTTTCACTTTAATTGTATTTAACCTTTTAGAATGTACAGTACTAGGCTTTATTTTTTCTGTGTTCTGCCATTGTGAGTCTGCCCCCTCCTATGCGGCATTCCATCTCCTTATCTGCCTCTGAAATTGGTACAAATGGCATGATGTTTTAGCACCAGCATGTAAATCTTCTATCCGTGAAGCTATCTGAGACCCAGTAAGAGGATTTTATGATGCTCTTCCATCACTGAAGGCTAGATTGCCAGGGTAATGTCAGACAGCGAAGACCTAAAATGGTCAAATGTTCTGGGCACATCGGGGCCACTCCAAGGTGATGCGGGGGTGAAGATACCAGTATGGAGCCACATGTGCTTTACTTTTCATGATCTGTAACCTTTCCTGATGCATATGAAGATGTTTTATGATGTTTGCTGTGTTTGAACTACTATATGAGCTTTTGCTCTGAATGCCTCAGGGCAGACCTTTTCAATTGCCACATTGAGTTGAGTGAGCTCTTTCCTATTGCAATAGCTATAATAAATGCTGGATCCCTAAATCTGGATGCTGGACTTTGAAATAGTTTCCTTGGTTCTGTGGTTTATTCAAAAGCTGGTTGTTCCTCAGCTGGGTAATGAACAAGGTGGTGTACAGGTGAATTCGTAACACAAGATTTAATACTACACTGTGGTTAATTGAAATGAGAAGCCACAACCAAGTCAGAGGAAGCATGCAAGCCTGGGGGGTAGGTAGGCTTTGTTCCCATCACTATAAACCACCTTATTGCGATATCCGAGCACAACTACTCTCTATCATGAGTAACAACCTCTTCATTTCTCCATAGCCCTGAAGTGGAGTTCTGTGGATATAGCATCACCCATCCTTCTGAAAGAAAAATAAACCTCCGCATCCAGACCAAAGGTGAAGTATGCAGGCCTGCTTCTTGGAGGTCTATTTTGCTAAAGGGCAGCTATTCTTTGTGATTCATAGACAATATACAAACTTTTGGGTGAAAACTACACATTTTACTCAGGCATAGCAAGAATCAACATACAGTACACATAGCCAACCTGATTCTGAGCCTGCAAATTGCATATTAAAGCACAAATGATCCCTTACAGCCACAGTACAGCATCTCTGTCAGCTCTGGGTCTTTCCTTACAGTACCTAATCAAGGTGCCACAATCTGAGCTAGGTGGATATGTCCTTCCCTTCCTTACATTGTCTAGCTCCCTCTTACATAGTGTTGCGCTATTTTGACAAGGCTGATTGGTGTATTCCTCACATCCACCTGGGCTATATGTCATTAGCTGCATCATTCCATACGCATCCGTGGTGAACAGGGAGGCCTACTGTGGTGAGCCCTTTGCCTTTGGGAAGCTTGCCAGTTAACTTTTCTTTATATCCCACCATCAGGCTTGGGCAATCCTGCAGAATTTAGTTGTGGGTTCTATGAGAAATGGTGCCTGCACATAGCACAACTTAGTGAATAAGAGGCTGAGTTACAAATGCTGTTCCGAATCTTGTCCCTGCCTTATGCAGTCACTCTCTGCACCGTCCTATTCTCAGCTTCAACATAAGGGATAATAATACTATCTTGTGTAACAGAAACCAGTGGTCTTCTGGTTGTTGGACCGCAATTCTCATAATCACTGACCGTTGGCTATGTTATGTTGTGCTCAGTGTTTGAAACCAGGAAAGAAAAGCAAGGCCCTACATAGTGCCTGGAACCTGGGTTGTGGGGCACTGAAACACACTTTCTGGTCGCATTTGTGCTGCAGTGCTTGGCAGATCCCCCGGCTCATGCAGCACCCAAAGAGGCACATCTAGGGCTGCTCCGGGCAGCGGCAGGGAACAGTGGGGTGCTTGGCTGCAAATGCGGAGCTGCTTGTTCTGCTGCTTCAGCTTCTTAAACAGCTCCTGCAGCTTTGGCACTTCAGTGGCAGCATGGATGTAAAACCACCCTGCAACCCTCTTGAAGTGAGAGGGTTGTTCGGGTTTGCAGGGTTGTTTGGAGCTACAAGCAGCTCCACAATTGCAGCATTGATGGGGCTCCAGGCAACTGCACCTCTGCGGCATCCATAGCGGCACAGGGTCTGGCAGGGCTTTCTGAAGCCCCACCCCACCCCCGGGCAGGCAGGTTACAGCTCACTTCAAATTCCCACTTCAGCAGTCTCTTTAACATAGGGCTGGTAGAGAGGGACTTCTCCAGCGCCCTCAGAGGCAATTTAAATTGAAATCTTAGGCGCAGTGTACTGCGACAAGAGTTCAGGAAATGCTTTGTTTTGTTTTGTTAGTTGTATTTTGTTTTGTTAGTTGTATGTTAGTGTTTTGTAGTGTGTGTTTTTTGTATTGTATTGTATGTTTTTTCTTTTTTGGTTTTTTGTAGTGTTGTGTTCAATTTGCTGGAAAACTAATAAATATTATTTAAAAAAAAAGAGTTCAGGAAATGCTTGCAATAATAAAATTCTCTATCAGAGAATGCGTCCATTACTACTGGAGTTTCAAATACTGCTTGTGCTTCAAAGTACATTTCCCTCCAGGGTGCTATTCAGATGTTTTTATTATTGTTGTTGTTGCTGTTAATGAATGACATATGGGAGGAGGAGACTAATGTCTCGCAGCAAATTAAACTGATCTGTAGAAAGCACAGCTTGAAAAAATGGGCAATGCACTTTTTTTGTAAACTAAGAAATCTTTAATAAAAACATACAGTCATACCTCGGGTTGAAGTAGCTTCAGGATAAGTATTTTCGGGTTGCGCGCTGCAGCAACCCGGAAGTAACGGAGCGCGTTACCTCTGGGTTTTGCTGCATGCGCAGACTGTTAAAATGACATCACGTGCAGAAGCGGCGAATTGCAACCCGCGGATGTGGGTTGTGTTCGCTTCTGGATATGAACGAGGCTCTGGAACGGATCCTGTTCACATCCAGAGGTACCACTGTATAGGAGGCAATTATTATGGTCTTTTGCCTGCAGGCAGTTCTGTTTCACAAGTTCATGGCTCACCTGAAAATGGAGGAACCTATTAATGCAGAGGAAGGATCTGAACCCTCTTTAAGTCTTGTCTGACTCTGAATGCTTCCCTTTCTTCATAGCAGGCCTACCGGCTGTCGATGTGTTCCAGAAGGGGCTGGAGGATCTCAGGGGTGTCTGCCAGCATGTACTCAGCAAATTTGAGGTGGGTCTTGTCCTTTCCAACCCTCTTGAAATGTATTTATTTTAATTTAAGGATTGAGGTCCTTCTGCCAGAAACAGAGCACCATTTTGCTATTCTTGGGGTACCACAGCTGCAGTCCTTGGCTGCATCATCATTTCTGTTCTGAGAAGGGCAGGAACCAATTATCAGTTGTTTTTCTAGGTCACCCAAGAGTACTCTGCAAGGTGCAACATGTAATCAAAAGCAACTAAGAACTTGTAATATACATTATAGAGTAGGACCTGTTACAGTGTGAAGTGCATGGGTGCAGGATTCAGTTACATTTTCTCTCCATCCCTCCCAATCCTCCATTCTATTGACACTGAGCATGTTTGGTACTCATTGGTTTTTGAACCTCTCCCCTTTGTTTTTCTCCTCTTCTGAACTTGGAACATATTTCAGGGTTCCCCCCAATGCTGCTATTACCATCCTTTTGTCCATGGGTGGTGGCATTTGACTACATAAGCAATGACACTCACAGCTTGAATATCAGAATTAGAAGGATGGATGAAGAGGCACACAGCCTGAGCCCAAAAGTTCTATTTACCTATTACAGCTAACAGAGGGGACTGTAACAGAATGTTGTGGTGCAGATTCTTCGGTCCATCCACCCCCTAGGAGCTGCATCTCAAATGTGGACCACAAATCCCTTAACCACGGCCTTTGTTTGCTCCCCCTTGCAGGCAAGTGTGGAAGAGTACAATGCCCAGAAGGATGTGACTATGGAGGAAGTATAGTCTTGAGTTCCAATCTGTTGTTCAGACCTGGCCACAGAACTTAGTCTGCTTTGGTTGTTCTGATGAATGGCCTTTGCAGAGTGTGGGACGGGGAGTGTGACCTTGCTCCTGCTTCTTGTTAACTCATTGGCATTTGATGCTATTAACCATGGTATCCTCCTGGACAGGCTCCAGCAAATGTGATTTGGGGGCAGCGGTTCCAGCCCTAACTTCAGGACCGAGCCTGACATTGGGAGGGTGCCTTTTGAACTGGAAGCTGCAGTTATTGCAGAATGCTGCAGCATCACAATCAAGCGGTCTATAAATTTCATTAAATAAGTAAACAATGGCACCACCGTGACATAAATTGGATTGTCTTGTTGTGGGGAGGGGGTGGGGTTGAGAAAGAAAGGGTCTTGTTTTTTTATGGACTAAAGTTTTCCCCCCTAATAAACATTGGATGATGGAATCCATTCCAACTTATTGTGTGTGTGGCTTTTTGTTTTTAAATGCTTTTGCTCTCCGTTTAGAATTCTCTTAAAAATTATTGTTTCATATCTGGTAGCAAGAAAGCATCAGGTCAATGACACAAGGAAGCTGAGCCAACTTGTCTGCGTTACTAGGAGCACCCAAAAAGGAGATTTTATTGACATCACTAGCAATGGCCAGGCACCTGCTGATAGCCTGACAGGGGCCCCTGGCCCAGCCTCCACCTCACCATTGGAACCTGCTGGTTGTTCACCTGCCTTTCACTTTGGCCCAGACGGTGGTGAGAGAGAGGATCAGCAGATGTCACTGCCTCCTTGCTCTCTGCATGGAAAACAAGCAGATGGGAGCAGTGATGAGGGAGAGTTGCTGCAGCACCTGGCAGTGAAGCTGACTCATCCTCCATGGTGCCCCCTCCCTCAGTAGCTCCACAACCTGGAACCAGAACAGTTCACCAGTAATTGTTGACAAAGGGCTGTATCCAGTGCTCTTTGTCAGCTAGCACAATGGCTGTTGTGCTAGCAAGCGAGTGTCAGTGGTGCACAGAAGAGGAATCCAATCAGCTGTGATAGTGAAAGCTTACTGCACAACAGGGTGCACATGCAATCTGTTGTGCAACAAAATTAACCCACAATCTGTTTATGATTTTTCTCATGAGACAATGTTCTGGACTTTGTATGGCAGCTTAAAACATGTTCAGATAAGCCCTGCAATTACCGTATTTTTCGCCCCATAGGGCGCACCGCCCCATAGGACGCACCTAGTTATTTTTTTGGGGGGGAAATAAAGGGGGAAAAATTATTTCCCCCCCAGGCACGGGGCTGGCACGGGGGAAGCCCGAGCTTCCCCCAATCCCAGCCCCAAGAACAACCTGCTATCCGCAAGCCTAGGGAGGCCAGCGGTAAGTCGCGCCGGTCTCCCCAGGCTTCGGAATGCAGGCAGCTCACCCCAGGACAGCAGGCAGCTCTGTGCAGCCATCAGGAGGCGGGCACGATTTCGCGCCCCGCTCTGGAGGCTGCGCAGAGCTGTGCTCGCCCCGGGACTGCAGGGAGCTCTGCATTCGCCCCCTAGGACGCACACACATTTCCCCTTCATTTTTGGAGGGGGAAAAGTGCGTCCTATAGGGCGAAAAATACGGTACATGGTACGTGCTGAGCATACTCTCTCCTTCCCATGCCAGCCACTGCGGCTCATGGGATTGTCTGCACTATGTTTGCATTCTCCAGAGGCACACACGAGAGGGATGAATTAGATAGCAGTATGAAGTATTTAGTAGATTCCCAGGCCCATGTAACCATTAATAAGAGCTGTGCTCGCCCCGGGACTGCAGGGAGCTCTGCATTCGCCCCCTAGGACGCACACACATTTCCCCTTCATTTTTGGAGGGGGAAAAGTGCGTCCTATAGGGCGAAAAATACGGTACATGGTACGTGCTGAGCATACTCTCTCCTTCCCATGCCAGCCACTGCGGCTCATGGGATTGTCTGCACTATGTTTGCATTCTCCAGAGGCACACACGAGAGGGATGAATTAGATAGCAGTATGAAGTATTTAGTAGATTCCCAGGCCCATGTAACCATTAATAAGAATCCTTCTAAATCTTTCATATAGGGAAATATTTTATTCACACTAAGCTGGGAGAATGACAGGGGTATGAATGTCACCATTTGCCGTACAATTGTTCCTTCACCTACAAATTGACCAACATGGCCCTGGAAGTGGCTTGATGGTGTGCTTTGCTTATGCAGATGTTAGGTCAGGAAGCAAGCTAGACCCAGGTATTTCTGAATAACGCTCCTTCCTAGCTGAAGTTAGTATTTCACATTCACTTCTGCTGAGGAAGTGACTTCTTGGAAGACTGTGACAGAGTTAACGGCTTCGCAAAACTGCAGCATGGTGACTTCCTCCCTGCAAGGGTTTTCTTTTTTGTGCAAAGGGATGCAGGGTAATGACTTCAGGCTGAGTGCACAGCTGCTGGGAAGGGATGCGAAATCACCTAACTAGTGGTGGCTGTTGCTCATTGCAACTGGTTGGGTGGAAAGGAAGGAGCCCAACAGCAGGTGGAGCCAGAACCAACAGCAGGCAGATTTGACAATTTCTAGTTTCCTCCCCATCCTGCTGAATTTTGCAAGGGGAACACCAAGGCTAAGAAGGAGGAAGCACACAGCCAGAGCCACCCTCTGAACTAGCTGCAAGTAAGAAAGCAGGTTGAGTTTGTGAGGCAGTGATCTATTTGCCCTAATGGACCAGCCTCCACTCCCCACCTTCCAGATGTATTTCCCCCTCTTTGGGAGAGATGTATCTGAGGCAGTGCAACCCAGCACCCAGTTCTCTGACCCAACCAGCCAGCATTCCATGGCCACTTTGTATACGATTTGTGTTGAACACTCTGGGTGCTCCTGCCTCAGGTCCCCCAACCTCACATTCTGTACTTTTGTAAAGCTTGGAGTTCCCGACATCTGTGGGAATCCTTGCAGAATGGGTGGTGCTGTTTTCAGCTAGTTGTGCAAAAGCCCTTGCACCCAGCCATCACAAACAGAGAAATAGAATAAATTATATCCAAGCAACTAGGAAGTAGATGGCTTATAGTATGGATGGGGATGACTAAGGCCTTCTGCCATTACTACTAATGCTTGCAACTGCCAGTCAGCATATTGGCCAGAAAAAGGTTGGAGGCACAGTCAATGAAATTTTAACTGCAATTCAGCATAATATATATCACGGCTACATACACTACAGAATAAAGTCACAACCCAAAATTATGATACGTTCATTCTGTTGCAAAGGAATCCTTTTCAAAATACTTGGAAAAGGAGGCCCAGGTGTGGTGCTGATCACCAGCGCATGAGTTGATCACATTCACAAATGTAACAGTTTCAAATCTCATTGGTACCCTTGAACATCTACCTGATGCGAATGGAAACCAGTCATATTGTAGCAAATTACAGCTGCTTGTCATTCTTAAATCACAGCACTATCTTGTCTAGCAGAAGCTTAGGAATGTATCCAACGAAATCCTACTCGGAGTAGGCCAGCTGAAATTACTGGAGCTAAATTAGCTGTGTCCATTAATTTCTGTGGGTCAGCTTCGCTGGATACGGCCCTTAAGAGTTTACTTGTACTGTGATTATATGAACTCATTATATATAACTCAGAAGCAAATCCCACTGAGTTAAATGCTAAGTGGGCATAGGACTGAAGACTTAATCTCGAATAGATTCTGTAACTGTTTCACAGTTACCTTATTGAAGTCCGAAAGCTTACATGGTTTTCTGTACAATATATAATATATACATGCATGAGAGATAAGCTACTGTCTACACAAACACACTCACATAGGTAAGCACTGAAACACCAGCAGGCTAGCAAAATGCAAAATAAAGAAGACTGAGCTATCTTCAGAGCCAAGTAGTCCAGGAGAAGAGGTGAAAAGAAGCTGATGAAACAAAATGACTATGGTGGATCACAAAAGCATTACAGTGGGAGAGGCATTCCCATTCCAATCTCATATTTTGCTTTCTTGGTGGCTTCAGCTCACAAGAAGTGATGTCACATATGCAAAGCAGCATTCAACTAAGTTTTACTCAGAGTAGATCCACTGAAATGAATGGACATAATTAAATTACATATGTTAATTTCAATAGAGCCACTCTGAGTAGAACATACAGTGTTACCTCTGAAGTTGAACAGAATCAGTTCCGGAAGTCCGTTTGACTTCCAAAACATTCAGAAACCGAGGTGCAGCTTCTGATTGGCTGCAGGAAGCTCCTGCAGCCAATTGGAAGCCCCGTTGGATGTTCAGCTTCCAAAAATAGTTCTCAAACCAGAACAGTCACTGGTTTGCGGCGCTCGGGAGCCAAAATGTTTGAGAACTAAGCTGTTTGAAAACCAAGGTACGACTGTGTTTGAATACCACCCATATTCTGGAAGTGATGACACAGTAGGTGGAGCACTGGTATTGTCCATGTGTATATGATCTACTCCTGCCCGGAAACCTATGCCCCCACTGTGGAAGGACATGTGGATCCAGAATTGGCCTCCACAGTCACTTACAGACTCACTGTTAAAACCTTGTTTATGGAAGACAATCCTACTTGGCTACAAGTGATTGCCAAAGAAGAAGAAGAATGTGAGGAACCTTTTTCAGCCTTAGGACCACATTTCATCTTGGCCAACCTTCCAAGGCCTACATGCCAGGAATGGGTGGGGCCAGAGACAAAAGTGGGTGGAGCAACAGATAATGATTGCAGTCAGCTATATTGGAATCAGAGGTTTTCTATACATGCAACTCTGTCTTCCATCGAAAAGGAAGTACAATAGTCCAAGGACACATTTTCTAACCTCAAGTTCAGTTCTCCCTATTTACATATCGGTTAGCATTAAAAAAAAATCTGCATGAAAATTCATCTGCATTTCAGTGTGAATTTCTGCTCATATACACATATTTGTAAGCAATCTTGCTTGATACACACATTTTTTTGCAAAGCATTTCCCATTAATGTAACACATGTTTGTATGCTATTATCATGTTTATGGGTGTGTGTTAAATTAAATGTGGGTGAAAAACTGCTGCAAAATTTACAGACTTGCCAATATTGTGAAGGAGGGCTGAATTTCCCTACCTGCACATGTGCAAGATAGAAACCTGGGAGTGTAGGGATGACTAGGGGTGAAAGGGGGAAGTAGGAGAGGCATGAGCCATAGCAGGAAATCTACCACCACTTCACCCTAATCCATAGCCAAACAGTCTGCTCTGCTATGGAAAGGGATGGAAATAACTCTGTTTTAGTTCTTTCACTTTCTCATTTTCCTCATCTTAAGTTCAGTTTCCCACATTTATGCAGCAATTTGCAAAAATCTTTTCCAAAAGAATTCTCATGAAATTTCTTCAGTGTATTAGTGCCTAATAAACACATTTTTGCCTTCAGTTTTGACTAACACATGCATTTTTTATGTTATCTTCACCAATATATTCAATTTTTATGCACACTGCCCCCCTGATACATGCATTTTTGTAAACACTGTTTGGCTGCAAAACTGACTGGAGAATCTGGACACATGCAAATTCAGAAGGACAGCTGTGTTTTGGTTCTCATACTGCTTCAGATGTTGTGAATTTGATAGATTTGGCTTTAAACATGAATTGAGTAAGATTTCTCTCCCTCCCATCCCTAGCTACAGATCTACCCACCCAGCTTTCGGCAAGAGGGAGCAGGGAATCTGCTATATTGTCCAGTTCCTTTCCAGAATTCTGTCCCTTCCAGAACCACATCCATTCTGCTTTCCTGTTCTCCATGTCCTCCCTCTCTCCAACTGTGCCCTTATTTGATATCCAGGTAAAATTGGAACCTAATACATCAACTGCATCTTTAGGTGCAGAATCTTTTTCAGCTCAAGGGCCACATTCGCCATTAGGCAACCTTACAGGGGCCACATGCAAATGGGCAGCAAAAGTGGGCAGAACAATGAATTTGACTCTTACCTTTGAACAGTAGGCTACTTTCCAGCTACGCATGTTTCAAAGGTTTCACACACTCACCCCCTACTCATCTCTCTCTCCATCCAGGCAGGTAAGGAGCGCAATCAAAGTTCATTCAGGGACTCATTCTCAGCAGGCAAAAGCTGCCTGGGAGGGTGCAAAGCAAGGCTGTTGGGGTGTGTAGCATGGGAGAGCATCAGCAACCAGCCAGAGAGGCCTGAATTTCCCCACCTCTAGACTATAAGCGCCTTTGGTCTGCTCCAACCTGCCATTCATTTTTATGAGGCATTCTGCTGTTCAGAAAGAGAGAAAGATTCATTAATTGGATGGGGTTAAGGAAGTAATAAGGGGCTAAGGAACATCAGGTGAGCAAGATCTTTTCAAAGGGCTGGGTGGTGAAACTGCCAGTTCCTTCCAGAATAAAGCAGAGAAGTTGAAGAGGAACCACAAGGAAAGTCAGGCTGGCCATCTCCATAGTCCTGGTGGACCCTCCTCTTCTTTATCCCCTCGTCTACGAAGAGCTGTACTTCAGGTGGGAGCTGCTCCGATCGAGGCCCAATTCTTGCCCGTTGGCTTTCCACTTCCCAACAGAGCCCTTGTCATCTGTTGGTGCAATGCCAAGAGCTGGTCTCTGGCACCAGCAACAAAGGCATGACTATGAGAAAGAAACCAGAGATGTTTAGGGCTTCTGAAGAACCACCCTACACCACAGCACTAGGAAGATGATAAACCTGGAGGGTATGGTGGCTAGAGGGTTGGACCAGGATCAAATAGCCGCTCAGCCATAAAGCTCAGTGGGTGATCTTGGGCCTGTCACTGTCTCCTTAATCTAGCTTATCTCACAAGGTTGTTGTGAGGATAAAATGAGGAGTGGGAAAACCATAGATGCCAGGATGAGCTCTTCGGGAGGAGAAAAGGTTATGCTGAAAATGTAATGAATAAATAAATAAATAAATAAAGGCTTTGCCAAGGTCCCCATCCCAGAGAGAGGCAGGGACAACACTACCAAGGGCAGGCCAAGATGAAGACAATATTGCATCCTGTGCTGTCCTTGAGATATTTTTTCAGGATGTTGAAAAAATTGCAAATCTGGCTTTTTGACCTTTGGACTCAATTAACATTGTGATAAGAAAACTGTGTGCCAGTTTCAGTCCTTTGGGTTCCTCTCACTCACTGCCTCTACTGCAACAGCACTTTAATATATTTCATCTGATTCATTGTGGTGCTTATTTGTTAAAAGGGTTATATATTATTTTATTGCGGATTTTATTGTTGATCATTGCCTTAGAAATTTTTTTTAATGGAAAGGCAGGTCATAAATGCAACAAACAAATAAAAATCCCAAGAGGTAACTTTAAATGTCTTTGGGTAATGTTTACTTCTGATGATACTCATTCTGCATGTGCAAATGTATTGAAGAACAAGAACATATTGAGATGGCAGGTGTGGGAACTTTTTTGCCCTCCAGATGTAACTGAATTACAACTCCTACCAGTCCCACCAAGCATGGTCAATGCCCAGGGACAACGGTCAATGACAGTGGTACAATGGGTCAGTGCGTCTGGCTGTTCATCAGAATTTTAGTGGTTTGAGCTCACCCAAAGATGGTTATGGGCAGGATTCCTGCAATGTAGGGGGTTGGAAAAGATGACCCTTAGGGTCCCATCCAACTCTACAGTTCTGTGAAATCTATGATGATGGCAGCTGTAGTTCAGCAACATCTGTTCATAATATTGTGCAGTATTTTGTTTTAATATTAATGTGTTTGGATCACAACCTGCCCTAGGGTGAAGGCTCAGTAATAAAATAAAATAACAATAACAACAACATCATCATCTGCACTAGAGAGAGAGAATTAGCCCCAATAAAGTTTTCTCCTCCTCTCCAACTTGGACATTTCCTCTGCACCTCCATAAGCACAATCCCAATCCTACCTGAAAGCAATTCTTAAACTTCCGGCTGACAAAATAGAGAGCCACGGGGTTGATGCAGGAGTTGAGCGAAGCCATATTGATGCCAAAGTAATCCATGACCAGAAGGAAGCTGGAGTGGAGAAGAGAATGGAGAGTCAGTGCTGTCAGAAGGGAGCATGATGGCAGCTGCATGTTTCAATCCTTTGACAATTCTTATGGCCACCATCATGCAAACTTTGTAGAAAGGGCTGTGGCTGACAGCACATGCCTCATATGTCAATGGTGTGAGATTCAACCCCCTGTTGTCTCCTCTTAAGATTATCAGATAGCGGGTGCTTGTAAATACCTCTGTTTGATACTCGGTAGAGCTGCTGCCTGCCAGAGTTGGCAGTGCTGGATTAAATGGGCAAATAGTATGACTTTGTACAAAGGCAACTTCCTGTGCCCTGGGAGTCTCCAGAGTTTGGCAGTGGGTTCCCAGCAGGGTTGTGGGCCAGCATAAAGTACCGAGCAATGCCAACGTTTGACACTGGTCTTGCCTGGAAATCTCAGTGATCAAAATGCATTATCAGCAGCTCATGAGTATGTCTGAAAGCCCTATATGTTGGAGGATCCCCTTATGCCTCTTGCATTCTTTCACCCCTTACACCATATCACCATATGGACCACCCATACATCTTGCTTTTAGTTAAGAGTAATGTGGACAATACTGAGTTAGATGAACCAGTGGTCCAAATCAGTATGAAGTGGCTACCTGTATTTCTAACACTGGAAATGGCCTCTTTAATCTCAGGCAGGGTAGAGATCTCTTCCACCACCAAGAAGAAAATAAGGAGCTTCTGATATTGAGCTTACCTAAGCAGTTCACACCTATCAGCATCTTGTTGACTATAAATGGTCTTCTTAAGGATCCTGCTGAGATGGAGAGGTAGCCAGCAGAGGGCGAATATCACCACAAGGCAGAACACTGTCTTGGCCACTTCCCGGCGCTGGAATACCAGCAGTCCAGTCATTGAAGTTAATGAATGAAGGAGCAACAAAAGGCAAAGATGACTTGAGCATGTGTATAACATGGTAAAGACATCAATAAATACCATCAACCACATTCTTCACACCCAAGCCCTGTCTTTTCCTGTCTTTCTGCTCCCCACTGCTGTTTCACACCCTGGTTTCTCTGTTGTTCATCCTGCACTACTATGAGCAGAGAGCAAGGAGTTGCTTTACTATGTTACTGTGCCCACAAATGCAGGACTTCGGACAGGTCCAGTGATTAATAATAATAATAATAGTTATAATAATAATAGTCCAGCCTGAAGTCTGAACTGACTCTTCCAGAAGACAAGAAGCTGTAATGGAATCTCTTTCTGAAATCATTTTTTTAAATTGCATTTATGGACCACATTTTTCTCCAAGAAGCTCAAGGTGGCATGCACAGATCCCCACCTCCTCTCTTAATCTCCACAACAACCTCATGAAAGCTAAGGAACTCTCTAATCACTGCACGATGTTAGCTCTTCAGATGACTACCATATTCTGGTATTAGGGAATATCCAGAACACCCTCAGAGTCCTGCATGCCAGGAATGGAAGAAAGGCAAGGATGTTCATATTTCACCAGTTGCATGAGGGAGACAGGCTGTCCAACCAGAAAGCCCACCTCTGTATCAGAGCATACTTCTAAAATTCAGAGGACAGGCCACTATTCATTCAGATGTTCATTCCGTGGCATCTCCAGCTGTGGCTCTCCACCCCAGATACAGGCAATGAGCACAGACGATGGGCAGCGGAGCCCAAACATGGCCATAGAGTCACAGGCTCCCTACTGCAATGAAAGAGATTTCAGTTAGCAGGCCATCTTCTGGGAACCTTGCACTCAGTTCCTGCTAGTGAGCTTCCCATGGGCACCTGGTTGACCCATGGGACAACACCAGTTTGGCCTTTGGCCTGATCTACCACAGCTCTTCTTATTTTCTTATGAAAGCCACTGCCAGACAGAGCAGGCAAAGCCTGGCCATGTGGGCTGGTGGCCTGACGTCATTCCTTGCATCTAAGCCAAGGAACAGGGTTTGTTCCCTTGAGCCTTGGTTGGGGGACCTCACCCGTTTCATGTGGTCGTTGAGTGCTATTCTCATGCCATTCCTCTTGCTCAGCATCTCACAAGACATGAGGGAATAGAAGACGCCAGTGCAGGCCAGAGGCAGGCAGAAGTAGAAGCCAAAAAGCCACCAATCTTTCACATCCTTGTAGAACTGCAGATGGAAGGGAAGGAAGATATGAAAGCAGCTGCCTCTCCAAGGGAGCTGTTAGCTGTTGTGTGGAGGGTGGGATTGCCTGGGGGACATTTGTCCCTATACCACCTGTGGAACACATGAAGACCAGAGATGGACTGAGCCTTTGATTCCAACATGTTCTGGTTTCACCGGCATTCAGTTACTCAGCTGTTTCATTCCCTTCCCTCCCATGATGTGCCATTGCATCCCAATGGCTATCAATGGGTACTAACTATGATGACTATACTCTGCCTCCAATGTCAGAGGCAGTAATGCTTCTGGATACTAGTTGCTAGGAGCTGCAGGAGGGGAGGGTGCAGTTGTGCTCAGGTTCTGCTTTCGGGCATCTTGTGCGCATTTGGCTGGCCACTGTGAGAAAAGGAGGCTGGACCAAATGGGGCTCCTTTGGCCTGATTTCTCCAAGAAATCAAGTGCTATTCATATGTTCTTATGATACGTTAACTGCATGCTATTCTGCCCTGCTCCAACTCATTGTACGCATTGTATGCTTTCCCTTGGATCCGACTCCAAGAGGCCACAGCGCTATACCTGCCATGAGCAGCCCAGGAAAAAGCAAATGGAATCATCTCATTGTATGCATTTGGGGCACACTTTTAACATAAGAATACACACTTTGATTCAGTTTGCATTTAATGGCAAATTTACACAAGTCACATTTTCCAAAGCAATATGCAAACCAAAACACAGCCATTGTTCAAATTTCCCAATGGTCCAAATTTTAGGAATGCAGTTCTCCATCCAAATAATGCGTAAAATAATAAATAAATGCATAAACTAAAGTGTGCATGTAAAGGTACACATTTGTGAAAAAAGCATACAAAAATGCAGCTCTGTGCCTGCCATGATCAGCCCAGGAAAAAAACAAACCAGAATCATGGAATCATAGGGTTGTAGAGTTGGAAGGGCCCACAAGGGTAATCTAATCCAACCTCAACCCCCCGCCCCCGATATACAACAATATTTATATTAGGGGAAATTGCATATAAAAATGTATAAACAAGGGGGAAATTGCACCAAAAAAAGCTGGTGAATTTCTATGAGAACTGTTTTACAAAATAAGAATTCACAAGCTGATGCGCAAATGTGGGGAGCTGAATTTAAAATAGGGGAAATGAGAAGCCGTAATTGACAGTCTGGCCCATCCCTTCCCTTGGTTGTTCAAATCATCTGGCTGAACAAGAGAGAACATACCGTCATGAAGCTGGATTTCTGTTCAGCGGCCAGCATGCAGACCCAGTGCGTCTGTTCACGGTAATTCAGTTCCACCAAGTCAAAAGCAATGGCTTCAGGGACAGCTAGGATGATCGCCACTGCCCAGATTAGGGTCACCTCAACAGCCTTCCACATGGGGATGCCAATCCCTTGGATCCGGCTCCAAGAGGCCACAGCTCTATACCTGCCATGTGCAGCCCAGGAAAAAGCAAATGGAATCATGGAATCATAGAACTGTAGAGTTGGAAGGGACCAGAAGAGTCATCTAGTCCAACCTCCCTGCTGCACACATATTTTGCTCACATCTAAAAACTCCCACACAATGCATGGAGAAAATACAGCAGGGGAGTTGAAGGTGGAAGTTTCAGCCCAGCAACATCTGCAGGACCACATTCCTCCTCTAAAGACAGTGTAGCTCCACTGGGCTGAAAAGATTATCCACCACAGTGTTCAGGGAAGACTGAAGAGCGTCACTGAATTGTATAGGTAGGGCTGGCTAAGTGAATGGCTGAATGGACCTAATTAACCAGGCTTGACACGAGGCAACAAAGGTGGTCTGTTACCTGTCTATGCTGAGAGCACAGAGGCTGAGGACTGTGATGCCAACGGAGGCCTTCTGAATGAATGGCACCAATTTGCACACCTGCACACCAAAAGGCCAGTCTTCTGCAAGCAGCTGAAAGAGGGGAAACACATCATTAGCATGCCATCTCAGCAGAGAACTGGATTCCTATAACTTTGTACTCATTTCTTTGCATGTGTAGGGGCATCAGGCAAACCCATACACCAGCCTTTGACAATTTGGTGCCCACCCCAGCTTTCTGGTTGCCAGGAGTACTTTTTAATATTCAGAAATGTTCCTTGGTTGTAGTCTACAGTCCCATTCTGAACTTTCACCATTGTATCACCTCTTTCTGTTGTGTAGGGGTTCTAGGCTGAATTGATGCCCATCCATTCAAAGCTAGCCAACAACAAAATGCTACACAAAAATGCTAAACATCCCCTCGCCCTAGTAGCAAACATGGAGGGACTCAGTGGTGCAGCAACTGCTCTGTACAAGATCACTTTAATGAACATATAAAAATGCCTCATATAGAGTCAGACAATTGGTTTATCTAGTTTAGAGATGGGGAATCTGTGGCCCTCCAGATGTTTCTTCATTGCAGCTTCTAGTGCGCCTGACCATTGGCTGCTATAGATCTGGCTGATGGAATTCAGAGCCCAATTACATCTGAAGTGCCACAGGCAGTAGTGAATGGGGGGAGGACTGTGGAGGACCAGTCACAATGGGCATCAGTCACTACTGAGTCCAACTAATAAGGTAAAGTTAAAAGGTAAAGGACCCCTGGATGGTTAAGTCCAGGCAAAGGTGACTATGGGGTTGCAGCGCTCATCTCACTTTCAGGCTGAGGGAGCCGGTGTTTGTCCACAGACAGCTTTCTGGGTCATGTGGCCAGCATGACTAAACCGCTTCTGGCGCAACGGAACACCGTGACGGAAACCAGAGCAGCACATGGAAATGCTGTTTACCTTCCCACCGCAGTTGTAGCTATCTACTTGCACTGGCATGCTTTCGAACTGCTAGGTTGGCAGGAGCTGGGACAGAGCAACGGGAGCTCACTCCGCTGTGGGGATTCAAACCGCGACCTTCCAATCAGCAAGCCCAAGAGGCTCAGTGGTTTAGATCACAGCACCACCTGCATCCCTATGAGTCCCTATGAGTCCAACAACACCATTCTGGCTATGTGTAGCCTCTTCCCTAGAAAAAAATAAATCTGCAAGTTCTTGTATGAAATGCAAGTGTTCTGCTCATGGAACAAATATGTAAAATATCAGTCAGCTGTATTTTGAAGAATGTCAGCTGAAAAGCAGAAAATAATTTCTGATCATTAGATGAATGAACTTTGGAAACAAAATAGTTATAAAGGTAAAACATCTCAGTTTTGAAAACTGTTAGAAGAATTTATGAAAGCTCTCCTTACATGTTCAGAAATGATTTGCTGGCTGAGGAAGTTCCTCTTTCCTTTTTTAAAAAGCTCTTAAATCAGTGAATCAGCTGTCTTGGAAATCTGATTACCAGACTGGTTTACTTTGAATTAGACTGGAAAGTTTTGTTTCAGTTCACGCTAAATATTGGATTACACGGATACGGTAAATAATAAAATGTGGATTAATGAAATAAATTGTGTAACAGTTAGGATGTCCATTCAACAACCAGAATGAGATTTCCTCTTTGTGTTAGGTGCTGAACAACTTGTCCAGTTTATAGAACAGTTGTCATACATAGCCTATTAAGACTTTGAGCTTTGGTGCAGGAATGAACTTCCATGAGTAACTTAGCTTGAAGTTCTAAGCCATGGGAAACAGCTAAAATTAGCCATTCTCGGACTATAGGTAATAGCCAACATTAGTCACAGAGTAGACCCACTGAAATAAATGGACCTCAGTCCATTTCAATGGGTCTAATGGGTATGACGCGGGTGGCGCTGTGGGCTAAAGCCTCAACGCCTAGGGCTTGCCGATCGAAAGGTCGGCGGTTCGAATCCCCGCGGCGGGGTGCGCTCCCGCTGTTCGGTCCCAGCGCCTGCCCACCTAGCAGTTCGAAAGCACCTCCGGGTGCAAGTAGATAAATAGGTACCGCTTACCAGCGGGAAGGTAAACGGCGTTCCGTGTGCGGCTCTGGCTCGCCAGAGCAGCGATGTCACGCTGGCCACGTGACCCGGAAGTGTCCCCGGACAGCGCTGGCCCCCGGCCAATAAATGTGAGATGGGCGCACAAACCCCACAGTCTGTCAAGACTGGCCCGTTCGGGCAGGGGTACCTTTACCTTTACCTTTAATGGGTATGACAGGCTCCATCTGCACCATACATTTAAAGGGCTAAGATACTATTTCAGCAGTCATTGTTTCCCACCCCCTAAGCATCCTGGGAATTGTAGTTTATTAAGGGCAAAGAGAGCTGTTACAGGACCCCCTGTTCCCCTCCCAGAACTACAATTCCCAGTGGTTTAGCAATCAATCCTGTTCTCTAGGACACTCTGGGAACTGCAGGCTTCTGCGGAGAATGGATTCTCCCAACAGCTCTCAGCACTACACTTCCCAGGATGCTTTGGAGGGAAGCTATGGCTGTTTAAATTTGCATGATGCTGCTTTATATGTTTAGTGTAGATGGGACCATAATAATAATAATAATAATAATAATAAACAACCTGTTAAATTGTGGGTGAACATATCAGACAACACAGTGATTCTTCAAACAGCTCTTGTTTATTCACAGGTCCAGAACAGAACTGGACTGAAGGGTTCAGCCAACCTGCTTATATAGAGCTCCACTACAAAGCAACAGTAACAACTTTCTGTAACTATCCAATCACTGAACGTCATTTTCAATTCCTTATTTGCATATGTGGATCTGAGTGAAAACTATCTACAGTATCCCCCTGCTGGCCCAGGGTGAGAACTTCAGTACATAACAAAACCCTTCCTGCATATGGAAAGCTAATATGTCAAGGCAGGGAAAGGGATCTGCTGATCTTTATCCTTGAGATGTTAGTTTTTGGTGTGCATGGCACTTCGGAAAGCTTTCAGACATTCATTCCCACCCATTCACCCCTTATTTCACCCCTTAGAGATAGAAATGGTAGCAGTCATGAATTGATTTAGCCTTTAGACTGCTCCAGAAAAAAATTGCATGAGGGCTCGAAAAACAAACAATTCATTTGTTTATCTTCTGGGTACAGGGAGGAGGTGTCAGCATTTTCATCCCTCCCATTGCAAGGATCACCAGGTCATGTTTGTTTTACTTTCTGACTGAGAGAAAGGAGGGGGCAGAAGCTACTCTTCCAGATTTCCGTCCCTAGCACTGTGTGTCTTTTTCTTTGACCTGTCTAGAGACAAGATGGCAGTATGAGAGAGCTGTTTCTCTCATACATGTTTGTTCTTTTATTTGTTTAATTAGAAGAAATATATTAGATATGCAACAAAACCTCCACAGCTTTGCTCCCGTTACTCTGCTGTGTTTCAGGTGCTCACATGAGCAAATGTGAGTCCACTGCACCAGGACCTATTCCTCGGGAATGCTGTGTTGATGTTCCTACGTTCCTGTGATCGGAAGGTCAGAGAAGGTGCTCCTGATACCCAGCCTATGCAGGCACTGAAGACGTGGGCTGTACATGGGTGTACAGAAAGGAGGCAGACTCTGGTTGCTTGCAAGACAGGGGCTTTGAGTAGCAGCAGGAGCTTAGGGGCAAGGTGCATGCTTTGCACGAGGAAGGCATTAACTTCAATCTCTATTATCTCCTAGCAAAGCTGGAAAAGACTCCCACCTGAAACAGAGTAAGCTGCCTTATACCAAGTCAGGCAGTTAGCCCATCCTGTTCAGTACTGTCTACACTGACTGTCAGTACTGCAGGGTTTCAGGCTGGAGTCTTTCCCAGCGCTATGTGCAGAGGCTGAGGATTGTACCTGGAGACTTCTGCATGCAGAGCAGATGCTCTGCTACTGAAATATGTCCATTTCCCATCTGAAACCATGGAGAGTGTTACGTACTGAGTTGAATAGGATCCAAAATGCAGCAGTCTGATTGGTCCTAGAACAGTAGGATTCAGAATGCAGCAGTTTGATTGGTCCTAGAACAATAGGATCCAGAATGCAGCAGTCTGATTGGTCCACAGGAGCCACCCAATCCAGCTCCAGGTGGAAGTGAATCCACAATTTGATTGGCCTACAGGAGAATCCTGGAATTAGCCAATCACGTGGGGCCCATTGTGTAAATAATGTATATAAAGCAGACATTCTGGGGGAACTTCCATTCCTCCTCACCACTATGAGCTGAATAAAGAGCATGAAATCCACTCTTCACTCCGAGTATACTTCAGATAGCTAATGCTTATCTTGGTGGGATCACATAGCACACTTGGCACCACTGAATCTCAGCAGTGGATCTATGGGAGTGGTCAGTGGTCAGTAAAATTATGACCATGACCATCACCACTATTTTCAAATGGAGAAAAATTAGGGCTGGCTTGAGGGCACAAAGACCTTGTGTCATCACAGCGGGCTACTTCTCAGAGTGGGCAGTAAATGCATATTTTAAAAAATAATTAATTAAAAATATTTTTGAATTTTTTAAATTGCTATTTTTTAATTTTAAAAATGGACACATGCCACAAAACCCCTCTGGCAGCACAGCAGGGGGCCTATGGAAGCAGCCTCTAAAAAACGTTATTTTAAAAAATAAAAAATAAATAAATAAAATGGGGCCAGGCCTGGGGGGCATAAAAAACTTTTGGCATCATGGCATCACAACAGTGATCCATAAAAACAATAGAATTAATTGTTAGTGAAAATAGCATACAAAATGCATTATGGGGGTTTTTTTTTGGGGGGGAGTGTATTTTAGGAGAAACGCTGATGAATTTCCTTGAAGATTGTTCTTTTAAAAATACAGTGGTACCTCGGGTTAAGTGCTTAATTCATTCCGGAGGTCCGTTCTTAACCTGAAACTGTTCTTAACCTGAAGCACCACTTTAGCTAATGGGGCCTCCTGCTGTTGCCGCGCCGCTGGAGCACAATTTCTGTTCTCATCCTGAAGCAAAGTTCTTAACCCGGAGTACTATTTCTGGGTTAGTGGAGTCTGTAACCTGAAGCGTATGTAACCTGAAGCGAATGTAACCCGAGGTCCCACTGTAAATAAATTGCAGACTGATGAAGAAATGCATCTGAACTGAATTTAAAACTGGAAAACTGAAAAAGTAAGAAACAGAGAGAAAATGAAAAAGACTTACTTATCCCTAGGCTGCATAAAAAATGCAGAACCAAGTCAGAACTCTTACTTCCTGTGATCTGGACACTACGCTTCAGTTAATTCAATCTACAATTGCATTCATGATTGCTGCTTCTATTTTGTATACAGTGGTACCTCGGGTTACAGACGCTTCAGGTTACAGACTCCGCTAACCCAGAAATAGTACCTCGGGTTAAGAACTTTGCTTCAGGGTGAGAACAGAAATCGTGGGGTGGCAGCACGGCGGCAGTGGGAGGCCCCATTAGCTAAAGTGGTACCTCAGGTTAAGAACAGTTTCAGGTTAAGAACGGACCTCTGGAATGAATTAAGTTCTTAACCTGAGGTACCACTGTATTGTGAACTGCTTCCATCTCCTTCATGGGAAATGGGCAGAGAAATTAAAGATCTAACTTAATCTCATCTTTTCTCTTTCATAAAACCACTCCTTTCTTCTTTAACATAGGGAAGATTTTGTTCAACTTTCTGTTCCTTCTCTCTGTCAGTCAAGGGATGTACAAAGATCTCTGCATCTAGAAATAGAGAGGAGGGCAGTTCTTGGGAAGGCCCATAGCTCAGTGGTTACAGCTTCTGCCTTGCAAGCAGAAGGTCGCAGGTTCAATCCCTGACATCTCCAGGGAGGGTTGGGAGAGACTCCTGCCTGAACCCCTGGAAAGATCCTGCCAGTCATTGTAGACAATACTAAGCAAGATGAACCAAAGGTCAGATTGTATAAGCTGTTGCTGCTGTACCAATTTCAGAGAAGGCAAGCAGGAGTAGCAGCCCTTTCAAAAAAAGTCCCCATGAAGGAGACCCTACACTCACATGCCATGTGTCCACAACTGTTCTGGCTCCTCACCAAGGCACCTCCTGATTAATTGTAATCAGGAGGTGCCTTGGCTAACATCCAAAACAACTTGAAATATCCAAGTCAGCCTGCACAAACAGTTACATCTCACATAAATATTTTGCACTGGAGGCTTCCCAGCTGAGTACATGCGAAAGCCGAGCTTTGCTGCTTCTCTGACATATGACCAACTTCTGGCTCTCAGATGCAAAACAGTAGCTTGATTGTGTCCTCAGCTGCAGGGCTAAGAAAGGAGTTCAAAGAGGGATGCTTCTGCTTGGAAATAAACACCAAGCTTTCCCAAATGCTTCTGAACCGCCCATCTCTGCGCCATGGTGCAGTGGGGAATTTTGAATTCTGGACTGGGGTTTCCTAAACTTGTGTCTCCAGCTGTTTGTGGACTACAATTCCCACCATCCCTAGCCAGCAGGATGAGTAGCCAGGGGTGATGGGATTTGTAGTCCAAAAACAGCTGGAGACCCAAGTTTGGGAAGCCCTGCTCTGGACTTATTGGTCATATTAGGGGATGGGGCAAGGGAAGTCCTCTTTAAATGGCAATGTGTACATGACTTCACTGATCTGTTAATGGTCACTCTATACTATTTCAGAGAAAAGGGGAGTTATCCAGTGTCTAAATGTTCCCCCAAATAAATTACTCTCAAAACAGAAAAAACTGCTGTGCTTGTGTCTTCCCCAACATGTGGCAAGCACTTATAGCTCATAAGAAAAGAGGACACAAATTTACATAAGATGAGGGTATAGATGGGCATATCTTCCAATTTTGGTTTCTCTCAGTTTGTTTTTCCAATCGTATCTGCAGTTCTCCAAATTTCCACATAAGTTTCTTATGGGGGGGGGGAGTCATGAAAATTCATCAGCATTTCAGTGCAAATTTCTGCTCGTATATACACAGTTTTGATTAGCATACACATTTTTTACAATGTTCTCAAATATTTTTTTTAAAAAATGTTATTTTCCACAACATGTGTTTTTTCATGCATGCTTTATTCTAGTACTGTATATGCATTCTTAGACACACTGTTGGACTAGAGAACAGCACTGCTAAATCTGGAGCATTCCTAAGGATGTCTGTGTTACAGTTTCAGAAAGTGTTAATTAGGTAGGTTCACCTTAAAAAGTGAGCCAAATCGGATTTCTTCCCTATTCCTCATGTTACCCAAAAGGGAAGCATCTTTTGAGTGTTGCATGCTACCCCTAATATGGTGTTCTAATAACTCTCACAATTAGGTCACGTAGAGTGGGGATGAGTGTGCTTGCTCTGGCCCTTGCACCAACTGTGATTCATGATCAGGGAGGCAAACATATGTAGCAGACAACCTGTTCTGCTCATGGAGGATTTCCTTGTGCAACCTAGAACACAATGAGATCCAGGTTTTTGAATCTGCATGGGGACCCTCAGGAACAGAAAAGTTTTCCTATATCAGAAGTTATCCTCTCTACGTGGGGCTACCTTTGAAGGTGGCCCGGAAACTACAATTAATCCAGAATGCGGCAGCTAGACTGGTGACTGGGAGTAGCTGCCGAGACCATATTACACCAGTCCTGAAAGACCAACATTGACTCCCAGTAGGTTTCTGAGCACAATTGAAAGTGTTGGTGCTGACCTATAAAGCACTAAATGGCATCGGCCCAGTATACCTGAAGGAGCGTCTCCACCCCTATCGTTCAGCCCAGACACTGAGGTCCAGCGCCGAGGGCCTTCTGGTGGTTCCCTCACTGCAAGAAGGGAAGCAGAGGACCTTCTCAGTAGTGGCACCCGCCCTGTGGAATGCCCTCCCACCAGATGTCAAGGAAATAAACAACTATATGACTTTTAGAACACATCTGAAGACAGCCCTATTTAGGGAAGTTTTTAATGTTTGATGTTTTATTGTGTTTTTAATAACTACCCAGAGTGGCTGGGGAGGCCTGGCCTGATGGGTGGGGTATAAGTAATGAATTATTATTATTATTATTATTATTATTATTATTATTATTCCAAGTTGTGGAGGCTAACAAGAATGGGAATAATGGGCCTCATCTCCCACTCACCCGCCTTGCACAAGGGATTGGAATGCCTGGATAGATCCCATCTTCAACCTTGTATATATGGCAGTCACCTAACTCGTGATCACTGTTTATTGCTGAAGAGTCTTGATTCCCCAGGCACTGCATTGCAGTGATGTAATAAGTGCTTTCTTCCTCTTTCCCCACCCTGGCCAAGAGGGGCCTTACCTTATATACATTGATGGGCAAGGCAATGAGAATGTAGAGCAGATCCCCAAGAGCCAGGCTAGCAATGAGGACGTTAGGCCCATTCCTCATGCATTTGTTCTTGTAGATGATCCTCAGGAGGGTGGAATTCCCAATGATGCCCACAATGAAGATCGTGCAAGACACAAACGTGTTAATGTACTTGAAGGCCTGTCGGATTTCTGTTGGCTTAGCACACATGACTGACAGCTGTGGGCCCTCTGTGATGGCATCTCCAATAAGGTTGCCTGAATGGTTGGCGGTGGCTCTGGAGTTTGTAAATATTCCAGGCTGAATGAGACTGTAAGCTTTATCTTGATCCAGAACCTCAAAGGGGATGGGGGTATTCCTGAAGCTCACGGCTGTCTGACTGGAGACTCTCAGAATGAGGCAGGCCAGGCAATAGGTCAGAACAGGTAAAGCAGAAAATTTGCCCATTGCGATGGAAACCTTAAAGTTCAGCCAAAGTTTTGAGTCTGTTGGTGGGACCTGGAGCTAAAGATCTTTCCTGATCTTGCCTGTGGAAGGAAGATAAGGATGAGTTCTCTGGGTTACAGGAGAGGAGAGAAACAGTGTTATTGAACAGTTACTCTGCATGAATTTCCCTGGGACTGATTATTGTTCATATAGGGCTGGGATACAGATCATATTATTGTTCATATAGGGCTGTGTCCTTCCAGATGTTCATAAAATCATAGAATTGTAGAGCTGGAAGGAACCAAGAGGTTCAACTAGTCCAACCCACTGCCATGCAGGAATCTTCCACCCAATGTGGCATTCAAACCCATGACTCTAAGATTAAGAGTCTCATGCTCTATCATCTGAACTATTTATTCATCACTGTTTGACTCCAAGTGCCATCAGCCCCAGTCAGTATGGCTGATGGTCAGGAGTGATGGGAGTTGTAGCCCAACCAAACCTCAGAGAGTCATATGTTCCCCATCCCTGCTTTAGGGTGTGACAAAGACTTCGGGAACTGGAAGAGACAAAAATTCTGTCTCCTTTTTGTGGCTACCATGAAAATGAGAGACACAAACCAAAAAAGGAAAAAGAAAAAGAGCTCTCTCTCTCTTTCTCTGACTTACTGAAGTTTCAGGTGTCTTTGGCATAGAAGAGACTGTGCATCTGCATAAATCTACAAGGGTAATTTTCAGTTCACTGAAACTGCCTGTAATTTATTTATTTAAATATTTTATAAACCACTTAATTGCAATCATTTCTAAGTGGTGTGTATAAGAAGTTCCTTGGAAAGAAAATGAAAAGTGTGCTAAAACTATGAAATCAAAGTTCAGTTAAAATGTCTGTTGGACAACCAGTGACCAGCTTTTTATTTATTTATTAATCTTCAGTCCATCTAGGCCAGGGGTTAGCAAACTTTTTCAGCAGGGGGCCGGTCCACTGTCCCTCAGACCTTGTGGGGGGCCGGACTATATTTTGGAGGGGAAAAAATATTAACGAATTCCTAATGCCCCACAAATAATCCAAAGATGCATTTTAAATAAAAGGACACATTCTACTCATGTAAAAACACGCTGAATCCTGGACCATCCGCGGGCCAGATTTAGAAGGCAATTGGGCCAGATCTGGCCCCTGGGCCTTAGTTTGCCTACCCATGATCTAGGCATTGCCCATACAGGCTGGCAGCATCTCTCCATGGTTCCAAGCTGAGAACATTCCCAGCCCTACTTAAAGACACTGGGGACCTTCTGCATACAAAGCAGATGCTCTGCTACTGAACTATGGTCCTCCCTGTTGACAGGATCACTGATGCTTGGGATTGAACCTGCGGTGCTGCTCATGCTGTGAGTTACTGCTCCTTGCCATGTATGTATGTATGTATGTACCGGTATGTATGTATACATTGAACAGGGATGCATACCATATTTTTCCTACAAAAGTGCTGCTAGGAATGTACAAATCTGCCAATTTTTGTTCCTCTTAGTCTTTTAATTTTCTAATATTCAGCACAGTACGATTTGCTGCATTTCCACAACATACATACATACATATATTGAATATAATATGGTTTTGAATTTCTCTCTCTCTCTCCCTCACCCCCTCTCCCTCACACACTCCCCCAATTTTGTGAGATAACTGCATCACAAAAATTGGGGGAGTATATATTTTGAAGGATAGCTATGCTGCGGTTTGCATTTTATATTGGAAAGTGAAAAATTGAAAATCTTGCATTAAAATGAGAACTGAATGAATTTCTCCACCATTCCCAATTCACACAGAACCCCCATTCATTTTTAAAGCATATAGCCCCCCCCAATTACAGATGGTTTTGTTCAGCCACCAGAAAAGACACACTGTCAAACTCCATCCATAATTAGGACTGGAGAATGTATCAATTTCAGTTTCCCATCCCACTTTTCTCCCCCTCCGCATTGCCGTATCAGTTTGTGAATTTGTTCATTCAAGTCCTCATGGAAATTCATCAGCATTTGGGTGCAAATTTCTCCTCATATACACATTTTTGTATGCAATTTAACCTAATATTGTTATTATTGCAAAGCAGTTTCCCTAATTGAAGTACTTTCATGACTATATACATTTTAATGAAAACTTTACCATCTTGGTACACATTACTTGGATGGATAACTGCACTGCAAAATTCAGAGAAGTGTAAATTTTGAAGGATGGTAGTGTTTCGGTTCATGTATTGTTTGGGAAAGATTCACCTTTAATTGCAAATTGAATCATATTTCTCCTCCATCCCAAGCCACAATATTAGATATTTGTAAAGGATAGGACATTTAAAATATATTGTTGTTGTTGTTTAGTCGTTTAGTCGTGTCCGACTCTTCGTGACCCCATGGACTAGAGCACGCCAGGCACTCCTGTCTTCCACTTAAAATACATACAGCCTGTTAAAAAAGAATATCCTGCAGGCATAACAACCCTAAGATAATTATCTGCCCTAAAAATATTCAGTTACCTTCCCAGTCCTTTTGAAGGAGGAAGCCCTCTGTGTTAGTTGCATTCACACCAAGGATCCCTTTCACCACGGAGAGTTATCCAACAAAGTGAGCTGGGTGGTTTTGGAAATCAGAGGAGTTTGGATCTAGCCATTTCCCAAAACTGATGCAATGAAGATGCTGCTCAGCTGTGATGTATGCCCTCCTAAGAGTTTGATGAAAAGTTTCAAAAAAGGAATGGGCCGTAATTATAGAGGACCTAAGGCCTGTCCCTCCTCTGTGTTCAGCCACGGCAGCCAATAGGCATTAGACCAGAAGGGGTGAAGGAAATAGGGCTGACATGGAAAAGCTGTCATGTGGGAGAGCAAAATCATAAACCAGTGTGTGTGCTTCAGGCAGAGGGGAGGTGGAGGAGGGAGATAGCTAAAGGAGGAAGGGAATGATGACAGGAATTGAATCCCAAAGAGCAACCTCTGTCATATGGTCAATCGCCTGACCGTCTTGTTATACCAGACACATTTTTACCAGTACTGAGACACAGTACTGGTAGGAATTTGTTCCCTGAGAATTTAGTAATTACTAAGGGATTATTTGTGCTACACTATTAATGTAGGGCATTTTACAAAGTTTTATAAAAGGAGGCAGGTCTCTGCCTTCAAGCAGCTTACAAATCTGGGGGAAAAGTCAGACAAGAAGAGTGTGGACATACATCAATGCTTTTGTAAAAGAAAGAAAATATAATCATATATCAATATAATTAGTAATTAGATAACATTTTTAGATTAATTATCACTAACTTCAAACTGGGTGTGATTTAGAAAAGAGTAGAATTGATATTGCTCTCCTAGACCCCCCCCAACTCCTTTTTGTGAATAATGTAGAAGCTTCTGTCAGGTTCTGCCCAGATGTTTCAAGGAGGCAGGTCCATCCTGACTGGCTCTCCCTAGCTAGGCTTAACATGTGGGCTCATCCAAAAATAGTCTCAGGAGCTGAGGTTCTCTTGCCTTGCCTCACAAAACATTGCAACCTGGTTTAACAGGGGTGGGGAACCTTTTACGCTCCACAGGCTAGATCATTATCAGCATAAGCTTTGTGGGCCAAATTTGAAAGGCCAGTGGGGCTGCCCATCTGCCAATTGTGTGACATCATTTTGATGTCATATAACTGGCAGATGGGTTGCTTCTGCCCACCTGTCAAAATTCCTTGCACTGTTCCTGTAGAAATGGCAAGAAAGACATGTACCCTATAAAATGTAGGATTTGCTCTCCTTCACACAGCAGCAGTGGCAGCGGGGAATGAGGCAGGAAATAAGCTTATTTGTCCCATTCATTCTCACACTTCACACTGCTGCTTTCACTGAAGAAAGGGAGAGGAGGAAATATGCAGTCTCTTTTCCCTACAGCAACAGAGGCGACAGTGGTGAGGTGAGGATGGGGGAATGAAAGACAGTTAGAAGCTGCTTTGGCCCATTCATCCCTCCTGCAGGCAGAAGCAGAGGGAGTGCAGGAAGGCTTGCAAAGCCTGCTCTGTGCTGATCCTTTCAACCTTGGACATAAGGTCCTTTGTCTCACCCTTACTTTGTCCCACCTCCAACAACATGTAAGGTATCAGGTGTAGGGCAGCTGGGCATGGCTTCCCTCAAATAGTCTTGCGGGCCAAATGAAGCCATATCAGGCAAAGTTTGGCCTGTGGAAAGGAGGTTCCTCATCCCTGCTGTAAAAGGTTTAAGGTAGTCTTTAACACAAAATATAAACAATTTCGCATAATTTGAGATAAACACCAGAAACAGAGGTAATCGTGCCCCCGAAGGAAAGCAATTACCTTGAAAGTATGGACATAAGCAGAAACAACCTATTGAAGTACTGGCTGGTAATATTTGTTATTGTTGATTGTTGATTTTAAGGCAGGGAAATTGAAAAGGAAATTTGTTGACCAGGTGATGCATTGTCATATCAATTAACATGAAATCCTCTTCTTAAAAAGGGGGACTTCCATGACATTTATCTTTTCTGCAAATTAAATGCTGAGCTGAATATCCATAAATCATTAGGTTGCCAACTGTAGTTTCCTGTGGGCATTACAACTTTCCACATGGACGTCATACTAACTTGCAATTCTTTAATGCATAGTAAGAATTCATATGCACAGAGTGTTGCACTGGAAGTATTTATTTGTGGGTGCCTGTCAACAAATTGTGACAAGTTATGCTTGTTAGAAAAAGACTGGGGCCTAATTTGAACAGTAGAATGTCTGGCATCTGGTGGGCGGGGCTTTTGTGTTGTGCTCCGGAATCAGCCCCTCCCTTCAGGTGTTCAGTTAGGTTAAGATAGAGAGACCAACTGTCATACTTGCTTGATGTTGTTTTAGTTTCTCTCAGATAGTATGCTATTGCATTACAATTTTCTTTATTATTAAAGTTTTGTTGGCATATACGTGAGCCGCTGACTTTGCAGAAAGAAAAGAAACTCTCCTGAAAAATGGTGGAATATCCTAAATTTCATGAGTGAGGGGATATTCTCTGTCTGACAGGAGAATTGATTGTTTTTAATCACCCCATTCTTTACAACAATGCTGGCCACATGTAATATGCCAGGAAAGGTTTTTCCCACCATTTCACATGGACACTTGCATAAGCTTGACACTTGTCTATAAAATTATAGCTTTTGTGAAAAGTGAAAAAATATTAGTGAAAAAATATTGATTTTTCTCCTTGCTGAATAATGACTATAAACTATTTAACATTGATATTGGTGGAAAGATTTGAAAAGATTCTACAGGACCTTATTCACTATGATCAATGTTTATTTTTGTCTAAAAGACAGCTAAGAGACAATACAGTGGTACCTCAGGTTAAGTACTTAATTCGTTCCGGAGGTCCATACTTAACCTGAAACTGTTCTTAACCTGAAGCCCCACTTTAGCTAATGGGGCCTCCTGTTGCTGCCGCACCACCGGAGCCCGATTTCTGTTCTCATCCTGAAGCAAAGTTCTTAACCTGAAGCACTATTTCTGGGTTAGCAGAGTCTGTAACCTGAAGCGTATGTAACCTGAGGTACCACTGTAAAAGAAATGCATTAGGCATTTTGGAATATTTCAATTATCATAATGAAAAGCAAGTTGCTTGATTTTTTTGGGTGCAGAAAAGGCCTTTGTCAGTCTGAATTGGGTGGTGTGTTTTTTTGAAGTTTTGCAAGAAATGAACTTTGGAAATAATTTTATTAAATGGGTAAAATCAATTTATACACAACAGACAACACAGATACTGGTTAATGGAGATTTGACCAAACCTTGTGATATGCAGTAGGGGACAAGGCAAGGATGCCCATTATCCCCATTAACTTTTCATCTTGGTCTTAGAAGTCTTGCTTAGAAACATTTGACAAAATGAGAGGGTTATGGGAATAAAGATTTAAAAAGAAATGTATAAATCAAGAGCATTTGCTGATTATTTGATGTTAACTTTAGAAAACCCGCTGCAGGGACTAGGAGTTCTTATGGATAAATTAAAAGAGTTTGGTTTATTAGCAGCTTTTAAGATTAACCATTAGAAAATGAAAATGTTAACAAAGAAGACCAGAAGGCTTTGATGGAGAAAACAAGGTTTCAAACTGGAAAAAAGTACTTGGGTATAACTATGACGAATATGAATTGTGCATCCTCTCAAAATAATTAGGTCAAAACATGGGCTGAAGTTAAAAAAGATATGTCAAATGGGTGAAGTTAAAACTGTCATTGCCTGGCAGAATTTCAGTGATAAAAATGAATGTTTTGCATAGAACGATGTTTCTGTTTCAAAGAATACCAATTGTGAATAATGATCTACCATTTAAAGAATGGCGAAGAGATTTTTCAAAGAGATTTAAACACAAGTTAAAATGAAAGTACTGCAAGATGTGAAAGACAGAGGAGGACTGGGACTGCCTGATTTGAAATTGTACTTTGCCGCTTGTTGTTTAGGCTGGATGACTCTAAAAAACAGGAGAATTTTGAAAGTAGCGGGTCATGATTTAAAGTTTGGATGTTATGGATATATGTGGTGTGACAGGGTTGAAGTTAATGTGGACTTCAAAAATTATTTTGTTAAACGTTCTATATTGAGAGTCTGGAATAGATCCAAATCTGTTTTATATGAAGATACCTTTATAGATTTCAATGCAAGAAGCATTCTACAGAAGAGAGACGATAGGTAATGAGAAATGGTTAACTGAGTGGGACCAAGGAGACTGTTAAATTAAAACATGGGAACAATTAATAAAAGAAGGTTACAGTCTTCAATGGTGTGCTCATTTGCAATTGATTTGAGAATATTGTTTTTATATAGTGGACAGATGAAGAATCAGATTTTTTAATTTCTGTTTTTTAAAAATATTTTATTTATGATTTTCAGTTTTATACATTTCAATAATTGTACAATCATTTTAACATTTCAAAAATCAACTTCCTTCTCCCTCTTTTTTTAACATTTTCTGCATATTCCAAATTAGCTTAATTTACTCATTTATTCATCTACTTTAAATTTATACTCTTATAAGACTGCAGGTTATTACAATAATCCTGCCAATGTTCTTATCTGTTTACAGTTTATTTATAATATTCAATAAATCATTTCTATTCTTTTATAAAAAGTTCTTATTTTTCTGGTAAGTTTCTCCATCTCTGCATATTCCATAGGTTTTTGTATCCATTCTTCTTTAGTTGGGACTTCTTTCCATTTTTTGGTCAAGTAACATTCTTGCCACTGTAGTCACATACATGAATTAATTTCTATACAGTATGGGTAGTTCTGTCCCTATAATTCTCAAAAGGAAAGCTTCTGGGTTGTTGTTTTTTACAAACTTCATTTTAAACATCTTTTCCCATTCATTATATATCACTTCCCAGTAAGCTTTAATCATACTCCAAGACCACCACATGTGATAAAAAGAACCTTCTTTCTCTTTACATTTCCAACACTTACTTGATTTTGATTTAGATATTTTTGCTGATTTACTTGGTGGTAGGTACGATCAATATAGTATAGGGACGTGGGTGGCTCTGTGGTCTAAACCACAGAGCCTAGGGCTTGCCGATCTGAAGGTTGGCGGTTCAAATCCCCGCAATGGGGTGAGCTCCCATCACTCAGTCCCTGTTCCTGCCAACCTAGCAGTTTGAAAGCATGTCAAAGTGCAAGTAGATAAACAGGTACCGCTCCGGTGGGAAGGTAAACAGCATTTCCGTGTGCTGCTGTGGTTCGCCAGAAGCGGCTTAGTCATGCTGGCCACATGACCAGGAAGCTGTATGCCGGCTCCCTCAGCCAATAAAGCGAGATGAGCACCACAACCCCAGAGTCGGCCATGACTGGACCTAATGGTCAGGGGTCCCTTTACCTTTACCATCAATATAACATTTTCGTTAAATTTTCTCTTAAACTATAGTATGCTCTAAATTTTATATCCATATTCCACAATAGTTTCCATGCTTCTGTTGTCCAATGTATCATTGAGGATTTTACTTGCTCATCCTTTGTCTTCCATTCCAATAATATCTTATACATTTTAGACAGAACTTTTACATTACATTCCAACAGATCTCTCTCCAGTTGTGATATTTGCTCCCCTATTTGACAGTTATCAGAAGTTTTTATTTTCTGAATCTTGTTTTTCTATGTTTCTCTTTTAACCTCTTTTCTACTCGTTTTTCTTTCTTTTTCTTTTTCTTCCTCTATTTCTTTCTCTCCCCCCGCCCACTTTTTTATGTTTTTATTGCATCTAGATAAAAGTATTGGTTTGGTTTCTTAAAAAAGAAAAAGTTTTGTATTTTTCTATATAAACCTTAACTTTTTTTAAAAAAGGAAAGACTATTGTTGCAGATCTGAATTGCTCCATGACGGATTCTGGAAGAAACAAACCAGTCAAAACCAGAGCTTAATAAATGAGGCAATGAATAAGAATTTGGATCTAAAATAGAAGCATAAAGAGCTATGCAAAAGCTGAAAGAAAGGACTATAAACACCCATACAGAAGTTCAAAGCACGGAGATATTATCTGAGACCAATGGCATTAGTGGTCACTTTTGAATAAAATGTTTGTTACTGATGAAGCATGAAGGCAGAAAGTAAACATTTAGGAGTGAAAAAGAAGATGTGTGACTGTTAGATCAGTTGTCAAATGCAGTCTGAGAACTGGGTTTGGAGAAATAAAATACACAAAATACATACCACTTGTCCAGCTGCAGCTTCAGAACAGCAGCAGATGTGGATATCTTTTGGGAAAGTTATTATTCACTGGCTTTAGTTGGTCGACATGTTGTAAAGTGGCCACCAGCTGCTCCCAATACATTGTCTACACAAAACAAATGATGGATGTGTGTCCCTCAGCTCAGTTCATAATTGGTTCCACATTTAAGAGGTTTTTCTTGGAGAGTTCAGAAAAAGTTCACCTGCTTTCCAACATTTTCTCCCATCTCATAATTTCGTGTATGCATTACAATGGTCGTATGCACATGCACATTGTCAGATTGACCCCCTGGGTGCAGGGATGAACGGATCAGTCTATTTCTATTCCATATCCATTTTTGCACATGTGCTTAAATCCATTCTCCCCCATTTCTGCACCCACCCACACTTGTTTGTTTGTTTGCAAAACTACATGAAAACTTGTATTCTTTTTGTATATATTTTCCCCCTCACAATATACCTTTTAAATGTGTTTGGTCCTAAAATGCATATTTTTGCACACACTTTATCCTAAAGTATGTACTTTTGTATTCATACAGTTGCTGAGCCCAGAACTGCATTGCAAAATTGGGATAAGTGCAAAAAACAAAGGACAACTGTTTTCCAATCTTGCTATTTTAATGCAATCTAAATCCTCTTCCTGCTGGATTGGGGAGGTTTGAATTGGATGAAGGAACAGCTTGGTTGCCTACTACCTGCAGAATGACACCAGAGTCACTTCAGCAGCACAGAGCTCTTGCCTGCTGAATGGGTGTGTGAAAGTCGCATTGAAGAGTTCTCTGCTGGCATCACCCAGGAGAAAGCTCCCAACTTCCATTTATTTTGAAAGCTAGATGTCAGGGAGAGGAATTCTGACCTAGTCTGCTTCCATGGATGCTCATGTAATATTTAAGGACATTTTTCCTCTAAGAGGAAGAATTCAGACTTGTGACTTCACCCTCTTGCAGTCTAATGTGGTATGTTCCAAGATGATATGATGATGAGCTGACTGTCTAGTGCCATCATAGTGCCATTCCCTCCTGGGTTTGAGGCTAAGGGAAATGTCTCTTCTAAGATGGCATTTGCCACCTACATTTGTAAATTACATTGCAAATAATAGCAAATTATGTAAAAATCCATAAATGAAAATGTTTGAAATTGATTACCAAACCAACTGATTAACCAAACCATATCTTGACTAAATCAGGAATGGGGAACTTGTGGTCCATCAAACATTGCTGGATAGATTGCTGGTATCAGCTCTTACCAATGACCATGCCAGCAGGGAGTTATATTCCAGAACCATCTGCAGAGTCATAGCCCCACCCTGCTCTGCCCTCACATCATTTGACTAAATGGTGCAGACACTGCTGTTCTCTCTTTTTTCCGCAGTGTCCTAAAATCTTGATTAATTGATTACATTAAGGCTTTGCCCTTGCTTCAAGGGATCCCCAGGCTGTGAGTTATTGGGACATCAATGTCCGTGCCAAGGTGACTGGCTCTGGGGTTGCTCTGGACATCATGGCTGCCACGATGACCATAGGGCTGTCCCAACATGTGGAAGACCAAACTCTGGACCTTCTATTCTCAACTAGGCAGGAAGAAGGTGATCTGAAAGTGGGGGATATTGACATTGCCTCCTTGTCAAGGTCAGATCACTTCCTGATGAGATTTAGGTTTTCAGCACACACCCCCAACCTGCAGAGACAGGACACCTATTAGGATAGTCATCCTTCAAAATTTGCACTTCTCCAAATTGCAGAATTGGATGTATTTGGCAAAATTGAATAGAAAATGGGGAAAATATTTGGAGAAATTTGTTCAAAATATCAAACGGATATATACACACACACACACATCAAACTGACATAGAAATGTGGAGAACTGAACTTAAGACTAGAAAAATGATAAAGTGAATATAACTGAAACTGACAGATTCATTGATACTGACAGATTCATTGATACCCACCTCTGAGGCATTCTGGGCATGTTCCATTTGGGGTTCATTGATTTTGTACAGCAACTAGCCTCTTTTGAGAGGTCAGTGTTTGCTTTTAAAAAACAGGAAGAAGCCAACACCTTGGCTTGTGGTTAGTCAAATGATAAGGCCTCACTGTGCAGTCTCCAATAAATACAATTTTTTTCCATTTTTTTTTTTTTAATCATGCAAACCGTAGCTGGAAGAATGTAAAAGATCATTTAAAGGGAAATAAATCACAAATGGTTTGCAGGCAAATGCTGGTCATGCCCATTAAGGGTGACTGGTTTTATGTGATGCTGGTGAATGTAACCCTTATCCCCAGAGGACAGAAAGGTCTCTGTGGATTCAAGTGTGCACAATGCTGGCTGGTGAGTCACAAGCAGAGCATGTGACTGCGGAACGGTGGAGCCTCCTATTCAGAGAGCTCTGGTCAGAAATCCGGATAGTAGTGGAGCTCAGAGCAGGTTCTGCAGGAAACATCCTGTCAGGAATTTCCCCAATGGGAGAGATGTTATTGGAGGAGCTGTAAATCATGTTGCGGGAGATTAGGGTGCTTTCGGATCTCTTAGATTTGAGGGTCAGCATCACAACCATCATGAGCAATGGCCTACTCACAGCGGAATGTTTTCTAATTAAAGCAGCTTTGAAAAAAGATTATTTAAACAATGGACTGCAATATTTAATGGATTGATCCATGGATGAGGAACGTCAAGCCCTAGGGGCCAAATGTGGCCCTCCAGGCATCTCTATAAGGCCCTCAGGTTACACCCCTCATTGGTCCTTCTTTTCACCCTCCACATTTTTGTCTGACTAGAACATCCTTCAAATTGTGATACTGCCTATTACAGGTCAGAGGGGGCAGGGTTTCTGTTAAGGCAGGTGATTAGCTGTGGGAGGAGCTTATCAGAGCTTGCAGGACAGCAGCTGAAGAAGGAGCAAAAAGGGTTTTCTTGTGTGTGTGTGTTTCTTTGTGGCTGATTAGCTGCTCTCCCTGTGCAAAGGTCAGAGGGGGCAGGGTTTCTGTTGAGGCAGGTGATTAGCTGTGGGAGGAGCTTATCAGAGCTTGCAGGTCAGCGGCACGCGCCTAGCGGCGCACACAGTTTGATCCATCTTTTAGATTTACGGGAGCTAGTCTCAAACGTTTGTTGGGGGAGACCTAGGTTTTTTTGTGGGGGGAGTTATTTGTCCTCTCTTCACGCTTTTTATGATGGAGGACCGCTGTAGCCACCCTCAACGACACGTTCTCAAGATGGAGGGGGAGGGAACAGCTGCGGTTCCTGCGCAATGTTTGCCATCTTGCCAAAGGTTGCAGGCAGCTTTACCTGCAGCAATTGCATGTTGATTTCCCTCTTAAAAGACAAAGTCCAGCAACTGGAGGAACGTGTAGCTACGCTCCAAAGAATTAGAGAGCTGGAGCTCTTCTTGGAAGCAACAGAGCACACCGTCTCCACCAAGGAGGAGACAAGGGACTCCCCTGAGAAGGAGGCTAGTTCACCAACACAGGAGACAGATATATGGAGAAACGTGACTCAAAGAAGTAGGAGGCCCAGGGTTCGCTCTGATTGTTTAGAAATACACAATCGCTTTGAGGTCCTCTCCCCTAGCATGGAAGACGAAGAGCAGACTCCATTTGAGGATCTCTTCCTCATTACAGTCGATCAGGTATATGAAGACGAGCAGCAACGTCAGTCCTCAGGGAATGTGCAGGCGACCTTGGAACGGACAGCTCACGGAAGAACCCCGACCAAACCCAAGAGGAGGCGTGTAGTGGTAATAGGGGATTCCCTACTGAGGGGAACAGAAGCAGTGATCTGTGGGCCTGACAAGATGTCTCGGGAAGTGTGCTGTCTCCCTGGGGCTAAGATCCAAGATGTAACTGAACGACTGCAAGGAATCATAAAACCCACTGACAAATACCCCTTCCTCTTGGTTCATGTGGGAACCAATGACACTGCAAGCAATAGCCTCCAGAAGATCAAAAGAGACTACGAGGCTCTGGGCAGGAAATTGAAGCAATTAAATGCACAAATTGTCATCTCATCTGTCCTCCCAGTTGAACGACGTGGGCCAGGGAGAGAGGAAAAAATAGTGGAAGTGAACAGCTGGCTTCGCAAATGGTGTAAACAGGAACGGTTTGGATTCTTAGATCACGGACTGCAGTTTCTTGAAGATGAACTTCTGGCAAGCGATGGGCTGCACCTCACAACGGTTGGGAGAAATGTTTTTGCCAAAAATCTCAGAAACCTCATCAGGAGGGCTTTAAACTGACTAATGTGGGGGAGGGAGACAGTGCTCCTGAAGGTAGGAGTCTATCAATTGATGAAGATGATCATCCAAATGTCATAGACCAAATGGAGCAAACAGCATGCAGACCTAGTGGTGGGAGGAAAAAATCCTTAAATAAGAGACATGGGGGAATGATTAATGGATTTCAATGTCTGTACACTAATGCGCAAAGCATGGGAAATAAACAAGACGAGCTTGAGCTCTTGGTACAGCAAACTAAATATGACATAATAGGCATCACTGAAACCTGGTGGGATAAGTCCCACGATTGGAATGTAATAATGGGGGGATACAATCTATTTCAGAGAAACAGACCAGACAAGAAAGGAGGAGGAGTGGCGTTATATGTCAGGGATGTGTATACCTGTGAAGAGATCCAAGATTTAGAACCTCAAAGCCAAAGTGAGAGCATTTGGGTCAAAATTAAGGGAGATAAGAATAACAGTGACCTCATTGTGGGAGTTTACTATAGATCCCCAAGCCAAACGGAGGACATAGATGATGCCTTCCTGGAACAGATGGCCAAGCATGCAAAAGGAAGGGAGATAGTAGTAATGGGGGACTTCAATTACCCGGATATTTGTTGGATGTCAAACTCAGTCAAGAGCATAAGGTCAAACAGATTCCTCACTGGCCTTGCAGACAACTTCATTGTCCAGAAAGTGGGAGAAGCAACAAGAGGAACAGCCATTTTAGATCTGTTCCTAACCAGTGTTGATGACCTGGTTAGTGGGGTAGAAGTGGAAGGATCATTAGGCGGGAGTGATCATGCTCTTCTGAAGTTTACTATACAGCGGAAAGGAGCAGCCAAGCATACTAGGACTCAATTTCTTGACTTTAAGAAAGCCGACTTCATAAAACTTAGGGAAGTGCTGGGTGAGATCCCATGGACAGTAATACTAAAAGGAAAGGGAGTTCATGAAGGCTGGGAGTTTGTTAAGAGGGAGATAGTAAAAGCACAACGTCAGGCAATACCAATGAGACGGAAACATGGAAGGTGCCTAAAGAAGCCAGGGTGGCTATCTAAATAACTTTTAACTGAGTTAAGATTAAAAAAGGATGTGTACAAAAATGGAAAAGGGGGGAAACCACCAAAGAGGAATTCAAACAAATAGCCAGCACGTGTAGAAACAAAGTCAGAAAAGCTAAAGCACAGAATGAACTCAGGCTTGCTAGAGAGGTTAAAAGCAACAAAAAAGGCTTTTATGGGTATGTTCGTAGCAAAAGGAAGAACAAAGAAACAGTGGGGTCACTCAGAGGAGAAGATGGTGAAATGCAAACAGGGGACACAGAAAGGGCTGAACTCCTCAATGCCTTCTTTGCCTCAGTCTTCTCCGATAAAGAAAACAATGCCCGACCTGAAGAATTTGAAGCAAATGATTCAGCAAAGGAAACACAGCCCAGAATAACTAAGGAGATAGTACAAGAATACTTGGCTAGTTTAGATGTATTCAAGTCTCCAGGGCCAGATGAACTGCATCCAAGAGTATTAAAAGAACTGGCAGATGTGATCTCAGAACCACTGGCAGTCATCTTTGAGAATTCCTGGAGAACAGGTGAAGTCCCGGCAGACTGGAGGAGGGCAAATGTTGTCCCTATTTTCAAAAAGGGGAAAAGAGAGGACCCAAATAATTACCGCCCAGTCAGTCTGGAGCAGATCATTAAGCAAACAGTCTGTGAGCACCTAGAAAGGAATGCTGTGATCACCAATAGTCAGCATGGATTTCTGAAAAATAAGTCATGTCAGACTAACCTGATCTCGTTTTTTGACAGAATTACAAGCCTGGTAGATGAAGGGAATGCAGTGGATGTAGCCTACCTTGATTTCAGTAAGGCATTTGAAAAGGTGCCCCATGATATTCTTGTAAAGAAGCTGGTAAAATGCGGTCTTGACTATGCTACCACTCAGTGGATTTGTAACTGGCTGACTGACCGAACCCAAAGGGTGCTCATCAATGGTTCCTCTTCATCCTGGAGAAGAGTGACTAGTGGGGTGCCACAGGGTTCTGTCTTGGGCCCGGTCTTATTCAACATCTTTATCAACGACTTGGATGATGGACTCAAGGGCATCCTGATCAAATTTGCAGATAACACCAAACTGGGAGGGGTGGCTAACACCCCAGAGGACAGGATCACACTTCAAAACGACCTTGACAGATTAGAGAACTGGGCCAAAACAAACAAGATGAATTTTAACAGGGAGAAATGTAAAGTATTGCACTTGGGCAAAAAAAAAAAAAAAAAAAAAATCAGAGGCACAAATACAAGATGGGTGACACCTGGCTTGAGAGCAGTACATGTGAAAAGGATCTAGGAGTCTTGGTTGACCACAAACTTGACATGAGCCAACAGTGTGACACGGCAGCTAAAAAAGCCAATGCAATTCTGGGCTGTATCAATAGGAGTATAGCATCTAGATCAAGGGAAGTAATAGTGCCACTGTATTCTGCTCTGGTCAGACCTCACCTGGAGTACTGTGTCCAGTTCTGGGCACCACAGTTCAAGAAGGACACTGACAAACTGGAACGTGTCCAGAGGAGGGCAACCAAAATGGTCAAAGGCCTGGGAACGATGCCTTATGAGGAACGGCTAAAGGAGCTGGGCATGTTTAGCCTGGAGAAGAGGAGGTTAAGGGGTGATATGTTAGCCATGTTCAAATATATAAAAGAATCTCATATAGAGGAGGGAGAAAGGTTGTTTTCTGCTGCTCCAGAGAAGTGGACACGGAGCAATGGATCCAAACTACAAGAAAGAAGATTCCACCTAAACATTAGGAAGAACTTCCTGACAGTAAGAGCTGTTCGACAGTGGAATTTGCTGCCAAGGAGTGTGGTGGAGTCTCCTTTTTTGGAGGTCTTTAAGCAGAGGCTTGACAACCATATGTCAGGAGTGCTCTGATGGTGTTTCCTGCTTGGCAGGGGATTGGACTCAATGGCCCTTGTGGTCTCTTCCAACTCTATGATTCTATGATTCTATGCCTGGATGGAGAATAAAGATGGATATGTGGATAAATTAACATTTGTTGCCCTACCCACTTTTGCTCCTGGCCCCGCCCTCCACTGTCAGGTGACCCTAGGGAGGCTGCCTAGAATGGACCATGGTTCTTGGTCTTAAAATGCCCAAGATTAATCCTGGATTAATCAGATTGGCTGATTTTAAGGCAGGGGAGAAAGCCTCTTCTAAGGTGGTGCCCCTTAGACCTTGTGTGTGCAAGAATTTAAAACAAAGAAAACATGCTTCTTGCTTCAGAAATATTGTGGGTTTTTTACCCACATGCCTAGGTAATTTATCCAGTAATTAAATAAGTTCATAAGATCAGTGATGCACTTAGTTAAATCTAGACTCTGGAATTAATGCGGGGGAAAGTGTGTTCTCCCTCATGGAGAGCACAGGTTGCGGGCAGGGCTGACAAGACACCTCACTGTTACTAGGCAAATGGTTTGGCCATCCTGTAAGCAGGGGTGGGCTGTTACTGGGGAAATTTAGATGTTGCCAATTAGTGATTGACAGCCCTATTTGTTAAATACAAGGCATGCAGCAACGGACGTCCGCCTTCGCTGCATGCTTCGGATCACCAGGAGCCCTTGGACCGTGGAGTTATCTTCTCATTGTCTGGTTACATTTCTTTATTTCCCCCTTCTCTTTAATCCTCTCTAGTCCCTTAATTAATTTAATTCCACCCCTTTTCTTTTCCTCTTTGATTTCCCACCCCACCCCTTACCCTGCCCTTTGAGAAGATTCTCCCTGTACCTGTGAGCGCTGCCTGTGCATAATCCTCCTTGGCTTGCCTTTCCCAATAGGGAGAGAGTCCCCATTTAGGGGCTTTCTTTTGCAGAAAGGTTTCCCTCATTTTAACTGTTTGTTAATTGTGGGGCTAGTCAGGACTGTTCCCAGCTTAGCTGGAATCACTTTCATTTTTAGCATCACCAAAGGTGGCTTTATTTCAGGTGTGTGCAGCGCTGTTGGCCGAATTTTAATCTAGCCTTGGGCAGGAGCACCATTTTGAGCTTCCTTTAGTATTGCAATGAGTCAAAGATTTATAAGAGCAGAAGCAGTGAGGCCTACATTCAGGCCTAAGCCTGCTACAGTTAGCAGTAAATTGTGACGTCTCTGTGACATGTGATTCATTCTCTAAGAATGTATCTTGCTTGCAGGCTCAGTTGCTATTGCATATTTGGGGCAGACAGAGTGGAGCCAGGGTCTCTGTGCCTCCAATGACTATGAGCACTCTGTGTATGCTCTTTAACTATGCTGTTTCTGAACAAGTTTATTTTCTTCAAGTTTGTTTTGCCCTGATAGTGGCTATCACTATTTTAGAGAGGAATTGTGGCTTAGTGGCTAGAGGACAGGACTAGGTCCTGGGAGACAGGGTTCATTCCCCCCTCTTAGCCATTGTTATAACAAAACAAAACAAACTGCTCCTTTTGGACTATTCTGTGGCTGGGTAGTTGGGCCCATTTGTGATATCATCCCCCCCCCCAAAGAAAGGAAATAAAAATAAATTTGGGTTTCTTGAGGAGGTACTTGCCTCTAAGGGACGCGGGTGGCGCTGTGGGCTAAAGCCTCAGCGCCTAGGGCTTGCCGATCGAAAGGTCAGCGGTTCGAATCCCCGCGGCGGGGTGCGCTCCCGCTGCTCGGTCCCAGCGCCTGCCCACCTAGCAGTTCGAAAGCACCCCCGGGTGCAAGTAGATAAATAGGTACCGCTTACCAGCGGGAAGGTAAACGGCGTTCCGTGTGCGGCTCTGGCTCGCCAGAGCAGCATTGTCACGCTGGCCACGTGACCCGGAAGTGTCTGCGGACAGCGCTGGCCCCCGGCCAATAGATGTGAGATGGGCGCACAAACCCCAGAGTCTGTCAAGACTGGCCCGTTCGGGCAGGGGTACCTTTACCTTTTTACTTGCCTCTAAAAGGGCAAGCAGGGGTACCTGGTCAGGCGGTGGGCTGCCTCGAGCTTGCTATTTCACTGGAAACATTTATGCCTGGCCTAGCAGGTGATCCTAGGGCTTTGCCCTAGAATTTGATGGCCTGGAAGCGTTTCCGGCCTGAATAGTGTCCCCATGTGGTGCATGAAGCATTGGTTTCACCGGTTCCTTACATTGTTTAGTTTTTTGCAGACTATGACAGGGCTTTTGCAGATGCCTCAAGAGCTTGCCTCTCCTGCAGAGGATGACTTGCGGACGCCCCAGGTGCCTTCTTCCATAAGGAAGCATCTTTGGAGGCTGCGATCCAGGAGGAGGGCAAAGAGGAGCAGGGATGATGATTCAGACATCACCTTGGACCTCTACAGGGGTCAGGGTGGGGCTGTCCTGGGTCGTTAGGGATCATCCTGGATAGATCAGCTGGTCAGCGCATAGTGCCGGTAATGCCTAGGTTGCAGGATTGGTCCCTGTATGGGACAGCTACATGCCCCCCATTGCTGTACCTGGACACTTAGGTCCAGTGTCGAGGGCCTTTTGGTGGTTCCCTCACTGTGACGGATGTAACGGGCGCCACGTTTGCAATATGCAAGCGGGAGAAAGCACCTTTGCGTGCCCGCATTGCAGTTTGCTCTGTGCGTTGCAGGGCACGGCGCTGCACGGGCTGCATTTGCATTGCATTGCGTGAGAGATTGCATTTGCATTGCACGGAGGGTGTGTGCATTGCACGGAGTGTGTAGTTGCATTGCATGAAGTGCGTTGTACAGAAGGTGTAGTTGCACTGCACGGAGTGTGTGTGCATTGCACGGAGGGTGTAGTTGCATTGTACAGAGTGTTTTTGCATTGCACAGAGTGTGTGTGCATTGCACAGAGCGTGTAGTTGCATTGAACGGAGGGTGTGTGCAGTGCATGGAGTGTGTAGTTGCATTGCACGGAGTGGGTAGTTGCATTGCACAGAGTGTAGTTGCATTGCATGGAGTGTAGTTGCATTGCATGGAGTGTGTGTGCATTGCATGGAGTATGTTTTGGCATTGCACGGAGTGTGTAGTTGTGTTGCACGGAGTGTGTAGTTGCATTTCATGGAGTGTGTGCACTGCACAGAGTGTGCTTTTGCATTGCACAGAGTGTGTGTCTGAAAAGGAAGCTGGCTTGGCGGCAGCTTTGTCGGGACTTCTTTAGGGGTTCTGGCCAGTGTCGGCCCTGTAAATTTACATATCATGATGGCAGCACAAGATGCCCCCTGCCCAAGCGGGGGCTGGAAGCTAGCAAGCAATAGCTCAATACCTTTTGCCCATATTCCCATTTTATTTAGGGATCCAGTTGGATATCGTTGCTAAAACATACCACTTGCCTATGGAGAAGCTGTCTGCCTTGAAGTAAGTCATTTTGTAATACTTCCTCTGAAGCAAGTGATGCTTCATCAGATCCGATCTTGCTGGGTCATTTAATTAATCTTGCATACAGAGTGGTTGCCCCAGGCCGCCCCTTCCGTTCCCGCTTGGCCAGGCTGCCTGAGGCCCGAGGTCCCCTTGCCTTCATGCACGCTTACCAAGTGAGGTGATAGGCAGATCTCATGCAATGGTTGCAATTCCAAAATGAATGCAATAGTAGTTCGCCATGGCAGGATACCTTGAACCTGCACAGTGATTTTCAGGTTAATGCTGATGCTACTGGATCTTTGCCCTTCCTGACTTACGGGGGGTGCGAATGTCAGAGCTGTCCCCGTGCGGGGTCAGTTAGTGCTACCAATGCCTAAGCAACCACTCACATTGCTGTATTTGAATAAAGTTGTGGCCAAAATTATGCCAAAAACCTTAAACAAAAATTAAGTGTCAATTGTGTTTTCCTTGGGGGGGGGTGTCTTGGGGAACTCGACACGCAAATATCTTTTAGAAGACTATGGGCATTTCTTAAGTTTTGAAGCATAACATTACTCTTCTCCACTGTTCCATGATTTACAGCTATTACTACATTCATGATATATTAAGAGTGACCAACCAACCAACCAACCAACCAACCAGCCAACCAACCAACCAACCAACTATAGATTACCAATCCTGAGTTTTTAAAAGCAAAGCAAACAAACAAACAAACAAACAAACAAACAAACCTTAAACTCTGAGAATGTGCAGCTTCCTAGTTGAAAAAATTCACTGAAATCACAGCACCAACAAGGGCGCAGGAATAAAACGAAGTTTGCTTCTACTGCTGTTGCACTGTTTTGGATGCTATTCCTAATTAAAATGTGTTAATTTGGGAATGAGCACAATTTTGTTGTATGAAAGGACAATGCATTTTGAAAGTTAAAATAATAAAAGGAGGGTGAGTAATTATGTCTGTGCCTCAACTACCCTGACTTTAAAATGCTTTTTAAAATGAGGAGTGCGCTCAGCATAAGTCCTAGCAGCCCCATGCTGGTTGGGTACTGACTCCAGGTGCTGCTGGCCACTGCCTCCTTGCTGTTGTTAATTTGTCTACAACCAATATTCTGAAAATGTCTGTAATCCATTTTAATCTTATGCTTTCATGGTAATTTATTCTTTATGCAGCAAATTTCTTCCCAGAACCCACAGGGATAGTGGAAGTGAATGCCATAGATTCTTCAAGCTCAAGTCAAGAAGACAGTAGTGAGCAGTGCAGTGGGGTGGAGATGCTTATAGTGACCTCCCGGCAGCTGGGTCACTGTTTCCTGCCAGGTGGAGGTGGAAGGGTGTTGTGGTGCAAACACACTGGCAGGAGCCTTAGCACCACTGGGGCCTTTGCACTACACTGACCTGGATCCCCCCCACCCCTCCCCTCATCCGCTGGGAGGTCAGGTAAATGCATCCAGCCCACTATGCTGTCTGCTACTGGAAAAAAAAGAGTCCTGTTTGATCGGACCAAAGGCCTATCTAGTCCAACATTCCATTTCTCACAGTCTCCTACCAGATGTCTATTAGGAGCCCATAAACAGGATATGATTGCAATAGGTCTCTCCTGCTTCTACACCCCAGTAACTGGTATTTGGAAGTCTGCTGCCTCTGATCCTGGAGGCAGTACAGTTATCAGTATATAGCCATTTTGAAGGGCCTTGTTTGCCAAGCCTTCCTGCTAATTAGCAAACTTGGAGAGGCACTGGGAAACCTTTCTCAAGGGGGTTTGCGCATCCTGAAAACATGGAGAGGTTAATTGAAGGCATGGGGCAAACAAGCTCTAACCATCTTAGCTTGCCCTTGTTATGCTAACTTCATTGTGCAGACAGATTTAATGACTCCTTATTACCTGGCTTCCTAATTAACCTCCTGCCCCCATATGGAGAGAGTTTAAAGAAGGCACTCCCAGCACAGGGACTTCCAGCTTCTCCAGGCCTCAGGGTGAATGGAGATGTTTCTTTTTCAGCCAGGTTCACAGTCTCTTGGAGCTCCAAATAATTTATATTTAATAGCATGGGCACAGGACTCTGGCGGCTTGGGAATTTTGCTGTGTTCGTGCTTACTGATGCCCAACACTGCCCTACAAAGTTCATGCAATGGAAAGTGGTCTCTGCCCTGTGTTATTTTTGTCACTGCTGATGCTTTGCTGGGAGAGCTGCAGGCCTACATTTTTACTAAAAAGTAGGGCTGATCCCTAAAGCCCCCAACTTAACCACCTCACTCATCACCTGCAAATAACTCCCTACTTATTTTACAGTGGTTCTAGTTATGACTAGAGGCATGCTGGGAAATAAACTGATGATGGCGGCAATCATGTCCAATGCCACTGCTTAGATACCACTTTCCCACTTTCTTCTGTGCCAGAGTCAGGGCAGGAAACATAGCTTTGCCTTTTATTTGGTTTCATGATGATGCCACATAACTAATCAGATTTAGCTGTGTCATCAAATCATGATGTCTCTTCAGTGGCTGCTCCCAGACTCCAGAACTCCCTCCCTGGAGAAAGGTAGATTGGCTCCCTCATTGTTGTCTTTCCATCTGCAGTTGGAGACTTTCTTGTTTCAACATGCTTTTGGGAACTGACTGCTGGTGCCATGCTGTTTTTACTGTAATTATTTGTATGCTTTAAACAGTTTTTATATATGTATATAATTTTAATTCTATCAATTATTAATTGTCTTTAATGTTCTATCAATGTTTATTTGTCTTTAATGATTGTATTTTCTATATTTTTAGCAGTTTTAAAAAATCTGTGAGTCTCCTTGAGTCCCATAATGATGATGATGTCAGTTCAGAGTTAGTGGAGTTAGCAGAAATGATTGCCCTCACTCTGATTTGGTTTTGTGGTGTCACGCGGTCAATTAGATTTGGCAGTGTGATGACAGATAGGGTTTGGTAACATGATGGCATCATATGCAGACAAATAAATATTAGAGCCCCTTTGATCATGGCTTGGTTGTGGGTATGACTAGTTTGGGTGAACTTCACTAGTGATCAGTCACATCCAAGAACTGCTTCCTATAGCAGTTTAGCCCCAACTGCTCCATGTTAGTGAGCATTTTCTGCATTTCTTGGGAACATTTTGCTTATCCATTTACATTGACCTCACATGCCCTCAGTGACATCATTTAATAGCCAAAGGTTCTTCCCTAAATTTATTTCCCATCTTTTTCATCCATAAAGGTGAAAAGTCATCATTACATATTCACATAAGACTTTTTTCATCAGTTCTATATTGATTTCACCATGATGCAAAAAGTGCCTAGTTCTGTTGAAATAGCTGAGTTGATTGAATTTTCCCGTCCTATAATTGATTCTAGTGATTTTATTCATCACTAGGATGTACCATATTTTTTCTCAAATCACTGGCCACCTCAAACTTGCATGTCTTAGTTGATACAATCTGGTTGCTCAGTGGAAGTTGGTCCATAAGGGCAAATGGGGCACTGCCCCAGCAACCTCAGCCTGCCCTTATTTAGTCCTTGCCTGCCTGTCTTCATGTTTATAATTAATCCAAAAGGGTGGCCATGGACGTCAGCTTCCTCTTCCTTAGTCTCAGCATTGTCTTTGTATGACTCAGTAGGAAGAAGGATGGGGACAAAACTAGAATTAGTTGGCTCTGCCTGTCATTGGCTCTGGCTCCACCCACAGTTGACCTCCATGCCTTCTGTCCTACTAATCCTAATGGGAACCAGATGAAACCAAAAAATTGTAATCTTCCGTTATTGGGTATCTTGCATATCATTAAAGCGTAGTGACAGGAATCATTCATAATTCAGGTGCCATAATATCTCCAATTGTTTGAGTAACCACTTTCCAATAGATGTTTATTAAACTACAATCCTACCACACATGGAGAAAACTGCCTTAAACTTGTTTACATCTTCAGACTTCCAACATTGTTATGCTTACATCTCCAGCAGACATCCAATATTGTTGGGAATATTTTGCATTATTCACACAAACAACACCAACTGGATACATAACACTGTGGTGTCATCCTGTTAATTGTGTGATGGGCAAGCTAGCATCACCTATGTGACTTATCCAGGAAAACAGAAGGCATCTCTGTGTGTTGAGAGGGGGAACTGCTCATTTCTCCCTCAAAGTTGACACTGGAGAATACATGGTCTTGATTTATTCAACCAATATCAATTTATAATGCCCAGTAAGCACTGTAAGCACTCTACAGAACCTAATACAGGGTAACCAAATTCCTGATGGCATCTTATGCTGAAAGTAAACTATATTTTCATTAGGTTCCCACAATATTTTTTCTGGCATTTTAAACATAGCAATTAGCATGGGGGAACCATTCTGTAAGTATCCCACAATGCTTTGAATAAAAATTCATACCTATCATTTTAAAAGATAAGAGGCCCTATGATATGATGATGATGATGATGATGATGGAAATACATCTGCAAACTGCAAACTTCTAACACTTCCAGAGTTGGGGGCACTTGGCTGCAGGGCTTAGGCTTGGTCCTCTCTCTGTTGTGAACCTCTTCATCTCTCCTGCCAATGTTTGTTACGTGCTCAGAGTCAAAGCAAGAGGTTTTCTGGGCTTGCTGTAGGCCATGTTGCTTTAATCACCGGTGAAAGGAATGTTGAAACCCACCTCCTGCTGTGCTGCAGTGTTAATAAAACATCTGTGCTGGTGTGTGTGTTCCCCCCTCTCCCTGCCCCCCAAGCCATTCATCTCTGTTTTTCTACCATTTCCTTAGACAATTTTATGTTTCCCAGTTTGAGCTGATCACAGGAGACATTCCAAATGAAGGCTCTAAGACCAAGAGAAGTGAAGTAGTCTGCTCTCTACATTTCCCTGCAATCTTTCCTGTGTTTGAAGCCAGGATTTGTCTTCAACCAAGGATTAATTAAGTACCTATCCATGAATTTCCCATGCTTTATAGGAGTCCGGTGTTGCAGACATAAACATGCCCAAGAAGAGCCCTGTTGGGTCAAGTCAAGGGCACATCTAGTGAAGAACTCTCACAGTGGTCAACTAGATGCCTATGGGAACCCTAAGTGAAGCATTACTCCCCCACATGTGGTTCCCAACAACTGGTGGCCAGAGGCATACTGCAGATTCGGGTGCCATTCCCTATCAACCCCTGTCACTTGGGTCTCACTGTGGCAGCTGCACTGCTGAAATTGCCAGCTCTCTCCACTCTTTCCTGCACAGCCATGAATGCATGGGCTCACTTGGTGATAGATAAACCTGCACACAAGTGAGCATACTGGGGAGGCTGGTGGCTTCAGCATCATCACAACCAGAAACCAAGCAAAGCATCAGATCTGGTGGGTCCTGCTGGGGTTCATGGGCCTCAGAACCAACCCCCTCACCCATATGTTGGATGCTGATACTAGGCCAGCAAACAAACCATATTAGTATTTTACAATGTTAGGAGCTGTGCCAGAAATCCAGGGTGAGAAGGCCATAGCTCAGTGGCAGAGCATCTGCTTTGCATTCTGAATGTCCCAGGTTCAATCCCTGGCATCTCCCGTCCGAGAAAATAAAATTACAGGCGCTCCAAAATCAACATTGGACTCAGCTACACTGGCAAAGAAAAAAGCAATTTATATGTGTTGTATGTGCAATGTGCCACCAGATGGCGACGTGGAGTCCCGTTTTTCTCTACCTGTTTTCACTGTTTATCACAAGGCTTTAAACTGAAACTCTTCTTTGATATAATAATAATAATAATAAATTTTATTTATATCCCGCCCTCCCCAACCGAAGCCGGGCTCAGGGCGGCTAACAACACTAAAATAGTGCAACATTATAAAAACATCATAAGAATTAATTAAAATCAGAATTGATGGCAACCATAAACTAAAGTATTGTAAAGATTGCCAAAGGAGGGAGTCAGGCTGTGCCCTAACCAAAGGCCTGGTGGAACAGCTCTGTCTTGCAGGCCCTGCAGAAAGATGTCAAGTCCTGCAGGGCCCTTGTCTCTTGTGACAGAGCGTTCCACCAGGTTGGAGCTGCAGCCGAAAAAGCCCTGGCTCTAGTTGAGGCCAGCCTAACCTCTCTGAGGCCTGGGACCTTCAAGATGTTTTTATTTGAGGACCGTAAGTTCCTCTGTGGGGCATACCAGGAGAGGCGGTCCCGTAGATACGAGGGTCCTAGGCCGTATAGGGCTTTGAAGGTTAAAACCAGCACCTTAAACCTGATCCTGTACTCCACCGGGAGCCAGTGCAGCTGGTATAGCACCGGATGAATGTGATCTCGCAGCGAGGACCCCGTAAGGAGTCTCGCTGCGGCATTCTGCACCCGCTGGAGTTTCTGGGTCAGTCTCAAGGGCAGCCCCATGTAGAGCGAGTTACAATAATCCAGTCTGGAGGTGACCGTCGCATGGATCACAGTGGCTAGGTCAGGGCGAGAGAGGTAAGGGGCCAACTGCTTAGCTTGGCGGAGATGAAAAAATGCCGCCTTTGTTATAGCTGTAATCTGCGCCTCCATAGAGAGGGAGGTATCGAAGATTACACCCAAACTCTTGACGGACGGTGCTGGCACTAATTGCACCCCCGCAAGAGATGGGAGTTGCCCCCTCAATCCCATATCGTCCCGTCCCAGCCAGAGGACCTCTGTCTTCGAAGGATTTAACTTCAACCGGCTCCCACGTAACCATCCAGCCACAGCTTCCAAGCATCTGATCAGTGTGTCTGGGGCCGAGTCAGGATGGCCATCCATCAACAGATAGAGTTGGGTGTCATCAGCATACTGATGGCAGCCCAGCCCAAAACTCCGGACAAGCTGGGCGAGGGGGCGCATAAAGATGTTAAAAAGCATCGGGGAGAGAATCGCACCCTGAGGCACTCCACACACCAAGGAGTGGCGGATGACAGTTCCCCCCCAAGCGCCACCCTCTGTCCCCGACCAGAGAGAAACGAGCGCAGCCATTGAAGGACTGTGCCCTGGATCCCCACGTCGGCGAGGCGGTGGTCCAGAAGTTCGTGATCGACCATGTCGAAAGCTGCTGACAAATCTAGAAGAATCAGCAGCCCCGACCCGCCTCGATCCAGCTGTCTACGAAGATCATCTGTTAGGGCGACCAGAGCCGTCTCGGTCCCATGACCAGCGCGGAAGCCGGACTGGAATGGATCCAGAGCCGATGTTTCATCCAGAAACCTACCAAGCTGTTCAGCAACCGCTCTCTCAATCACCTTACCCAGGAATGGAAGATTCGAAACTGGGCGGTAATTGGATAGATCTAAGGGATCTAATGATGTTTTCTTTAAGAGCGGACGCACCACTGCCTCCTTTAGTTCCCCTGGGAATGTCCCGGTGCCAAGGGACAAATTGATGATATCCCCCAGGGGGGCCCGCACCTCGTCTGGACATGCTCTAATCAGCCAAGACGGGCACGGGTCGAGAGGGCAAGTGGTGGGCTTTCCAGCTCGGAGGAGTCTGTCCACTTCGGCTGGGGATATCCAGTCAAAGTGGTCCAGTACTGGACCCGAGGACAGTCGAGGGGCCTCCAGTTCCTTTATTGTATCCAAATTGGCAGGGAGGTCATGGCGGAGCGACAGGACCTTCTCCGCAAAAAAGCTCGCAAATGCCTCACAGCTGTGTGTCGAATTGTTATTTAAATTTGGCTGTCCTTTGAGGGACGTTAAAGACCGAATTATACTAAATAATTGTGCCGGGCGAGAGCTAGCGGATGCAATGGAGGCCGAGAAGTAGGACTTCTTAGCGGCCTTCACTGCCATCTCGTAGGTTTTCATAAAAACCCTATAAGATGTTCTTGAGGCTCCGTCACGGGCACCCCGCCATACTCGCTCTAGCCGTCTGAGGTCCCGCTTCATTTTCCGGAGCTCCTCAGTAAACCAGGGAGCCCGGTTTCTGCGGGGTCGCAGAGGGCGCTTAGGTGCGATCTCATTGATGGCTGCCAGGAGCTGGGTATTCCAGCCCTCAACAAGCTCAGTCAATGAGTCGCCAGGGGGAGAAAGGTCCCGCAAGGCTTGGCGGAATCTATCAGGGTCCATCAGCCTCCGCGGGCGAGCCCAAATCGGCTCACCACCTAAGCAGGGTGGGGGTGGAACATCAATCCTGGCTTTCATAGCATAGTGATCAGACCATGGCACCTTCATCGAAGGAAACATGATCACATCTATACCAACGCCAAAGATCAGATCCAGAGTGTGGCCTGCTTGATGTGTGGGGCCCGAAACAAACTGGGAGAGCCCTAGTGTCGCCATGGAAGACACCAGGTCCAGAGCCTGTGAGGAGGGACTGGCATCAGCATGGATGTTGAAGTCCCCCAATACCAATAGGTTAGGGAACTCCAAGGCCCAGCCGGCCACCGCCTCCAGCAGGCCTGACAGGGTGGCTGCTGGTGCGCTAAGTGGCCGGTACACCAGCCAGACAGCCAAGCTCACCTCGGAGCCCCACACTAGGCCAACACATTCAATGCCGGGGATCGATGGCGGTGGTAGAGCCCTGAAAGAACAATCTTCCCGGATTAATAATGCCACCCCTCCCCCCCGGCCCACAGTCCGTGACTGGTGGAGGACGGAGAAACCCGGGGGCGCCATCTCTCGGAAGGTAACAGTTACCCCTTCGCGCACCCAGGTCTCCGTCACACATGCCAGGTCGACCCCCTGCGAGATGATGAAATCTCGCAGGGTGGCGGTTTTGTTGCCTATAGACCTGGCATTGCACAACACCAGTGACGGAGGTGAGTAATCCTTTCTCACCCTACCCTCGTCTCTCGGGATGGGGCGCAGATTGGAAGGGGTACGAGCATATCCGTATCTCGATCCCCTTCGCCTATGCCATCTGCCCCCACCGCCATACCTCCCTCGCCCCTCCACAGTAGGAATCCCAAGCCTCATACTCGCCTCCATTTACAGAATATAAAAGCAAACAAAAAATACACCGAAACAAAACCAATCCCCACCCCACTCAACAAACCACCCCACCCCAACCCAAAATAAAACAAAACAAAATAAAAATACATGGATAAAAAACCACCGTTTCTGGTGGTACAACAAAATAAAAAGTAAAAACACCTTTAAAACATTTTAAAATATATAACACGCTTAAACATTTGCTGACACAGCAACAGTGTCCTTAGAGTTATGGCGGTGGTGAGTATGGGGCCCGCCCCCAGGCCCAAGGTGGAGAATGGGCTTGCAGGGGGAGCGGTCCTCCCCAAGACTCACTGGCAGAACAACAGCAGCGATGTCCCGAGGCCTCCTTGGAGCCTTATATGCTGAGGTGGAGTATGGGGCCCGCCCCCAGGCCCAAGGTGGAGAATGTCTAGATCCAGCCTTTGTCTGCTGTCAGTGTCTCTGGAAAAAAAGACAAATCTCTCACACCTCCAAATGGAGAGATGGAGGAATAATTTGTTTAGTCTGCTTTGGACTGACCCAGTTTGACAGTCCCAAACCTACTTGTGGTTTGGAATGCAACTTGTGATCAGATCATACACTTCTTTGAATTTTGCAGTAGTATTTTAGTGTGCAAAAAAGTGCATGTGAAAACCATATTTCATTATTAAAACGTGCACAAAGTGCATATTCTACAGGGAAATGCACCAGGAAAAAAATAATACCTATTTTGGTGAAAATATTGTTATAGGCCACCCCAATCTCTGCTGAGCTGTGCATGGGATTCCAGGGAGCTTGACTACGGAGAACTGAAGATAGGGCAGAAGCTGTTATGTATCCACATATTTACACCTGAATTTATATGGAGTGAGTCCAGATATTACAGCATGGTCATCTCAAGAGGGGCTTGTTCCCCATAGCAGTGCAGCACTGAAGTCCAAGGCATCTCTCCCTGCCTGCCTTCAGCCAGCCAGCCCAAGATCATTCTGTTCTCTCAGCTATTCCAAGCCTCATGCCAAAGGCCCCAAACCCTTATTGTGACATCACACCCAGTTACCCTGGCAACCTTCCAAATCCCCATTCTCTGTTCACACCTCAAGGCATGTGTGTGTGTGTGTGTGTGTGTGTGTAAGGTCAGTTCTCTTGCATTGCCAAGCGCCCTCAATGGCCCTGTATTGATTCTTAATACCCCTAGTTTGGCCAGGTCATTTTGCACAGGGATAGAGCAGGATTTTGTATTTCTCCCTTCATACCCCAAATCACCAAAATCCTACCATTTATTAATTCCTAGGGTTTAGCCCCCTCCCCCACCTATAACAATATACACAAATATTCATACAGAAATGTGTATAATAAAATTACAGTTTTTTACAGTACATTCTTCAGCTAGATGCTCCTTCAGCAGCTTTTGCATGCTGCATGTGCACGTAGAATATTGCAGTGAAATATGCAGCAATTTTAGCCACTCCAGGGAATGTTTCCAGCTTATTAACCTGCTGTTGCAGTTTACACTGGCTGCTTTTGACCCTCAGTAAATAATAAATAACAGCCAATTGTCTCTTTAGATAGGGCAAGGATGGAGTACATCTGGCTTTGATCTGGAAAGCAGAAAGCCAATTTTAAGTAGGGTGGGATGCTAATCAGTCTCCCCTTGCTCTGTGTTTCTGACTATGTACCATTAGTCTTTAAGGACAGCTCATTGGTTCTAGACATTTGCAACACACCCTAGTGAACATCTATTCAGAAGTAGGAGTAGAGGAATCTGTCAGTTTCAGTTTTCCCAGTTTCTCGTTGTTCCTGATCTTAAATTTTGACTCCACATCTCTGCAGCAATGTGAAAAAATAAGACTCATGAAAATTCATTAGGATTTTTGTGTGAATTTCTCCTAATGAATATATTTTTGTATGCAGATTTGAGTAATGTGCACGTTTTTTGCAAGCAAACGTTCTTATATAATACATTTTTGTGCATTATTTTTTGTGGGATAAATCAGCCTTGTATAACCAACATGTTAGCTCTAATTAATGCAAGAAGGGGTTAAGACCATAGAGTAAGCTGTCTTGCCAGACTTAGCTAGGTCACACTCCCTCACCTTGGGAAGAAGGTTTACCAAACTCTTTGCTCTCTCACTTCCATCATGTAAAAAGAAAAGAAAAGAAAAAGAATGTCTAAGTTGGATGTTCCAAACTTTGATTGTGTGGCTTTAGCAAGCCATCTTTGTGTTTCTATACAAATAATTTAGAAAAGCACATGAATCTGATCTTTGAAGAGCTTGTAAGTATACCATTTTTAACTTACTAAATGTGTGGTCTCTTTCTATGCTAAAGGAAGTGGGGAGCTTTAGAAATGACTCAGAAGGGGATGTTTTAAAAGTGTAACAGCCTATATTTTCATTCTTTAATTTGCTACATGCTTAGTGATTTTAAATCTCTGGTGGGGCTCTCTCACCAAAGCGTAAGGTAAAGGGGACCCCTGACTATTAGGTCCAGTCGTGGCCGACTCTGGGGTTGCGAGACTCATCTCGCTTTATTGGCCGAGGGAGCCGGCGTACATGTGGCCAGCATGACTAAGCCACTTCTGGCGAACCAGAGCAGCACCCGGAAACGCCATTTACCTTCCCACTGGAGCGGTATCTATTTATCTACTTGCACTCTGACATGCTTTCAAACTGCTAGGTGGGCAGGAGCAGGGACTGAGCAACGGGAGCTCACTCCATCGCGGGGATTCGAACTGCTGACCTTCTGATCGGCAAGTCCTAGGCTCTGTGGTTTAACCCACAGTGCCACCCGTACTTGTCCTAAATCTGGATCTAAGCATCCAGGGAATGTCTCGTTTTACTTTCACATATACAGTATTTTCCACACAAGTGATAACTTGCTTGATTAATCAACTAAGGCTATACTATGCTCACTTACCTGGAAGTAAACACTCATTGAATTCCACAGGGCTTCCTTCTGAACAAATAAGTTGTGCTGTAACGATGCCTCTGAGTTCAATGGATCTGACTCCAGCTAAGTGTGCATTGCAGATTTTGGGGAAAATGTGGCCATCTAGATGTCGTTAGACTACAGCTCCCACCATCCCTAACTACTGGTCATCCTGGTGACTGAACTGATGGGAGCTGGAGTCTAATATCCCTGATATTCCTCATCCCTGATATAAAAGACTGTAGCTTTGCATCTCAATCCTATGCATGTCTACGCAGAAGTAAGCCCCATTAGGTTTAATGACACTCCCCAGTAAGTGGGTATAGGATTACAGCCTAAAATAATTCGTATGCTTAATTGATTCAAGTTTCTTTAATTGGGGTGCAGCTACTATCACTATTAATATTTGCACCTTCTTGGCCTCGGTCCAGTATATCTGAAGGAGCGTTTCCACCCCCATCGGTCTACCCAGACACTGAGGTCCAGCACTGAGAGCCTTCTGGCGGTTCCCTCACTGTGAGAAGCCAAGTTACAGGGAACCAGGCAGAGGGCCTTCTCAGTAGTGGCGCCCTCCCTGTGGAACACCCTCCCACCAGATGTCAAAGAGAACAACAACTACCAGACTTTTAGAAGACATCTGAAGGCAGCCCTGTTTAGGGAAGCTTTTAATGTTTGATGTATTACAGTATTTTAATATTTTTTTGGGAAGCTGCCCAGAGTGGCTGGGGAAGCCCAGCCAGATGGGTGGGGTATAAATAATAAATTATTATTATTATTATTATTATTATTATTATTATTATTATTATTATTGGCTAAAGCACTTCTAACCTCTCTTGCACAGAAGGTAAGAGGAGCGGAACTGTCTGTGGCCAGCTTGTGGATAAATGGTTCTCTAGCCTAGCGAATGGTTACTGTGGCTGCTGCTGTTGTCTAGATTCTTTGGCCACGGCCTGCTGCCATCCAGTGCTGGTTTGCTGAGCTGCACTATCTTGAGGCAGGCATTTTTCTTTTGGCCTGGGTTGTGTACACTTCATACATTTTAAGTACTCTTAAAGCACACAACTTCCCCAAAATGATCCTGGGAACTATAGTCTACCACTCACAGAGCTGCAATTCCCAGCACCCTTCACAGACAACAGTTCCCAGGATTCCTTTGAGGGGTGGAATGTACTTTAAATGTGTATGTATAGCATACACGCAGCCGCAGACAGGTGACAATTAGTGAGGCTAATAGACTAGATACAAATCTGCAATAAAATAAAACAAATGCATGGAATCACTTGCTGTGCTGCAGGAGAGCTGTTTAATCCTAGGCATGATGTCAGGTGAACATAAGAAGAACCCTGCTGCACGAGATCAAAGGCCCATCTAGCCTCACATCCAGCTCCCCACAGTGGTGAGCTAGATGCCTCTGGAAAGCCCAGAAGCAAAGTAGGAGCACAGTGGCAGCCGTCTCCCACTGTTGCTCCATAGCAACTGGTATTAAAAGACACATCACCTCTGATCCTGGTAGCAGCACACAAAAGCACCTTTTGCCTGACTTTTCTCCCATGCACCTGCCTCCAAACGCAGTCCAAACAGGCGTAAGAACAGTTAAAAGCACCACAGAAAATAACGGCAAACGACATGAAAGACAATAAAAGGGGACATCTGTGGCAGAGACCTGCTCATCATCAGAGGGGGTTGCTTCTGCAGGGTGATGTCTTTTTTACACCCAATCCTGTCCAAGTCTACCTGTGGTTGTTTCACTCCCCCCCCCCTCTGGAGGAAAAGGCCCGGGCCCGGGCCCTGGATTGTTTCACCCGGGAAGACCAGAAGAAACTGACATACAGAAAGAGACATACAGAGTTTATCTGTACAGAGCCCAGAGCTGCATGAAATCTGCATGTGCTAATCTTTAAAGCCCTAAACAGCCTCAGCCCAGTATACCTGAAGGAGCATCTCCACCCCCATTGTTCTGCCCGGACACTGAGGTCCAGCTCTGAGGGCCTTCTGGCGGTTCCCTCTCTGCGAGAAGTGAGGCTATAAGGAACCAGGCAGAGGGCCTTCTCGGTAGTGGCGCCTGCCCTGTGGAACGCCCTCCCATCAGATGTCCAAGAAATAAACTTTTAGAAGACACCTGAAGGCAGCCCTGTTCAGGGAAGTTTTAAATGTTGCGGTTTTATCATGTTTTTAATATTATGTTGGGAGCCGCCCAGAGTGGCTGGGGAGACCTGGCCAGATGGGCGGGGTATAAGCATTATTATTATTATTATTATTATTAGTAGTAGTAGTAGTAGTCAGTGCTTTTTTCTCAAAAAATGTTTAGGGATACTCTCATTTTACTACTCATATTGAAATACTGCCCCTCAATGAGGCCAAATTTAGATTCATAAAATGTTTAGGGGTATGCGTCTCCCTGTCCCCCCCCCCCCAGAAAAAAAGCACTGGTAGCAGTAGTAAAAGTAATAGTAGTAGCATAAATACAAATGTAGAAATGATTTCAGCAGCAATACGTCCTGCCACTGTGAGGGAGATTGTGTGCCTGCCTGAACCTGCTATCTGAAGCTCACTGCTAGTGAAGGGCAGGCAATACATTTAAGGACGATGTTAGTGTCAAGGTTCCTCCTGCTCATTTTACAGACGTACTGGACAGACCTTCAAATAGGATAGGCTTTCTCTGCAAGTGGCTCTCCATTTGTGGAATGTCCTCCCCAAGGAGGCTCACCTGGCACCTTTGTTACATATCTTTAGGCATCAGGAAAAAACATTCCTCTTCCCTCAGGTTATGAACCTACCCAGGTACTGAGATCATCATCTGAGACCCTTCTTCGTGTGCCTCCTCCATGAGAGGTCCATAGGGCGGCAGCATGAAAATGGCCTTGGTCCAGTCTACCTGAAGGAGCGTCTCCACCTCCATCGTTTTGCCCGGACACTGAGGTCTAGCGCTGAGGGCCTTCTGGCGGTTCCCTCGCTGTGAGAAGCCAAGTTACAGGGAACCAGGCAGAGGGCCTTCTCGGTAGTGGCGTCTGCCCTGTGGAACGCCCTCCCACCAGATGTCAAAGAGAAGAACAACTACCAAACTTTTAGAAGACATCTGAAGGCAGCCCTGTTTAGGGAAGCTTTTAATGTTTAATAGGTTATTGTATTTTAGTGTTCTGTTGGAAGCCGCCCAGAGTGGCTGGGGAAACCCAGCCAGATGGGCGGCGTATAAATAAATAAATAAATAAATAAATAAATAAATAATAATAATAATAATTATTATTATTATTTCTGCAATGGCTCCCTGTTTGTCAAATACTCTTCCCAGGGAAGTTTGGCTGGCACCTTCATTGTACACCTTTAGGCGCCAGGTGAAAACATTCCTCTTCTACCAGGATTAACATCTTATACGGAGGAAGCGGGTTATTCGTCTGTGGGGGGGGGTTGGTTTTTGTTTTTATCATATATTTTGTGATCTTATTTTGTGTTTTTATGTTGTGTACTGCCCTGATCTGCAAATGAAGGGTGGTATACAAATTTAAATCATTATCATAATAATAATATCCCAGGTCTTTGGCTAATAAAACTATTTATGGCCATTTAAACTGGGGGGTATTGCTTTTGTTTGCTACTGTGTTATGCATTTTTGTGTTTTTATATTGTAAACCACCCTATGATACTAAAATGAAGGGTGGCATAGAAATTTAATAACAAACAAACAAAGGGTTGTCTGTGAAATACCGTATTTTTCGCTCTATAACACGCACCCGACCATAACACGCACATAGTTTTTAGAGGAGGAAAATCCGTAGGCATGCCACCCATAGGCATTCCCTCCATAACACGCACAGACATTTCCCCTTACTTTTTAGGAGGAAAAAAGTGAGTGTTATGGTGCAAAAAATACGGTAGGTCACATAGCCACCCCAGACTGTTGTTCACACAGCATTTCATCCCCACAATTACCTTGCTGCCCAGCTCTCAAGACCATCTGCAACACGTGGAAAAACTTCTGCATATCTTCACCAGCTCCCCATGAGTTACTTTGTGCTGCCTGCGCTTTCCCTGCACTGGAAGGTGGGATGAGGAGGGATGGGTTGGAGAAGAAGCTGCAAGGAAGAAAAGCTGTCTCACTTCCCTTTGTGCCCAGTAGATGGTGCTGGCAGGAAAGTCATCGTGGAGCCACTGGCTTCCCTGAGAGTTTGCGCTGGCCATGAGTCCGTCCCCCCCCCGCCTCTCTACTAAGAAATCCCCCCTCCCCTGAGCCCCTTTCCTATCAGCAATGCTGTAAAAATAACCCCGCATGGCTAAATTCACTTTGTGGGACATAAGGAGTTATTTATGACATCCAGAAGATTACCGAAAGAGCAAAGATACGCTGCAGCAGTTCAAAAGCCACAAGGCAAAGCTGCCTTCAAGCCAATGTCTCTCTCTCTCTCTCTCTCTCTCTCTCTCTCTCTCTCTGTGTGTGTGTGTGTGTCTGTGGAGGGCATGGAGGTTCTCCAGGTAGCTAATGGAAAATAGCCCTGATTAATGACCAAGTTCAGGCTGTTCAGCTTTCCCCGGATACTACTTGCTCAAGAGCAGCCAGGCATCCCTTGCTTGGGGGTTGGAGAGGGATTCCCTCAGGCCCTGAAATGGAAGCCACTGGAAGAGGAGGTGAGCTACTTTTGCAAAGGAGCAAGCCTTGGGTGTTTTTCAGCTGAGAGCCACACTGACTTCTGGGCAAGCTTCTGTGGACCACATACCAGTGGTAGGCACATGGTAAGCAGCGCTCAAGGCTAACATGGGCAGAGCCATGAACGTGAATTTTACCTTGATGGCAGTCTAATTCTACACACGCTTCAGCACCCCTCTCTACCCTGCAGGCTAATTCAAGAATTCAACGGCATATTCCAGCTGAGAGCCACACTGACTTCTGGGCAAGCTTCTGTGGACCACATACCAGTGGTAGGCACATGGTAAGCAGCGCTCAAGGCTAACATGGGCAGAGCCATGAACGTGAATTTTACCTTGATGGCAGTCTAATTCTACACACGCTTCAGCACCCCTCTCTACCCTGCAGGCTAATTCAAGAATTCAATGGCATATTCCAGCCAGGGTGCAAGAAAGCAGGGCGAGTAAGGGATGTGGCCCAAGGCTAGGGTGTGTGGCCTGGAGAGGCCTGAGGGCTAGCCAGAGGGCATGGAGGGTCAGAGCAGGTGGATTGTGCTGCCATCAGGGACAGATCACACATGTACGATTATCCTTTCGTAGAAGTGGTGCAGATAGGTAATTTTGGGCTGTGGCCTTAATGGTCTTACCAGACTCCCCCACTCCTTTAAATAGTAATGTGTGCTATGTCACTTACGTCAAGATGTGGTGAGCCAGCCTTGTTTTGTTTGGGGGCCCTTTTGCTCAAACTCTGAATGGGGTCCTGGATATCTGCCCCAAAGGCTGAACCTAATGGTACCATTGAAGTCAAGTGATGTGCATGTGTGAAGCAACAACAAAAAATTGAATCATCCTGGATTACAGTAAACATTTTTAAAGGGTTTGGAGCATTTTCTGCAGGGGAAAACATTGCCTGTCCATGGCAAGTGATTTCCTCCCCTTGCTGTAATCTTTGGATGTATTCACCGCTTGTATCAGGTCCATCACATTGTGGGAAACATGAATGGCGATTCTCAATGTGATCATCCCAGTCTATTTTATGATTAGGTCAGCTTCCAGCATATAGTTGGACTTGGGAACTTGCTCCCACAGGGGGCAGTGATGGCCACCATCTTGGATGGCTTTAGAAGAAAATTGGGCAAATTTATGGGGGAGAGGGCTATCAGGGGCTATGAGCCATGGTGGTTATGCATTGCCTCCACTGTTGAAGGTAGTGATGCTTCTCAATACCAGTTGCTGGAAACCATAGAACAGAAGAGCACTCTCCTGCTTGCATATTTCCTATAGGCAGGATGGGCCACTGGTCTGATCCAACAGGCTGCTCCTACGTTCTTATGTCTGTGAGGAAGAAAGGAAAAACAATTTATTTACACCACGCATAATTAATTCATGGAACTGGCAAGCCAGATTATTTACTTTGGTTTTAGGACACAAAATGCCATGGTATAAAACAATAACACCATGATATCCCAATACGTCTTGATGATCACTAGTTAAGATGCATAAAAGGCTCATCTGGTGGGTGGTGTCTCAAAAGTGATTGGCCAAGTTTGCCAATCAAAGTGTAGTCCAGGGATGAGGGACGTATGGCCCTCCAGATATAGTTAAACTACAGTTTCCATCAACTTTGACCACTGACCATGCTGGCTGGGGAGTTGCAGCCCAACAACATCTGGGGACCCAAGGTTGGGAAGGACTTTACTAGAGAATTGGCCTAAGAGACAATCTCACAGAGGGTCCTGTAGGAGATATTGTGCACTACTGGAAGGAACAAAACAGGCAAGCAAGATCTGTATAACTACATCAGGGACAAGGCCCGCCAAATGTAGTTGAACTCCAACTCCCATCAGACCCAAGCAGCCTGATTATTTGTCAAGGGTGATGGGAGTTGTAATCCAGCTACATCTGGAGGGTTAAATATTCCCTATCCCTGGACTACACTATGAATCTTTGGGTGTGAAGCCAGAGAGACCTGCAGTAGTTGTTGTGAAATTCACATCTGGATTTGGAGCAGCAACCCCCATTGCTTTCAAATTAAGAGTGTTCCTTGTAATGTAGGGTTGTCATTCTTCCGTTTATGAGCTGGACTGGAGAGGTGGGTAACATGTTTGGAGATGCAAAAAAATGAGGGTTTAGGATGAGTTTTCTGGTCAAGCAGGTGGAGGGTGCTAGCTCTGGACAGCCTTCTGACTGAACCAGACCTCCAGTGGGGATTCCAGCGCCGATTAGGAACTGATTAAATATTAAAACAATTCATTTTGTACTTAAACTGTTTCAATGGCTCCTGCTGACAGCAGCTTTGAAGTCAGCAGTGAGAGACAGGCACTCTTTTGTTTCTGACTCACTCATGTTGCGTGTGTGTGTTTTCCATGGTGGAAACAGCCAATCTGGGAGTTTTCATCATAAGCACTCAGTTGACTGACGCAAAATGTGTGCAGAGCTGTCAGAAGGCAGCCTCGGTACATGAAAGTGGTACTTGCATTTGTGGAACTCGTAGAGAAAAGGTCCAAGACTTGGGGTGGAGAAAGCACATGAGATAGCTAGGTGCAAGGAGGCCTGTAGGTGCTGGAGCAGTCGATTACCCATTGCCTGGTGGGTGGGGTTGCTTATGCATCACCAAAAAAGAGGGCAAAAGATTTGCATATGCTGATCCAGGGGAAGGAGAACTTCATGTAGCTTCTCAGGCCTCCAGACCCTTGGAGCTTTCCCCAGACCACACCTACTTCACTGGTCCTACTTCACACCAAGCATGTTTTTGCCTGCCCTGAATGTTTCCTGATGATGCCTCTAGCTTGTGTGGCTGCAGGATAGATATGGTGTGCATGTGTGTGCAGAAACTAGTCTCCTGTAGAAAGGTAAAAAAAATCACATTCATTGGTCTGTCCATTTTTGCCTCTGGTCCCACCCACCATAGATATGTGCCCCTTGGAACGTACAGCAAAAGGGAATGTGGTCCTGAGGCTGAAAAGGGCTCCCTACCCCTGTGCTAAACCATAGGTATAGGTGCAAATTTAGAAATAATAACTGTAATTTTAATGGAAATGGCATATCTCACCATAGTATGGAAGAGTGTGACCAGGGGGCCAGAGTGCATGCACCTTCTGCTACCAGGTGCTAACTGTGGATAGGCAGCTGTGCTCTCATTTCTTGGGTACTTTAACTTTAAGCCAGATTTGGACAGGACACAGACCCTCAAACATGTGTAAAATAAGACACATGGTTCACCCTATGCCAGTGGTCTCTATTTGGGCTGTGCATGGGACCAGCCCAATTCAGGGACGCATCCAATGCATTGGAACATCCCCAATCTGACCCAGGATAATACAGAGCTTACCCAATCTAGATCTCCTCTCTCCTTGCACCAGGCTGCCTCTCTTTTGACAGCCCTAGATTGCTCCTGGTGGACTCAGTCTGATCTGGGATGATCCTGAGCTGCGTCATCCCTACCCATCCACATCCTGGATTGACTCAGGCTGCATGTACATGGTATTTTATTTTATTTTCACGACGTAGGGAAAACTGTCAGGTTCCACATTATATTTGAGCTTTCGCATGATGTAAAAGCAATTTCTGGGAGTATAGTGGAATAAAGTGCAAGTTTAGGTCTCATTTCTGTGTTATCCGCTGCCAGGAAGAAACGAAAACTGTTTGCAAATAACATGGAAATGAGTGGTAAACTTGCACTGTATTCCTCTGTAGTTCCCAAAGTGGATTTCACATCACACGAAAGCTCACATGCAATGTGGACGTTAAGAGTTAGGGAAATGTCTTGAAAATGGAATAAGCTGCCATGTGAATGCAGCCTCATTCAGTTTGGAATCCAGGACTGAATCAGATCCAGTTCATAGCATCAGTCTCTATGTGGGTTGGATCTGAAGGAGGGGCAGGGTTGCTGTTCACATGAGGCCAGGAGTGGGAGTGAAGGACAGAATTTGCAGCCACTTGTTTCTGTGCACCAGTGAGCAAACATACAACTGGGGCTTGTGCTTCTCTCTCTCTCTCTCTCTCTCAAATGGAGCATGCACAACAGGGATGTCAAACTGAGTTCCCTGTGCATGCATAGTTGTCAACCTTCCCTTTTTTGCGGGAAATTCCCTTATTTCAGCGCTGTTTCCCGCTGCTATCCCGGATTGTTAGATATCCCATAGACTGTCTCTGGGACAGGTGAGGCTGCTGATCCCTTATTTCCAAATCCAAAAGTTGACAGCTATGCTGCTGATCCCTTATTTTCGAGGCTGCTGGTCCCTTATTTTCAAATCTGAAAGTTGACAGCTATGTGTGCATGTGCAAGAGGCAGAGTGGGCTCTCGCACCCAACACATATCTCTTTCCTTAGTGCATCTGGTTGTTGCTGTCCCCCTGCCCTGTCTGGAGTTCAACTGATACCAGGTATAAAACATGCCTGGAAGTTGGAATCTGTTGTCTGAAATCTGTCACACACACCCCTAGTTGTGATGAAACCAAAGCACTTTGCACTCCCATTCTTCATTGATGGTGTTATCCAGTGCCCTTATTATGTTAGCACAATAAATTACAAATGCACAGAAGAAGTTCCCCCTCCTGCTTCTTCCCCCCCATGTGATCCCCTTCCTAAATCTTACGCTTCCCCATGTGATCCCCTTCCTAAATCTTACGCTTCCTAAATCTTCTCCAGAGGGTCGAGGGTGACAGAAGAGCTTTGTGAGGTGTGGGGACAGGAGGGGTGGTGTCAATTGTGCAGGTGTAAATCTTTGCACTAATGGACCGAGAAGCTTAGCACCACTTTGGACACAAGCCTGAGGCTGTAGTCCACTGAGTGTGGTCCTGCCTCCACTCTGGGAGGATCACAGGGTCCTCTGAGATGCAGAGGATGCAGGGAGCAGCTTGGGATGCGACAGCGTGTGCATGGATCAGGTGGCAGCATAGCCCTTGCCCCCATGTCCTCCTCATGAGCTTCCCAGTGGCATCTGCTTGGCTGCAGCGGGAAAGAGGATGCTGCACGAAATGGACCTCTGGTCCGATCCGGCAGGACTCTCCTTATTATAGTTGTGTCCTGCAGAATGCAAAGGAGAGTATACGGTGCACCAATCTGCAAGAGAATCTTCAGGGCCCCCAGCCCCCTTTTGTGGTCCTGCTCAGTCTGTTACAGGATGTGGAAGGTTACTCACTTCAAACAGACATCAGCTCCCTGGTCAGCTAGGTGGGGAAGGAAGAAAGAGGAGATGCTCCCCCTCCCTTTCCCCACATAATCAGAAAGAGCAAAATTCGTTCCCTTCCCTCTGTTCTTCCTCCCCCCTCCTATATCCCCCCCACTAGTGGTGTGGAAGATCGGAGCAAAATCTCTACAGAGCTCATTATCCCGCAGCCCCAGTGCTCTGGCAAGGGTGGAGAGGTCCTGCGTGGAATGATTTGGAGATGATTTGTATTTAAGACATTCAGTTTTTCACATCGCTGGGGGAAGCACCACCAAAAAAAAAAAAAAAGGAAAGAAAGAAAGAAAGAGAAAGAAAAAAAATTAAATAATTGAAATAGCAAGGTGGAGGTGGTAAGGAGGGAAAGAACAGAAGGAAAAGGGAAGGGGAGGAGGAGGAGGAGGAGAAGGAAGGTAAAGGGGAGCACTTCCACATTCAGAAATGACTATATATCCTGAACAGATTTGGCAGATGAGAAAGCCCCAGGAGCTAACTAAAGGCTTAAAAGAAGAAAAACCACTTGGGGAAGAGCCATAGCTCAGTGGAAGAATGCAGAAGGTCCCAGGTTCAATCCCTAGCATCTCTTGGCAGAGCTGGCAAAAGCTGGAGAGTCACTGCCAATCAGTGTTGGCAATACTGAGATGATAGATAGACTAATGCTCTGAAGCAGTATAAGGCAGCTTCCTATGTTCCTGTGTTTTCTGGAACCTAATATCAACTTTTGTTTTGTTTTAGAGGTGGAGGTGCTTAATTCAGCATGTCAAAAGCTAGAACATTCCTGAACAGAGGTGCCAGCTTGTGCATCAGGACGTTGGGTGGCGCCAGGGATGGAGCTGAACATGGCAGCCACATGGCTTCAGTGGCTGGTGGCTCCTCCTTTTAAAATGCCAAGTGAACGTAGGGCAGGGAGAAGGAGACACCGTGTCTTCTTCCCTTCTCCTTCTCCACTGTGAGCGGAAGGGTCCAGTCCTGCTGGTTGCTGCTCTGCAAGCTTGTAGAGGAACATGCATCAAGACTGAATCCTCTGCTCACTAGCGAGCGGCTAGAGGATTCAGTCTTGCTGGGGTCTGCTTCCCTAGTGCATTCCCTGCAGTGAACACCCTGGCAAAGAAGCGCCCTACAGTCGTAGTTTCTGCTTTGCATACAGAAATTCCCAGATTCTGTTCCAGGCACAGCTGAGAGAGAATGATGCCTGAAACCTTGGAGAGCCACTGCCAGTAGACAACACTGAGCTAGGTGGACCAATGCTCTGATGCAGTTCCTTATGTCCCTGTTCTCCATCAAGACAAGCAAGGTATATTATCAGAGTTCAAGGATGCACTCCAGCCAAACAGAAACACTCAATGTGTGTGTGTGTTTGTGAAGCAGGGCAGTGACCCAAAGAAAGGACATACCTATGCCCAGCTAGAGAGGCTTGGAGGGCCATACTTGGTTCCTGGACCCAATGCTCCCCACTTTTAGCCTGTATCCTTCCTAAATTATGGCACCCAGACCAAAACCAGACACGGAATTAACTTGTCTCTCTGTGTGACGGACATCTTTCCTAAGTTGTCCAATGGAGCAACCAAAGCAGCAGAACGCATGGAATCCTAAGGTTGATCTGGACACTTCATGTGCAACAGTACACTTGCATGGGTGTTAGTGGTGCTGCAGCATGGGAGCAGTGGATCCCACACCGTTCTTACATGTGTTCACTAAACCAAGTGCATACAGTCCATATGCATATACAAATTGTATTCATGTACAGAGCATATGCATGGACAAGGGTTGTAGTACACATGCATATGGGGATGGTACGCAGAATCTAGTCAAAAGCATGTAGTCGCCGACTCCAGCTCATGGAAACTTTGCTCTATTACACCTTTTAGCCTTTTAGGTGCCACAAGACTCTTTTGCTGTTAATGTAAACTGAGCGTACCTGCTTTATTCTGTTAAATGGGGGCGGGGGGAGGAGGCATGTGCATGCATGTGCATGAGGCAGAGCCAGCAGCTAGGACGATTCTCTGGTGGTGAGTCCAGCTCAGGCAGCCCCAAACAATCTTTATCTTTGATTGCTCATATACTGTAACTCTACAGGAATCCACTGGTAGCAATTTGCACACAGAGGGTCTGGACCAAGCTATTGATTTTGTATGTTTCTGACAGTAAACTGGATGCAGGGCTGTAACCCCTGGGAAAGGGAGCTGACTTTCTAAGGGAGATTTCTAAGCCTTTTCTCTAAATTATTGACTTTGATTTTTTTTTTAAAGCAAGCAGAAAGGATCCCTTTACTTAAAAAGAACTGCATATAAGTGTCTTAACTGTGCTTTAACAGTTTTCCATTGTAGTAACTTGTTCTGGGACCAGATGGTGAAGGACAGGTAATAAATTGAAATGACAATATTAATACCAATATTTACTCCATTCAGCAAGAAGTAAAACCCACTCCTAGACTTCTTCTTTTTTTTGGGGGGGGGGGATAATGAATACTAAGCTACCATAATGATTGACAAACGAATGAACATTTTTGCTAACTGAAATATGTTTTTGAACTGTGAAAATGCCTCATGCTTGCTTGGAGGCTGCAGATATGTGATTTGTGGATAGGGAATCTCAAATTGTTCAGTTTCTCTCATTTTTCTCATGAAAATATTCTAGTGACAATTCATCATAACTTTTTGCACATTTTCATATGCAATTTTGCATAACTTACACACTTTTGCAAGGCAATTTCCCCCATACATAATGCACTTTTGCATGTTATCTTCATAAGCTAATCTGTGCAAGTACATAAGCCAGCACGTACATTTTTGTATACACAACTTGACTGAAGAACTGCACTGCAAAATTCGGTTAAGTGCGAATTTCAAAGGATGGCTGCGTTTTGGTCCACATTTTATTTCGGAAAATGTGAAATAGGTAGGTTTGCCTTTAAATGCAAGCATAATCAAATTTCTCCTCCCTCCCTAGTGGTGGGTGTAGAAATCTCACTTTTGCATGGCTGTGATCTAGCCTTCTGTGCAGAAACAAGAGTCATCTCTGTTGCTCTGATCCCCTTTTGCCTCTGGCCCTGTCCACCATAAATGGGTGGCTCACAGAAGGTTGCCCATGAGACCGTGTGACCCTCAGGCTGGAAAAGATTGCAATTTTTTTGTGTTAGATATGTCTTAAGGGGCTATTGATTTCAGTCCCTCTTAAGTTTCTCATTTGCCCAAACTTCTTTTTTAAATACTGTTTTTGTTTATCTTCATGGTAAGGAAGATAAATCAATTGTTACAACAGTAAACAACAAGTAACTTGTCATGATGAAATTACAGACTTTTATCATGCCCTGTGTTAAAGTTTCATTTGATTACTCTAAGAGATCATGCCACATTTGCCCAATATTGAATCCAGTTATTCACATTTCTGCAGCAGTTTGAAACTAAAAATAAAATAAAATACAACCCTCAAGAAAACCATTCAGATTGTTAGTGCAAATTTCTCCGAATTAAAAAACATATTTTTGCAAGCAGTTTCCCTAATATATTCATTTACTATCCCCCCTCCATTTATTAACAGTCCCTTAACAGGAAATCCCAGGGCAGGTTACAACAATTTAAGATGCAATGCTAAAAACTGTTTAAAACAAAGGACAGCCACAAGAGAAGGGTGGGTCTTAATATATGTAGGTGCAAAGGCCAGAGTAAAAAGGTGTGTCTTCAGTATATAAAAGAAATTGCATAAAGAATGTGTCAGATACACCTCTGTGAGGATGAAATTTCATAACTTAGAGCTGCAATAGAGAACGCCCTTTCCTGGGCAACTCTGAGCATCTGAGGGAGCTGAAACTACCAAGATAGACCCCTCTGCAGATCTTGAGGGTATGTAAATATGTACAGAAGGAGGCCATCTTTCAGATATTTGGGGCCCATGTCATTTGTGGTTTTAAACACTAATGTGAGCACCTTAAATTTGGCCTGGAATTGAACTGGCAACTAGTGCTTTAACACAGGGGTTTTATATGTTCTACATGGAACCCTAGTCAGCAACCTGTAGTCAGCAACCTGGACCTGCTGCAGTTTCTTAGTTGCCTTCCAGTGCAGCACAAAGCAGAGTACGCTGCAGTAATCCAATCTAGAATGCAATTTTGCATGTTATTTTCAGCCATTTCCATGTATACTTTCTCCTAACACATGCAGATTTGCACACAGCATTTGGCTGGAGAACTGCATCATGACATGTGGGTTGGTTTCTCATTAACAGGCAAACAAAATCACATTTCTCTCCCACCTCTCTGAGTCTACCATGCTGCATTGGGGGGGGGGTTGGCTATCCTGCTCCTTCTGGGGGTGCAGCCCTGGACCTCTGCCCCCCACAATCCTGCCCTGCTAAAGCACAGGAACTGCCCCCCTCCAAAAGAAATCAGGCTTCCTTGTAATTCAAGTCCTGAGTGAAGGTCCTTCTTAAAACTAAGATCTTCAGCTGCAAAAAGTCTTTCTCAGCCTTAAAGCTCTGTGCATTTTTCTTTGAAGAATAAAAAAATTAAACATTACCCTTACCATAATGCAGAAATGTAGACGGTTCCTGCTAATACAGCCCACCTCTCCCTCCTCCTCAGTCCCTGTGTTCCCTGGAGTCATGCAGATGACCCATTAAGCAGTGCATTAAGACTGGAGAGAGCAGAGGCTTTATTTAAATGTGTCCATCTCTGATCTAAAATCAAGTCAGATTAGCTTGTACTTTAGCCTTTATCCAGAGCTAACGAGTCAGAAGAGGCAGGGAAGCTAAAGCCCCAAAATCAATAGCTTAGGATCATCATCAGTCTTGTATTCATTGCTTTGCCTCCCTTCAGTGCCCAAGAAAAAGCTTCCAGACACTCCAGTGCAGACACTCTTCAATTGGCTTAGAGTACAGCTGGGGGAGAGATACGGTTCAGTTCGCACTCTAATGCAAAACTCACTAATTTGCACTTCACAAAGCAATGTACAATTTGGAATGCAACTATCCTATGAAGTCTACACTTCTCCAGATTGTCCCCAAATTCCTTTGGGGAAGGGCAATAACTCAGCAGTAGAGCATTTGCTGTGAATGCAAAAGATCCCAGGTTCAATCCCCAGCTGGGAGATGCTCCGACCTGAAACCTTGCTCAGCTGCTGCCAGTCAGTATAGACAATATTGAGCTTGTTGGACCAATGGTCGAACTCATAATAACACAGCTTCCTATGTTCCTCATGCACTTCTCCAACCAGATGATGTTTACAAAAATGTGTATATCAGGGGAAAGTGTACATACAGATGCATGCATTATAGAAAATAATATCCAAAAAAGCCTTATAGCAAGGGAAATTGCTTGCAAAAATGCAAACATGAGGGGAAATTGCTTACAAGAACTTGCATTAGGAGAAATTTGCACTAAAATGCTGATTAGGTTGCAATATTATTTTTGAAAAAGAATTGCAAACTGGTATGGAAATGTGGAGAATCGAATTTAGGATGCAAGAAACAGAGAAAATGAAATGGACAGATCCATCCAAACCCAGCTTAAGTAAGTTTTTGCACAATGCCACCTTTGCACAACTATAAGTTCTTGCACGGAAATGGCGGAGGCATCCAGAACATAGGAAACTGCTTTACACCAGATTGGATTATTTATCCATCTAGGCAATATTGTCTACTCTGCTGGACAGCGCCTTTCTAGGGTTTTAGATGGAGGTAGCTGCTACCTAATATCTTTAGCTGGAGATGTTAGAAATTGAACCCAGAATCTTACGCATGCAAAGCAGGCATTTTACCACTGAGGCTGGACTAGAGCCCATGGATTTCCTCATGCTACTAGCTGCAGTGACTCCACCTCCACAGTCAGATAGGACCATGGCTCACTGGTAGAGCATTTGTTTTGCATGCAGAAGGTCTCAGGTTCAATCCCTGGCATCTCCAGGTACGTCTGGCAATGTTTCTGGTCTGAACTGAGAAGAGCCGCTTCCATTCACTGTAGATCAGGCATCCCCAAACCCGGCCCTCCAGATGTTTTGGGACTATAATTCCCATCATCCCTGATCACTTGTCAAGTTAGCTAGGGATATTGGGAGTTGTAGTCCCAAAAGAGCTGGAGGGCTGAGTTTGGGGATGCCTGCTGTAGACAATAGATGGACTTATGGTCCAGTTCAATACATATGGCAAGTCCCTGTGTTTCTCTGAATTCCGGTTGCTGGTTGGTGGCAGTTACAAGAAGATGCTGGACTACAGGAGCCATTGGCCTGATCCAGCAGGTTGTTCTTATATTTTTATCTTCCTATAGTACTGGATTTAACAATGATGCCAACAATTATATATACGTGTGCACCTGTGTTTTTATTTAAAAGTAAAATAATAGTTCATCATCATCATTTATTGACTGTATATATTTATAAATTATTGAATTTTCTATATAATTAAACTGTAAGACTGCTGAGACCTCCAGCTATCTTCAAGTGATCCATGAAAAAAAGAAATTTGAGAACTTCTGTTGATATCAGTGGGTGGAGCTAGGCAAGTGCTTACTCCTTCAGCTGAAATAAACAGAACTTACAGCACATCTTATGTGGAACCAAGTACCACTCTGTTCAATGGCTCTTACATTCCAAGTAAAGTGTCCCTATGATTCCATCCCCAAAGTGCTGAACTTGGCAGATTCAAAAGCTCCAACCTTCAAAACTTCCTATTTGAATGCATTGCTTACACTCTTGGGTCAATTGCAGCTTATCATCGTCATCATTCAATATCTTATTGATGTTTCACAATTTAATATTAGTACAGTCATATTAGTACATATTAGGACAGCATTTGAAAGTCCTAAACAACTGTGCATTTGGGTCCTTGCACAGAATCATCCAGAAAACGGGTTTCACCTCCTTGGGGCAATGCAAGGGAAATGCTGTTTGGAACAATGCTTTTCTGCTAGTTAAATGGAGAAATGGCTCTTTCCCAAGATTCTGTACAGCCTGGTTGCTGGTGGCAGACAACTGGGAACTAATGGGCCATTTGGCTGCTCCTGTCTAAAGTGATTTTGGAATGCAGATCTACCTACCTGCCAGGTTAGAGGTGGAAACAATTTTTTCTAGCCAGCTAAGAGCTTTATAGAGATAGGTGTGGTCAGTTCACAAATTTAAAAGATTGACAGAATGCAAATATAACAAAACCTAATAAAATACCAAGTATAAAAACCTGTGCCAGCACAATTGAAACCAGCACAAAACCATCACAAAGAAGCATAAGATCAACAACTTGATGGAAAATGGCATTAAAAATTAGCAGAGGGAGGCTAGTTCTAATATGCCCTAAAAACCTTAGTTATGTAAAGGGCTGGTATAATAATAAAAAGGGGTCTTCATGTGGCACTGAAACATAGGCACAGGTGAGCCTTTTTGGGCAAAGCATTCCATAGTTGGGGTATTGCCACCGAAAAGGCCCTTTCCTTGTAACCACCTGCCCCACCTCATTCGGCAGGGGGAACTGGAGGACAGTTAAGAGGGGTGCACAACAGCAGGGGGGTACCTAGGGATTGGCAAAATCAGCCTCCTGGGGGGCGCAGGCTCAGGTAACCCCCTCCCTGCAAAATCACCCAGATTGCTCCAACAGAGGAAAGGTAGTTGGCTGCATGGAACACAGGGGTGCCAACTTGAATAAAATATTGGGGTGGCCCAGGTAAGCCCCGCCCTGCATAATCAACCACATGATGCTGTGCACACACACACCATCTGAATGGCAATGACCATCAACTTGGGGGTGCGGTTGGTTAATTTATTGGGGGGCTGGTGACCCCTCGGCCCCTAGGAGTTGGCTCCTATGGTGGGGCGAGAGGGACAGAAGACAGATTGCCTGGATGACAGTGGCCTCAGAAGGAATTGAGACTGGGGTGTTTGGGAGGATGGTATGGGATGATTGGGGTCACTGCTGCCACCTTCTTCACACCCTCTATCAACAGGGGCTTTTAACTTCTCCCAACTTTTTTTGTATGTTTGTGTGTGTGTGGCCCTCAAAGTCCCCCCTCCCCAGGCGACCTGACTAGACTCTGTCTGCCTATCTGCCTCCTTGCTTGCTGCTGGGTGAGAGTGCAGGCTAAGAAGCCACACTGCTTCTATGTGTTCCCAGCTTGACCCTGGAGGTGGCGACAGCCCCAGCGGCTTCTTGGACTTTTTGTGGGCCTTGCTCGGCTGGTAGCTATCATGGTAAAGTGAATTGGCAATAATAATAATAATAATAATTTATTATTTGTACCCCGCCCATCTGGCTGGGTTTCCCCAGCCACTCTGGGCGGCTTCCACAGAAACCAAAAAACACTAAAATATCATACATTAAAAGCTTCCCTGAATAGGGCCGCCTTAAGATGTCTTCTGAATGTCAGGTAGTTGTCCATCACCTTGACATCCAATGGGAGGGCATTCCACAGGGCGGGCGCCACCACCGAAAAGGCCCTCAGCACTGATACTGCTCCTTGCTGGGGGCATTGATACAGCTCTTTGCTAAGGGCACAAGGGACCCAAGGTACGCCTCTGCACAACATTGTCAGAGAGAAGCGTAGTCTGGAAAGGGAGCATAGCTTGGGAAGAGTCTCAGGGGCTGGACAGAGAGTCCTGGGCAGGCACAGGTTCCTCACCTCTATATAGATATAATAGCATATGTATAACTTCAGAATGTTGAAGTTATCTCGGATTTGCTGCTGTGTGCAATTGACTCCTGCTGCATCCCCACAGTGTCTTTTCAACCTAAATTCTAAGAGCAGTATCAACATTCCTGTGAATCCTCATGTTCCTTCTGTGCTTAATTCTTTTCCCTTGGAATACCAGCCTGTACATTTGTAAACAAACAGATTATGACCAACAACACCATACATACAGACGTCCCAGTGCTCTCGCTTCTGAATGCAGCCAGCCCTATAAAAGCATCTCTGAACTAACAAGTCATGCTATGCTGAACCCTATTAATCTTTCTTGAATTTTGAACCATTGTGTCAAGGACTGCCCCACAGAGACTCTAACCATCCAAGGAAGGGGAGAAGGAAGGAAGGAAGGGGTGAGGGAACCCCCAAATATATCATCAATAGAAGTGTTTTCTTGGCAATCAGCATCAATAGTAAACATTTTACAGCATAGCCACCCAAGAGCATCCAAACCGAAGTCTTATAATATGTATTATTAATGGAGAGCTATTTATTTTTAACATATTAAATAGGTCACAGAGGCTTGCTGCCCATGGCTGATTCTCTTGCAGGCTGGCGGTGGGAGCTTTGCTATAGATGTTTCAGAGAAGGAACGCACTTGAAAGCTTTTATTATGATGCATTCCACATGTTGTATTACTCAGAAAGTGGCCAAATCCATGAGCAGGTTTTGCACAGACCCTCCCAAGTGAGCCAAATGGAATACTTGTTCCAGCCCATGAGTGTCTAAACTCAGCAGGAACCTTGAATACTGAAAAGGTATTAGCAACTATTTCAAAATGCTTTAGAGAAAAATTATTCCCACTCACTTCCAAATCAACTGAGTAATGCTTTACACTATTCCCAGTGTGTGGACATGGGGGGTGGGGGTGGGGTTGGGATCTGTTGCTCTTGGGTCATCAGCTTTCCCTGTGAATGTGCTGCCTATGATAGATGATGGACCAGGGCTAGCTCTATCAATAAGAATAGTTAGGCAGCCACTAGGGACGGGGGAGAAATTCAGTTCATTCAGTTTGCTTTTAAAGGTGAACCAGCCTAATTTGCACTTTCTAAAACAGTATGAAACTGAAACACAGCCATCCTTTTTTAAAATCTGCACTGCTCTGAATTTTGCAATTGGGTTTTCCAGCCAAGGAATGTGTACAAAAGTGTATATAATATACTAGGGTAAAGTGTGCATCAAGATCCATATACAGAAGTGAAAATAATACACAAAAATGCATTATATATTAGGGAAAACATGTACTGCAAAAAATGTGTATATCTGGCAAAATGGCACACAAAAATGTGTATACGGTATATTTGTAGAAATGTTCACTAAAATTCCAGTGAATTTTCATGGGGATACACACAAACACACACACACACACACACACACACACCACATACACACCACACCCCCACAAAACAATGTAGAAATATGGAAAACTGGATTTAAAGCTAGAAAAATAATGAACAGAGAGAAACTGAAATCGACAGATTCACACATGTCTAAAGACCACTTCAGATAGTAGATGCTCCAGGAGCTGAGCAGGAATGCAGAGGTGCTAGGGAATAGAGTGTCATATACCTAGGGCTTTCACCTTTGTTCTGATAAAATACAGGGTGGGCGAGTTGGGGCAGTTGAGGGGCAATCCCCCCCCCCAATCTGGTGCTGAAGTGACTTCAAAGCAATCCGTTACAATCTATTGCATCCTAACTGGATAGCCCCTCTGGAATTTGTCATACAGGCACGTGCAAATACACACACACACACACACAAATTTGTAAATCTGTCTGTACTTGACTACCCAGAGCTGAAATGCATGACCTTTCACACACTCTTTCAAACACATGCATTTGGAGAGGATCCCTAACTTGGTACAGAGAGAAAGAGAGAGAGAGAGAGAGAGAGAGAGAGAGAAGATTTGAAAAAACAGGACAAAACTGTAGGATATAGATATATAGGATATAGGATACAGGATATAGAATTTTACATTGAAGTACAGGACAAGTGGCAACCCTACACATAACTTATGTCCTTGCAGCCGATACGCTAGACTATGCTAGGTGTGGTGGAGGGTATTTTCTTGTTGCTAGTTAACTAAGTTGCAGCTACCAGTCTGGCTGGCTTGGATATATGGAAGTGGTTTTGTTATTTGACTCTGGCATAAAATGTCTTGTATCAGCCCTGAAGTTGGCATCCTGGTCCTGACCAGCTGCCAGTAGTGGAATCTAAACCAGAAGTTCCCAAGCTGTGGTCCATGGACCACCAGTAGCTTCATGCAGGTGGCCCAACATTCTTTCACATCTTTTATATAATAAAGTTAATGGTAGGCTAGAAAAAAGAAGGCTAGTCTTGATAATATTGCTTTTGAAGGTGGCAACATGTTGAGACCAAGAAGAAGCAAAGCTCTCTACCCTTTCACATACTTTTTAATGCATTTATAAACCTTGAAAGGAGTGAAGAGGATTAGCAGCAAAGTCAATGGAAGGTTGCAATCAAGAACTTTAACACAACTGTCACATCAAGAATGTTAAATATTCATACTGATTTCTATTTCTTTTGTTTCTAATTGTTGTAAGAATTTGGTTTCTACACCACCTGTTCATTATCCAGGTGAGCGAACACCTTTTAAATAAATCAGGGGACCAAGAGAATTACAGCAAGCGTCAGCAGAACCAGTTAGGGACCCGGTTTATTAACTATCACCAACCAGTTGCTCAGCAGAACCAGTTAGAAGACTGTGCAGAGACAAATCAAAATGAGGCTTATAAAGTAGCTTAAACACAGCAAACAAAGAGTCATAAAACATCAAACATTCTACATACATCAAGAAAGCTACAGATATTAAAAGAGAAAGCTCCTTTAGAGATACTGGAGGCCAAAAGATGGAGCGTGATACCCCCTTAAGATATAGATGTGCCCTTCATGAAAGTAACACGCTTTTTTCCAGCTGTCACTCCTTGTGCCCAAGATCATATAAGATCATATAAGCTCAGCTTAGCAACCCTTAAAAATGGCATTTCTTATTCTTCCTAGGGATGCTTCAAAAATTCTTGGACAGATTTCACCTGAGATTCTGTCTGGACTTCCATATTGCCTGTTCTCATTTCCAAAGAGAGAAGGGAAGGGAGTAATTAATAGGAGTAATTTCCCCTTCTATACTGATAACCACTTCTATACTGATAACCTCTCTAGACTGATAACCACAAAAATGTAATGGTAAAAGGGGACATTTTCTGCATGATGAGCAGAAGCTTTTTTGCCCTGTTTTTCCTACTTCCTAATTACAGCTACTTTCCCTAGTTCTATGCAAGTCAGTTGGCAAGTGAAATTGACTAGACCAGGTAGCAAACAACTTCTGGGCTAGTTAATTACACTCCTAAGATGAACGTTTTTAAAAAGTGTCTTGCACTAAGATCATGGAGGAAGGGAGAGGTAATTTTCCTTCCCCTAAAGTTATTTTTAAACAAAACAAAACAGGGGAACACATATTTGAAAGCAAATTCAGAATGCTTTCTCACATATTCATTTCAGACAAAATGGAAACAAATATTCTTCACAGAAAAATAAACGTAAATCACAATTAGTCAAAATGTTCATTCACATTTAATGCAGTGTGTTGAATTTGAAATTAAAATTCACATCTTAAATCTACGTTTTTTTGGCATTGTCTGATTTTTTTTTTTTAAAGGTCTGGCTGGTATCCAATGAAAACTCTAACAAGCTCTCAAATACAAAATATCATAGACCTTAGCCAACTAAAGTCATACTCAGAGCCATTTAAATTAATAGGCTTCTGTTAGCTAAGTTCATTTACTTCAGTGGGTCTGTTCTAACTTAGTTGGATGCCTCCTCCCACTGCTTGCCATCTCCCAAATACAGTCAGAAGCAAAGTACATGCCATTTCAGCAAGTAAATAGTGTCAAGCATCCAGTCTTGAATGTCAAAGTTATAGATAAGGTATCAGGAGCCTCTTTTGTGGATATGTGCACAGGGTTTCTGCAAATTTTTCAGTAAGCAAAGTTTGCAGAGGAAATTTTTCAGGGGACTAATTGCTGCTCTGTGGCAGGTCAAGACCTTCACTTCAGATTTGTAATTGCTTCCATTGCAAGGATGTCCAGATCCTGGTTCTAATGTCAGCTATATGTGGGACAGCAGAGGGAGAGGGGTTAGGGAGACTTCCAGCCTGCAGGGCAGGGCCTAAACAAACCTCCTTTCAGTTGCTTAGTGCTCATCCATTCACCTCTCAATATAATACCAAAGAATGCAAGGAGAGATGTATCTCTGATTTTGCACTGGGTTTCTCCTATGGCAGAGATGGAGAACATTTGGCCAGATGTTGTTGGGCTCCAACTCCCATCATGTCTGATCATTGGCCATGTTGGCTGGGGCTGATGGGAATTGGAGGGGCACACGTTCTGGAGGCCCAAAGGTTCCTATACCTGTCCAATTGATCCAGCAGCAAATGGTGGCTCTGTGGTGTGTGTGCTTTAATGCATCAGGCAAAAGAATATTCACCGAGTCTGTTAACATGCTGCCCTGATGGAACATTAACATTGATAATGAAACAGTTTGCCCCACCAAGAGCATTGCTCTGAGGACTGCCAGTGTGCTGGAAACAGCATGTAAGTAATTTGTTCAACACTGGTGATAATAAGCTACATAGAGCAATAAGAACATAAATGCAGACTGGGCTTTGTGTGAGCGTGTGTAGCACTTTTCTTCCCTCTATCCTCCTTTTTTCTTCTACTCTTTCTTTTTTTTAAAGGAACCTCGAGGGGGGGAGTAAAAGGCATGAATGATTCATAGATGCAAGGGGAAAGAAAAAAAGAGGGGGGTGAGAAAGGGAGAGAGAAAAAGAGAGAGATTAAGAGTGAGGGGAGCTTCAAAGTGACTGGAGCCAATTTGATGTCCTGAGTGTTCCAGTGCTGGGCTAGGCCAACAATTCACTAGGGACCTCCTGTCAAGCCGCTATCCCTTCCTTGCCATTCCTCTTCCTTCCTTCTCTCTGCTCCTCTCCAGCGAAACAGAGGCTCCAAATCAGGAGTTCAAAGTTCACCATCATCTAATGATGGGAAGGCCTCCCAGAACCTGTGTGAGTGGCATCTGTTTATAAGTCTGGAGTTTCCCAGGTGAATTAGCCCAGGTTTTCTTTGTCTTCTTTTTTAAAAAAGAAGACACAGGGTGAAGCAGGAATGAGATGCAGGGTTTGGAGGGAGGATGTATTTTTTTAAAAAAATCTACTGCTAGCAAAGCTTATTTAATTCTAAATATTAAGAAAAAAGATTTAAATGCAATGTAATTAGTGAAGTAACTTCCTCGGTTTGCTTTTCCATGCTTATAGCAGATCTGTTTTTATTGCACAGAACACAAAAACACACATAAAATAGTTGCATATCACAAAAAAATTCAAGGTCTCAAAGAAGTACAAGGTAATTCAAACTTAAAAATGAAACATAGTGAACTGTTGTTCAGAGACGGAGAAAATGGTTTTGATATTTTATTATTCTTTCCATCTTGCAGCAACACAGCAGAACCAAAATAGCCTCTGAAAACATTTTCCCTGACAAATAGATATATCTATCTAAGGCACAGAAATAATGTCTGCTAGCATCATTTCACCAGAGCACCTTCTCATTGGAGGCTTAATTTCATTTCAGTCATGTGATTTTTGCCCAGCATAGCACCAGCTCAACGAAAACGCAGTATTGGCAGCTGCCTATGGTAGTGTGGGGAATTTCAGGCCTAGGGGCTCAATGCAGCCCTGCACACCTCTCTATCTGGTATTAAGAACTCTCCCCAGATGGCACCTCTCACCTGCCATGGTTCTCTCCCTCCTTGAACTCTGATAATGTTTCTTGCTTGCCTGGCTGGAGGTTAGAAAGGGTGTGTGTAGAAACTAGACTATTGCACAAAGGTAAAAATCACATTTGTTGTGCCATCTATTTCCCCCCCCTGGCCACACCCCCTAATAGCATGTGGCTCCTAGGCCACTAAAATTGAGAGTCTATGCAACAATTTGAAGCCAACTCCTGCAGAGGTGAAGTTTGTAAGCTGCAGTCTTTCTCTCTCTCTCTCTCTCTCTCTCTCTCTCTCTCTCTCTCTCTTAAGGCAACTTTACCCATCTGGAGCTTCAACCCACTTGGTACCTGGAGCAGGCCAGGCAAACTTGGAGACTTCAGGTCAGCCCTGGAGGTCTGGCAGTCCTCCTTTCTCAGCTCATGCAGTTGGGAACAAGATAAAGATAATAAAGAACAAGAGATACTGCAGGTTTTTCTTGGAGAAAGAACTTGCGTTCCTCTCATTTTTTCTTCTTTAGATAACCTTGTACTATTCCACCCAAACTCTTATTTGACACAAAAAGTCCATATCCAAAGCTACCCCAACAGAAGGTTATCCAGCCCCTCATGGACAATTCAGCCATGTGCCCATGCTTCTACTGGGCACACAAGGAGATGGCATCTAGAACACAAATAGCCCAGCCTTTTAGCCCACTGTATAAAATCGACCCTGAGTGTTGCCAACCCATTAACACACTGTGCACTTTTAATTCATGCAATGTTTATGAAAATGTGCAATAAATAAACCCAACCAGCACACAGCCTAGTTGAGACATGGGTGACAACCCTTCTGAATTTTTAATAATGCAAAGAGAGGAAATGAGAGCCTTGAGTTAATAAGACTAGTTATTGTGTTTGATATTTTAAAGCGACACGGCTTTAACTGAGTATCTCAACAACAACATCAGCAACAAATGTTTCAAACCCCTCAAGAAATATTATTCTGCTGTAAGAAATGGGGGCAGATTTGTAGCTCTGTGCTAACTTGAGCAGTTGGGAGTTTCGGGGCTGTTGTTTATAGGTAGTTTTCTTGGAAGCATGTGGGATGGTTGTGATACAATTTATTTACAAGAACACAAACTGGACATGAGTTGGAAGACAAACACCTGAGCAAAGAAGACTAGTATTTATATACAGTAATATATCTATATCTATATCTATCTATATCTATATCTATATCTATATCTATATCTATATCTATATCTATATCTATATCTATATCTATATCACCTATATCATCTCTATCATCTCTATCATCTATATATATCTATATAACAACCGTTGGAGGTGGATTTATACCAGGAGCATGGTTGAAATAAAAGAAAATATAGAATGAAAACTGAAATGTGTGAGAGAAGGGTTGAATAAGTGAAGGCTGAAGCTTCTGCAAAAGGGTTGCCAGACCTCCAGGTCTAACCTGAGATCTCTAGGTTTACCTGGCCCCTCCAAGTTGTAGGAGAAGAGCTTGAAACTCCTGTGGGGTGAGAGTGACAGCAACCACCACAACAACGGTTAAGGAGACTGTGCATTCAGCTTGCAGGCTTCTGTCTGGCAGGAGCCAGCTGCAATTTATAGCGTTCTAGAGGTCTTTCCTCCTCTGCTCCACTCTCCCAATTAGCCTCTCTCCAGGACCTTCCCCCATGTCATCACTGGGGTGCTGCCCCAAGGCCTCGGGTTCAAGTCTGGGATTGCTCCTTATCTGTCCAGCCTTTTCCCACCCTGGGTTAAACATGGCTCCCCAAATGCTGTGATCCTGATTCAGTTGGGATGTGTGGATTTGGGTGTGTGCTTTTGTGTGTGAAAGAGATGGGATATTTGAATGTGGGTCTCAAATATTTTGCTTAGCTCCTCCCCCACGCCAAGAGCTATGTGAAAGGCAACTCCTCAGATGTAGAACTGTTACACTTCCCCACCCACCCGTTAAATCTTGACCCAAGCTCTATTTGCTTCATTTTTTTTTGCTTAGTTTCTTCTGGCCTGCTGTTGCAAAAAGCCCTGCCCTTGTGTACATTCAGCCCTCCGCTTTGCTTTGCAAAATGAGTGCTTGCAGCAGCTAGCCCATTCTGGTTGGCTGTGCTGCACCTTGAGAAAATGGGGTCGCTCCACTTGCACACAGCTGTGTGCTCATTGCTTGGTGTCACTGCAAGAGCAAAGCAAGCCATGAAGACCTTTGGGCCAAGAGGCTGCTACTGCACCCTGTCAGCACTTCTGCCCTGTTCTTGCTTGTGCATTATGCAACAAGGAACTTGTTGACTTGGTGCTCGTATCCTTTCCCTGTCAAGTGGGGCACCTGGTTTCCATTTGCTAACTCTTCCTCCTTCCACAGCCACAGCCTAGCCGGGGAGGAAGCTGGCAGCCAGCAGTGTCACTGCCCTCAAGGAGAGAGCTGGGTGGCAAAGCTGAGAGCCTGTGGGGAAGGGAGATAGGAGGAGGAGAACGAGGAGGGGTGTTCCAGAAGGAGGAAAGTGGGTGAAATGCCGTTGGAAGCGAGTAGTGTTAATGAAAAATTCAACAGTGGTGGGCCCAGACGCATTGGCAAAATTGCAGAAGCAGGGATGATTAATATTTAAAAGGGTGAACTGCTGCTTGGCCGCATTTTACGCATAGATTCTACACACCCCATGCATGCACACACACACACACACACACACACACACACACACACCCCTTTCAAGCCTTCCCTCCTTCCTGCCCATTTTTTAAAAAATGTAATGGCTTGATCTGCTGAATATGGGCTGGGGTCAACGTCTCCACTCAGGTGCCTGCTCTCTAGAGATCAGGCACCCTGCTTTGATCTCCTGTGGGGCTGTCTCCCTGAATGGGGGGGGGGGTTTGAGGCCATCCCATCGTGGCGAGTGCATGGGGTGGAGAGGAAGCCGAGCTGAGAGAATGAATAAAGCACATCATTTATTTTTCATGGGGATGGGAGAGCAGGTTGTCCTATTTAGTCACATTAGATGCTCTGTTAACACAACAGAGATATATATATATATATATATATATATATATATATATATGGCATAAACCAACATTAAATGCTTCTGGGGAGGCTGCTGAGATCATCTTTTGAGAGAGGAAGGCCCTTGCCTGCTTATGGATGTTAAACACTTAGGATTCATCAGGTGTATTCCATGCAGATATTCTCTGCATGAAAGTGATGCCTTGCCTTAGTTAAGGTGGGCTAGCTAAAGTCACGGAAGTAAAGGGTGAATGAATATGAGTGCAACCAATTTCAGAATCTGCCTTTAAATAAAAGGCTATTCCATGCCGTAAGCTTCTAGTCCTCAGTATTCCAAGCGAAAAAATTCTTTTTTTACAAAAAACCAGCCGGTCCAACCGATACCTGCTTCAAAAGAATGTGAAACTAGAATTCTGTAAGTGTCCTTGTTTATTATTCCTACACTAGCACCCTGGCTTTCTGCTTACTAGAAGCCCTTAAACTGGCTAATAATCATAAAAGGTCCATAGAATATAAATGTTAAACACAGCACAATATGTTAAAAGTTGGGACTGCTTAAAATTTTTTTGAAGCAAAGGGACTTGTGCCTTTGCTATGCATACCTTCCCCACAAGCCCATTTCAGATACAGCTACATGTCAGGCTGCCATTTCATTTAACAAAATTTGGCAGCTACTTCTCTGCAAATCAGCATTAGCAGGAAACAATGGTGATTAACATGTGCGTGAAGGGTACTTATACCTTTCCACATGTATGCAAATTCACCCCAAAGCTGCAACAAAAACAGGAGCTGGAATTGCTGCTGGAGATAAAGTAGATGGGGAGGATGTATAATGTGTAGTTCTTGCTTTGTTTGTAGCCACTTGGGGCATAGAGATAGTGAAGGGACCAGAAATATTAGTGTTCTTCAGGGATATTCACATGTGGTCTGAAGAACGTGCTCCTATGCCATACCTTGCCCTGCCCAATTTCCCCACAAATATTTCTCAGCACTTCAGTACTCCACCATTCTCAGGGTGCCTTGGAGGTAGCCATGGCAGCTAACGTGGTTATAAATTTATGGTTAAGGACCATTTTTTCTCACCACATGAACCTACCCAATAAAAAAGATGGTTATTTGAGGTCCAGGTGTATTCATCTGCTGAAGTTAGATGCATGAGTATCTGCCTATATACCAAGGATAGGACATTCTCCACTGTGGCTTTCCAGCTGTGGAATATCCTCTTGATCTGACATATGTTCACTTGATGTCTCCTTATGATATCTCAGGCATCCACTTCAAATTGTTCTTTTTGTTTCTTTTTTAACCAAAACATTTGGTAGATCTATATTATTTCTGATTTTGTTTAGCTGTTTATCCAGCCCTGGTTGGCACCCATCTGTCTTGGGAGACAATGAAAGCGTGTGCCTTTGGCGGTGTAATCAAACCATTGGAAGATTATAGCACCTATTGTGACTGTAGAGACCAGTTTGGGAGAAGCATGTTTTGTTGCAGCTGGGGCAGATGAAGGTATCTGGTTGTGCTGCTGCAGATGTACCACGGCATTTCTTCTCTCTTGCGCTCCTCCCAGCAGTCATTCTTCTTCTGGTCACTGCTATGGGTGCACAACCTGTTGTCAGCCTTTATTTCATGTTTGTCAATATCTTTGTATGCAGAGTTGGTCTGCCATTGGTGCCTGAAGCCAGCTCCCTATAGGCCATGTCCTTGGGGCTCCAGCTATCTTCCATTTTATTGACGGAGTAGATGTTGCTGAGACAGAAATGCAAACGTACAGGGCATGTGAGCTTGGGAGAGCACATCTTTGTTTAAGACTCTGTCCTGTCATATGATGCCCCAAAATCTTCCTGACGTAGCACATGTGGAAGGCATTGAGGCGTCACTTCTGATGGTTGTAAGTTGCCTATGACTCACTTCCAAGCCAGGTTGACTGTCTTGATATTGGGTGTTAGCATCACATTCTTCTATACCCTTTTGGAGAAGAGAGCCATTGCCATAGCTGCCTTGTCAATATGCTTGTCCAGCTCAGCATCAACGGAGAAGTTGCTGGTTATTGTGGAACCCAGGTGGACAAAATCGTCTACCACCACAAGCATGTGGTCATCAATACTGATGTGTGGAGTGCTTCAGTAGTGATGACCACATGCTTGAGGTGGTAGATGAAATATTGGGGGGTGGGCAGTGAAGAGAGACAAGAGTGAAGTGTAGCAATGAGCAAACAGCAACAGGATGCTGAAGGACACAGTGGAATGCAGCTACATTGAAAACAATAGTCTATTACCGGTGTTGAAGCAAGATTCAACTGCTAGTCTTATCAACTACTGTATGCCAAATAGAGATGGGGAGAAATTCAGTTTGGTTTGTGTTTTAATGTGAGCTTGCATGGTACAGGAAAGCACTAAGATACCACAGTCATGGCTTCCCCCAAAGAAGCCATGATTTGATTTTGATTTTGAACCCCAAAGAATTCTGGGAACTGTAGTTAGTTAATTATGTAGATATTTAAGGGTGCTGACAGTTGCTAGGAGACCTCAATTCCCTTCACAGTCACCTGGGAAGAGGGGGTGATTGCTAAATCACTGTGGATTGTAGTTCCATGAGGGGAATTAGGTGTCCTAATAATCTCACAGCACCCACTTCCCATGACTCTTATGGCGGTGGTGGGGAGATACAACTGTTTCAAATGGTATCATGGTACTTTAAATGTTTAGGTCCTGATTCACACTTCCCCAGGCAATTTGTAAACTGAAATTCAGCTGGCCTTCAGAATTTGCACTTCTTTTAATTTAACAATACAGTTCTCCAGACAGATAATGTGTACAAAAAAATGTTTATAACTGCATACATTTATGAAAACAGCATACAAAAATGCATTAGGTATGGGAAATCTGTTTGCAGAAATGTGTACGTTGCATTCGAAAATGTGTTAATCAGGAAAAATGTACACTAAAATACTGACGTGTGTGTGTGTGTGTGTGTGTGTGTGCGCGCGCGCGCTCTATTTTGTTGGTTTTTTTAATTTAAAAAATACAAAAATCAGAACCATTAAAAACAATACCACCAATACATCTAATGGTGCTTGTTCTATCCATTGACTTTAAACATAAGCTTACACATTCAGTGTTCAAACATATTGCTTATCATACATTGCAAACTGATGAACAAATGTGGAGAACTAAACTTAGGACTGGAGAAAAATAGGACCATGAGCGGAACTGAATTTGTCAGATTTACACATCCCTAAAGTGGAGCTGAAGTGGATGAACATCATCTTGTCTTTCATCCCAGGCAGTACCAGCTCAAGACACTTTGCTTCCTGAAGCAAAAGAGAAGATGCCCCCTCCACTCCTATGGCTGATGGAACTGACAACTGAATTGTCTTTTCAACACTCATGATGTGAACAGCATCCTTTACTGCAATGGTTCCCAATTAGCTAAGTATTGCAGACCGCCTGCTTTTCAAAAACCAAGCTTTCAAGCGACAGAGCACGCCCTCCAAAAATGGGATGTCCCAGACAGTTGGTGAATATGTGCCACGCACACCCTGGATGGGTTACATGGACCTCCTGGGGTCCGTGGACCCCCAACTGGGACCCACTGCTTTACTGTACCAGAGGGCAGCAGGATAGATCAGGAGCTTCAGGGCAGGCCACATGACACACACAGTTTTGAAACTTTGCCAATACTCCCTGCCCCTTCTACATCTGCCACCCAAGGCAGCTGCCTCACTTTACCTAATGGTGGGGCTGACCAGGCAACAAACATGTATTGGGATGGTCCTGTATAACTGATGGTGATCTAAGAGGTCTTCTTAATTCTTTGGAGAAATTGTTTTTTAAAATGAATATTATGTAAGCCACTTCGGATATATAATTTAATAGAAAAGCGGAGGTGTCTATATTTAAAAATACATAATGTAAAATAAAGCCACGAAACTATCACTGTGCTAACAAGGGCCAGCAAGTCACTCAAAACTGCCCCCCAAAGCAGGATGTGGGGAGCATGCTGTAGAAACTGCGTTCATGTAATACACTTTGAAAGGTGATAAATTCATCTTTCCTCCAGAGATATGTCTGCAAAAGGGCAAGACAGTACAGAATGGCTATGCTTCCTTAGAATTGCATGAAGAGGGGACTTGTGTAGGATGGTGGAACTAACAGATAGAATTAGGGAGACAAAGAATGAATTTCACTGTCATCCCAAATGAGCTTCTGCCAGGGCAAAGGTCAAGTGTATCGCATGGCAATGTTTGGGTTTGAAATTGAATGAGCAATGAGAGTAAAAGACCAGCTGGTCACAGTGGGACCGACTCAAGAGTCCATACTTGATATCAGAAAGGGTTCTCTCTCTAAATCCCCCCTTTCTCATGAAGTGGGTTATTAACAAGACCAAGAATGACCTTGTGACATATTAACATGCTCTGGTAATCTGAGAGTAGCAAGGGTCTGGTATATGGATGTGCAGAACCGAAACAGGAGAAATAGGGTACCCATCAAGTCTGTTTTAGCCAGAAATCTTGCAGCAAAAGTGATCAAAGAGGGTTTGTAATCAGTGCAAAATGGCCAAAACATAAATATAGGTAGTTTCTATGGCTGGAGGAGAAATACAATTCCTTTCTCATTTAAAGGCGAACCTACCTAATTTGCACTTTCCAAAACAATATCTGAACTGAAACACAGCCATCCTTTGAAATTTGCAATGTGAAATCTGCAGTGCAATTCTTCAGCTAGGTAATGTGTAGAAACATGAATATACTAAAATAAAGTGTGCTTGCAATGCATGAGGGAAAATAACATGCAAATGTCACTATATTAGGTAATTATCGTTTTGCAAAAATGTGTATATCAAGCAAACTTGCCCATAAGCATGTGTATATCAGGAGAAATTTGCACCAAAATGCTAGTGAATTTTCATGAGAGACTTTTTTTTTTTTTAAAAAAAAGGTAAAATGATGTGGAAATGTTAAGAACTGAATTTAAGATTGGAATATTGAGAACCTCAGAGAATCCTGAATTGCTAGGTTGGTACATCCCTAGTAGTCTATGACAGAAATGACTGAACCATCCTTTAATACTGAGCAGTCCTTTAAATGTCTAGTGTGAGTTTTACTCAAGTTTGCTCTCTCATTGGCCGGATTGCTGGAAGCTGAAAGCAAGTTTATTGCTTAGTTAGCAACTGAAAGAAGATCTGTATGCTTTTCCTTATAGGTTTCCAAGTAAAGGGATGGTGAGCCTGTGGCCCTCCTGTTACTGCTGGACTAAAACTCCATCAGCCTGCCATCTGCAAGACGACCGGAATCAGGGATTATGGGAGTTGGAATCTGGAGGACCACAGGATCCCATCCCTGAACCAGACTTACAAATCAGGGTCTGCATCATGGGTGAGCTTCTGCTATGCCAACATGTCACACATACTACTTTAAACAATCATGGCTGCCCTCATCCAAGAATTCCTGAGAACTATAATTTATTAAGGTTTCTGAGAGCAGGAGAACCCTATTCTGAACCTCACAGAGCTACATTTCCCAGGGTGGTTTGGCAATCGGTCCCTTTTTGGGCACCTATTAAAAAAAATGTGTTTAGGCAAGCCTATCAACACTTGTAGAAGTTATCATGTATTTAAAACTGGTTTTAGTTTATTGTTGAGTTTAATTATTTCAAAAAGTTTTATATACTTGTTTATAACTTTGAAAAAACCCCTGATAATTTTATTGATTTTGTGTGTGTGTGTTTTTTAAACTGCTTTAAGGCTTTATTACAATCAAGCAGTATATACATGTTGTGAAATAAGACAGATAACTAAATATACAGTATATCATCCTCCCAGATGTTTTGGTCTACAACTCTCATCAGCCCAAGCCAGAATGTGCTGAATGGGCTGATGGGAGTTGTAGTCCAAAGCACCAGGTTAGTGAAGACTGCATGACGCTATGGGAACAGGGCTCTTGTTTTTTATACTGAGGCATTATTCTTCAGTATGGAGGAACATTGAGACCAGAGAGCCTCCACCTGCTGTCTGAAGTGATACTGCTCAGATACAAGTCTGCCACCTCAGAGAGAACCAGGCCTTAGTCAGGCATTAATAATGGATTACCAAAATCAACCAACTGCAAAAACACTGCTTCTGTTGTCTTAGATTAATCTCACACCCATGAAGAGCAGGTATTGATTTTGTGTGTGATTCCTTCCTCCTCAGTTAAAAAGGGCACCTACAAGCCAGCGCAGCAGAATAGCATGGCAGAGGTTGCCTTCAGATTCCCGGTTTGATCCATTGAGATCGGTTGAATTAGCCTGTTCAACCAATGGCTTCTGCTGTGTAATACCGTAGGGGGGAAAAACCTATGGACTAAGAGAGTGAGTTCTGTCCTGAAGCCATCAAACTGTATGACATCATATAGTTCAAGATACCAAACCCATTTTGGCTGCGAGTCCTGGAAGACCTGCTCCGTGCCTTGCAGACCTTTTCCACCTGGCCTGGGAGAAACAGGGTCCAGAATGACTCTAGCTACAAAAGCCGATGCAGCTTGAATAGACTCTTAGGTTGAGTTTTGTTGGAGGGCTGTGTGTGCTGCTGTTACTGATATTAATTTGTTGTATCTCTATTTTAGATCTTATGATTTATATAGAAATTGTTCAGTTTGGTGGGGTATTTTTTGATGTTTTTATTTATTGCTTACAACCACTTTTGTTATACGTTGAGGTTATGTGGTCTCTTCCAACTCTATGATTCTATGATTCTATGTGTTTTCTTCATGTTGTAAGCTGCCTTGAGCATGATTTGAACCATGTGGAAAGGTGGCATACAAATAAAATTAGGTTGGTAGGTAGGTACCTTGTATTGGATTATTATTATTTTTTTAAAAAAATGCATACTGATGTGGAAAAGAGGTGAACTGAACTTTCAGTTCGGAAAATGAAAGAAAATGAAAATTGACAGAATCATCCATATCCAGTTAGGAGTGAATAAACCCTGCTTGCTGCCACTTAGGCTTGCATATTTGTAAATAAATATATTTTAACAAAATGGCAGACGTCTCCACTGATCTCTCCTGCCAAAGGAAGCCAAACTTTGGAACTACAGTGGTACCTCTGGTTGCGAACAGGATCCATTCCAGAGCCCCGTTCGCGACCTGAAAGGAACGCAACCCACGTCTATGTGTCTGTGCACACATGGGTCACGATTCGCCGCTTCTGCGCATGTGCGTGACATCATTTTGCGCGTGTGCGCATGCACGAGCGGCGAAACCCGGAAGTAACCCTTTCCGGTACTTCCGGGCCGCCGCGGGATGCAACCTGAAAAGACGTAACCTGAACCAAACATAACAAGAGGTATGACTGTACTGACTATGGAATTCCTTGCCATTTGGAAAGTGCAAGGTGTATGACACTATATTGGTCATTCGACATAAACTATTAGTACTGTCAGTCTGATGCCCCCATCATTTGCAAGTACACAAGGTTTTTCCCTCCTAAAATGCTGAGACAACAAGCTTCATCTGCCTCTGTGTGCAGTTTTACGGCTGCCTAGTTGCAAAGGCTGCCACCCATGTACCATAAGCAGCCATTCCTTGTCACTGAATCCTTCCAAGAGTGCATCAAGTGGCAGCTAGCCAACCTCTTTGATCACCTAACCTGCCAATAACAGAGACTTCAGATAGATTCTTTCCTGGATTCCACCTGGTTCTTTTTTTCCTTTAACATTAAGCAGAACACAATTATGTCAAGTAATAACAGCAATCTTTTCTTTGCACCAAGTGCGGAGATGAGAGAAAACCAATTGCTTTATGGTGGTTTGCAGACCAAATAACGTGAGCCTAAGAGTTAGTCAATAATTGACTTTAATTAAGTCAAAGTTATTTCATTAATATCCTTTTAAATGGTTCTTTCTTTAGAATCTGGCTGGGCAGGTGCATGGCAGTAGCTTGCTTTGTAAGGTCTAGGCAGATAACTGAGCAGGCCAGATTTTGCGGAATATTGACAAAGAAATCAAGAAAACCTAGCCGGATTGGTTCATTATAAAGTTCAACCAACAGGAAGCTGTTCCATTTTCATGCAAAGGATTATTTCTAAGGAGCAACCCTTGCACATGAAGTCAGAATTAAGTGAGGTTAAGCCAAAAATCCCCCCTTCTTTTCCTGAAAATAATTTGTCACTTTTGGGGAGAGGAGGAAAAAATTATCCAACATTTGGGGGGAAGGGGGAGGCAGAATAGCACCTACCCTATTGGGTATCACCAGAAAGTGCAGAAGGTGGGAAAACTGAAGAAAGCTTCACAACACTTGTAGACCACTGAAGTCAATGGATATGGCATTGCTCTCAAGGTATTCCAGGAAATAAATAAAAGTTTGGAAAATAAGGGGGGAAAGGGAAAGCCTGTGGTGACTCGTAAGTTTATGTGAAGTACATGGTAAACCCATCCCAGACATTTGAGGTATATATTTTAAGGTGAAGGGTCATAGGTCAGTGGTAGAGAATTTGCTTTGCATGCAGCATGTCCCAGACTCAATCCCTGGCATCTCCCAGAGAGACCCCTGTTGGAAACCCCAGAAAACTCCTGCCAGTTAGGTAGATAATACTGTGATAAATGGACCAGTACTACCTCAGTGTCAGGCAGCTCCTTATGTCCCTATGTTAGTGAGCTAGATGGATGAATGCAACTTTCTCTGCTCCTCATGGATTTTATCCAGAGAGTTTCGTTTTGCCCCACTCACCCAACAAACAGCTGAAAAATACAGTTTTGAAATTTTTGGACTCTTCCCTTGAAAATTCTTTTTTCACCTATCACTGGTAGAGGTGGCTGTTGGTAGAGATCTGCATGTGTGAGTTGCATGCAGAAAGTCCCACGTTCCATCCACAGAATTTGTGGTTAAATGGATCAGATAACACAGGCGGAGGGGTGCTGCTTCCAGTCAGCAGGGCTGACCCAATCTATTTTACTGTATGAGCCAGAACAGTACATTCGCCTCCTCAGATAGTGCTGTCAAGGTAGGGCTTTGGGGCAAATGTCCATGGCCTTACTCAGCAGAAGGGATCTCAGATGCAGAAGAGCTGGCTTGCCACATTCTGAAATATGTGAGGCATGGCCATCTAAAAAGGGAAGCATCTAAGGCATTAAGTCCACAGTCTAAAATCACTTAACTGCATCACTGCTTCTTCTCAAATCAAGGAACATAGTGGCATATTTTCCAAGCGCCCTGGAAAAAAATGGGACATCTCATTTTTTTGCATGTGACCTCAGCAGCCATTTTGGGTGGGATGAACAAACAATTAATGGGAAAATAATATAATATAAACACAGGCGCAGAAGCCTGTGAGCGTAGTGACTCGGCGTGCACCATTTGCACCCCCCCATCCATGAAGGAGCCCTTCTAAGGGCTTCGGAACGGGGACGGGGTGTGGCGCGGTGCTGAGAGTACTCCCTCATCTGCAGAGTGAAGCCGCAAGCCATTATCGGAGAGCACTGACTTTTTCCTTGGGACATTTGGACTTTAAAACATCAACCCGTAAGTAATACGGAGATTGGAAATTTAAAGAAAAATTTACTGGAATTAGGAACGATCGGGGAAGGGTTAAAAAGGAAGTCCACCCCTGCCCTCATTGAAAACAATTTAAAGCAAAGGACCTGCTAGCTAAGGTCAAGAGAATTTCCCCTTTCTTTTTTGTAAAAGGCTTTAATTTCACGGCTTGATATTACAAGAATTTTAACTGGAGGATAAAAGATTAATTTTGAGAGTTGAAGTTCTACCCCCCCCCCGGACCCGGGATCGCTCCGTGAGAGAGCCGGTTGATGAAATACTGAAGAGCTTGACAGCTGTCAAATTAGCTGTCAAGACGGAAAAAGAGAACTATGTTTTTGTTGCTTCTGCTGGTTATATTTGTTATAATTTGTTGAGAATTTGTTGAAAATAAGGAAGGGCTGATACAAAATAACTTGATCTTTGGACTCGAGCTGAAAAGAATATTAAGGAGCTAAAATCCCCCTAGAGGGACTCAGTGACATTACAGGAATGGCTGGAGGAAGGAAAATCCAGGCTGAATTGGACAGAGCATTTGTTCTCTTGGGAAAGTTACAAGGTCAATTTGATGTTTTGGCTACAAATGCTACAGCTCTGGACTTAACAGTAAATAACATTCTTGAATCTGATAAGGACTTGAAACAAGAAGCCCATTCAACTGGACAAATAGAGAAACCTGAGAGTTTTGAGAATATGGAGAAGGAGACATATGTCGCCCCTGAAGAAAAGGAAGGAGGAACTGAAATTTTGCAGATGTTAAAAGAGAGCTGTATTTTGAGGCCTGACATGATGGTAATAAAGGAAAAGAAAAATCTGATGTGGAAAGCACGGCCTGAACTGGAGATTGAGAAATGGAGAGATCTTCTTATATGGAGATCAGAAGACCTAAGGATTACAAATGTGATTAAGGTGGAAGTTAGAGCTTTGGGGATTTTTGGACTTGAAAGGAACAAGAAACAAGAATTGGAACACCCCATAGGCTCTACTTTTAAGTATGGAGGCCTAGCTGGAAGAAACATGGTTCCTGTTGGGCCGGAGCTTCTCCAAGATTTGGTGTTTAATATTAAGGACTATCAAAAAGACTGGCAGAGAGGAACTGAGAGAGAATTAAGAGCCTCAGACGTGAGATCTCCAGGCTGATAGTAGATTAAGACTGTTGGATACTTGTGGGGGCTGAGGCCGGGAAAGGGGCGGGGTGGAGTTTGGGAATCCAAAGGGTTCATAACTACAATTTATTTTGTTTTTATTATGTTTGTTATTGATATGTAAAATGGGAAATTCGTGGAAGGGAACTTTGGTCGACCTTAGGAAAAAACGTTTTAAGAATAAGAACCAATGTATAAGTTCGAGGTTTAAGTTTGGATAAGGTAAAATTGGATTTCTGAAATGAACTAAATTAAATGAAAATAAGGTTTGTAAAAATAAATCTAAGATAAACTATTAAGTTAAAGTTGAGAAATAAGTAATAAGAACTTGCTGAGCTAATAAATTAGAATTGGAACACAAGAAGGGGAGGTGTGAGGAGGTCTGAGAAATAAGTTAAAAGAAAATAAGCAATTAAAATTTTACGTGTTTTTAATTGTGTTTTAAGTTTGGAAGTAAGTGGTAAGAAAATAAGGGATTGAAATTATACCTGTTTTTTGTTTTTTGTTTTGTTTGCACTATTTTGTATTTCTGTTTTTTCTTTTTATATATAATTTTTGAAACTTCAGTAAATATCTTTAAAAAATAATAATATAACTTGTTCAAGTGAAACAAGATGAATGTTCATTGCTGTATAACATCCCAGAAACACATCAGAATGTATGCTCAATAAGTCCTAGTCATAATTTAACCTTAGCATAACCTCCTACTAAAGACCCGTCTATTGAAGCAGGCATTCGCAGGCTCATTGATTCATCACATTCTGTTTGATTATTTATTGACTGATACTTAACTCAATATTTTATTGATGGCTTCTCTGTTTTTACTGATGTTTCTCTCTGCATTTTTGGTTTTAGATGTTGTATATACTTTTTATTTTTTCTAATTATCTTACTTTGTTTTATGTAAACTAATTAGGGATTTAGCATATTAAGTAGTATATAGATGTTGTTGTTGTTAATGATAAACAAGTCACCTGGTGTTTCCCTCTTCTTAAATTCAGGTGGGGGGAGGCCTAGTCCCAATTTTAGATTTTAGCTTAATCTTTACCCCTCTGTCTGAGATGGAAACCCTCTCATAAGGTTGTGGGTGCTCACTCCACAAGGTCCATTTTGATCCTGCCCTGAGAATGTACAGCTGCAGGCATTCACACTATTTGTAAGTTGCGGAAGATTCCACTCTACTCTCAGAGACATAAGGAATTGGTTTTGTTATCTCTCTCTCTCTCTCTCTCTCTCTCTCTCTCTCATACACACACACACACACACACACACACACACACACCAATTACTTGGGTACAAACACTTGGGGAGAGAAAAAGAAAGAATGCAGACTTTCACTCTCCTCTTTTCTCTCCCACCTTGACTTTGGTGATCAGCTCCCCACTGCTGCCTCTTTCAGACAAAGATGTGTTGGTCCTTTTCATCTGCCTGGCAGCCCCCTCTAGGGAATTGGCTTGGAGGTTAATTACTTGCTTGCCATCTCCAGCTGTGGCAAGAAGGCTACAGGATGGAGAAAAAGCTGCTCTGTCCCCCCTCTCCTCCTTTTCTTTCCTTCCCACCCCTCCCCAGCTGCAGACTTCAAGGGGACAGGTGGCCCAGGAAGGTGCTGCTGAAACGCCTTTTTGATATGACAAATGGTGTCTTCGCAGTCGCTCTGGTTCCTATTTTGTTTGTATAACTGGGCTGTGAAATATGGATGAGCTCCTAGTCCTGTGGGTTTGTGTACTGCTTTTCACCATGTTATTGCTTCTTCTTCCCTCCCCCCCCACCCCCATTTCTTTACTGCCATGGTGATGGAACAAGTTTTGTCATGTTTCACTCCTGCTTGCTTATCTTCCCACCGATTCACTCTGCTGATATTGACTCGTGCATTTGTCTAAGGCGTTTAAGCCAGGGTGTGTAAACCTTTCTTGAATCCTGAGGGCTGCATTCTCACATATTGAACATTCTGGGGATGTGGTGCATGCCATTGGTGGGCGGGGCTAGAGGCAAAAGTGTGTGAAGCAATTTTGTGACTCTTCTTTTTGTGCAATTGCCTATGTTCCAGGCATCCAAGGGTTTACATTGGGGCTGCCGCATGTCTGGAATTTCAAAGGTGGAATTGACATCTGGGAGGAATTTCTGAAAGGTGTTGCTTTATCCTGGATCATAGGGAAGCCAATAAAAAAAAAATCATGGTTCAACAACTTTATAAAAAGCTCAATAAACAACTTTTGGTGTGTCCTGGTTTTTACTTTTTGAAATATTGCAACCCTAGTTTACATACATAGACAATCTAAGCTAGCAACGAGGCAATATCAGGCCCAGATTAAGACCTTCATAGGCCCTGGGCACTGAAAAGCTATTACACCCCCACCCATGTAATTCTAAATAAAACAGCACTAAACCGTAAAAAAACCCCCTAATAAAACAAAACAGATGTATTGCAACACAAGACATGAACTGATTTCCTCTCATTATTTCAGTCTACATTAGTAAGATGCCCCCTGGTTTAGGTGGGGATAAGTAATAAGAAAGAATAGATAAGTGGGGAAAGAACAGGGTTTTGCTCAAGGCATTTTTGCTGCCAGACGTGAACCAGAAAATGGTACCCCCTGGGAACTGTAACTTGCTATGGGTGCTAGGTTAGAGCATTGGTAGACAATAACAATCTCAGGGACCTTATGCAGCCCTCCAGGCCTCTCTGTCAGGGTTCGGGGCACCCAGTCTCCAGGCCTGCTTTGCACCCTCCTGGAGTGTTTCTGACTGACTGAAATACGTCTTTAGATTGAGAGAAGGTACTGTGGTGATGGAAGAGTCCACATCTCACTCCCCCTTCCTCACACCCTCAATGTCAAATTCTTTTTTAAAAAAAAAAAAAGAAAGAAAATCCGACTTGCCTGGTGTGCATGTGCTTAGTCTTCCTATTGGGTAATCCAGCAGGGGAACACCATTATAGTTCAAGGACACATTCCAGGTAAGTGAAATCACTCAGAAAGTGTATGAAGCAGAGCCACAGAAGCAGACCTTCCAACAACTGATTCCCAGGGTAGCTCAACCCAAAGAGGATAAACCAAATACAATACCAAAATCAGAACCACAGCTTCCTCTCTTTTAATTGACAGATTTCATTTTTTAAAAAATGATATTTATTAAAGTTTAACAATTACAAAAAAAAGAAAAGCAGGCAGTGATAAAAAAAGAAAAAAGATTACAATACTTCAAAAATAAAAGAAAAATACAATACTAAGGGGGGAAAAGAAAAAAAAGAAAACCCAAAAACAGTACAACAAAGCAATAAGAGTGGAAAAACAAAAACATTTAAAAACACTAACATCCAGTATTTTCATATCTTTATCTTTCATTTACTTGTTTCCTTGACTTCCTCACACCTCCCTTTTTGTATTCTAATTCAATTAGTTGTTTCAGCAAGTCCTTTCCCTCTTTCTCAAACTTTGTTCCATAGTTTATCTTGACACAATTTAACCTTAAATTTTACACTTTGACACATTAACAATCTATTTTTACTTAATTCTTTATAACCTTTCTGCTAAAACCATGTAAATTCATTCCAGCATTTTTCTAACATTCATTAATTTTACAATGTTTTTGTAAATATACTTTACATTTTTTCCAATCTTCTTCCACCGACTCTTCTCCCTGGTCCCGGATTCTGCCAGTCATTTCCACCATTTCCATGTAGTCCATACTCTGGTTTCTCTTCAGATCGTATAAATCTTTCGCCTTTTAATTGAAAGATTTCAAACCAGCAGGACAAAAAACCCAGGAGTTTTACAGTCCAGTTCCACACTTGTATACATTGAAGAACTCAGCTCAATGGGACTTACTCCCAGGTAAGCGTTTGTCATAGGGATCAGCAATCTTTATGGGCCCCTGGAGACATTTGCAAACTAGAGGCATAGTTGTGGGCAACACGCACACACAAACAGAACCCATCTTTCAAGGTGAATTCCACTGGGACTCCTGGGGTATAAGGTTGCATCTCAATCCTAATCCCCAGATCCACTGGTTAGGATGGGGTTGAGGTGCCTTTTCACCGGTGGTGTTGTTGTTGTTGTTGCTGCTATTATTAGTATTAGTATTATTTTATTTATTCTTTATTATTAAATTTGTATGCCACCCTCCATCCATATAATTCTTATGCACACTTTATATCAGTACAGTGGTGCCTCGCAAGACGAAAATAATCCGTTCTGCGAGTCTCTTCGTCTAGCGGTTTTTTTGTCTTGCGAAGCAACCCTATTAGCGGTTTAGCAGATTAGCGCTATTAGCGGTTTAGCGGCTATTAAAGGCTTAGCGGCTTAGCGGCTAAAAGGCTATTAGCGGCTTAGCGGCTTAGAAAAAGGGGGGAAGCGAAAAAAATCGCAATACTCACAAGACGTTTTCGTCTTGTGAAGCAAGCCCATAGGGAAATTCGTCTTGCGAAGCACATCGAAAAATGGAAAACCCTTTCGTTTAGCGGGTTTTTCGTCTTGCGAGGCATTCGTCTTGCGGGGCACCACTGTATATACTTGGCTGGAGAACTGCAGCAAGGAATTCAGAGAAGTTTGAATGCAGAAGGATGATTCATGTATAATTTTGGAAAGTGCAGATTAGGAAAGTTTGCCTTTAAATTGAATTCCTCCCCCCACATCCCTGAAGCATGGAAGTGTCCACCAAAGCACAAGGAACTCAAGTACTTCAACAATTCCCCCCCAACACCAGATCCCACCCACCCCCACACCCCACGGCGATATCCAGCAGCACTTTCCTTGTGTTCCCAAGAACTGGGAAGGGACGAGTGTAGCCAAGTTATCTTCCTTTTGCCAATGAATTCTGGTGCACTCGTTTCTCCTCCCCCCCCACCCCGCCACCCCGAGGAGCTCAACCACTTCTAAGTGGGGGGAAAGAAAGCAGTCTCCCTCTTTAAAAGTCACTTTGCATCCCCTCCTGAGTGGGAGAAAGGAGCGCGGGTCACAGCGATGCCCTCCGCCCGCTGGTACACTAATGACACTGGTAATATGCTAAGAAGCTGGCAGACGGGAGGGGGGGGCTTCTCTAATGCGGTCACTTCCTGGGACCTCAAAGCAGCTTTAATTGCAGGGCTTCAGAGACAGCAGGTGTGCCTGTCATCTCTAATAACCGGAGCCGGGTGCACTTGGCGGCCCGCTGGAAGAAAGCAGGTTTGCGGCACTCCCCGCTTGAACACTCGCCCTCGCACCCCCAACTCTGCAAACGGTTGCACACCTGTCAAATTGATTATGGGAATGAATTTCTGCCGTGGCGATAAAGCGCAGATTGGGAGGAAATCCTCTTTTCATTCTGGCTTTCGCTTTTTGTTCTTTGGCTCCTGTTCTCCCAGCTCACGGGAGGATTAAAAGGCAGAGGGAGAAAGAAAGGAACCATCGTTGGCAAATGAGCCCTAAATATGCACTGCGTAGGGTTAGTGTATGCATGGCACCGAGTGGGGTTAGGACAGATATCCAACAATGGGAGACTCTAGAGGAAGCCTGGAATCGTGGCTGCCCGTCTAAATGCAAGGCATTTCAAATATCTGCAGCCAGATGTCCCTGCTTCAAAAGACTGTCACTCTCGAAGGTCAGGGCCCCAGAAAATACAGTAGGCATCCCATATGTCAGAGTGTGGCTGCCCCACAGAATGGATTCCAAAGGAACAGCAGGCTCCTGAGGCCAGTTTGCTTGCTTTTTTTTTTTTTTAAAGGGTATTTCTAGCCTGTCATTCAAATAGTTGCTGCTGCTGCTGCTTACTACTTCAACATATATGCTGCTTTTGCATATAAATATGGATTCCCTTGCCATAAAAATGTGGGTGAGGGGGCCAACATGGCATGTATTATCAAAACCTGGGAAGGCTGAGCTTTGTGGGGTTGCTCTGATTCCACCCAGGATATTCAGTGCAGCGCCGGCCCAGACTGGAAGGTTGGGAGTGGGTCGCCATCATTGCTTTATTTTAATAATCTATAAATTGCTTAATAACAAAGGGCTGTCTCTTTTAGCAAAGTCGCTCGAATAACACAGATGCACTCTGGAGTGAAAAGAAATCCTGGTGATACTTTACTGAAGGAAAATGAACAAAAGGAGTGTATAATTTGAGCAGAAAGAAACTTGGGGGCTTGTCCACAGTTCCTCTTATCCCACTGCTTTCCCTCAGGGAAATCTGCTCTTTAGCGCTTAATCGGAGCAAACGGCAATTCAGCTTTTCTCCGGATTGACGTTTGCTCCAGTCTAGCATTAAAGAGTGGGTTTTCCCTAGGAATGGAACAGGGCAAGGGGGAAACCGCTCACATCCACTCAGAAAACTGTTTGAACTTGTGTTTTTTAGGCACAGACAATAGGAAGTGTGGATGAGCCCAGAGACATTTCATCAGGCCTTGCACATAGTAGGGCCAATACTGGGTACAACCTGTAGTTTCTAATGGGATATACAATAGGAATAGAATAGTCATTTTTTAAAAAATGGCTAAAAGTAGCTATGATAGCAGAAAAACACACCTAAAATGCCTGTTGAAATTAAAAAGTCACGCCTGATGAAAACTTTATTATTATTATTATTATTATTATTATTATTATTATTATTATATCAAGCCTACCCACACATATAATTTAGTTTATGTTACAGATAGGTAGCCGTGTTGGTCTGCCATAGTCAAAATAAAAAAATTCCTTCCAGATACCTGAAGAAGATATTCTTCAGATTCTTCAGGTATCTGAAGAAGTGTGCATGCACACGAAAGCTCATACCAAGAACTAACTTAGTTGGTCTTTAAGGTGCTACTGGAAGGAATTTTTTTATTTTGAATTTAGTTTATGCTTGTTTTAAAAGATTTCCAGGGGTGAATATGCTCTGGTCTTGAATATTGTATGGAAATTGAGAACAGGACAGCGAAAATGGATTCTACACACCCTAATGGTGGCCCAGAGATTGATACTGATTATTTGGTAGAATAGAGATATGATTCCCCTTAATCAATGGCTTGATGACATGACAACATTTGCAACATATGACCGGACAGCATATAGATGCAGACTTTCTTTAGATAAAACACAATGATATTTGGAATGAGTTTACACAGAGTATATTAGGCTATTGGCAATTATATGTGTATTAGGATAATAAGAATATACACATCTGTACTTAATGTATGGTAATATAACAGTATTCCCCCCCTTTCTTTTCATTCTCACTCTCTTTTTCCCCCTCACTCTTTTTTATAAATGAAATTCTTCTAATAAAATGTTAGTTTAAAAGTTTTACTAATTTCATCACTGTTTTGTTACCAGTGTATTTGTTTTTTTAAAAACGATTGGCTGGATTTTAGCTGTGTTTTATTCACAATGTTACACAATGTTATTTTGTACACCATTCAGAGAGAGTCTCATGAAAAAGTAGTTTACAATCTATCACCCACATGGATCCCATTTCTCTCTCCAAGAAATCTAATTTTGGGCCAGTGAGACAGGGCATGTATAAAAGAGACCTGATAATGGACTCTCCAGGTGCTGGCAGAAGCAGGTCTTGGGTGTGATGTTGGATAACCCCAGGGCAATTTTCCTTGGGGGCTTCAACATTCACACTAAGGGCTCCTTGACAGAGGTGGTTTGGGACTTCATTGGCCACCACGATGACCATGAGGCCAGTGCTCCCCTGCCCTGGAAAAATAGGTGCCGGTACTCAACATGAAGTAGTTCCAGTAAGTGCCACACTTTTTAACCAAAAAAGAGAGAGATGCTCACCATGTGGTTGTTACAGTAAATGTCACACTTTTTCACAAGAACAACAAAAAGAAGTGCTGTTACTGCATACCTTTGCATAATCCCTTAAAAAACACACCACATGAGGCTCTTTTTATAGATCAATGGCCCACTGTCTAGAATTGAGGTGAATTCAATTGGGTTTCTTCACCAGACCATGGACAGGTTGGACAGGAATGGGGGGCAGGGAATGTATGCAGTAGGGGAAATTCTGACAAAAGCACAAATGGGGAGCAGAAACCATCCAACATTCACTTATTTGTCCTATGCCTGGAATGGAAATCAACCCAGAAAATACAACAGGTACTCATTCTTGTTGCTGCTTTCAGTTCACAAGTGGCACATAACCAGTTGTGGTTTCCCCATTTTTGCATTGTATGTCTTCTGCATTGACACGAATGGGGTAGAATAACATATGGATAATGTTATCCCCGTTATCCGTATGTTATTCTACCCCATTCATTTCAACTTTCATCATGGGAAAAGTTATGGAAAGGAATAAAATTTATAGCATGCTGTGCACTGAAAGAAAATTATATGAAAATGATGTATCGTTGGTACCTAACACCAAGTAAGATTGCAAAAATGTATAAAACTAAATCAAATATGTGTTGGAAATGTAAAGAGAAAGAAGGTACTTTTTTCTATAAGTGGTGGTCATGTTGTAAGGTAAAAGACTTCTGGGAAATGATTTATAATGAATTAAAGAAAATGTTTAAAAATACATTTGTTAAAAAACCAGAAGCCTTTCTTTTAGGTTTAATAGGGGAAGAAGTGCCAAGAGAAGACAAAAGACTTTTTATGTATGCAACAGAGGTGGTGAGAATGTTCCTAGCCCAAAGATGGAAAGAAGAGGCATTACCAACAAAAGAAGAATGGCAGACAAAATTGATGGACTATGCAGAAATGGCGAAACTGACAGGGAAGATCGGAAACCAAGAAGACCAAGTATTTACTAGAGAGTGGAGTAAATTTGTAGTTTATTTAAAAAACCACTGTAAACAGTTAAAATCATTGGCAGTGTTGTAATGGCATTTGCAATGTGAAACTGATTGTGATAAATTAGGGGTACATAATAGTTGGGAAAAGTATAAGATGCCAAAAAAAAAAAAATCCCTTTTAAATTTAAGAACCCTTGGAAGGAAGGGGAGGAAGTTGGCAGGTTCAGAGAACCTTGTAATTGGATATATGTGACAGAGAGAATATGTATAAAAATGTGGAAACAAAAAACAAATTATTTAAAAAGAAAGAAAAAGAATAACATACGGATAATGTAATTTTCATAAATTATTATGTAAATTATATAAGTTATGTAATTACACCACATTGGATAGTGAGATGAATAATGTAGAGGATTTTTTTTTTTTTGCACTTTTACATGGGAGTAAACTCCATTAAACTCTATGGTACTTACTTCTGCATAGCCACAGAAGATTGCAACGTTAATGCTTCTGATTCTGAACACCAGAATAGCCTTCATCTTTTCCCCAACATTCATAAAAGGAAAGAAAATGAAGCATTCTGTTGAGTCCTATTTCCTGCCTGGTAAAACTGGTTTATTGGAGGGAAATAAATTCCTCTTTGCTGTGAAATTGTAACAGACTGCTGGGAGGGAGGGGCAGGTGTCTTCCCTGGATTGGAATTTGTTTCTATTATTTTTATTATTTAATTCTTGTTTATCATGATTATTTAATGTTTCCCTACAACAGCTCCTGGATTAGGTTACGGAGATGAAGGGGCCTTTTTGTATCTTGTTAAATAAATTAATAGAATCAGGGAGCTACTGGGTAGGACAATTCATCTGCCATGTGGCACAGCAGCTACAGAGGGGGTTGCACCATATATATATTTTATGAAACATGGAAAGTGACTTTTAAAGACTCTCAAGTGGTCTAGACCTGGAAATATTTAGCATCTCATTCATAGATGAAACAAGATTTAAACATTGGCACCAGAGTCTGACCTTCCCCTCCCTGAACCTCTTCTTTCCCCTGTCCATTTCAGTCCCCACCTTTGCCCTTTTGGGAAAAGATTGTTTTCCGTGTATTTGGAAATGTTAGAAAAGCTAGTTATGCAATATAATGACAGTTAGATGTTCCTTTAAAAACTGCCTAAAAAAGAAGAAAGAAACATAGGAAGATGGTGGTTAGGATTCTGCTTCAATATTTATTTTGGCAAGACCCAAAGGACAGTACCCCTATGATCACAAGGGATGGAGAGGGAGAGGAAGACAGTGCGAAGGAATCACTCCCTCCCCACACCCCAAGAAGGCACCGCTTTGCTAGAAACCTCTATCCCAAAACAATCCCAGGAGTAAGTCCTACTACCATCAACGGAGTGAACATGAACTAGGATTACTTCCCTTCTGGACACAGAATCATAGAGTCATGCTGAACTTGAAATAGAAATAGTTACTTTTTAAAATGAACTTTTCAAGTTATCTGGACAACACAATGCCCAGTTGGAGCAAAACAGATCCCTCCGCCTTTGTGCCAGGTTTACTACTGTCCAAATCTACTTTGCACTTCCGTGACATTTGGTGCCAACTGAGCAGAATGCAAGTCTATAGTTGTTCTTTTCATTCTTCAGCGCTTCCTAGTCCCTGTGTGAATCATTTTGAAAATGGGTGGTTATTGTCTTAGGGACTATACCGGCATTTGTCTGTCCCGGGAGATAATGGAGGAGTGCACCTTTGGGGGAGTGAAGTCACACTGTTGGAAGGGTACAGCGCCTGCTGTGGCTGTAGAGACTGATATGGGAGAGGCATGTTTTGTTGCAGCTGGGCCAGATGAAGGCATCTGGCTGCGCTACTGCAGGTGCATCATAGCGTTTCTTCTCTCTGAGCTTATCCCAGTGCTCATTTCTCCTCTGGTCACTGCTATGGATACATGGCTTGACTGCCTGCCTCCAGGCACTGCAGTTGTCTGCAACGGATCCCACATGGCATGTCTGATGTGCCAGGATGTTGGCATCACATTCTCCCGCACCCTTTTGGAGAGGTGAGCCATTGCTGTAGCAGGCTTGTCCAGCTCAGCATCAGTGGAAAGATTGCTGGTTATAGTGAAACCTAGGAAGCAAAACTGTCTACCACCTCAAGCGTGTGGTTATGCATGGAGTGCTGATGCATGGAGTGCTGATGATGTCCTGACTCAGGATATTGGCCTTCGTCAGGCTGATGGTAAGGCCAAACTCCACGCAGGCTTGGGCAAAATGGTTGATGAGTCTCTCTGTGCAGCTTCCTCAGAGTGTGCTGTCAAGGCTGCATCATCTGCAAACAACATCTCTCAGATAAGGATCACCTCCACAGCATACCATTTTCATAATAAAACCATTGTTCACAAGACCACAAGTAGGGAAGCAAATCCCATTATATTCAAAACCCACTCCCACACCAAGAAAACTGTTAATGGTGCATAGTACCCTTGGACCTGTTTCTCTGTCATTTAGCAGGTTTCTTACCTAGGGTTACCTCTGCAATGTATGATATTTTCATACCATTTGCCCACAAAACATATGGGGAAATTAAATCCTTATTTTTTGCCACATCAGACTTGTACAGTTTGCTCTTCTGGAACAAGTACTGCAGCTATCTTTCTGAAAATTGCCTGGATGCATCCCCTCAGAAGGGACTTCAGTACCTGCAGAGCTATCTAATTCTGTGACGAAGAAGAAGGAGAAGAGGAGGAGGAGGAGGAGGAGGAGGAGGAGGAGGAGGAGGGGGGATCAACATCTAAAGGTGTTAAGTGCAAAGACAACACCAACCCTGGACTTTTTGTCTATAACTTGACATGCCTTATTGACATGCCTTATTAACCCAGGAATGAGTATTAGGCCTGCAAGTTTAATCCACTTCTGTCAAAAAGAAAAAAAAAGTTATAGCCAATTTTCTATTACTGAAATGTAAACAAGAGAGGCACAAAGCTTCATTTTTCTGAATTGGGATTTACATTAGGACCCTGAGCTGAGATGAACTGAACAGCTTCCAAAGCACTTATGACCAAATCATGCTCTTTTCCGAAGCAGTGGTCAGGGTCCAAACTGAATTTGTGGCATGTGCATGCACTAAATGTCCACCCTGAATAGTGCCCAGCTTCACTCACAGCTGGCCATGGACTTGCTTCCTGCTTGAACTCTTGCTTTGCTTCACAGCATGGAAAGCAGCTTCAGGAAGCTGCAACTTTGAGCACTGGAACAGTAGTGAAGGCGGTGGCTTAACCATTTCCCCTCTAGAAATTGTTCCACTCAGTATTTTCTTCCCTCCACCTGCATTTCCCCCATGAGGAGAAAAGCAGGGAGGGAGAATTCTGAGTAGAAAAATAGCCAGAGGGGAAAAGGCTTAAGCTGCCTCATCCTTTAATACAGTGGTGCCTTCTGGGAAAACAAATATAAATCCATACTGCTACACTGACACATTACTCTAGGTCGGGGTGGGAAATGTGGCCCTCCAGATATTGTGGGATGCCAGCTCACATCAATCCTGGTCAGCATGGCCTTTACTCACGGTTCTGGGCTTCCAGATGGGGTCTCTCCCAGCCCCACCTGGAGATGCCAGGGGTTGAATCTGGGCCCTCTTGCATGCAGCTCCACCAATGAGCTCAAGTCCCTTCCCCATAAGTTGGTGGTAGCAGTCAACAGTGTGCAAACTGCACCTGTTGGCAGGAATAACATCCTGCCCATATTCCACGAGAATGCCTAAGAGGAAAGGGTGTGTGAGGAGGAGCAGCTGGGCTCATTTTGTGTATTGAAAAGATTCTCTTTAATGAAAAATTTAAGCAAGTTTAGCCTCTGAGAGGGGTTGCTCCCCTTTTGAATAAACCCAGTCCCGCTATTCCTCATCTCTGTGTAGCTTCTTGCTAGTAATCAATCAGTCATTTGTTTTTGATTTCTCCATGTGGTGGCCCCCACCAGAGACACAGTGCTTCCATTCCCTTTGAAGCGAGCTCCTTTTCATGCCAGAGGGCAGGGAGTGCATGCACAGAGGAGTCTGAGTTGTGTTTCCACCCCCACCAAATGGTAAATAAATTCATGAACAAATAATAACCAGGGAAAACAAACATCCCTATTCAAACCTCAACTTTTTGCACTCTCTCTCTCTGTGTGTAAAGAGATGCTACAAAGGACTTGCAACATAAGGAAGGCTCTAGTACAGTGGTACCTTGGGTTAAGAACTTTATTTGTTTTGGAGGTCCGTTCTTAACCTGAAACTGTTCTTAACCTGAGACACCACTTTAGCTAATGGGGCCTCCCGCTGCTGCCATGCCGCCGGAGCATGATTTCTGTTCTCATCCTGAAGCAAAGTTCTTAAACCGAGGTAGTATTTCAGGGTTAGCGGAGTCTGTAACCTGAAGCGTATGCAACCTGAAGCGTCTGTAACCTGAGGTACCACTGTATATATCTGGGCCATGTGAGCCCTGTACAGTGGTACCTTGGTTTAAAAACAGCTTAGTTTATGAACAACTTGGATTAAGAATGCTGTAAACCCAGAAGTAGGTGTTTTGGTTTGTGAACTTTGCCTTGGAAGCAGAACGTGTTGAGTGTGTTCCATTTGTAAATTGAGTCCCCTACTGCTATGGGAAAGCACACCTTGGTTTAAGAATGCTTTGGTTTAAGAACGGACTTCTGGAACGGATTAAGTTCATAAACCAAGGTACCACTGTATTCCAGTAGTGATCTGGACCCTCCAGAAAGAGAAATTGTCTTGAGTTCTGTGCAGTAGAGGTCTGCGGCAAGGCAAGGACACTTTCCTGACCTTCTGTCACCAGCATCACTGTGGCTCGCTGGGAGGGTTGAGGTGGTGAGTGCAATGTGACTGAAACAGCAGACTTTGGCTCCACCAGTGCCTTTGCACCATGCCAGTCTTGCTACTGCCTCACCTTCCTCCTTTCAGTAAGCTGCAGCAATGCTGCTGATGGGAGGTCAGGTAAGGGATGTCCACTAGGCCACCTAGCACAAGGCAGTTTTTACACATCTTACACTTAAGTTTTAAAACTTTTTTTTTTAAAAAAACCCATCAAATTACAGGGTGAGGAGAAAACTCAGTCTAGACAATGCTGAGCTAGAATTCATTATTCTTCTTAATAATTGTTGTTGTTGGGAGGTGATGGGTACATAAGTGTATCTCCTATATAATTAGAAAAATGTAGTTTGTGGTTGTTTTTTTGTCTGTTTGCAAGGCATTTGGATACTTCTTATGTGCATGACACTTCCTGAGATGAAGGAGCAGGTTTTTGGCTATGTTTAGATACAACTGGGTGTCATTTTGGATCAAGATGGTGGACTCAACCTTTCAAAAACTGCACTTATTTTAACCACTAATTTCAAAACTGCAGAGGTTTTTGTGTTTCTTCTAGAATACCCAAGCAATGCTAGGTATGAGGCTGCCAGTGCATTAAAAATGAATATGTGTCACTAAAAGAAAGATAGGGGGGGGGAGTGGCTAGTATAAATGATGTGGTTTGGCAAGGCTGTCAATTAATCCCCTTGACATGGGAAAATGCCCACTGCCCATCTTAAAGGTAAAGGTAAAGGTACCCCTGCCCGTACGGGCCAGTCTTGACAGACTCTAGGGTTGTGCGCTCATCTCACTCTGTAGGCCGGGAGCCAGTGCTGTCCGGAGACACTTCCGGGTCACGTGGCCAGCGTGACAAGCTGCATCTAGCGAGCCAGCGCAGCACACGGAACGCCGTTTACCTTCCCGCTGGTAAGCGGTCCCTATTTATCTACTTGCACCCGGGGGTGCTTTTGAACTGCTAGGTTGGCAGGCGCTGGGACCAAACGACGGGGGCGCACCCTGCCGTGGGGTTTCGAACTGCTGACCATGCGATCGGCAAGTCCTAGGCGCTGAGGTTTTACCCACAGCGCCACCCGCGTCCCTCACTGCCCATCTTACATACTACTTTAACAGAAGTCACAAACTGAGCTTGCACAACAGGTAAATAATCTATCCTGGGCACCCTTAGGATGTTGCATATTAGACATAAGAAACTGCCAAATATCAAATCTGACTATTGAAGGTGAAAGAGGAGAGTGCAAAATATGGTCTGAAGCTCAACATTGAAAAAACTAAGATCATGGCCACTGGTCCCATCACCTCCTGGTAAACAGAAGGGGAAGAAATGGAGGCAGTGAGAGATTTTACTTTCTTGGGTTCCATGATCACTGCAGATGGTGTCAGCAATCATGACATTAAAAGATGCCTGCTTCTTGGGAGAAAAGCAATGACAAATCTAGACAGCATCTTAAAAAGCAGAAACATCACCTTGCCAACAAAGGTCCGTATAGTTAACGCCATGGTTTTCCAAGTACTGATGTATGGAAGTGAGAGCTGGACCATCAAGAAGGCTGATCGCCAAAGAATTGATGTGTTTGAATTATGGTGCTGGAGGAGACTCTTGGGTTCCCATGGACTGCAAGAAGATCAAACCTACCTATCCATTCTGAAGGAAATCAGCCCTGAGTGCCCCCTGGAAGGACAAATCCTGAAGCTGAGGCTCCAGTATTTTGGCCACCTCATGAGAAGAGACGACTCCCTGGAAAAGACCCTGATGTTGGGAAAGATGGAGGGCACAAGGAGAAGGGACAGAGGACAAGATGGTTGGACAGTGTTCTCAAAGTTACCAGCATGAGTTTGACCAAACTGCGGGAGGCAGTGGAAGACAGGAGTGCCTGGCGTGCTCTGGTCCATGGGGTCATGAAGAGTCAGACACGACTAATCAACTAAACAACAACAACAAAAATTGGTCCATTTAGCTCAACTTTGTCTGCTTGACACTGGCTGGCAGCCTGCCTGCTGCAGAGGTCATCCTCATCACCTGCTTTCCAACCCTCATGCCTGGGGTTGAAATATGGCCCTCAATGCCCTTGGAAAAATCCTCAGGCCACAGCACTGGTTTATACCCTGGTTTTTGCCTTGCTGGAATTTCTGCTTGCCTGGATGGAGGACAGAAGAGGAAAGGATGCAAGTGTCTAAATTGGCCGGCTGTGTCTTCATTGCTCCACCCACTTCTGCCTCTGGCCCCTCTCACCACTGCCATGTGGCCCCTGGAATATTGCCTGGAAGAGAATGTACCCCTCAGGCTGAAAAATGTTCCCACCCCTCTTTTAACTTGAGAATCTGCCTGCATGACAACTATTTATGTGCTGAGCTATTATGGTCCTTCTCTTCATCAGCTCCCAAAGCCAGTAAGCCAGGTCACAATGGGAATATGGAAGCTGCAGGGTTCGAAGAACAAACTGCCCATAGGCCAGAGGGGAAGAACAGACTGCAAGGGCAGCAACTTCATTTTTTTCTGCAGGTTTGGTTCCATTGCCCAGAGGCCTCAGTAGCAGTGCATCGGTACAGCACATCGGCAGCATAGCTAACCAGGAGAGGCACAGGCCATGCTAATTCATGCATGCCAGGGGAAGGGGAGGGCTGGGAGAGAGGAGGAGGAGGGAGTGTAGGATGCCCAAACATGAAAATGTTGGCTTTCTCTGTGCCTTTTTCTTCCTCTCTCTCCCCATTTTCAAAGCAGGAATACAAATGATCCCAACAAAGACCCGGCCATCCTGAAACCCTGTAGCCAATTAGAGACTATCAATATTTAATCAGCTCTCTGCCATTGTGCAGCCTACGATGAGCTTTTCCGGCCTTGCCACGCGAGCGCTCCCCCCGCCCCCCCACCCCCAATCGCAGACACACTGTTATGACACATAATGATATTGGCAATGAATAATTTACAGCAGTTTTTATTCTCTTCTCCCTTCCCCCACCCCCACCCCACCTTGCACATTGCACATCACTCTCGCCATGCCCTTATTAATGGAAAATGTGCAATGAGATAGCAAGTCATGTACATTGGGGAGGGGAAGGGTGGACGGATGGATGGATGGGCAGGAGGAACCATTGGCCCATTCATAGGCCTCTTTACCAGCCATGTGGCTTCCCTCTTGCTTTGCTGAAATCCAGTGAATTCGGGATAGGCTGTCACTGCCCCCTCTACACTCCCTACCCCCAAGCAAATCCAAGCAGTTCCCTAAGGTAGGGTAATAATAGACTCAAAGAGGTTATTTATGTTCAAAAATCTTTTGCGGGGTATGTTATGGTCAAGACTGTCCAACGAGAGACACTGGGAAATGCCACTGATGGACCACGTATGGTATTTCTGCCTCCAAAGAGAATCCCAGCCCTCTTCAGTATAAAATGGGAGTCTATTTCCAAGCAACTTGGCATGATGAAAAGGTCTGTTAAAATGTCAAAAATGTTTCCTAGGTGATGGTCAGACATGCGTTGGGAAAGTTAGAAGCACTTTTGCCCAATTTTGATGGGGTCACAGCCTGATTAAAGAAGACCTGTTAAAGGTCAAGCTAAACATAATAATTTTGATAAGCTTTGGTCCTTATATCTCCCCTATGTCAACAGAAGCAACATTAATATAAGAACGCAGCCACTCATGCTTACGTATGGAGATGCTATCCATAAAGTCAGGATGTCTTCATGATGCATTGAATGACTCACTTACTTGACACTGCTCCTGCTCAAATTTTATTTTTATAGGTGATTCAAATAAACATGTAACCCTCTACAGTTTTTGTTGGAATTGATCGATGTTATTTTACTACAAATTAATAAAATACTGTATAAAAAAAGATTATTGGAGGGAGGGAATTAATCAATTGATCAATGCAATAACAGACTCTGAGTTATAATTAAACCCTGCAACAATGCTCTTGGGGTGTGTTAAAAATCAGATGGGGGCAAGCTTTTACTGTTTGGGCACCACAAATATTGATTGCAGCACAGAGTTTACTAGCAACAACTTGGGCTGAGGGATACTGAAAGTTGACCATTGGAAGAGGAAGATTTGCAATTAAAGCAGAACATACGAACTAGCGGCGCTGGATATGCACTGGAGATAAACCGTTGTATGAGGTTATAATTTGTTATTTACTGGAATCCAAACAGTGTGCGGACTAGTGATGTTGATTATACTAAATATGTGATAAGCCAATGTACTTGAGAGGTTGTATACAAAAATAATTAATAAACAATACCTTTTAGAAGTTTGTTGCTGGTATACATGTTCTTTATAGTCCTACTGTCAGATGTGTATTCCTACCACAATATATGCTTCAAACAGAGTTGCCATATATCCAAAACTGAAAATCCAGACACAAAAGTTGTTCAGCTTTTTGTGGCAAAATCGCAAAAACAATTGACGTTTTCTGAGCTATTTTTAAGGGAAATCGGCAAAAACGGCACTGCCGACACGGGTTGCCATACATTTGGTTTTTCCTGGACATTTTGCCAATTTCCGCCCAGTTTCTGACTGCAGCATTCTGTGTATGTCCAGGAAATTCTGGATGTATTGCGACTCTAGCTTCACATCTCACCAGCCAAACTGAAGATCACCAAAAACAATTGTTTCCTTTTAACTTCTCCAAAAAGACACTGCCCAAAGTCTGATGTAGAGTGTAGTTAATTCTTTTCTATTGAACTTTACATTGCTAGGATCCAGTGGGGATCAGGACATAAGTGGTCACATTTTCAAGGTCTGGAGGCAGCCCAGTTATGAGCCCAAATGAGGCCAGAGGAAAATCACATGATTCAGAGTAGACAAGGGTCTTTGTTTCTGCAAAGAACATAGATCTGAAATAGCCTCAGACAGGTAGTATCCAAGGCAGGCAAAAGGTCAAGTTCCAAAGACAGCAGTATAGGGTAGAAGTGAGAAGGCACTTACCTAGGTAGGGTATTCACCAGTGGGGGAAAATAATAAATCAAATAATAAATTCTTGGGTTGAAGCTTTGTAGGAGGGGTAGGGAACCTCAGGCCTGGAGGGCAAATGTCCCTCCTATCTGGTCCTTGGGATTTTCTATAAGTTACAGTCCTTCTATAGCCACACCCTATTTTCCCAGGCCACATGCCTCTTTGGCCTTACATCATAGCTTTCATGCACTCCTTGAATGTGTTTGCCTGGATAGAGGATAGAGAGGGATGTGTTGGTATGTTTAGAAACTAGCCTATAGTACAAAAGCAACATGTATATTCATTACTCCACCCACTTTTTTGCTTCTGGCACCACCTATCACAGACATGTCCCCCCCCCCCCAGGTTATCCAGAATGGAAGCAGCCCTTTGGTTGAAAGATGTACTGCTTCACCCTGCTTTATATGACCTGGTGAACAGGGCTTGGTCATTGGGGTCAGCTAAGGGCTCATCCACACTTTATTTTGTGCCACATTTTTCTAGGCACAGGTCTAGGCTTTAAAGGTCTATAAGTGGTTTCTTTTTTTCTGTTTGTTTGTTTTACCTTAGGCTTTCCCCCTGCAATTTATTGCTGAATCAGAGTAAATGACAATCAGGTTTTCTGTGGGTTGCCATTTGTTCCAGTTCAGCAGTAAAATGTGGCTTTTCCCAGGGAAAGTACTGGGACAAAAAAAGGTGAAACCACTAAGGACACAGAGCTTGGATACAGAGTGGACCTGTGCCTCAAAAGTGCAGCAGAAAAGGAAGTCTGGATGAGCCTTGGGTCTGTTTGTATTGTAAGCTAGATGGCAATCCTGAATAACACAGCATAGAATGGGCTCTGGGGACCCAGAAGGCAAGGTGCTACTGCTTGATTACTGGGTCCCCAGTTCAACAAGCAAGCTATACCTGCTAAAGTCTCTTATCTGCACAAGTATTCAGCTGAGAGAAATCCCTACATGCACTCCGCATCCTTCCTCTGGTCATTCTAGAAGAGGGTGCAGCCCATGGCTATTGGTGGAGGATAAGTTGGATCCAACAATATTGTCTATTTGAAGGTGTCAAAGCTCTGCCCTCTCAAACAGCAGCAATACAGATGAGCTTAAAAACAAATAATGTGGTAATGTGTGCTTTGCTTCCTTAGAGACTAGCAAGAACTAATAGTGAGCAAATGGCTCCTCCTGTGTGGATAGAAACAACATCCAAGGTTGCAAAGGATCCATTTGGGATTTCAGACTGAGACACTGGCTCATCAAGAATTTAAACCTACAGCTAACAATAAATATCCAGAACTCATGTTAAACTGCCACCACCGCTACCACTGAGTGTTCATTTAAGGCCAACAGTGAGATTTACCGGTACATGCACGCTGCAACTTAAGGCACACAATAAAAGGTAGACTTTTTGTCACATACACTATTGGGTACCAATTCTATTTTGCAACCCGTCTTTTATAAGCAGGTGAATTTGCTGTCCTGTGTTCCAATGGAGTCAGTTCCAGTGCTCAGAAATAGCACGTGGTATGGTTTGCTTGGGAGTGTATTACTTGAGAACTTAGGGGGAAAGGCTTCAAGCATGAAAAATTAGGATGAGAGGGAAAAGTGGGCTATTCAGTGGACTGTTCAGTGGAGCCCCCTCAACATGCACTGCCAATGTGTGGAGGAAGCAGCAAAGCTAAATTTGCCATTTATGCATCACCCAAAGTATAAGGCAGAATAATAATAATAATTTATTATTTGTACCCCGCCCATCTGGCTGGGTTTCCCCAGCCACTCTGGGCGGCTTCCATAGAAACCAAAAAACACTAAAATATCATACATTAAAAACTTCCCTGAACAGGGCTACCTTAAGATGTCTTCTGAATGTCAGGTAGTTGTTTATCGTTTTGACATCTGATGGGAGGGCGTTCCACAGGGCGGGCGCCACTACCAAGAAGGCCCTCTGCCTGGTTCCCTGTAGCTTTGCTTCTCGCAATGAGAGAACCACCAGAAGGCCCTCGGTGCTGGACCTCAGTGTCCGGGTAGAACGATGGAGGTGGAGACGCTCCTTCAGGTATACTGGACCGAGGCCGTTTAGGGCTTTAAAGGTCAACACCAGCACTTTGAATTGTGCTCGGAAACGTACTAGGAGCCAATGTTGGTCTTTCAAGACCAGTGTTATGTGGTCTTGGCGGCCGCCCCCAGTCATTCTGGATTAGCTGTAGTTTCCGAGTCACCTTCAAAGGTAGCCCCACATAGAGTGCATTGCAGTAGTCCAAGCGGGAGATAACTAGAGCATGCACCACTCTGGAGAGACAGTCCGCGGGCAGGTAGGGTCTCAGCCTGCGTACCAGGTGGAGTTGGTACATACAGTTTGCATATGCTGCTTTATATTTAAAGATGAAAGTTTAGAAATTACATAAATAGAAATACATTTTTGCATTATTATTATTATTATTATTATTATTATTATTATTATTATTAAATATTTATTCTCCTCCCTTGACCAATAGGTCCCAGAGTAGGTTACAACAATTTAAAATTAAGTATTGAAACACGTGCAAAACAAATTACAATCACAAAAATAGGGTGGGCCTTGAAAGCATAAATTTTGGATGTTGAAGGCCAGGGTAAAGAGGTGCATGTTTAACATGGTGGAGAGAATATAATGGACACACCTCTGCTGAGGAAATCTAGGCACTGACACAGAGAATGCCTGCTCCAGGGCCAAACAAACAACTCTTAAGTGGGTATGTAGGGAAGGAGGTGGTTTCTCAGACAGTTGGGGGCTACGTTTGACCATACTAGAACGACTGTAGCCAGATGTGTGTTTGCTTAGTCTACTGTCCAGATGTTAACTGCTGATGGGAAACTTCAAGGCCTCTGCTTACTCTTCCTTCTTTGGGGTTTTTATCTTTAAATTGGGCTTGGACCACACAGTCCTTCAAATAGAACAGGGATGAGGAACTCAGGGCTTACCAGATGTTGGTGGACTACAACTCCCATTACACACTACCAACATGTCCTGTGGTCAGGGATGGTGGGAGTTGTAGTCCATCCGCATCTGAAAGGCCACAAATTTTCTATCCCTGAAACAGAGGACATTAAATAAAAACTCTCTCCCAACAAAAATGAGAGCTGTCCTGTGTCAAGTAGGGCACATGGTCACTCTAAGCTGACCATGCGTGCTAAACCCTGGCCCCAATGGCCACACATCTCCCAGCCTTGTCCTTTGATACTGGCAAGTTCATAACAATTAATTGTATCCAATTAAGTTCTGCTCCATTAAAATTAGTCATGCTCATAAAATTCAGTGGGGCTGTGTGTAACATGTTGGATGTAAACTACCGTAACATCAGAAAGGGGAGCTTATGTGCAAATGCAATTGCTGGTGCATAGGCTCTCACTCTCCCCACATAATTGGCATATGTAGACACTTTCCTTTTTAGGGGTCAGGAAGTGTGCAAATGGGAGGGATGAGGCAAGCATGCAGGGGCCCACTCCCCACTCTAGGCATTGGCTGCATGTATAGAAGGGTCTCAAGGAGAGTGCTGCATCAGTTTGCTAACTTTTGAAATAAGTCCTCATGGAAATTCATAAGCAATTTCCCCAAATATAGCATATTTTTGTATACTGTTTTCACTAGCATATGCATGCAAACCCCCCCCCCCCCATATATGCATACAGTGGTACCTCGGGTTAAGTACTTTATTCGTTCTGGAAGTCCGTTCTTAACCTGAAACCGTTCTTAACCTGAAGCACCACTTTAGCTAGTGGGGCCTCCTGCTGCCGCTGCGCCGCCGCTGCACAATTTCTGTTCTCATCCTGAAGCAAAGTTCTTAACCCGAGGCACTATTTCTGGGTTAGCGGAGTCTGTAACTTGAAGCGTCTGTAACCTGAAGCATCTGTAACCCAAGGTACCACTGTATTTTTATTACCCATTATCTGGTTGGGGAACTGCACTGTAAAATTTGGAGACTATATGAATTTTGAAAGCTCGCTGAATTTCTGATCACATCTTGTTCCAGTGGCTTTTATCCATGATAGCTAAGCTCTGCCTCAAAGATCATAGGATGCTTAGAGTAGTCTCTAATTGATGCTGTTAATTTTGCCATCTCCGCGAATTCAAGAAATTTGATAAAGAGTGGGAATGCGTTAAGGAATACATGAAAAAAGTTGGCGCTGGAGCTTAAAAATTAATATGCAAAAGTTAAAAAAGCGCAAGGAGATAGGATAATAATATATTAAGGATGGGATAACAAATAAAGTGAATAACACAACAATAACAAAAATAATAGTAGGTAAAGAAGATCACACACAGATGGAGGGAAGTCCTGGGCCGTGGGGGAGAGAGGTGAAGGGATTAATTGAAATTGTTAAAGATTGGTATAGGATTTAAGAGATTTAAATTTTCATAAAGATTCTATAAGGAAAGCAGAAAGCAGCAAGAAATATCAAGTAAAGGTATCAGAGAGGAGATCAGTGCAAATGAAAACATGAGACTTATGGTTTTGTTACATATGATTTTATTTTGGAGTTGTCTGTTTATTTTGGAGTTGTCTGTTGTAAAGAATGTATTTTATGTGAATAAAATAAAATAAAGGATGTGAATTTCCAGGAAAGAAAGAAAAAAAAACCAGAGGATGCAATGCTCAGACTCGATGGGCCATTCGCCGGATTCAGCAGGCCCTTCTTGTGTTCTTGTGGACACATCACATCCCACTGGCCAGGCAATGTCAGTGTGGAAGCTTTGGTTTAGGAACATACATCAGAAGAGCCTTTAAACCATTTAAAAGTGTTTGGCTGTTTCTGTTTTGGGCAGAGGCCACTAGAAGAGGAAGGATCACACAACAAGGTGTTGTCCTGCACTCAAGGCTGATGAGACAACCGCTTTTCTCACTGGCCTCTCAAAAGCTCACAAATAAGTGCTCTTAAAATCTCTGGCATTTTTTAGATGGTATAAGCTGTTTTTCCCACTTCCTCCCAAAAGAGCTTCTCGGATTCTTCTGGTGAATAATTTATCTGACACATTTTGCTGTTTATTTCTGTTTGTAAATTAGCCACAAGCTGGTGCTGAATTTACACATGTGTTTGTTATCCTCGACTGTTCAAGGGGTGGTTGCGAGCCAGTCTGTCATTTTGTAAACCGTGCATTTGTGCCTACTTTCAAAGTTCTTGAAATTTGCATCTAGGTAATATTTGTTTTTCTACTATTTGCCTCAATAGAAGCTAGTCACTTGATAGACACTGATGAGGGGAGCAAAGAGCTGGGTTCAAGTTTTAACTCTGCAGCATAGTATACAGCACTTTGAGGATTTCCTGTTTCCCAAGTTTATATATGCCAAAACATTCCCGGGGGTAGTATCAAGTCAGAAAATGAATGGTTCTGTTCATCTTTCCTTTCAGTCTGGATTGGGGAATGGCCATGGAGTTAAGTTTTGCTTTACAAACTTGATCAGCTATTCATACAGTATTGCCCACATAATTAGGAAATGTGACAAATGTATTGGTCCATTCCAGGTTTAGCCAATATGGTGCCCTCCAGATATTGCTGAACTACAACTCCCATCATCCCTGAGCATTGACCACACTGGCTGCAGCTGATGGGAGCAGGAGTTCAGCAATAATTGGAGGGCACTGTTATAACAATTTTAAGGTCTCAAATATAGGATAAATTCATATTCATAAATGCACACATATCTAAATATATAACCCATGTGTCTGAAATAGTATGGGAGAGCAATCCTGAAGCCATTTTAACTCTCCCAATGACCTCAAATATTCCTATGCAGTAATGGAAATGGGGAAAACCTTCCCACTGTCCTTTCGCTTACAAATTCTGTCTTAAGGACGTATTTGTGTATGAATAGGGTGAGCCTGTGACCTGGATTCAGGAACTAAAGTATTAACCATCACAAAAGAATGGCCAGGTAATGCAATCAGCGACCATTATCAGGTATCCTGACAGACAGGATTTCTGCTATAGACCGCCCCCATGAGGTATGTATGATGATTTTGGAGTGGTCTTTGGCTTAGGGGGTTGGGCAATGTCAAAAGTCTTTAAAGGTTCCTGCACACTTTTGTTCAGGGTCTCTCCCTCCTTCGAAGGGGGCAGGGGACTCTTGTTGCAACAGAAAAATAAATATCTACCTTGCTTTCCACTGGATCCTGCCTCTATCAGTTCTTCTCTGACTGATCTTGGACTTAGGGGACTCAGAGTCCCATGGGGAGCTGGGGAGCAAAAGCCAAACCCCAATTTTTACATCAGCAGCATATTGGCTATCCCTGGTCCAGCCTCACTCCAGGTGACATGATGCAATGAGTGGTGACGATATCCTGAAGTGATGGCCCTGTTACTTCCAGTATCAGCTGAAGTGTGCCTCTGAATGGCTGGAATTCACAAGTGGAGAGACTGCTGTTGTACTCAGGTCCTGCCTGTGGGTTTCCCACAAGCATCTGGCTGACCACTGTCAGAACAGAATGCTGGACTAGATGGACTGTTGCTCTAACCCAACAGGGGTCTTCTTGTGCTCATAAGCAGATCAATGGTCAATAAATACATTTCTATTCAATCAGAGCTGCTGCACAGTTGCTGCCTGCCAAACTCAAGATTAGGGGTGAGTGGATGTGACCATTTCGGTTTTTCTCACTTTTCTTATCATCAGTACTGTCGACTTGCATCTTGCACGCATTTAACTTCCGTGGTTTCAATTTTTTTGCAATTGACGGCTAGCCAGTTTAAATCACACAAATGCACAGAAAACAAAGACTTAAAAGCTCTTTTTGTGCAGGGTTTTCCCAGTGTAAAAGAGCTTTTAAGCTCTCCACCTTGCTTACCAGGGTCTGAGAGGCTCTCACACACTCATGACCCTAAGAGATTGCCTTTTTCCATATATACTGGTACCTTAAGACCCTCTTTTGGGGCTTTGCTGCCTTTGTCCCTGCTAGAAGAAGGGAAGTAGGTTTCTTCCCAAAGCAATTAGTATGGCAACTTGTTTTTTTTTAAAAAAAATGCTTTCAGGCTTTTAAAATCTTGAAACCTTCATTGTAGATTGTGTGTGTTTTGTTATTCTGTGAACTTGGTTTTTGGGTTTCCTCTTTGTCCTCATGATTTTTTAAATGCTGTGATAGTGCTTATGATTAGTTTTAATATTGCATTTTAACTTTGCAAGCTGCTCAGGGAACTGTGTTGTTTGGCATCCAATATAAATGCTGCGAATAAATAAATGAACTAGCCAATGAAGCAAATTATCTGGCATCATCAACGGACGACAATACCACACTTTGTTTTATTTGCATCTGTTCTTGGCCCCCGCAGTAGTCAACATGAACCATCAAAGTTCCCCTATCCTGGTCCAAAATCATTATTATTGGCAAAGTAATTGCAAGAACAAAACTGCCAAAAGATTTGTTTGCACCTTCTTTTATCTCAACTCATCCAAGATCTAACCAGGCCTCATAATATGCATTTTAAAGATAGGGTAAGCAAAAACAGAGAAACGCACGCATAATATCGACAACTGGATATTCTTCTTCTGTGAAGTGTGGATGCCTTTGAATCTAGCTTTGTGTCTGCATTTCTGAAGCAATAGGTGTCAAAGCAGATTATTGATTCAAAGCAGAGATTTGAAAAGCCATATGAGAAGCACCAACTGAGCATGCTGGTCCCTCTTCTTCTTCCTCCTAGGGGTTTAGGTTTGGGGTTTTGTTTTTCTTCTTCACCAGGACTGGATTGATCGTTTCCAGTTTTCTTACGCTGCCTCCCTGCTCGCTTTATTTTCTTTCCCCTTCTGGGGATTCCCGACTAAACTATGGCAGGCAGGACTCAATTGATCCTACTCCGAAAAATTCACTCACTTCTTATGAGGAAGAAAAACTGCAGCACTGCATAATTCAAAAAGCAAACACAGATTGGAGAGGGAGGCAAAAGAGGGGAAAAAAGGAGAAGAAAATCAATATAGCTACAACAGGGCCTGCAGATAAATGAGCTGGAGAACAGAGGTCCTCAGAACGGTGGGGCATAGATGGCTAAGTGATGATGGGATGGAACCAGAGCAGGGGCAACTGTTTGTAAACATCTGGAGCAGCTCCAGATGTTGGGGTGTTTAAAAGCACATAAATCATCCCTGCCACAGAGCCAGTTACAGAGCTACAAGCTTGTAACTGCAAAGGGTATTGTGCCCTAAGAATTCTGCTTTCCAACCCAAAAGCTCCACTACTGATCTACAGCTCAAACCAAATGGAGCACACTAGTTCTCTGTTCTAAAGCTTGTTTGCTCAGAAATTAGACCTGCTCTGATTTCCAATGGTACTTGCTTCCAATTATTATCTATGTTTCGTTGGAATCCTGGAGTCCAGGACTCACAACTACTCTGTGGTGAGAGAACCTCAGCAGAGATTTAACATGGTGAAACATGCAGCAAAGGAAAGTGTGGAAATATAGGCCGTAAAACCTTTAAAACGTACATTTCAGTGAATCTCAGATTATCCCACTTCCCTAGCACACAGATAGCTCACACATTTAGTAAGTTATAAATAGTTTGCTAACAAAACTCTAAGGTCAGATCCATATGCTTTTCCAAACAGCAGTCAGAAAAAGCTCCACAGGCAGTAAAGCATTGCTTGGTTACAAAATGGTAAAGTTCCTAAACTATTGGTATACAAAAATGCTAGTTTCAAACTCCTTTCTGGTCTGAAACAAAAGAGCCATGTGGCTGAGCCGGAGCAAGCAGGTCAGTGTGTGAGGAGTCACACACTGAATTACCATGTAGTCTGAGTCCAAAAGGCTTGGTTACCCATTTCCTCTTATTGTGAGGGGAACTGACACAGGCTAAGGCTGGCAGGACAGCTTACTCTATGGCATTAACGCCTTCATGCATTAATTAGACTTGAGCATTCTCATTATATCGCAGGTGGCGCTGTGGGTTAAACCACAGAGCCTAGGACTTGCCGATCAGAAGGTTGGCGGTTCAAATCCCCGCTACGGGGTGAGCTCCCGTTGCTCAGTCCCTGCTCCTGCCAACCTAGCAGTTCGAAAGCACACCAGTGCAAGTAGATAAATAGGCACCGCTGTGGCGGGAAGGTAAACAGCGTTTCCGTGCGCTGCTCTGGTTCGCCAGAAGTGGCTTAGTCATGCTGGCCACATGACCCGGAAGCTGTATGCTGGCTCCCTCGGCCAATAAAGCGAGATGAGCACCACAACCCCAGAGTCGGTCACGACTGGACCTAATGGTCAGGGGTCCCTTTACCTTTTATGCTCATTATATAAGGCTGGTTATCATACATGTTTATGAGTGCAGCATAAGGTGAAGTCATGCAGTGCCAGAGGATTACTGACTTTAATGCTCACCTCTTCAGGACATGGGCAGCACTTCAGAGGGGTGTTCAAGCCTAGAAATGATATAAGGCTTGTATAGGGAACGTGTGACCCTCAGATATTTTTAGACAACGACTTGCATCAGGTCAAACCACCATGGCCAGTGATCAAGGATGATGGAGCTGCAAATGTTGCTAGACTCCAGTGCCCATCAACCCTAGCCAGCATGGCCAATGCTCAAGGATTTTGGGAGTTGTATTCCAACAACATCTGGAGAGTCACAGAATCCCTATATCTGGGATACAATCACCATTGCACAATCAAGTTCCAGCAAAGGCCTAGATCTCAAGTTATGTATATATGGGGATTTCAAACAGCCTGATCCTGTGTATGTGTGTGTGGGGGGGGATTGGTTGACAAGCAGTGAGGAAGATGCAATAGTGCACCTGGGAAAGCTAAGGGGGTTTCCTACTTAAAGGCAGACAATTTTCAGTTCTTGCTAGTCCACATAATACTGTGATGCATTTGGGAACAGCTGCTGAGGCAGGCTGAAGTTGTACATGTCTGGGACAAGGGGAGAAAAGGCTTTTAGGATTTTGCCATCACTGCTGCTTCAAAATCCTTTAGCATGATTTAATAGGCATCTAAAGAGCAGCCCTGCACGGTCTTTGTTAGCTTGGAGAACAAGCTGTTCTTTTAAAAGGTTCTAATTGCTGAGTTAGAGGGGACGGAAAATGTATCCAGCGGCACCAGTTAAAAGCTCTTGGACCACTGTGCCACTTTTACCTCCCAATATCCATCATTGCCTCTTGATTTAATTGCGACTAACAGACACAGTTCGCTCATGCTCTCCTCAGCCAGAGTCTTCAGGAGGATTGCAGAAATTCTTTAGACATTGATAGCCCAAGAAAGTCCAAGGCTGCAATCCAAGACGCAGTGAGATGAATCAAATTTATTTTTAAGCAGTCAAAGCAGGAACAGGTGGTTTTATCTTCAAACGTGTGGGGGGGGGGTTGTGTGCATTTGATAAGGGCACTCAAAAATGTGACCACCCCTGTTGGGATTTCCATGGAATTTCTATTTGCAAAACAAGCAGTACACACACACAGTTACATAAAATGGTATAACAATCACTTGTCTGGGTATACTTCCTTAAAGAAAAAGTAACTGGCAGACTTCAAAAATTATGAAACTATGAAATAGGCAGGCAGTTCCACAGGTTAGGTTCTGCCACACTGAATAACTGACTTATTGCAAGTGCAGAATGAGAGTAACATGGCACTTATAAAAGTGCCAGTTCCACAGATCAAAGCAATCGACTGCGCATGTGTGGGGTAAGGCAATCTTTCAGCTAAATACATCCCAGGTTCTTGAGGATAACGATTTGTTAGAATACAAATAGTAACACCTTGAATTTGAGCACCCACCACCTTTATTTCATGGTTTGTTTTATAAAACTTCTATACTGCTTGATTGTAAGGGGGGGGAAATGGGTTTACAAGAAGAATAAAACAATAAAATTATAAAAACAGCAACTTTAAACATTCCAAAATATTTAAAATAAACCATGAGCTAAAAGCAGATTAAAAGGCATGTTGACATTCTACATTTCTGGGTAGGTTTGCTTAAAATGAATCTGTTTCTAGTAGGCACCACAAAGAGTACAGTGAGGGTGCCTGCCTGATGTTCAAACTCCCTTTGTCTCAGCCTCTTCCTTTCCTTGCTACCTGAGAGTTGACAAAGCTTACCTTGGGCAGGAGAAGGGACAGACAGTGGCAAAGGCAGGAGTGAGAACTCCAGCTCCCTGGCAAAGCACTTGTTCCCACTAAGGAGTGAACTGGGGTTACAAGTTACAGAATCTCCTCAGGGAGGTATTGTGCTATTTCTGAGCCCTTGGGGAGGGAGAGGCAATGGGCAGCAGCAGGCACTTTAAGCACTCCAAAGTGTTTTACATGTGCTTGCATAGAGCATTGTGCAAGACATAATGTTCACACAGAGTACTGTACTTGCAAACACAGAAGACTGAGAATTCTGAAGGGAACAGGAAAATGAGAAATTGCTGCAGTTCTTGTCAGTGGTTGAGAACGTAAATCAGTCAAGATTCAGGTAGGTAGCCGTGTTGGTCTGACGCAGTCGAAATAAATAAATAAATAAAATTTTCCAGTAGCACTTTAGAGGCCAACTAAGTTTGTTCTGGGTGTAAGCTTTAGTGTGCATGCACACTTCTTCAGTAAATCAGTCAAGTGATTATGATCTGTATTCATTCACAATGTCACTGCGGAAGATGCGTAATTAATGACATCGTTTTGACATTTTGTTTACGCTGGATGTAAATTATGCAAGTTATGTAAAGAGGTATGTAAAAAGCTACATTAAAGGTTACTTATGTAACATTAGTAGCTTAGGTTAAATGGTGGGCAATGAGACAGATAACACAGTATTTGGTGGAAACTGAATTTTTACCAGAACAAAATAGTGCTGACTGCCATAAACACATGTTGGAACAGTAATGACTGCTTTCTTACATCCCTACTGTCAGAAGATGGATCCCCTTTTGAGATAAACAAGAGGATAATACTGCTTCCCTTGCTGAAAGCAATACAATAGAGACCTCTTTCTCCATTCTGTAAGCATTCATCCCACTTCTATTTCTCTTCACAAGTTTTTCAGGGATTTGTGGAGTTTCCAAAACCTGCACAACCTGTTTGAACTAACGCCATAAATAAAATAAAAACTATTTCTCCAGGAGTGTCCAGCAAATTGATGACACATTTTGGCCAAGCCACATGCTCCTCCCTGTGACAGGTGAAGACACGGCTGAGCCTAGAGCCCTTTGCAGAGCCCTGCGCATGATGCTTTGCAAGCCCTGAAAAGCAGCTGACCATCAGACAGCAAAGCGCTGTGTCTTTGCCCACAATTCAGGGTTTCCCAAACTTGGGTCTCCAGCTGTTTTTGGACTACAATTCCCATCATCCTTGGCCACTGGTCCTGCTAGCTAGGGGTGATGGGAGTTGTAGTCCAAAAACTGGTGGAGACCCAAGTTTGGGGAACCCTGACCCATGTGGTTTGATTTGAAACCATGTGGGCAAAACCTGGTTACCTTACTCCAGGTGATTAAGAATCCAGTCCACAGCCTGATCCAGTTTTCCAACCTCTGATGGCATGACTCGCTTCATTTGGCAGCCTGTATGCAAAATACGAAGAGAAATCTACAATCATAGTATGACTGGATCAGAACTGAATAGAATACATATTTTTTCCTTATTGAACTAAATTAACAGACCATATCAATCGAAAACACAATAAAATACACCTTTAACATCGACATAAATATATACTTATGTTCATTTTTTAATAATAAGAAAAGCTAAAAATAACAGGAGAAATACAACTCAGAATAGTATTATATGCTCAAAACTCAGAATCTTACAACTGGAATGGACTCTGAATATGTTTGCCCCCGAGACTACTTTCCAAGTCACATATTGATTCACTCCATGTAATATTAGAAAAGTTGGTTTTTCTTTCACTTTCCGATACCTCATTTTCTTTAAAAAGGACTCTAAAAATAGTGTTATGCAATATCTCGAGAAAGCTAGGCTTCAAGAATGTAGTGGGGATCAAATCCTCCAACGCTGCTTTCCACAAGTACATAATCTGTCTTGGCATGCTGTAAAAGAGCTCACGTCACTCAGGTTTATAGAATGGTGGGAGGGAGCCTCCCAGCCTCATTAAGAATATAAGAACATGTGAAGAGGCTGCTGGATCAGACCGATGGAACAGACCATCCAGTCCAGCCTCCTGTTCTCAAAGTGGCCAACCAGATGCTGTGGGAAACCTACAAGCAGAATTCAAGCACAAGTGCACTCTCCCTTCCTGTGGTTCCCAGCAACTGTTATTCAGATGCATTGCTGCCTTTAACCGTAGAGGCAGAGCACAGCTATTGTGGCTAGCAGCCACTAATAGTCTTATCCTCCAGTAATTTATCTAATTCTCTTTTAAAGTCATCCAAGTTGGTAGCCATCAGTGCCTCCTGTGGGTGGCGCTGTGGTCTAAACCACTGAGCCTCTTGGGCTTGCCAATCGGAAGGTTGGCGGTTCAAATCCCCGCGACGGGGTGAGCTCCCTTTGCTCTGTCCCAGCTCCTGCCAACCTAGCAGTTCAGAAGCACACCAGTGCAAGTAGATAAATAGGTACCTCTGTGGCGGGAAGGTATATGGTGTTTCCATGTGCTCTGGCTTCCGTCACAGTGTTATGTTGCACCAGAAGTGGTTTAGTCATGCTGGTCACATGACCTGGAAAGCTGTCTGTGGACAAACGCCGGCTCCCTTGGCCTGAAAGCGAGGTGAGCGCTGCAACCCCATAGCTGCCTTTACCTTTTTACCTTTTATCTATGGGAATAAGTTTAACTATGTGCTGCATGAATAAGTATTTTCTTTTATCTATTGTATTTTAATATTCTGTTGGAAGCCACCCAGAGTGGCTGGGGAAACCCAGCCAGATGGGCAGTGTATAAATAAATTATTGTTTATTATTATTATTATTATTATTATTATTATTATTATTATTATTATTATTATCTGGCCTGAATCTTCCAACATTCAGCTTCATCCACACTCCTACAGTAATACTGCCTCCAGCCATGGCATTACTTATAGACTGAATTATAGCCAAGCAGCATTTTTTTAAGAAGACATTGTTCTGAGAAAACATCTGAATTTTGCTTCTTTGCAGAAGGCCGCTTTGCAGAATTTTAGATGAATATTGTCCACCATATTTTTAAAGGATGCAAAATGCAAGCAGGCAGGCAGGCAGGCAGGCAGGCAGGCAGGCAGGCAGGCACGAAGTATCCTGCTATTGCTAATAGTGAACCCCAACTATAGATGGGAGATAAATTCTATTTGGTTCACATTTTAAGACTAACCAAATAAATTTGCACTTTCTCAATGAAAATCTGTATCAAAATTTGCATTTCATTGATTTGGGGGTGAAGTTCACCAACCAAAAAAAAACTTACAAAAATCTTATTTCTTTTCCCCACACACTTCCATTCCCATATTTTCAGGTATCACATTTTAGATATTCTTCATATTTTATATCATATACATATCATAACCCACTCTAATGTACTTTATATGCTATGATATTTATTCTCGTACAGTTGTTGGTTTTATTTTTGTTTGGGTCTATGACCACATAAATTGGAGATCGACAGGTTCAAACATGTGTATATGAGTGAATGCAACATGCAAAATGAGCTATATAAGTGGAAATGGTTTGGCAAATTGTGTGTATAGGCAAAAATGTGTATATTATGATGAAATATGCATGAAAATGTGCATTCATTTCCATATGTGGTTTTTTGTTTTTAAAAAATCAAACTCATTACCAATTAATTACATCTTGCCTCAATTGCTTTGGAATTGCCCCTTGCTCCAGTTGCTGAGTCACAATTTTCCAGCACAGATTTCTTACATTTTGGCAATGGAGTTCTGGATGATTAGTCTGAAGCGCTGTGGGTCTGTGCTCATGTGGTAACCATGATAAAACTGTTAAACCTGCAGACTAACTTTTGTGCAAGATGGGGTGGCTAAGTGTTGCTTATGAGCTAAACACTGAGCCAAAACAGCTGCTCTCCCAGCACCAGTCCTCCAATTAAAATATATGCCTTTTAAGCCCACGTACAAGTAAAAGAGATAAAACAGATATGCTCCTTGCCTGTATGTTGCAGTTAACACAAACTGTTGAACCAACTGACTTAAAAACCATTCAAAACAAAAACAAATAAAAACTAGAACAGACAGTACAGCTCAAAGACAAGCAGCCTTATTCATCGTCATCTTCACCTGGAAGTCCCAACTCACTTACCAGCTGATACTGAAATTGGACGAGCTGAACTCTAGACTGGAAAAATAAGAAATGGAAAAACCCAAAGTGGCAGATTCTTCCAACTGTTGGAGAATTTATCTTCCCCCTGGAGAATGTTGATGAAATGGAAACCCCCACCCACCCATTTTTCTGCTTTCAAGTAGGTGGGGGCAAGAGGCAATTTGCACACAGCTCTAAACTGCATATTGGAGCATTGCCTCTTAACTGAGCAAGCTAGTCTGACAAGCAATAGAGCGGACTGCTTTGAAGTGATTGCCTGGATAAACAGAAAATCATACAAGCCACTGTCTGTGTTGTGACATTCAGCAGCATGCTTTAAAGAACAAAACTCCATGTGAATTTCCCTTTTGTTACACTCAACATGCTCCCACCTCATCCTCCTGGGATGGGGATTTTGCCTTTTGTTGATTGTGCTACATGTTTCAACTTTTGTCATCCTCTGGATTGCCTGAGGCAAAAAAGGTTCTTGAGCCTCTCTCTTTTTGGCGATTGGCTTTTGCACACAAATTCACATCCTTGTATGAGGGACTTACTGTTCTGCTGTAAAATTCATTTGTTCTCTTTATCCACCCTTTCTTTCTCTTTCTCGCTTTTTATCACATCCTCAATATTCTTGCTACCCCAGGCAGCTTTAGCCATGATAGATTTTGAAGTGAGCTTTGCACTCCACAACTGACACATGCACTTGCTTTCATGTGTCTTCCTACCTAAAAGAGGTACATAACCAGATGGCACTTGTATTGTTAGTGCTGCCCATTCATCAAAAGGTCTGTCTCTCTTAGCCCAAGTCTCTCTTAGCCCATTATGTGGATGGTGATGAGGAAATAGCTAGAGATGAGTATGAGGGGAGGTGTCATTTAGTTACTCCATTCATTCTCGTTGTTTAAAAATTCATTCACTGAATCATTTGCTGTCTATTTGTTTTCATAACTGTTTCAGAATTAATTTAAGTTACACGCGGATTTTCATGGGAAACCCAGTCAGTCTTATGCTGCCTGTAATTTTAGTGTTTTTCACCCAAATGGTTTGAAGTGTTCAGGGCTTCTGTTACTCCTTCAAAACATAGGACCTGCAAAATTTCAGAGAGATCCGTTTTGGGAGATAATTTACGGTAATAAAGTACACATTCTATAAGCTTTCCATTGTTTTCAATGAGACCCATCTGCCCTTCTCCTGCTTATAATGTCCATGTTCTCCATCCAATTGTCACAACTTTCATGTTTATAGTGGGAAAGCAAGCCAGTTAAATACGAGTGCCACATAAAATTAATGTTTCCCCATGAGTGTTTTCATTTTCTCCTTTTTGTTGTTGTTTAAAGGTAAAGGTAAAGGTACCCCTGCCCGTACGGGCCAGTCTTGACAGACTCTAGGGTTGTGCGCCCATCTCACTCAAGAGGCCGGGGGCCAGCGCTGTCCGGAGACACTTCCGGGTCACGTGGCCAGCGTGACATCACTGCTCTGGTGAGCCAGAGTCGCACACGGAAACGCCGTTTACCTTCCCGCTAGTAAGCGGTCCCTATTTATCTACTTGCACCCGAGGGTGCTTTCGAACTGCTAGGTTGGCAGGCGCTGGGACCGAGCAGCGGGAGCGCACCCCACCGCGGGGATTCGAACCGCTGACCTTTCGATCGGCAAGCCCTAGGCACTGAGGCTTTTACCCACAGCGCCACCCGCGTCCCCCTTTGTTGTTGTTTACATTTGGCTAATTTTCAAGCAACAAAGACCCCATCTGCGCTATACATTCAAAGCCATATCATACCACTTTAAATAGCCTGTGCCCATAAAGGGCCTTTGCCTTGCTATGCAGCCATTGACTTGCATGGCATGTGAGGGACAGAGGCTGCCCTGGGAGTGAGTCCTCTGAATCTGAAGCATCTTGGAATGCCATGTCTTCTGCTCTGGAAGGAAATGGAGGTGGAGACTTATTGTCCAGAAGCTCTGAGCTTTGAGTGGGATGGAAAACTCACCATGACACCAAACAAGAATTAAGCAGGATTAAGACCACTGATCAGACCTAGAAGGGGGGGGGGCTTTGTATCCAAATTGCCCTCCTGCTCACTAAATGAGTCCTTCAGTGAGCAGGACACCTTCCATGGGTAGATTTTTTTCAATGATCAGAGGACTCCTTCTGTGAGCAGAAGGGCATACCTGGATTGAAACCAATGTGAGTGCCTCTTTTTCTTCTTCCAAAAATGGGTACGTGTTTTCCGACACACTCAACAATGTACCAGGTGCATAATTTTGATACAGCCTTACATTTCACGTTTTGAAGACACATTTAAAAAACCCAACCTGATAGGTGCTTTGTAAGCAGTTGGCACCATAACCTTTGCTTGTGTGCATTAAATACAGATGGAGTAGACTGAAACTGTTCCCTTGCACTCTAAATGAATGTGAATAGCTGGTCAGTTAATGGATCAACTCTTTTGGCTGAGGGCACTTTGAAGCAAAGACATGGTTCAATAATTATAAATGAGATCAGGTGGGGGGCAGAGTTCCAAAATGTTGACCTTCCTTCTTTCCATCTCTCTTTATGTGCCATGGGGCTGTACCCAATATTCTCTGTCCTCTAGTGCAAATGCTCTTGTGCTTGCAGATGGGTGAGTGTTCATGCTGGCAACAAAGGAATCCAGTGCAGATGCTGCACAAGTGGGAACTTGCTGTGCAAGAGATTACATGATCTTTTGTGCAACCAAGTTACCAGCAACTTGCTAATGCATTCTCTTGCATAACAGGGTTTTGCTAGTGCAAAGCATTTCGCCAGCAGAACAAGTACAATGCTAAGTGACTTTAATTTAGAGCTGAATTTGGTACAATGTGGTCCCAGACGAAGTGTCCTCTGGGATAGGGTGCCAGCCCTTCCTAGACCTGGAATCTGACATATCCTAAAGGGAAGGAAGACCTCTTCCTTTTTTGTACTACCGTTCACCCTAAGGAGACAATCACAGTCTGGGACTGGAGGGCTCAGTACCAGTCACGTGGTTTCCTGGCCAGCTCTTGGACCTCTGCCTTCATAATCCCATCATATGATGAACCATATAGGAGCTTCAGGTCAGTAGTGAAGTGCCCAGCTAGCTGCCAAGGATGGGGTGGAAATTCAAGAACTGAAACACAACCATTCCTCAAAATTCTCCAAATTTTGTATTTCAGTTCTCCAGCCAAGTAATACGTACAAAAACACAGATACTAGGCTGAAATGTGCATAAGAATGCATATATCCATTAAAATAACATACAGAAATGCATTGTTAGGGAAAATTGCTTTGCAAAAATGTGTATATTTGGCAAAATGGCACACATATGTGTATCTTAGGATAAATTCTTCCTGTTTTTTGTCAGTGTTGCCCTTTGTAAAACATAGCAGGGAGAAGGATAGAGGCAAAAGAATAATGATTTGGCTGTGCCTGACATTAGCTCTGGCTCTGCCTACTGTTGGTCCCCTTGCCTTCTGCTAAACCAATCTCAATGTACACCAGCCACTATAATTTATAATAATAATTTTATTATTTATATGCTGCCTATCTGGCTGGTTTGCCCCAGCCACTCTGGCTGGCTCCCAACAAAATATTAAAAACAAAATAAAACTTCAAACATTAAAAAAACTTCCCTGTACAAGGCTGCATTCAGAGATCTTCTAAAAGTCCAATAGTTCTTTATCTTCTTGACATCTGATGGGAGGCTGTTCCACAGGATGGGTGCCATTGCTGAGAAGACAGTCTCCCTCATTCCCTGTAACTTCTCTTCTCTCAGTGAGGGAAGTGCCAGAAGGCCCTGAGAGCTGGATGTCAGTGTCCAGGCTGGATGATGGGGATGCAGATGCTCCTAGGGTATAGAGGGCCAAGGCCATGTAAAGCTTTAAAGGTTAGCACCAACAGTTTGACTTGTGCTCAGAAATATACTAGGAGCCAATGTAGATTCTTTAGGACTGGTGTTATATGGTCCCAGCAGCTGTTCCCAATAACCAGTCTAGCTGCTGCATTCTGAATTAGTTGTAGTTACCAAGTCACCTTCAAAGGTAGTCCCACGTAGAGTTCATTGCAGTAGTCCAAGCGGGAGATAACCAGAGCATGCATCACTCTGGCAAAACGGTGCACAGGCAGGCAGGGTCTTGGCCATCACACTAGGTGGAGCTGGTAGACTTGGACACAGAATTGGCTTGGGCTTCCATGGACAGCTGTGAGTCCAAAATATCCCCCAGACTGTGTACCTAGTCCTTCAGGGGCACAGTTACCCCATTCAGGACCAGTGAGTCCCCTACATCTGCCCACCTCCTTTCCCCCAGAAACAGTACTTCTGTCTTTTCAGGATTCAAGTCATCCCTGCCCTTGCCCAGCAGTACCTTTTGTTAACTTTAGATTCTGGGATTGATGGTGTTATGGGTTTCAGAAGGCAATGTGTTGAGCTTCATTTACTTCAGAATGTGGTGAGCGAACCCTGTTGCATATGGGAGGGACCATCCCACTTGTTACATTGGATGGGACCCTGAGTTTCTGCCCCAAACTCCTTCCCTGATAGCAAAACTGCCCCACCTGCAGTTGCTATACATTGATGCTGGGCGGGCTGTCTGTGCAAGCTGGTGTTTCCAGGACTGGGCCTCGCTTTGGGGCTACGGAGTAAATGTACTATCAGTGAAAACAGCTGTTATCTGATTCATCCCAACAGCGCCTGATGCACTGTGAGCTTCGTGGACAGTAACATCTTAATATCCTGTGCTAAATGTTTAATGCTGTGTGTGATCAACCCAATCATCGTCAAACTATATCCAGTTGCTTCAGCGGGGCCCAAACACTCCTAGGGGGTAGAAGGCTTTGGAGAGAGAGAGAGTGCTTTGGAATGCCACTGACTTTGGTTTCGAAACTGACTTCAAGGGACAGCTCAGAAAGCCTTGATCTTCTATTCAGAGTAAACAAACAAACAAAAACCCAGCCAGTAGTTGAGTAAAGCAACCGTTGTGGGCTGGCAGCCCCCTCAGAAAGCCTTCATCTGCTGAGAAAGCCCACACTTGCTGGGAACAAGCACACCCTCCCTTTTTGTCTTTCTTAATCTCCTCTTTCTCTTTCTCTGGACTAATGCCTCTAGATTCCCCCCGCCCTCCGCACATGGAACACTACATAGCACAGGGGTCTGCAACCTTTAAGACAAAAAGAGCCACTTGGACCCGTTTCCAAAGAAAAAAAACAACTGGGAGCCGCAAAACTCGTCATTATAAAAATAACTTTTTTGTCACTTTTTTATTATCTCTTTGTTTGACCCCTCAGAATTACTCCTCCTCATAGAAATAAACGTTAAATTAACAAGTTACCTTTTTTTGTGTGTGTGTTCTTCACTCCCCTTCAAAACGGTGACCAGCGTACATGCCCCCTTTCAATGCAGTGACCAGCGTACATGCCCCTTACAATGTAGCGGGTGGGAAGGTGACGTCGGGACGGTGCGTGACTAACACACGCACCGCCCCCATGCGACGTCACAGCCAGTACAGCGCCCGCCACAGTGGGGAGTGTCAGGGCGCACAATGCGCCTCCTCCCCTCGCTAGTATCCGCCCCGGAGCCGCGGCAAAGGTGTAAAAGAGCCACATGCGGCTCCAGAGCCACGGGTTGCAGACCCCTGACATAGCAGGACCAAACAGGACCTTCTAACCACAATCACCACCACTCCACTTCAAGCCTTCCAAAGCACAGTGACCATGCCAGCTGCAGTTCTTAAACTTTGGGACCATGGCTAACATTTACTTATAAAGATTAAAGCAGGAAGACATAGCAACTGAGTGTTGTACTAATTCTCAAGTCTAAGCATGTTAACCATCAGAGTCCCCTTACCCATTCTATTCAGGCGAACCTATGAGGTGATTTTTTTATTACTATCGTTATTTTTTTTGCTTATAGGTGCCAGGTTATTATTGTTGCCTCATTCGCCTCTCCATGCTCATTGCATTATGTACCTGCATTGGTTGTCAGTAACTTTCCTGTATACAGCATATGGAAAATAAATGAAAAGATGTGTTGTTCTTTTTTGTTGTTGTTCTAAAGTACATTTTGCATCTCATCATTTGGCTCTGAAGCCACCCAATCTCTTGCCCCCAAACTTTCTTCTAAACAAATATAAAGGAAAGGATGAACACTTCAAATGTGAGGACATTTTTGTGACAGCATCAACTTGGCAGGGGAGAGGGAGGGAGAAGGAGGGGGGGGGAGCGTTCAGATGTGATTGTTGGGCATGGACCGCTCCATATTATGTAGCTTCCAGACAAAGTCGACAGCAACTGTCAGAATCTGTGTTTCAAGTCCGACCTTCTGCTTTTATCTATATTTTAAACCCCACACAAGGTATACAAGGCGAATGTTGCTGTTACAGTCAGAGAGTCCTAAATAATGGATGAAGAACAGAGGCTCTAAAGGGGGGGGGGGAGAGAGAGAGAGCTAGAGGAGGTTGGGAAAAAAAGAAAGGAAGGCAAAGGGGGGGGGAATTCCTCCAAAATAAGAGTGAACATCTGAGTAGCTACTGGTGAGACTATTCCATAGCTTTCTGTCCTTTCCAACTGAATCCCACACAGTGCCATTTGAGTGCCATCATTGGTATAGAATATTCACAAACATTCACGCAATTGGAATGTTTGACAAACTGAATTGAGTTTGAAGTGAAAGGTAGAATTTTTTAAAAGAGAAATGGAAAGGTAATTGGGTGAGTTGTGAAGGAAGGGCATACTTTAAAGAGGATTCTCTTACAGCAGGGATAGGGAACTTTCCATTAGCCAATGGTCAGTGGTCAGGGATTATGAGCAGGCATGATGAGCATTGTAGACAACAACATTTGGTGGGAAGGGGCCACAGGTTCCTCAGCCCTGCTTTACAACTTTAAAATCCACAAGTCCCCTCAGCCATGTTGTAGTGCTGTTCTGTGGTTGTGTTCTGATCAGTTCTTGCCGTACTGATGGGAGGGAACTCGCCAAAATACTGTATATGTATTTTCCCGCTTCTGTTAAATGTCTACAGTTCCCTGGAAACATTTGGTGAATTGTGGACAAGCAAGAAATGTATTAGCAAAAGTGCTGCATTTGCAGAAGTCCAGAAAAATGGAGCTACTGTCCTTTCACCCTGTAAAGAGATGACAAATGGAGACAGTGTTTTCTCCCTTCTAAGGGATGTAATCCTCCTCCCAATGGAACTCCTGTTGATTTATTATTGTTGTGTGAAGCATATATAATTCTTAATGTACTGACACTCCTTACTGTGCAATCCTATATGCCTGGTCAGAAGTAATTTCTTATGAGAAATTTCATTTTATTTCTGTTTTACTGAGAAACTACCTAATTCACACACCTCAACATGAACTAAAGCACAACTATGCTTCAAAAATCATACTTCTCCATATATTGTGATGTGGCTGTCCAGCAAAGCAATGTGGACAATACCGCATATATTAGGAGAAAGTATGTTGACAAATGTCTACATTCATGATATAACATACAAAAAATGAGTTATATTAGGGGGAAATGTTTGCAAAATGTGTATATTAGTAAAAAGTTGTATATTAGGAGAAATCTGCACTAAAATGAATTCAAGTTTTCATGAGGGTTCCTTTATTATTTTTTAAAAATGGCAAAATCCTTCAGAAATGTGGAAAACCTAAGATTGGAAAAATAAGAAAAAAGCGTACAAATCAAGACTGACAGATTTCTCAGTTTCCCACGAGTGCTGCATAGCAGGCATGGCGAACCATTTTTCTATTGAATGCCTTGACCTGAGCATACTTCGAAAGGACAGATCTATCCAATCAAGCATGCACTGGACAGTGGCGTTGAGCAGAGGTGGAGAACCTTTGCCCCTCCAGAAGCTGCTGGGCTCCGGCATGGCCCAAATCAGTATGTTCAGCAATTAGGAATGATGGGAGTTGTAGTCCAGCAACATTTGAAGGAACGCAAATAATTATACCTGGCCTGGAGCATTCATCAGGGACAGGAAGGCTGAACACTTCACAACCAGATGTTGCTGCCATAGCCTCTTCAAGTAGCACATAACTGTTAGTCTTTCCTCTTCCAACTCTTTACAGAGTTTGGGAAAGGGGGTGTCACAGGTTGCGGTCATCCAGCCATTTCATCTTGACTACCACTCTTCTCCAGCAGGGGGAGGAGAGATATGAGTCTGCCTGCCATTTACTGAATGGGTTTAGAGAACAATCACTGAGGAAGACAGGGCGGGGGGAATGCTGTTTTAGCTGATATGCCTTTCAGCAGCAGGAATGCATCCCAGCATATGGAAATGTATCCCATAGACTTATTGATTTCTTTGAAATGTTGATATGTTGCCAAAGGTACTCAAGGAAAGCCCAACAGTGTTGCCGTTGGCTGCTATCTAGGCCAGCCCTACCATAAGGCAGGATGGGCAATAGATCACTCTTGTCAGAGATCTGAAGTGATTGATTGTTGAGGGCTTTTGGAATTAGGCTGAGGTCTACAGGTTACCCACCCTGAGATGTGCCATAGTGTGGACTGAACAGCTTCATTCTTGCTTATCTTTAAGACTGCATCTTCCCAAAGTCTGGTGGCTTCAGGTGGATGGTGAGGGGGCACAGCCAGCTGTTTCCCACCCACAGATATTCCCATTCCCCTATGCTGGCCACCAGTAGTTCTCCAATAGCTGTGACTTTTACTTGATATTCATTTGCTACTGGTTTGCTACTGACATGGGCTAGAATCATAGAATTGTAGCATTGGAAGTGGGTCATCTGCAGTACAGGAATATCAACTGCAGGAATATTCCACTACAGTGCAGGAATGTCAGCTACCTAACTAGCTCAATAACAAGTTCTTAAAGTTACAGCTGATGTCAGAAGAAGTTCTGGTTGTCTTGCCCTTGATAAAAAGAATAGCAGTGGCTGCAGAAGCACTCTCCCCACAGATCTGATCCAGAAGCAGAGCTATGGAAAAGTCGTCCAGGCCAAGAAGGCAGGGAAGACCTCCTGCAATTCAGTTTCCCCCTCAGATAGCTGATAGCTATTCCTCACAGAAGTGGGCTCCTCCCTCAAAGATGTCACTGGTGGTTCTGGCTGATACTGTTCACCACTAAAATCTCTTGAGGATAACTTTGAAGAGAAATGGGGGCCAGAGGGGGCTAGTACAGGTTAATTTCAGCCTCACTCATGAATGCCCATCCTTTCTTGACAAGCAGGTCTATCTTCCCCAAGCTTCAAAAATCCAGTGGAAGGCTATAAATAAAGCCATCAGTGATTTCTCATACAGAGAAATTGTGGGTTTCTGTGGGAAAAAACCACATTCATGGCCCCTGATGACATTCGACCAGTAAATAATAGTGCACTTAAACTTAAAATAACTTAAACTAGTCCAGATTCTGCCAGGAACTGCCAGCAAATAACCCTACCTTGAGAAGAACAATATTCACAGCAGAAGGTTAAATACCCCCCCCAAAAAAACCCCCTCTGTGTTAAAACAATGCATTTTAATTGGTACTCTTGAGGAAAGGTCAACTGATATTTGCTTTCAACAACTGTGCAATGCTGTTAGCTTATATTTCTCAAACAACTCTCTGTGCATGTGTTTGAATGGGTGCGTGCTTGAGGTTAAGTCTTGCTTTCATTTAGTGATGAATGGTGCTATTGGGAGTGGTAGGGTAGAAGGCAGGGGAGACCAACAGGAGGTGGAGCCAGAGGCAAAGGCAGGTAGGGCCAGTTCATTGTAGTTTTGCCCCTCCAGTTCCCCAAGTAACACCTCTGAGACTAAGGAGGAGGAAGCTGACAGTCATGGCCACCCAACACCCCAAGACTGGTTGTTGGCAAGCAGGCAGGCAGGCAGATGGGAACTGGCCTATGACAGACTGAGGGTGGTGGGGTAGTGCCTCATTTGCCCTAATGCCTCCACTATATTCATTGCTATCTATAATATCAGTAGTGGGTTTGTATGGGGTGTGTGGGGTGCATGGGGTGTTAGGGGATGGGTAGTACCTCTGGTGTGGAACATGTTGTGTACTTTCTAGGGTAGTTTGTCCACTTTTGGTCCCCACCCTGCACTCTGCACCTGTGGCTCCTAGAAGCTGTCAGCATGTGACAGCGACCACACCCTGGGAATGGCTTTGACTTGGTGGCTAAACCAGGTGAAGGTAGCCAATGTTGTCACAAACCCTTGTGTGTGAGGGATGTCCCTTGCAAATGAATACAGGCTCCCTGGCAGATTGAGCAGACAAGACCAAGAGTGAGTCCAACAGTTTCTGCATGTGCTGTAGAGGGAAATGAGGGGCAGATGGGGCTCTTCAACTTGGGTAGGTAGCCTATCTAGGGGTTACTCTTATCCTAAACCTCTGCTGCCTGGCAGGATAGCTTAGGAAGAAGAAAGGTCTAAGTCAGGGGTTGTCAACCTGGTCCCTACCACCCACTAGTGGGCGTTTCAGGATTTTAGGTGGGTGGTGGTGGGTTCTACGGCACAAGCTGAATCCTCCTTCCATCGAGCACTGGTGGGTGGTAAGGAAATTTTACCATCAAGATTCCTTAGTGGGTGGTAGATATAAAAAGGTTGACTACCCCTAGTCTAAGGAGTAAATCCTACACAAACCAGAGTGAATGAGGCCTTTTACCCCTCCTTCTGACAACTCCTGCTGCCAGGTTGGTGCCAAATGTATTGCTCTGCTTTTCTTTAGACTACATCGGTGAGCCTGAGAGAGGGATCTCATTGTCTGGGCAGCCCAAGACCTCCATGCACACTGCCCAAGATTTTGCCTTGGGAAAGTCACTTTGATGCTGTTAATGCAGCTATTTGCCTTTAATTCTGGAGGTGCACTCCATTGACTCCCGAGATAGATGGATGCCAACAAGTGGATTTGTGGCCTATGCAGTTATATGGCTCTTGGTGGGAGGGAGTCCTTACTGCCTTTCTGTCAGCCTCTTCCCCACCATTCTATTTCTTGTGCAACCCAACTGCTAAGGATATGCTATTGCATTATATCTGTCCTTAGTATGATTAAATATGTCTGTTTCAGTTTCTCATTTTTTTAAATCTTAAATTCAATTGGCAAATTATTATTTTTTTTAAAAAGAAATTCCTCATGAAAACCCACCAGCATTTTATTGCAAATATCTCCTAATAGAATAGAACCATGTGTACCACCTCGAACTCCTTGGAGGAAAGGTGAGATATAAATATAAATAATATAAATATAAATATAAATAATAGCATTTGTATGCGATATATATTTTAAAAGCAATTTATGCATTTTGTTACGCATTGCTTGGATGGAAAAACTGCACTACAAAATTCGGAGGAGTGTGAATTTCAAAAGACAGCTGTTTCAGTTCTCATCTTTATTTGGAAAGTGTTAATTAGGTAAGTTCACCTTTAAATTGAACTGAATCAAATTTGTTCTCCATCTCTAACCTGTACCTACATTATGAAAAAACATAGCTATATTCAGCTTTTTTGAAACCTGCAGCTTCTCTATATAACCATGTGCTGATTAATCCCTTTGTATCCTTCCATCAAAATGCCAAGAACCTTTGCAGTGTAAGTGGAAGTTATTAAAAACCATGAGATGCTTCACATAAAAGAGCACCTCTAGAGCCCTGGTGGGGCTCTTCGCTTGTAAAAACAAACACTAGCAATGCTCCATGGGCTGCAGTAGACCATGGTTACCACCAGTGGAAACCATAGGTGGCATGCAATAAGGGGCAGCACTATTAAAGCATCTGATAGGCTGGCAGATGGCAGCAGAGTCATTCTCTTAGCAAATACATGCTTCCCCCCCCCATTTATTTTGTTTTATTAAACAACATTTATATACAACTTGATTGGTATATGAATCAATCTCTAAGTGGTTTATGGGAAAAAGAATAAAACAAGAAAGCTATTTACAAAAACAGTTTAGAACATTTTTTTTAAAGCATTCAATAAATAAAACAATAAGCTAAAACCAGATTTAAATATATGGCAGAATCTACATGCATGGCTTTCATAAACAAAAACATTTTTAGCAGGTGCTGAAAAGAGTACAGTGAAGTGTCAATGGGCAGGGAGTTTCCAAAGCTGTGGGTGCTGCTACACTTAAGATGGATTTCTTAGAAGTGCAGAATGAATATTACGTGGCACTGTAACAGTGTCCATTCCACTGTGTGGTCATGTGTGTGATAAGGCCATTTTAAAACATGTTTGCTACTTGCACTTTTAAATGTAACCTACGCCTGTTGCAACAGTTTGAAGACCAATCAGAGAGACTCATGCTCTCAAGCTGTAGTTCAACCAGCTCTGAAAGCAATTCTGAGTCCAGACTGGCTCCTGACATTCGTTTTCACAGCTCCAATGAATCATAGTCTTGTGGTGATGCTGACAAGTTTGATGATTTCAGTAATTCATATTTAGAGAGCAGAGCAATGAGCAAATTAGTGCCAGGCATTCCTATAGGATTCCTTCATTGGCCTGGTTGAAACAGGTTGTGGCTTCTGCCCTCTTGCTCTGTCATTATTGTGCTGCACCCATAATGTACAAACTACCTGTGCCTGCTTGATTGGCTTGGTCACTTTGGTTCTCACGTAACACCAGAACACCCAGGGCCACCCCCGACACATTTTGGCACCAGAGGCCAACCGCAAAATGGTGCCCCCTTCCACCAAGGAGGAAGGGGTGAGTGAAGATCTACATCGGGAACAAGGAAGGAATCAAAGCAACCTTACCCAACAATTGAAGTGGAAATCTAAGGCCATCATGGGTGTGGAAACGGGTCAGCTCTGAATCATGCTGGGTGGGTGGGTGCAGAGCCCAGGAGATCCCAGAAGGCAGCCCCCGCCATTTCCTCCTAAGGGGTGGGAGGAGACCAGCAGTGCAACCTATTGGCCTAGAGGTAGCTTTGGAGGAGCTGCTAAGGAGATAGCAGATCTGGCATCCAAGGAGCATGCTGCAGGTATCGTGACCACTATGGTGGCAGCAACGGGTGATGCATTCCTCAGAGGTCAGATCTGCTGCCGCTGTGGACCCTGCCACATGAGGCAGCCACCTCGCCTTGCCTCGTGGGTGAACCAGCCCTGAGAACACCATAAGGCCAAAGGTCCAGCTGACTCTGTCTTTCATTCTGCTGCCAGCAGAAGCCAACCAAATGCACCTGAAGAAGCTCACAAGTGTGGCCTTCCCCCTTTTGTCCTTAGCACCTGCCATTCAGAGGTATTCTGTTCCAATGAGGTGTTTATCAACAGCAATCCCTTTCACCATGAGATGTCTGTAGGGTGTTTGGTTTTTGCTTACAATACTGTAAATGACTTTTAGTCAAGGTGGCATCATCATCATCATCATACTGATTGTACCAAAAATGGAGTTTTCAATGGCTCAGTAGCATCTGGAATCCTGAACTAGTCAACCCAAGAAGGACAGACACAGAATGCTTTCAAATGCTTTATTCACTCGGTTCCATTAATATATTTAATTCCATTACACTTCAGAGATGCATCTCCTTAGTCTAATAATCAAACTTCTTTGCAAATACTAAGTTACTAAATACTGTGTTGGAATTCTAAATATTCCAACACAATATAAAACTTCACGAGACAAATGAAGCTGGTTAGTAGTTGAGTTCTTACTGAAGCCAAATGTTGTGGGCGGGAGGACAATCCCTGATGGTAGGAGAGCCTAGTTGTGGTGGTGATGGGGGTGATGACGGTGATGATGATGAGAGTGAGTTTCCCCATAGAGTAGTGGAAGCCCTTTTATAGGGTTTTTATACTGGGATCCCAATAATGATCTATAGTATATCATACTATATCAGTCTTACCACATTACACTCATACTTTCCCTATATCCTTCTTCTCAAACTAAAAACAGCTGATTTTATGAACTCTCCCATATATAATTTGTTGTTTCATGGTTATTTTCGAGCATGGGCGTGGCTAAGGGGGGCAGGTTCCCCTCCCCTAGATCTACAAACATTATTGAAAATCATTGAAAGTATTCAAATATTTGAGGTTCTGCCCTTTCCCCAGCAGAAACCTGTCCCAGGTAATGGGGTATTTTTCACAGGGTATTTTTACTCATGATTTCCCAACTTTGATTTCCTAAAAAAAATGCTCAACAACTTTGGCTCTCCACCCCCCCCCCATCAAAAATCCTGGCTATGCCCATATTGGGGAGGGGGTGCAATTTCAATCCATTACAGAATGGATATTTATTTAGAAAAATGGAAGCTAAACATCTTGAAATGAGTAATCACATTACCCTTTCTGAGCCTACTGCAAATCATTTTTGTTGGTTGAACTCAGCTCCCCATTTGTAGAGAGAGGAACAAATATTTTCATGCTCTCTGCCTTCCATTCACGATTTTACAAGTATCTTTCATTTCTTTTTTGGTTGCCTTTTTTCCAAGCTAAAAGGCCCCAACTTCCTGTGGCTCAAAGTTTGTTTTTTGTTAACAGACTCATAGGCTCCTGTGTTTAGATCTAAGTTAGCCTCTTGGCTGTCCTGCAGTCAAAGGAGAAATTTAGCAAAGAAAACTGCTAAATCAGGATGGTGAGCTGAGGCTGTGGGATTCTCCCATAAAGCATAACTTGGCACAGCAGCTGGCTCTCTTGCCAGCAAGTTAGCTGGCCAGCAAAGCTAATGTGGTCAGTGAGAGGGATTTTTCTCTATAATGTATTCATCCCAAGGTACCCCCATGTCCGTGTTTGACTGATATAGAAGTCAGTGGGTGGATGCAGGCAGCCCCTCCATGGTGCAAATTGGTCAGTGACAATGACCTATCTATAGGACTTGGTCCATGTTGCTTTAAATGATACACTAAACACTGAAGTCCTAAACAATATAATCCATTTGTGCACAAAGTCATTAGGTTGTATCCAACTATGTTAAATGTGTAAACCCATTGAAATTAATAGCCGTGAGCTAGTTGTGTCCATTGGGACACGGGTGGCGCTGTGGGTTAAACCACAGAGCCTAGGACTTATCGATCAGAAGGTCAGTGGTTTGAATCCCCATGACGGGGTGAGCTCCTGTTGTTCGGTCGCTGCTCCTGCCAACCTAGCAGTTTGAAAGCACGTCAAAGTGCAATTAGATAAATAGGTACCGCTCCGGCGGAAAGGTAAACGGCGTTTCCGTGCGCTGCTCTGGTCCGCCAGAAGCAGCTTAGTCATGCTAACCACATGACCCGGAAGCTGTACACCGGCTCCCTCGGCCAATAAAGCAAGATGAGCACCGCAACCCCAGAGTCGGCCACGACTGGACCTAATGGTCAGGGGTCCCTTTACCCTTTACCTTTACTAGTTGTGTCCATTAATTTCAATGGAGCTACTCATGAGTATGAATAGCATTTGAGTACAGACCTACTGTCTTCTTTCCAGGTGGATCATACAACTACTGAAACTACCTGGAACACCCACTCACCCACAGAACCCTACAGAACAGCATCTCAAGAAGTTCCTGAAAGGAGCACACTGCAGGGCACTGAGCCTCCACCAATTACAGCTTCCCCACGGACTTCAATTACATCAGTCTTGCCTGGATTCACATCCATTTGGCTCACTTGCATGTAGCCCCCTATGATAGCCAGACACTGATTACTTAGTGAGACTTCACTATGACAGAATGCAAGTGAGATGCTAAGCAGAGAATGAGCTTCTGTCATACATAGTACTGAACTCTGGAGATGCTTTCTCATATATCCATAGGTGAAAAGTGGAAGGAGAAGAAGGAGCCCGAGAGAAGCGAAAAGAAGGGACATGTGCCCTGGGAATTGTGACTTTGTAAAGGCGGAACAATAAAGGTATATCAGTGGTGCAGTCTTTTTCCCAGAAAAGAACATTAAATGCATACCCTGGAAACCCCAGTTCATATTTTTGCAAAAACCTCGGCACCACATTGAGGACTGAAATGCAGGGTACACCGCTGGACATGTAATTTATGTCAAAAATTACATAAATGACATGTGAGGGGCATTTGATAATTGATGTTCAGTGATTTACTGTTTCACAATATTTGTTACTTGGCTTGATAGCAGTTAATATGTTGCTTGTATGTTATTTGAGATGCAATGGCTATTAGTATTTGACAGTTGGTGGTTAATTACATGTTGCATTTAATACCTGCCAAAATAAAAACAATCTAAAGATGGCAGTAGTTCTAACAAACTGATCTTGGCCTAAGTGCGTTTACTCAAGAGAAAGTACCACTTAGATTAGTGGGACTGACAGTAGAATTCTATGCATTATCTACTCAGAAGTAAACTCCATTGAGTTCAATAGGACTTATAGGTATTGTAGAGGATTGGTGTGTTACTGCTAAGTAAAAACTAGTAAGTATGCTTAGGATTTCAGGCTGAAATGCTCAAATTTTGATGGGGGAAATTCACATCTTAACTTTTAATCTGAAATCTTCCATGCAGAATATTAAATGTCATGGTCGGAAAAATGAAAAGCACTTTTGAGAACCATTCAGATAAAATCAAGCACTTCTATGCTGCATTGATTTAAACAGTGGAGAGAGCTAAGCAGATTTTTTAATTTTCCTATTGAAAACATGGCGCTTACAAATGCTTAATTATGCCTGGATTATGCCATTTATGTTTCTTTCAGCTGTACTGTCTATAAGCAAAACATGATGCAAGAAGCAAACCTGTGTACTTTGAGATGGAGGAACAAGTAAACCCTTTCTGGATATTTCAACATTGCAGCTATTAAAACAGATATAACCCAAGACATTTTGCTGGCTGGAACCATGAAGGACAAGATATTGCACCCTCAGTTCCATGTACAGAATCCAACTGGACTGACAGTTGAATCTTACTGCAATGCTAGCAATGGGGTAACATAGTTCACCATATCTGGCAGTAGCTTAAGCAATGCAGTGCAGATTGCATGGCACACACAACTCTGTCCCCCAACACCTTGCCATTACTCCCTGCCCTCCAGCATCTGCCACCCAAGGGAGCCACTTCACTCTAACTAATGGTAGGGCTGGCCTTGCCATTCATATATAGCAAGAAGAACTGCCAAAAGATCCTTGACCATAATACTTAATCATTGTCTCTCACCCCTAAAACAAGACATTCTTTCCAGCATTGCCTGAGCTGTTCTGTAGGTAGCTAACTGGGAGCTTTTCCCACCCTGAAGTTTCCTGTTTATAGCCTGCTGTTCTTGTAGTGCAGGAGCCTGTAATGACTGTTTGACTCCATTCTTTTTCTTCTCCCCCCCCCCCTGCAGTGGAACAGAGCCAGCTACAAGCACACACTTTTTTCAAAAATGCATCTTCTCAGCACTGGAGCCAAAACACAGAGAATAATAAAATAAGACCTTTCAGATGGATCTTCTTTGCTGGAATGCCCTTCTCTCTAAGAGAAGAATCTCTTACAAGCATTGGGATATTTTCTGCCTTCTATTGTTTCTACAAAAAGGTTTTAATGAGGGTTATCAGATGTCCCTTATTTCATGAACAGAGGCTATCAAATGCTGGTATTCCATTCTACAGACAATCTCTCCTGTGGCTAAGTATGTCACAGAATTCTGATGGAAGCAGGAACGGAAATTGTTACTCTTCATTTATTTGTCCCATGTCTAGAACGGAAAGCAATCCAGTGAATATGATTGTCACAATGTAATAATGATGCAATTAATTAAAAGAACTGGCAGATGTGATCTCAGAACCACTGGCAGTCATCTTTGAGAATTCCTGGAGAACAGGCGAAGTCCTGGCAGACTGGAGGAGGGCAAATGTTGTCCCTATTTTCAAAAGGGGGGAAAGAGAGGACCCAAATAATTATCGCCCAGTCAGTCTGACATCAATACCAGGTGCAAACAGTCTGTGAGCACCTAGAAAGGAATGCTGTGATCACCAATAGTCAGCATGGATTTCTGAAAAATAAGTCATGTCAGACTAACCTGATCTCGCTTTTTGACAGAATTACAAGCCTGGTAGATGAAGGGAACGCAGTGGATGTAGCCTACCTTGATTTCAGCAAGGCATTTGACAAGGTGCCCCATGATATTCTTGTAAAGAAGCTGGTAAAATGTGGTCTTGACTATGCTACCACTCAGTGGATTTGTAACTGGCTGACTGACCGAACCCAAAGGGTGCTCATCAATGGTTCCTCTTCATCCTGGAGAAGAGTGACTAGTGGGGTGCCACAGGGTTCTGTCTTGGGCCCGATCTTATTCAACATCTTTATCAACGACTTGGATGATGGACTCAAGGGCATCCTGATCAAATTTGCAGATGACACCAAACTGGGAGGGGTGGCTAACACCCCAGAGGACAGGATCACACTTCAAAACGACCTTGACAGATTAGAGAACTGGGCCAAAACAAACAAGATGAACTTTAACAGGGAGAAATGTAAGGTATTGCACTTGGGCAAAAAAAAATGAGAGGTACAAATACAAGATGGGTGACACCTGGCTTGAGAGCAGTACATGTGAAAATGATATAGGAGTCTTGGTTGACCACAAACTTGACATGAGCCAACAGTGTGACGCGGCAGCTAAAAAAGCCAATGCAATTCTGGACTGTATCAATAGGAGTATAGCATCTAGATCAAGGGAAGTAATAGTGCCACTGTATTCTGCTCTGGTCAGACCTCACCTGGTGTACTGTGTCCAGTTCTGGGCACCACAGTTCAAGAAGGACACTGACAAACTGGAACATGTCCAGAGGAGGGCAACCAAAATGGTCAAAGGCCTGGAAACGATGCCTTATGAGGAATGGCTAAGGGAGCTGGGCATGTTTAGCCTGGAGAAGAGGAGGTTAAGGGGTGATATGATAGCCATGTTCAAATATATAAAAGGATGTCATATAGAGGAGGGAGAAAGGTTGTTTTCTGCTGCTCCAGAGAAGCGGACACGGAGCAATGGATCCAAACTACAAGAAAGAAGATTCCACCTAAACATTAGGAAGAACTTCCTGACAGTAAGAGCTGTTCGACAGTGGAATTTGCTGCCAAGGAGTGTGGTGGAGTCTCCTACTTTGGAGGTCTTTAAGCAGAGGCTTGACAACCATATGTCAGGAGTGCTCTGATGGTGTTTCCTGCTTGGCAGGGGGTTGGACTCGATGGCCCTTGGGGTCTCTTCCAACTCTATGATTCTATGATTCTAATTACTTATATAAAATTCTACTATAGCGGACAGCGAGGCAAATTATATAGCTTTTGTTGGAAGCCAAACTGCAGTGGCATGGAAACAGTGCTGCATGCAAAAATATAGGGCAGAATGGAAACAGATGCCTTCTTACATTAGCTTTCCAGGAGCAAAGCTTCCTAAAACAAAAAAGGACACCTTTGGCCGGACTTTCCTACAAGCATAGAAAGGTGGGGAAGCTGTTTACCATGTACCTGATATCTATTTTTTAAATGTGAAGTCTTTTAACTTTTAAAGAAATCTGCATAGAAAAAAATATTTCTAAAGGAAAAGAAAGGCTTTGTCTTAACAACGAAAGGCCAAGAGAAGACACAACGAAGTAATTTCTCCCTTGAGACTTTTTCAGATCAGGAAATGTGCGCAGCCCAGGAGGCTGCAGAACACTGGAAAAATGTTTAATGGACGGAGGTAGAGAACACACAAACCACCCTTGGCCTCCTCTCAACAATAAGTTAAGCTCAACCCAGTGGCACTATAAAGACACTTTAAAGTCTCCCTTAAATTACACAAAAGAACAGAAACCTATTTCACAGAGGGGGAAAATTATCAGGAAACGGGAGGACAGTTTTTGGCACAGCACAACTATCCAAGGGTTTTCTCAAACCTTTTCAATGTGATCTGCTCCTTCTTCCTGTAGGTTTTTCATTTGCACTGTATATTTAAAGCACTATCAAAGCACTATCAAAGCACTATCAACTATTAAACAGTTGTGGCTTCCCCCAAAGAGGCCTGGGAACTGTGGTATGTAAGGGTGCTGAGAATTGTTAGGATCCCTATTCCCCTCACAAAGCTATGATTCCCTTGAGAAGAAGGATTGACAAACCACTTTGGAAATGTACAAGATTATAATTTGTAATATGTGATTATAGCTTGTGTTCGGCTACATTGCATTGCTGCAATATACCTGTTTATTTTTTCCCTTACATGTATATTTCCATACTTTATTGCTTAGAGTCACATTCTATGACATTAAGACTTCTGAGTGTCAGAAGATCCTCAAAACTGGGGATTTGATAGTATGACAGTAGAAGAGTGTTATATTTCCTTCCTATTCAAAACATTGGTGAATATTCTGCGGAGTAGCAGTGGAGTCCACGGGGAGTGTCTTTGGCAGCAGGGGGAGCAATGGGTCTGTTTGATCAGGGTCTGGATTTCTAGGAGAACCTGGACTACTTAATACTTTTCTCACTGTCACTTCTAACATCACTTAACATAAATTGACACTTGCATGACTTGAATTTTTGAATTGCCCATTCCCCACCCCCAGTAACTGTTCATTTTGGATCTGGCTACCCATTTTTAAAGCCCTGGATCACACTGTAAATTATGCAATATCTTGCCCAGGATCAAAGAAGTTGCTATTTGTGTTTCTGTTTCCAAACAGCACACAAATCCATTCTTTCTCACAATGTCTGAGAAGTTGTGGTTGTTGTGGTTGGTTGTTGTTGTTGGTGTGTGTGTGTGTGTGTGTGTGTGTGTGTGCAAGCAAGGTGTGCAAGCAACTAGTAGACTATCTTAGAGATAGGGAGCATGCACCAAGAATAAGGAACAGGCTAGAGTCTGAAAAGCCTTTGGGATTTTCTTCCTTGCCTTTGTACTGAAGATTACCTGACCACAATGAAGCTAAGAAAGAATGATCTGTTGATTTCTCCCAAGCCTATTATTTTTACTCAGCAGGGAGGGGGGGAATGAACATGTAACTATCCTGTCTTATGATTGGTGTTGTAATTGTTTGCTTTTTACACTCATGCATAATCTTAATAATCACTTCCTGACATTAGTGGTTCTGGAATGTGGGAATCTTAGATGGTTTATTCCATTCTGACTCACCCGGATCTGTACCACATCATCATTTCCCCAAAGAATCAGGAAAAAAGCAGTGATGGCATATTTCTATACCTCTTTGGGTATTGTGTCGTGACAGGATAGCTTTGTGAGAAGGTCGAGAAAGGCAGTACTGCTTCCTCCTTTCGTTGAGGTACTATTAAGCACATAAGATGACAGGCATTCCATATTCAACAGGCTAGAACTGACTAAATTCAGGCCTGATAATATCCACATTAGCACTGATGAAAATAGAACATAAAATATAAGAAGATCATATTTCCCTCAAGCGTAGCTTTTATTTACTCAGAATTGACTGGACTTTCCCCCTTCCTAGTTAGTAGGTAGGTAAGTAGACAGTGTTGCATGCTATCCCAATCTCTGAGTAGCGATAAACTCCAGGGGGAAAGCTCCTTCCTGAAACCCTAGACAGCAAGGACTGCATTCAGCTAAATCACTCCACTAACAGAAGCCAGTGCAATGACACCTTATAGCACAATGGAACTTCCCTCTCCTCCCACTGCAAGTCCCCCATGCCTTCCCCAAATCTGCTCCAGAGGGTCAGAATGGCACACAGGGGCAGAAGAGGGGAGGCAGAACAATAAGCAAATATCACTGAAAACCCAAAGTCATGCAAGCAGCAGAGTCTCTGGTGCTGCCTGACAAAATACCTATAACATGGGCATAAAAGCTCAACAGAAAGGAAGGAGCTGCTACTGAAAAGACCCTGCCACCAAACCATACCCACTGACAGTAATGGAATGCAAATGGCTTGCTTCTGAGCTTCCTGGGATTGTTCACCACTGGAAACAGGGTACACATCGGATTTTAGAGTTGGGAGAGCCTGGGAGGTCATATGCTCCAACTCTCTGTTCAGTGCCACTCACACTTCTTTCCCTTTTCTGAAGCTCTTCCCATTGTGAAGGACTGGGAAACATTTTCCATACTGAAGACCACATTCCGTTCTGGGCAAGCTTCCTGTTGCCACATCACAGTGGTAGGCAGGGTCAGTGGGAAAAGAGGTTGGAGCAAAGGAAGCAAATTATACCTTTGCAGAGGAGGCTAGTTTCTACGCACACTCACACCCTACTTTGTATTCTCCATCTAGGGAAGGAAGAGGCTTTGTCAGATTTCAGAGGCATGTTCCAGCTAGGCAAAAACCCTCAAGGAGGGTATGACGCAGGGCTGGTGGGAGTTGTGGCCTGGAGAGAGTTCCAAGATCCAGCAAAGGGATACATTTGTCCCTATCTAGCCACAGTAGGTGACCTCTTGATAGTTTCTGCCTTTTTCAACTTCCCTTTTTTGAGCATTTCACCAAGTGATGCTCCTGCTGGCAGACTTCAGCTAAAAAGACATGATACTTGCCTGTGGACCTAAATGACAGTGGAACGCTGGTGGAATATGGATTCATGTAACATCTCATCATGTGGTGAAGCTCAAAGCTGATGGGACAGAGCAGGATATCCACCCATAGCACTTCTTGGAAAGTTTTTTGGGGGGGGGTTGTTCCCCATTTCAAAAGATTCATATACTGCTTGGTTGTAAACAAGCCGAAAACTCAAATAAATTTTCATAATGAAGAATAAAGAAAAATAAAACAACAAAATTATGAGTGAAAACAGTTGAAAACAGCTTCCTAAAGCTTTCAAAAAAATAACTAAAAAGAGCAATAAGCTCAAAACAAATCAAAACACATGTCAAAATACCCAAATGTCACCCTCCAGAATACATCCAGTATACCCTCCAGAATACATCGCCCCCCAAACTATATTTGAGAATCCAATTTTGAGTGAGTCAGAAGCCGTACTGTGAGTTGGGAAGGATTTTGATTTGGTTCAATATGTCACTTATTCCATCCCCTTAAATTAGCCTTTATATATCTGTTAAATCATAGCTCTTGTTGGCTTTACTTTTTGCTCATTTGCACCCATGCGAATGTAAAAATGTGACTAAAGGTAAGAAAAAACTACAAACCCTGATTCTGAGACATACACTAGCCCCAAATCATGCACAGACCAGTTATATGTCTCTTTTCCATACCTATACAATAACATGCATGAGTTCAAACCCATTATGGAATAGAATGCTACAGAGATAAACAATTGCAGAAGTTAACAAAACTTCTTTCTGGCACCGCAATTATATATATATTTCTTTTGTTCTTGTTTGTTTTCTCTTTTACAAGTCAACTTTGTTTTAAGTTTTCCATATTATGGTGGGCGGCAAAATCCAGTGGTCCAACTAAACAGTTGCTCAAGCACCTAAACAAGAAGTCAAGTAATCCGAGTCTACTCGTGCCACTTGTCCTACATACTTGGATGCAGCAGAACATTCGCTCCTCCTCTTTTTTCATTTCTCTCTCTCTCTCTCTCTCTCTCTCTCTCTCTCTCTCTCCCCCCCCATTCTTTGCCCTTAGCTGCCAGAATGTTCTTCCTAGGCTCTCCGTCATTCGGTGAAGTTATCTGACAGTTCAGCACAGACTTTTGAAAAGGAAGTAGGTCTTCACTACTTCTATAACTCACCACCACAATGTGACAATGGCCACAGAGTTAGATGACTCTTAAAAAGAGAGGAGAGGGTTGATAAAGTTGGTGACTATTAGCTGTTGTAGTTAAATGGAACTTCCAGGTTCAGTAGCAAAATACCTCTGATAGCATTAGAGACTGAGGATAGACAACTATTGAGGAATGTCTGTCTTCATGGCCTGTTCGGGAGCTTCCCAGAGGCATTTCCACTCCCACTGGTCCTATAATAACAGTGGCTTTAAGAACTGATGCCTGAGCATGACCTTTTTCCTTTCCTCTCTCTTCCTATTCCTTTTTGTGTGTGTGCAGTGTCTTTTAGATCTTACGCTGTTTATTTAAAGTGTGGGGTGGAAGTACTTTAACAGTGCAAACCAAGGCATTTCTACTCAGAAGAAAGTCCCATTGATTTCAATTACATTTACTCCAAAGGTGGTATATATAACTAACTAAATAAATTGATTTCTGAACTAAGGCTGCAATACTAACCACACATACCAGTCAGTATTGAACTTCCTGTGATTTGCTTCCAAGTAAATATGTATAGGAACACATTGTTAGATGGGACTTTTCATCTGGCAGAAAAGTTCGTCATACCTTTTTCCAAAGTGCAGTTTTCAAGAACTTCAGTGAATTCATCCTACCACAGATTCACAGTACCCACAACACCTTGTGAGTTCCTCCAACTATACTACTTTTTTTTTAAGAAAAGAAAGTCTTGCACCAAAGTTTATTTTCTCTCCCCCTCCCCTCTCCGCTCCTAGCAAGTCATTACATATTACCGCTGCCTTGATGAATAACTTGCAAAGATGATGCAGATCAAGAAGGAACCAAGGAAAGCATGTAGAGTTGACTCTGATGCTGATAATAACACTATACTAGGCGTGTGATGAGTTCGCTGGTTTTCTTAACAGTCCAGCGCAATCGCTGTTGGCTCACGTGCACAACGCATTTGATCTATTTTGATTAGGATTTTTTAAATGGTAAAAACGAAAACAAACACACCAGTCTTGTTTGTTTGTTTGCCCTGTTCTGACCGCAAGACTTGCCTAATCGCGCAGCGTTCCCTTTAGAGAGGGGGTGGCGCGTCTGCATTTTAGCTCCCTCATTCTCTCCCCCATCAGCCGCCCCCTCCACGAAAGGCCTTCTCTGGCATTAAGGAAAACCGCCCTTACCTGCTTACAGCCACTCCTACAGAGAGGAGGCTGCCTTATGGCCTTCGAATAGTGCCCTCGAAAAAGAACTCCCCACAAAAACAAAACAAAAAAGCCAGCAGCGGGTTGGTGGTGGTTCTGCCTTCCCCCAAACAACTCTTAAGCCCGGGTCGATTCAGCAGGAGAAGCATTTTGCTTAAAGCTGTGTGAATTTTGAAACGAGGAAATACTGTCTCGCCTTTTTATTATCTCAGGTGATAAATATTGCATCGCGCGCATTTAAAACTTTTAATACAAGGGCCGGAGTGTAAGAGGCACCTGTGGGTGTTGTCATTTTGCTTAGCCGTTCCCCTCTCCTCCTAAGGAAGAAGTGCACGAGGGGGTTGGCTTTGTGGGAGAGGGCTGCTGCTGGCACCCCATTTTTCGCTCCGTGGGGGGGGGGCTCCATCCACTAAGGCGCGACCCGTCTTAAGCCGTGGAGAGTTTGATGTCTCTTGGAAAGAGCCATGACGGGGAGAGGGGGGCGAGAGAAGGGCTCTGCTAATGTTGCACTGAGATGATTCTCAAAGGCCCCCCAGGCAGCACTCAACATCCAGACTTCATTAAAATTTCATACTCAGCACTTGGCCAAGGTCTATTTATGAAAATGCGTTTTTCGTGGCATGGAAAAAACAGGACTCCGACGAAAGAACAAAGCGGAGACGGAGAGTGGGGGAAGCTGAGCTGAAGGGGCTTTAAAGCTGTGCGAAGGGTCCGGTCCAGGACCGGGCAGAGAGCATTCAGTGGAGGCTGGGTAGACGAGAAGGGAAGCTACAGAAGAGAGGGGGTATTTCTCAGATCTTCGGAGTGCTGTTTCAGCACCCCGGACAGCTCATCGGCTCTGCGATCGGGGCTCTCCTGTTCTCCAAACTCCCCAGAAGAGGCATCTTTTGCCCTGTAAGGGAGCAGGCAACCAGAGCCGAAGCAGCAATCCCTTTTTGAACTGTCCAGGGTCCTGAAAACAGCCCGAAGCAGGTCGCTTATTATTAACGGCAGTGGGGGAGGGTGCGGGACTGGTGGAGAACTGAACAACAACAACAGCAAAAATGCTTCTCATTCATGAAAAAGTCGCAGTCCAATCTATTCTCTTTGACTGGTGCCTGAGAGAGAGGGTTTAATGTGGTCCCAGGCGGAACGCCAAGCGCGATAGAAGCCCGGGGGGAGAGTTATCAGTCAGACCAAGCAAGCGCCATGGTGGGAGCTGAAGGCGGCGGGTGGAGTGGGCGAGCGGCATTTCGGAGGAGAGAGCGGTGGACGGTGGGGAGAACTGACAAAGTTTTCTGCTAAGTTCAAAAAGCGGGGATTCACCAAAGGAGCTTAGAACAGAGCCCTTTCCATTCTACTCTCGCTATGGTTGCCACCCAGAATCAACGCTCTGTATACCTGCTTCCCCCTTCTATTAAAATCAATGGGATTTAAATGTGCTTTATCTTTGATGAATCTTGCCCAATGCCAGCTAGCTAACTCTCATAACATCCCTGTGGTCTTCGTTTTCTGGTGGATGGATCGAATATAATTCAATTTTCTTCTTTTACCACTCTACTACTACTACTACTATTTTCCAACTACTGGAATAGAGTAGGTTGAATTTGTTAGAATATTACTCCTCCCGCATTCATAAAGGTTTGAGGTACATTACAGACGAAATCAAATCCATCTAGAAACCTTATACTAGATTACGAATAAGATCAACTAACCCCTCCCCCCCCCAAAAAACTAGTCGCGTTAATAAAAAGCAAAGCTCATTACTTAAAAGACCAAACACAAAATCAAAGACACAGGGTGATTTTTTTATTAGAGGGGTGGGGGAATCTGAACTGAAAAGTTATAGGAACAGCTTATATAGTTTTACCTAATGCTCTGTACAAAAAGAAAAAGGGAAGGGGGGAAAAAGTGATATTGCCTTCTCTTTTTTGGCAATTTCTTCTGGTTTCACGAGCAAACAAGCAAAAGTAAATAAATAATAATATCCAGCGCTAATTGCATTCAAGATCTTTTGTTGCAAATCGCCCAAATAATATAACTTCCAGGTTTTGGTCATGCCGAACAGCAACTCTGAACTTTTTATCGAGTTGTATAAGAGGAATAAGAATATTGCCCTTTTCAAAGAGGAAGTATTCCTGCATTGCAGGGGTTTGGACTAGATGATTCTGAGGAACCTTTCCAGCTCTAAAAATTCTATAATTCTATGATTCTAAGGTTCGCCAAACGAAATCCCACAGAAACCAGAGCAAAGATAGAATCTGAGCGGTTACTGGCCTGAGTAAGTGATTGAAGCCAGAGCCAGAAAGAGATTTCTACCGCCCTAGAAGCCCCTTCTCCTCTAGCTGGAGGGGGCTAAGAATGATAGAATCACAGTTGTAGAGTTGGAAGGGACCCCGAGGGTCACCTAGTCCCATCCCCTGCAATGCTTGAATCTCAACTAGTTCATACATATAGAATGATAGAATAGACGCAAATGAGCAAACGACTTTTTAAGAAAACATAAGCAAAATAAAAACAACATCCACCTGATTATATTTTGTAAGCTTATGTATGGAAATATTTAAGCAGAGGTTGTCAAAGATTATATCCTCCCCAAACTCCCGATAGCCTTTTAATTTTGCTATCCTAAGTTTGATTGAACTAAATGTATACCCCAGCCTCCTCGCCTCTCTCTCGGTTGTTTCTTGTGGTGCTGCTTGAAAAAATAAAATAAAATGTAAGCGCCTCGGAGCAGGGACCTTTCTTCTATATAAGGCACCATGTATGCCAATAGAATAACAATAACAATAGAGAGCGCCTGAACTTTAAGTGTAAATGACCTAAGCTTATTAAATGGGGGGTGGCGTGGGGGGGTCCCTGTTGGATTCTCTGTCTGTTTCTCCAACACAAGGGAGACTTTTTTAGTTTTTACATTTGTGAAATGATTTTAAACAGCCTCTCCGCCTCCTTTCTCTTACTTTGGCTGCTAAGATTTGTGTTAACTCTTACTAGCTTATTGGTGTGTTTTTAATGACATCTTTCATTGAGTGGCATTCGACCCTGGTTCTACTCAGAGTAAACCCATTTAAGTTAATGGACGTGACTAACTTAGGTTCATTAATTTTCATGGGTCTACTCTGAGTAGGATTTAGATACAATTCCATGCATTTCCCTCTCCCTAGTATAGTTCCCTCCCCTCTCAATTTGTGAGTTCCTCAGGGGGTAGGGGCTTGCCTATTTTTGTAAGCCTTTATTAACCCCCATGAGGCGTTAAATTAACCCATAGCGTTGTGATAACAAGATATAATAACAACAATACAGATAATAATAGCAACAATTTCAGCGAAAATAATTTAGCTCGCATTTTGGCCTAAATGGTTTAGACGTTCTCCTTAAGCGGCTGCCTGCCTGCTTGCCTCAGGCTCAAGAATTGGCAAACGGCGGGACAGACAAAAGTGCCGAGAGCATCATTAACTGAAGAAGACGAGGCAATGGTGGCCACAGGCTAGGCGATTTTTTAAAAAGGGATTAGACAGAAACACATGGAGGATCTGACTGTAAAGACATGGGGAAGGATCCTACCTCTCTGATTAGAACACCTGCCTGCCTTCTGTGCAAAAGGTCTCAGGTTCAGTCCCCAGCATCTCCAGGTAAAATGGGGAAAGAACCTGTCTGAAATCAATGAGAGCCACTGCCAGTCAGAGTGGACACTACTGAGCTGGATGGACCAATGGTTGGAGGAGGGCTGTGACTCAGTGGTAGAGCATCTGCTTTGCACACAAAATGTCCCCAATATCCTCAGATAAGGCTGGGAGAATCCCACTGCCTAAAACCCTTGAAGAACCACGCCCTAGCAGTGTAGATAATACTGAACTGGATGAGCCCAGTGGTCTGGCTGGCTCGTATATTCCATGTGTACTACCCTATATTCCATGTGTATTTCCCTATATTCCATGTGTATTTCCCTATATTCCATGTCCAGAGTCACTATACCCTGTACCTCAAATTGGGTGTGGGGAAAGCACGCAGCAGGACACGCATGCCTTGCATCAGGGCTACCCAAAGGCACCCGTCTACGCGCTGTAAGAAACAGTATCATCTTGGAGAACACGGTATTTTGATTTGATCCAGCAGGTCTCTTCTGACGTGCCAAGGAGTTTGTTTGCATCGCTGTTTTTTCTGCGTAGTATTGGGGGGGCACATCCCCTTTCCCCCCAGGGGAATTAGCCAGAAACTTACCCATCGGTTTCCATAACCTTTCCACAAGCGTAGGATGCACACTTTCAGGACCCCCGCGCTAAAAAGATTAAACTTTCCCTGATCACAAGAGTTGGTATGTTGTTCTTATTGAAAATGTCTGGGAGCCTGGACTTTTATGTGCTTCCAGAATGATCCTGCTTCCGGACTCCAAAATTAAATATTTATTTATTTATCCCTCCTTCTCAGTAGTGATACAATTCACTACTATTTAGACCCTGGCAATAAGGGCCTTGCGAGGTTGGGTGCTTGCTGACATGAGCGCGTGAGCCAGTCCTGCTGCGCTCGGGAACTTCCTTGCTCGTTCTGTTGAATGGGGCCCTGGTCACCTCCCCAAAAGTACTGACCTGGTGGCCTCACCGTAATTCCACACGGCATGTGAATGATGGTGCCAGATGGGCTGGGGGCAATGGCTTCGTTCCCCGCCCCCTTTTCGACCGAGAGAGTAGGGGAGTTGTGGTAAAACACCGGCTTAAGAATGACAGGAAATTCTCTGGTTGCCATATTCTCTACGCGGATTCTCTGTTGACGAATTTGTCGCAAGCGATGTAATTTCTTTTTAATGGCATTTCACTCAGCTGTATTTACCTTATAAATACTTGATGTTCCTAACGTATTATCTTCCGATTTGCCTCTACACACACACACACACACACACACACACACACTTTCCAAGGAATGAAGGAGGGTGACGTGAAGTAAAGCGTGCGAGGTTTATTTCGAAAATCCACAGAATACACAAACACGAAAATGCCACTGGTCGTACTTACAAAATAAGCGTTAATTTTAATGAAGGGGAGTAAATTAACTACGGAAAGCAACAACCACGATAACAACAACATAAGCTTAAAATTAAATATGTGCAAAGTAATATGGAAACTGGTAGCAACTTTTCCTAAAAAATAAACAAAATAAAAACAAGCCTTCTGTAATTTGCAAGTGTTATATTTTGATCCAGCCGCCCTCCAGGCTTACAGCATGTTTACTTAGAAGCCTCAGTGAGTTCAATGGGATTATTCTACTAGGTGTGCTTAGGTTAGACTTTCTTTTGAGACAATGCACTCTGGAATCAAAAGGAGAGAAACAAATGAAACAGGGAAAGGAAAGCTAACTGAAGTAAAGAGTCTAGGTATTACCTCCCATTTGCTTTATAACTGATTCCACGGAGTAAAAATAAGACGCAATTGTGATATATTTAAGGATTTGATTGTCAAAGCGTATTGTTTTGCACTTTAATTGTACAGGCCTCAAGTATTTCACTTGGACTGTATGCAAAATAAAATCTTAACTCGATGTCCTCCATTTGGCTCCACTTCTTGAACGTATTTTCCCCAAGATAAACAATCTAGTTCATCTTTTATTTATTTGAGAGCTGCAGGCAGCTTGATCCCCCTCCCCAAGGCACGTTTACTTGGAAGTAACTTGATTCCCTCCGTTTTCATTGGGTCTTACTTCTAAATATACGCTATAGGATTGCTCTGTTATCCCCAAATTCCAGTGCTTCAATGAGGCTTGCACCCAAGAAAGCTGGTCTAGAGAAGACTGCGGTCTTGCAGCATGGTTTTACACATGTCTACTCAAAAGTAAATCTCATTAAGGTCAATAAGGCTTACTCCCAAGTAAATGAGTGGAGGACTGCCCCCTCCTTCCTTAGCCAATGAATAGGAAGAGAATACCCTAGGCTTTTGCCTGCAGAGAGGCACAGAAGAAGCTAAACCAAGTCAGAAATCGCTGGTGGTGATGGTGTCGGGAAGACCCTCGGAGGAACAAGCCATCAGCTTGTCTGAAGCAGGGAGGGTTTTGCCAGTTAACTTTACTTGCTTTCCTCTGCGCACGCGCACTAACTTTTTACACACGTTTTCTTGACAACCGGAGTCCGAAAAGCACAATAAACAGTAAAGAGTCCACAACAACCATTTTATTGTGGAATAAGCTTTTGTAGGCTGCATTCCACAATGTCAGATGCATAACGTACAAATTCACGAATATCTGGACAGCATTTCATGCATCTGAAGAAATGGACGGCAGTAAATTGGCAGACCAACGTAAATTGGTTAGGTGTCCAGGACTCTCTTTCTCTCTCTGCGGCAGACGACTCCTCTGGAAACATCTACCTGGGAGTGAACCCCGTCTAATTCCGTGGAACTTAACTTCAAAGTAAGGATGCACAGGACAGAGCTGCAAAGACACTGAAGAATTGACTAAGCCACACCAACAAATCTTACTAGCATTCTTCAGCTGGTCTGAAGGCTCCAAAATTCGAGGCAACTCCCGTTTTCACGACTTCGCTTATTCCCCCCCCCCAGGCAACTACCCTGTTGTGAAGGGGATTTGCTGTGCTGGCTCAGACCACGGGGGACTTGTCTGTGAGAGGGGGCAAGTGCCAGACTCCGTGGGAAGTCGATAGGCAAGGCACAGTTGTTGTTTGAGGAAGGGCCTTGACTCAGTGGTATGCTCTGCATGCAGAAGGTCTCAGGTTCGATCCCCAGAAAGACCCCTGCGTGGAACCCCAGACAACCCTGCTAGTCAATGTGGACACTACTGCACTAGACAGACCAGTGTTTCCTGTGTTCACCCGCCCACCTCCTAGGCATCAGGCAGCCAGGAAGGTACACTGCCTCTGATCGTGGAGGTTCAATTTGGCTAGTTATGGCTAGTATCAGGCGGGAAATGCCGTTTTAATGGGTTGGGAAGGCAGTTGAAGAGACACTGCTATGTCAGAGAGCTGGAAATGGGATTTCCACTGAACGGTAGAGAACGTCCTGACTACACCAGTTTGTTCGCTTCCGGACAACTCTACCTCAGAGTTTGTTTGTTTTTTTAATAAAAGCGGTGGCTAAAAATAGTCACTTTTTAGGGATGCTGTTTCAGCGGGTTTGAGATTCCAAGTTTATGATCCTATGAGCAAGACGCTTGTCTGAACGTCGCCCCAGACTCCGGGATATTTGCGCAGTCTCAGTTCTTGTTGCCTTCATCCTGGGGGAAAGTCAAATAGTCAAATGCAGGGGGCACCATTTAGGGAGGGAGCAAGTCCCGTTCTTCAGGTACCCCTGCCTCCCAGGAATATAATAGTGGCAAATGGGAGAGCAGGCTGGCCCTTCCATCCGCCAGAGGAGCAGCAGATGCTCCAAAACTCGCTTTCTATTCTCTCCTCAAGCCCTTTTTCTTTTATATCGTGTCTGTTAGCTTGTGTGCCCTTAGCCAGGGACTGTCTTTCACATTCATTTGGATATATATATATATAACGTCAGGTGCTTTGCAAGTGTTAATTCAAAAAATAATAGATTAATTGGCATATGTTTGCAAAGCACCACAGCAAATGGTTCTTTACTCTCCCCCCTCCCGCACGCCAAAGCCAGAGTCTCCCAAATTTATCCCCTCCCCCCCAAAATCCCCTGAAACCTGAAAAGTCACGCACCATTCAGAATCACGCGATATGATTCTCATACCAGAATTTCTCCACATTAGGCAGTGGGTTAAACAAGGCAAATGATGTAGTGTAGTCCTCAGAGTGCAGGACTAAAGCCAGAGTCCAAGTTCAAATCTTTGATCGTATTAGACCAGTCACCCTATTTTGACCTGATCTGACCGTCCACACAGGGCTGTTGTTATAAGGGTTAAAAGAAGGAAGTGCTAGTCTGAGGCAGTGAAGTGGGATTTTTTAAAAAAGTAGCCAATACTATTTCAATATTGAGACTGGCCCTCGTGACCAGGGTGGAACTCAAACTCTAAAACAAGCACCCCGGCAGATAATAAGACACACCAAGCAGGTTGCTTCACAGCGCATCGTTCAGTGTTAAGCACCCAGATCACAGGAAGCCACAGTTGTCTACACTGACTGGCAGTGGCTCCGTAGGATTTCAGACATGGAATATCTCCCAGCCCTACAGGGAGATGTTGGGGGTTGATTCCAGGGCCTTGTGCGTGCAGAAGAGATGCCCAGCCAGGTAATTACGGCTCTTTCCTAACCAGTCCAAGCTTACTGGCACTGTCTCCCCGGGTTTCAAACCTAGAGTCCCTTGCAACCCAGCTTGAGGTACCTAAGAGCTTTTGCGTGCAAAGCAGATGCCATATCTCTAAAGCAAACTTACATCAGAAATCTGAGGCATTCTGGAGCCTGCTGTGTGTGTATGAGTGTGCGTGCATCTTTTGATAAATATACAATAATTTTCTAAGTATTCCTGTTTTTTTCTGTTAATTCAAGTAAAACGCTAATTAAAAAGACCCCTTAACCAGATAGGCTGGGCCCATCCTTTGAGATAACTAGGCAGGCCAGACCAAAATCGCTCCCACCCTTCCTATCCCTGTTGAAACCGAATTAAGTTCTCAACAAAACCGGAATCGATCCATAATATTTTCTCAGATAAATAGCCTGCAAGCTTATCTACTCAAAACAACTACAGAAGCTCAGGCACAACCTGGACCGCTAACCAACCAACCACCCGCCTCCACGAGAACTCTTATAGAGATCGGTGACTGTTTTCCGTTGACTGCTTCTCATTAGGAGAGTCTTAATGGAAAGCATTTCAGCTTCAGAAGAGTTTATTGACAACTCAATGTGCAGACTGTAATGAAATATTTCGTTGATTTTTCTGCGTCTCCCAGCTACTCCTTCCCTGCCGCGCAGTAATTGTGGGAAGTCCCAAGCCACCGGTTCAGGAGAAAATAGAAGGTAATAACTGCATGCACTCTTTGCCCCCCCCCAAGAAGGAGCCCCCCAGACTTTAGGGGAAGCAGCCAGAAAGACTAAAATCAGCCGCAACTCCCCTGCTCCCTCCCGCTATTTAGACTATTTATTTATCCAATCCTTGTGCTCGGAGTTGGACATCCATAGTACTTCTAGTAAAATCAAAAACTAAAATATTCTACACTACGAAGAAGAAGGGGAGGGGAAGAGCAACGCCAGAGGTTTGTAAGCTACGAAGGTTCCAAAGGAGTTTTTTTTTCAAAAGGAAGTAATTACTGCGCAGCAACAAGGAAGACAAGTTGTTTGTGGAGGGAAACTACCTCTTGGTTGCACAGGGCATAGCTATTTCCTTTCAACAGCTTTTTCCGCTATGCGTTCTGCTTTGTAACATTTTTAAAAATCGAGGCGAATAGTTCCCCGACCCAAGTCATATAGAATAAAGAACCTTTGTTTGTAAACAGGGGGCGGGCGGGGGCCGTGACCTGAGTTGTGCTTAGATCCCGGGACTCACATTCCTTTCCTGCCCAGATCATCCAAAACCGTGGAGCGGGGTGAGGTAAAACGTGCGTGTTTTATTTGAACTTGTGTAGCATACACGGACACATCATTTCATTCGTCACGCACTCACACAAACGAATAATACAATCTTTCTATTTTCTTTCCTTAAAAAACAGTGACATGGAGACCATTTTGCTTTTACATAGGCAAAGCGAAACGAAATAAAAATATTTTTTTTGTTTTTGTTTTAGAAAGTGCCAAGTTAAATCTTTGCAGAGGAAGAAGTTGTTTGCTAATAATTAATTTTGTTAACCACCGTGTTTGGTTTTTAAAAGAAGAAGACATATAAATCAGAATATTTTACCTTCCTCACACCCCGCAGAAAACAAAACAATCTTTTGGATAGTTGCATTCTAGAAACAAAAATGAGAGGGGGGGTCCAGGTGGGGGCGACAAAAAGCGTGACTTGTTGTATAATAACAAACTCAAAACATCGAAGCAAAGGGGAAGCCTGGAGTCACAATATCTGCACACTTCCCTGGGAGTAAGTCCCATTGAACTCAATACGATTTACTTCTAAGTAGAGATGCGTAGGATTGCGCTGTGCGTTAGAAACCAAGGGGCTCCTTCTGCCCTTGCGACATTCATATCCACCCCCCAGCGCAATTCCACAGGTTTGAAGAGTAATAAAGGCGATATTTAATGATTTGATTGTCAAAGCGCTGTTGTTGTTGTTGGTTGTACAGTGAAATTATACAGGATTAAATAGTTCAAGTGAAGTCAAATCAAAATTTTAAATCAAGCTCTCTCCACCATCACCCGGTTTTCCAAATCAGCCAGACAGGTTCCTTTGATATTTGCTCTTCTTTTCTCTCCCTCCCCCCTTTTAATTTTTATTTTTTTAAAGGATGAGGTAGGAACAGAAGATTTATTGCAAAGAATGCGGTTGGATTTTGCTGTGGGGCAAGGAGAGGATCGGAAGGCTGAAGCATGCGAGGCGAAGCCGGGTCTGGGATGGGGTGAAGAGTGCCGGAGAGGTAAGCCAATGGGAGCAAGGGTAGTAGTAATAATAATTAAAAAATCTCATCGAACAGAAGCCAGCAAAAAGTGTTAAAAAACAAACAAACTTTTGGAACTCCGGAGGAAAGAGGGAGTGTTTGTTTGCTTTCGGTTTCAAGCTTCCTTCCTTTCCCCCCTCCATATCTCGTTTGCTTGAAAATACAGGGATGGAAATGGGATGGAAATATGAAGTCCCTTTTTTCATTTAAAAAAAGAAAAGAAAAAGTAAACCCACGAAAAAGACTCAACTTTTTCACTCACCAGGAATATGGTACAGTAGCATAGGGGTTTCCCCCCTCACTCCTGTATATATCTATTGAAGTATTTGCATTGTTCTTTTACTTAGTAAACAAAGAGTCTTTATTCTCTCTTTCTCTTTCTCTTTCTCTTTCTCTTTCTCTTTCTCTCTCTCGGATGGGGCTGGTTGAGTTGTGTCTGCCTTTCGTTACCCCTCGGCCAAGGGAGTTCCAGTAAGTCCAACACAGGGTGCGCTATAGAGCTCCCCATGCTCGTGGGAGATGTTTTCACCCCTTTTAATTTTAGATTCATCATTGTCCCTCCGTTTTAGGCGTCCTTTTTGCCTTCTACCCCCCTCCGCTCTTCCTTCCCTTTCCCCACCCTCTCTCCTCAATAAGCGGCGGAGAATTTCATGCGCTTCTGCTTCTGCCTTTGATTGCAAAACCAGACCCTCACCACGTTCTTCTTCAGGTCCAGCTTCTCGGCGATGGCGGCGATCTTCTCCGACGAAGGCCGTGGCTGGACGGCGAAGTAGGCCTCCAGCGAGCGCTTCTCCGGCGCCGCGATGGAGGTGCGCTTGCGCTTCTTGTCTCCCGTCGAGTACACCTCGGGCTTGGCCATCTTCTCACGCTGGGCCCGCTCCGCCTCCTCCAGCCAGGCTTCCAGGATGGGCTTGAGGGCCACCATGTTGTTGTGCGAGAGGGTGAGCGACTCGAAGCGGCAGATGGTGCTCTGGCTGAGGCATCCGACGCCGGGGATCTTGAGGTTGGCCAACGCGGAGCCCACGTCGGCCTGCGTCACGCCCAGCTTGATGCGCCGCTGCTTGAAGCGCTCGGCAAAGGACTCCAGCTCCCGCGGGTCCGTCTCTGTCTCCGGGCCGGCCAAGACAGTGTGCGATGCCAGGCCGTGGGGCGGGTGGTGGCCCATGCCCATGGGCGGCTGGCCGTGCGCTGGGTGGCCCATGGCATTGAGGGCCGGCAGGTGGGCATGCGGGTGGGGGTGCGCGGGCGCTGCCCCCACGTCCGGTAGCGGCAGGGCTGAGTTGAGGTGCTCCAGCAGCTCGCCATCCAGGCCCTGAGCAGGCTGGTGGTGATGGTGGTGATGGTGAGCGTGGTGCGAGTGGCCGCTCAGCACCGACGGGTGGTGCAGGTGCACCGACGACGAGGTGGGCGTGCAGGAGACCGAGACGCTGCTCATGGTGTGGTAAGTGGCGTCCGGCTTGAAGGGGTGGCTCTTCTGCGAGACAATGTCCACCGCCGCCAGGGCCTCGGCCCCGCGCAGCAAAGTCTCGTCCAGGCCGGCGAAGAAGTTACTTTGCAGCTGCGAGGGGGTGGGGAGAGAGATGGACAGAGCTCAGAGAGAGGCACGCAACCAGAGAAGGAAAGCAGGCACCTATCCACCACCTCCGACCCTAGCTGGGTCGCCTTGCTGCTGGGATATATCAAATGAACCTTTCCTGCCCCCCCCTTCTTTCCCGAAAGTATACCGTTTCCTACCTCCACGTGTCTCCCCTCCTCATTTGTGCCACGCAACGTTTGAGAGGAGGACTGGGCTTGGGTAAACAGGAAGGGCCGGGACAGTGCCGCCGGATCTCCGCAGAGCCGTCTTCTTCCTCTTTCCAGACTTTGCCCGAGTTATCTTTCGGGCTCACCCATCACCCCAAATGTCCCGCGCCCCTCTCTTCCCTCTTCCTGCACCCCCGACTTGGAAATTTGATCTGCACCTTCACAGAGGCTCCCGTCTAGGGGATCGGAGAGAACCAGTCCAACTGAATGGGTCACAGGGGTGGAGAAAGGAAGCAAGGAATCCAGGTACCGACATCCTTTCACAGAAATACTAGCTCCCACCACCACTTTCCTCTCTCCCCCACCTCCATCCCCTTTCCGTAGAACCCGTTCCTTACCTGCGGGGCAGGCAAACAAGCCCTCCGGATGGCCTCGGAGCTGGAGTGGAGGTGGGTGTACTTGGGCTCGTGCAGGATGGGGTGCATGCTGAACGCCTGTTTGCTGTTCATGGACATCATGGTGGTGATTATGGTGGTGGCGGCGTTGGCGAGGAGCAGGAGGAGACCAGCAGGTGACCGCGCCAGCCCGGCTCCCCTTATTGTCTCTGCCGGCGCTCTTGCACTATCAATGACATTATAGAGCCGCCCAGACCACACCCTTCCAGCGGGCCGCCCTCCCATTGGCTGCGGCGGCAGGACTCCGCCCCGCCCACTTCCGAGATCTCCGAGCCTGAAAGGGATTTTATTTGGTTTAGCAGGAGAAGCGCTCACGCTCCTTGCTCGCCCTTTTGCCGCCAGAGCTCCCGGAGGCGGCTTGTCAAAGAAGAAAGAGGGCCAGGGTGCTTCGCTATCATCATCATCATCATCATTGTTATTATTGTTATCATTATTTATTTATCATCATCATCATCATTGTTTATTATTATTATTATTATTAGTATTACATTAAAAACATTTTTTTTAACTGTCACCTGTCCTGGAAATGAGTTATATCCATTGGCTGTGGCTGCCTGCCTTTGGGGAGTGACCTCCTGCTCATTCTGTTAAACGGGGGGGGGGGGAGAGAGAAGTCTTGCACTGACGACCACTGTTCTAGCCCCATCTGAATTAAACCTCACGTGCAGCAAGCAGCAGAGTTAAGGAAGCAGAAAAAAATATCAGTGTCAGGACATACGGGGAGATAAATACAAGGATAAGCAGTTCCGACGGGGGGAGGGGAAGTCTTAGAAGCCCCCTCCAAAGCAATGTATCTGAAAGTTGTGCTTTTGAATTGCCTCTGCCAGTAAAAATGAGGTCTTGATTTCTGTCCTTGATCTCCTTGCTTCTTTACCTTATTATAGATAAGTACCTGTGTTAGGACCAACCAAAATGTCTCAAGAATGTATTTCCCCTGTTGTGGCTTTTGGATTTCCACTCCTGACATAGACTAACATGGGAGTCTTCAATTTTAATGTGCTTGCTGCTAGCCTGCTTCTCCTTACTCTCTGTTTCAGTGTCTCTCCACTGATGGAGAAAAATGGAGTGACGGCGTGCTGCCAAAGAGCAGATGATAAACTTTGGCTCTCTTCACATTACCATTTACTCTGGCTCCAGCGCACTCCCCCCACCCAATGGTTTTTGAATCTGTGTACACACGTCACACAGAACTATCCTGTAGTTTCTTGAGCAATGCTGCTCTTCAGTGTGCTTTCCCCCTGAACCACCTTTTCAGTCCAAAAGGAAAACCACCACATTTCACCACATTTACTTCTCAGTGAAGCTAAGGCGCGTGCATTTGAGACAGCAATTGCATGTATGCAGCTGATATTATATGCACTGATGACAGCTTTATGAATACGAGTTGGGAGGGGTTGTAGAGATGCAGAGACCAAACAGGTAGTGCACACTGGGATAATATCACCCCCCCGGCTTGTACCACAGTGTGCAAATGTGACTTGAGACACAGTGGCCTTAGAATCTATTCCATGGGGAGGCAACCTAAGGCCCAGGGGCCGGATCTGGCCCAATCGCCTTTTAAATCCGGCCTGCGGACAGTCCAGGAATCAGCGTGTTTTTACATGAATATAATATGTCCTTTTATTTAAAATGCATCTCTGGGTTATTTGTGGGGAATAGGAATTCGTTCATTTTTTCCCTCCAAAATATAGTTCGGCCCCCACAAGGTCTGAGGGACAGCGGACCAGCCCCCTGCTGAAAAACGTTTGCTGACCCCTGATCTATTCTGACTCTCTTCGCAATGGCTCATCAGAGTATTAGTAGTCAGAGCATTGGTAAGAGGTTTTTTCCACATCACCTGCTAATTTCTATCTACAGGTGTCAGGGACTGAGCTAGAGACCTTAAGCATGCACAACATGGGCTTAACCACTGAGCTTCAGTCTGCCCCCTGGTAAATAGGAGACATTTTGTAATCACATAGAATCCTAGAATTGTATAGTTGGAAGGGATCCTGAGGGTCATTTACTCCAACCACTTGCAATGCATGAATCTCAACTAAAGTATCAATGGCAAATGAGCATCCAACCTCTGCTTAAAAACCTCCAAGGAAGGAGAGTCCACCACCTTCCCAGCTCTTGCTATCAGAGAGTTGTTTCTGATGTTTGGTCGGAATCTCCTTTCTTGTAACTTGAATCCATTGGTTTGAGTCCTACCCTCCGGAGCAGGAAAAAGCAAGCTTGTTCCACCTTCCCATGGGACAGCCCTTTAGATATCTGAATATGGCTATTATATCTGTTCTCAGTCTCCTCTTTTCCAGGCTAAACACACCCAGCTTCCTCAAGCATTCCTCAAAAGGCTTGATTTCCAGGTCCTTGAACATCTTGGTTGCCCTCCTCTGCACACATTCCAGCTTGTCAAAATCCTTCTTAAATTGTTGTACCCAGAACTGGACACAGTATTCCAGGTGTGATCTGACCAAGGGAGAATAGAGTGGGACTATTATTTCCCTTGATTAGGACATTATACTTCTGTTGGTGCAGCCTAGAATAGCATTGGTGTTGTTGTTTTTTGCTGCTGCATCAGACAGTTGACTCATGTTAAACTTGTGGTCTACTAAGACTCCTAGATCCCTTTCTCATGTACTACTGGCAAGCCAGGAGGAGCCCCACTGGTCACTTTTTCCCAGGATGTTTAGGAACCATTACTGAGCACTCTTTGGGTTTGTCAGTCAACCAGCTACAAATCAACCTAAGAGTAACCTCATCCACTCTACATTTTACCAGCTTCCATACAAGAATATCATGGGGGACTTTGTCAAAGGCTTAACTGAAATCAAGATACACAATGTGCACAGCATTCCCCTGATCCACCAAGCTTGTAACTGTATCAGAAAAGAAAAGGAAAGGAAAGGAAAGGAAAGGAAAGGAAAGGAAAGGAAAGGAAAGGAAAGGAAAGAAAGAAAAGAAAAGAAGGTGCCATCTAGGGGGACGGGGGCTGAGGCCCCCCAAAAAAAATTCAAGGAGGGGGCTGAGCCCCATCAAAATTCCCCATCAAATTAGCTTCTGCTAATTAAATGTGTTGTCATGACTCCCATTCCAAGTATCCTGACTGAGGCATGTATGAGTCAGAAAGTTAGCTTTATTCAAGGCATGCAACAGTACAGGCCAGGCTTGACATAGGTACAGATTGCCATGGACAGGATTATGTGGGAATGTTCAGGGTGGCAGGAGAGGATATATTGTTTATTAATATCCTTCCTAACTTGCACTAGCAAGTTCCTTTACTTAGCAGAGTTTACATTCTCTTATACACAGCAGAAAACTAGTCGCAAACTCGTGTGAGTTTCTTAAGACAATACACAATTCAATCTGGTTTATCCAGACTGAAATGTGTTCTAATATTTTCCTGGTTGGACCCCTTGAATCCTTCCTAAAAGAATAAAGACACCAAGGTCTTATTCATAAGCAATAAAAAGAAAGTTTACTCACGATCAGGCAGAGCACAGTGTGATCCCTGAAGGCAGGTGTTAGGCTTAAAGTTACAAACTTATACTAATAGGTTTATCCCATAAGAGAGATTACCTGGGGCAGCCAGCAGTTCATAGTTCATTCCAGGAAGTTCGCAGGATGAAAGGAAGATGGGAAAGAGAGAGAGTGGCAGCATGCCTTGTCCTTTTACCAGGTCTGGAAAGGCCATGCCAACCCACTAGTCACATACAAGGAAGGATGCTCCAGGCCAGGAGGAACAGAAAGTTTCAACTGGCTGGACCAAACATTCCCTTGCATGTTCACTCAAGGAAAACAACGAATGTTGTACTTGACTGCTGTCAGTGGATTATATCCCACAGATTAGAGAATTCATGAGTGGCAGCAGGAGTCCAAGATTTGATGCAAGTGACAAAGATATCTCAACAGATGGATTTGCCCCTCCTACCATCATTTAAAGGCAAGACACGGCATGCTTGCACCTTCCAGGATTGGCTGCAGGCTTCCAAACCATGAATGATTGACGTTTTCATAGAGGGGGTAATCTGATACTCCAAATCTGATTACATCATGGCTCTCAGGAGTGGGACTTCCTGTGTTGTCATCTGTCATGGGGTGGGACACAAAACATCACCTGCCAAATCCTAAAAGGGAAGGAGCTTAAGAATTTGATGAGATGCATTCTACCTATGCTATTCATGTGACTTTCTCTCGCTAAGAGATTGCTGTACTTAAAGGTTTGCTGCACTTCAAGGTGCATGCTTCGCTGGAGGCATGGACAACAGACGAAGTGGTGCCTAGTCCTAGGTGACGGGACTGAGATCAGCCACCCCGGCTCCTTCCTCTGCTGACTAGTCTCTCATCCTTGCAGGTTGGTGCCCTTTCTCATTGCTAAGGGCCCCCTCAATTTTATCGATGGAGGTTGACGGGGAGCCGGCAGGACTGCTTTCGCTCCCTGGTTCCTAAAGACAAACAAACAGGGCCCCTATCCTCTCTCTTGGGCTACTCCACACACATAGTATCATCTGCATCCTTCTGCTCCTGCTCTTCACCTGAGAGCAATTGCTACCCCAGTGCTGAGTCAACTATGGCTCACAACAGCTATGGTGCTCATCTTGAAACAAATACAATTAGAAGCTCTTCACCTTAGATCAGTCTGCCTGTGTAGTAGAATTAACAGAGGAGGATTTTAATCATGTTCTACCATTATGAGGGGTTCATTCAATTGTGATGAAGTTTGTGTAATGCCCTCCATCTACGCAGGAGCAGTCCTACCGTTAGGGAGAGTGAGGCAGCCACTTCAGGCATGAGATTTACCAATGAGATTTTGATGGTATGGTGGGGTAGAATGTTGACCCCAGAGGAAATTTGTGTCTGTGGCAATGTCAGAAGGACTATCCTGTAGGTCTACTTATGTGTCAAATGCCCAATAAAAAGGGTGCTGGGAGGAACGGTTCGTGCCTGACAGAATTTGATTAAGGCTAATTTCATGTGAGTGAGGAGAGTCCAGAGGGAAAGGAGAACAGGGGAGCCAAAACAGATGCAGCAATGAATGGAGGATGGTGGTGGGGTGGAGGATCTTCTGCCTGTGGTCAGGGCAGATGTGTGGCAAGGGTGCTCTCTTTATTTTGCCTGCCAGCCCACTGGGTAGGGATGAAGACAGCAAGATAATGGGGTGCCAGAGGGAGAAATAAGGTGGTTCCTCCCATTATTTGTTCTGCCCCTGCCCACTGCCGACATGTGACCCCTGATAAATTGCCATTGAGGGAATGGGCTCTTAGATAAGGGTGGAAAGTCTCCTTCCTTTGCTGTAACCACTAGACAACAGTGAGGCGGAGGCCCATGGTTGAGGTTGTGTATCACTGCAATCATGACTTGGGGTGGCAAGGGAAGTTTGTAACCTAGCTCATCTAGTTAACTTGGAAGAAGGGCTGAGGCCTAACAAGCAAATCAGCCTAGCCCCAGGGGCAATAAACCACAAGGCGCTGATTATGAGGATACCCATAGATGCTAGGGAGATTAATCAGGTCTGTAAAAACCTTTATTAAAAAAAAACACCCTGACCCACTTTGTACTAAAGGAGAGCTCTTAATTTAAAAAGTGCAATTGCCCACTGAAGGTGCCAGGAGGGAATTCATCGAGGCCAGCTGCCTTTTCCCTCAGCGTTAATCCTGCTTAGGATTTTAAATGGACAACTTGGTGAGTTTCCGGAGCGAACGCGGCTTCTTCCATTAAGAAGCGGGAATCTTTTTAACGGGTCACCCAGGCAGCAAAATGCCCCTCTTGCCGCCTCCTACATTAGGAGGAGGGCTGGCATCCCTACCACTCCAACTCTCGGTAGAGAAGGGAGTGTGAGGGAAAAGAATAAAAGGAAAAGAAATTACAGATGGGGCAAAGTGTGTCTCTACTTTTTAATACTAAATTATTCACCATAAGTAAAATCATGTGTGTCAATTGTGAAAAGAGTCCAATTTGTTTGATTTACATGGCAGGGGGGGTGCCCTCGGGTAGGGGGTGTTTAACTACCTCCTTTAATGCAATTGCCTGTGGCAGCTCACTAAATATTTTATAGGCAGCCTCTGCAAAAAGTGAGGCTGCCTCATCTGATCTGCGCTTGCAGCCCATCCTGTGTATAAAATGGATCTGCTTGGGCAGTCAGAAGAAACCAAACTTATTTTAATTGAGTTAAGCAGCACAATAAAACCACCTAGGCAGTCCAAAATACAAAACAAAAAACTCTACCACTAACAAAGTCCTAACATGTCCGGGGAAAAGCAACAGTTTTCCCCTGGAAAATATATTGACTCCTTGATCCTAATGGTGAACCTAAAGTTTGGAGCTGCAGAGAAATAGAATTTCTATAAGAAGCCTAGAAAAGTTTCAGGGATTCGAATTAAAATATGTTCTGAAGTCTTGGCAATATACAAAATGTTAATACAGTAACATAAATCAATGGTTTAGGTATTGAAAGACATATTAATAACTTGATGGATGTAATTATTTCCCTAAAGTATGGTGTGTGTGTGTGTGCTTGTCCAATCCTCCCTAACTCTGGGAAGCAAATAGCCTTATACCTCAAATGCATTGCAGTCTGGCTTCCAATTTGTTAGGCTATCAAAGAGCTTTCTTGTTCTTGACTTTCGTCTCAGTCACTTTTCAAGGGATGATAAGCAAAAGCGAAATCAATAGATTTCATAGTAATGAGTAATGCTGCCTTTCCCTGGGGATTCCCCATATGCATGGGTGTTACACAGATTGTGGGGACACTCAAAATGGGTTTGGCAGAAAGTTCCAGACATGCTCAGATGTCCATATCCTCAGGTCAAGTTATTTATCACTATTTGCCCTGGCAGTGGTGGATGCTGGGAGGTGTCCTTCAGAACAAGCAATTTTTCACAGTACTGTGCACCCACAGCTGGCAAGCATTTGCACTATTGATCTGGGGAGGACAAGCGCAAGCCACCAGTGTCAAAAGCTGTGTCAAAACACAGAGCTATTAATTGAGAGCCTCTGGTTGGCTTTGTAGCATTTGGTAGTGCTAGAAAACAATTGGGAAGGGTCTCCTTTTAGTCAAGCATTGTACTGAAAAGGGCACTGAACAGGATGCCGAGAAGCCCACAGATCTTAAAGTGGCCACCCTTTAACAAAGGAATTTCAAAGAGGGCTTTAAAGTGGAATAGCTGACTTATATCAGTAAATTCAATTCTACTCATTTGAGTCTGAATAGAGAAAATGGTTTCCTGTCCCATTACATATGTTAATCAACAAAGCATTGCCAAGTTGGTTGTTTTATCACCTCTCACTGCTGTTTAAAGGGTCACTGAGGTGTTGTTGTTGGGGTTGCCACAAGCTGTACTTTTTTGCATTTCATTATCCACACCACTTACAATTCCACTTCACCGCCACCGTGTGTCTGTGTTTGTGCATGCATTTGGTGCATTATGCATTTGGTGAAATAGACTCTTATATCAGGGGTGGGGAACCTCTTTTATCCCAAGGGCCAGATTCAAATACAACCAGCCTTCTGAGAGTTGCATGCCAAGGTGCAAGTGGGCAGGACAAAAGTGAGTGGCACAGAAAATACTCTGGCTGTGTACACACATTTAAAGCACATTCCTCCCTCAGTCCCACAGAATTATTGGAGCTCCAATTTGTTAAAGGTGCAGGGAATTGCCGTTCTGCTTTTCAATATTTGGAACAGGACAGGGGATTGCTTTCAATGCATGGTGTGCATGCAGCAAAAGCAAAATAAAGGAGGAAAAGAAGAAATAAAATTTCCTCCAGTGGAATAAATTAAAAATAATTATAATTAGGAAAAACTGAGAAATAAAGAAACACAATCCCCTCCACTGAACACACACACACACACACACACACACACTGTATATACGGTATATAAAAAAACTATAAATATATTCTTCTATCTCTAGTGGGCCTCCTTGCACACATAGGTTTGCCACAAACAATGTGCAGGGGATGGGGAGTGGGATAGGAAAACAGAGAGAGAGATAATTCTTGCATTTTTGAATTGATCCCCCCATCCTCCTGCCTTTCTTCAGCACCTTTTGGATTTTATTGGTGGAGAGAGCAGTGAATATGAGATTCAGGAACACTGAAAACAGGCTTCTCATTACTGGTAAAACTAAGCTGTTATAACCTTGATGACTCTTGAGGCATTTTTTACCCCCAATTGAGGTTCCATTAGGATGACCCACCAACATCAGTCAATTCTCAGTAACCTCCCACTTGCCCACCTTCTTACTTACAACTAGTACAAGGGATGTCCCTGGCTGGCAGCCTCTTCCGCCTTAGTCTCCAGGTGTTGGCTCTTGTAGAACGCAGCAGGGAGGAGGATGGCGACAAAAACTAGAAGAAGCTGGTTCTCCCTGTTGTTGGCTCTGATTCCACCTCTAGTTGCCTTCCCTGTCTCACCAGCCCTCTTGGCCACCAGCCATCACTGACTACCATAGGCGCCGACTCCATGGGGCTTGAGGGGGCCCGAGCCCCCTCAAAAATTCGTTTGGGGGGGCTCAGCCCCCCCAATAATCTCGGGCGGCGGTGGGCGTGTCCGCGGCTTTTATAGGGCGCCCGGCGCGCATCAGCTCGATAACGGGCACCGGCGCGGCGGGGGGCGCCGGGCCGGGGGAGGGGGGCGGCCGGCCTGTCTCCTTGGCAGCCCCATTGAGCAGCGCCGGCTCCCCCGGGAGGGCCATCCCCCCCGCGCCGCCGATCGCCAACACCGCCGACGCTGTGGCTGCCCGAGCCCGAGCCGGAGCCCGAGCCAAAGCCAGAGCTCGAGCCAGAGCCAGAGCCAGAGCCCGTCAGTCAGTCAGTCAGTCAATCAGGAAGGAAGGAAGGAAGGAAGGAAGGAAGGAAGGAAGGAAGGAGAGAGAAATGGGGAGGGAGACGAGGGAGGAAAATTGCGCGCAGGGTGAAGAAAGGAGAAGGGCGAACGAGACGAGCTTCCAACCCAAAAAAGGGCTGGAAGACTCGGAGGATGAAGGATCGGGAAAGAAAGCGACGCCTTCCCCGCCTGCGACGTCGCCCGCTTGTCCTTGGCAGCGCAGCGGGTGCCCAGAGGGGCTGGGCACCGGCGCAGGGCCGCTCCGCAGCCGCGGAGGACAGCTGCGCGGCTAGCAAGGTGCGCCGCGTAGAGCGCGGCCCTTGTGTGGCCCGGTGGCCAGGCAAGCTCAGGCAGGGACCCCCATGCGAATCTAAGACGGGAGAAGAGGGCAGAGCAAAGGGGGTCCCTTCCCCAACCTCCGGCTCTGAGACTTCCCTGCGCCCCAGAAAAGCGAAAGGATTTTCTCTCTTTTTTTTAAATAAATATTTTATTAAGTTTTCAAATACAAGAAAAAGAAAAAAAGAAAAAGAAGAAAAGAAAACCAACCATTCAACACATTTTTTATATAACTAACTGGACTTCCTCGCATCTCCCTTACCCTGCATTCTTTATAATAAAGATATCAGCAAATTATTACCTTGTTTCGTACCTTATTTTGTACTTTTCAAATACTATACCTCTAAATTTAACATACTTTTCATCAGTTACTTATATCTTAAATTAAACATAGTATTACCTTAGATTTTGACCTTTTCTTACTTAAAATATAATTTCACATTATATTTCAAATCTAATTGCTGAAGCTATAGTTTCCGAATCGTGTAAATTTTTAACATTCATACAACTTATATTGTTTTTGTAAATAGTCCTTAAATTTTTTTCCAGTCCTCTTCCGTTGTTTCTTCTCCCAAATCTCGGATTCTGCCAGTCATTTCAGCCAGCTCCATGTAGTCCATCAATTGCGTCTGCCACTCTTCCAGTGTGGGCAAATCTTGTGTCTTCCAATATTTTGCGATAAGTATTCTTGCTGCTGTAGTTGCATACATAAAGAAAGTTCTATCCTTCTTTAACCCTTTCTGGCCAACAATGCCCAAGAGGAAGGCCTCTGGTTTCTTGGGAAAGGTATACTTAAATACATTTTTTAACTCATTATTGATCATTTCCCAGAAGGCCTTCACTTTTGGACAAGTCCACCGGAGGTGAAAGAATGTCCCTTCAGCCTCCTTACATTTCCAACATTTATTATCAGACAGGTGATATATTTTTGCAAGCTTGACTGGGGTCATGTACCACCTATAAATCATTTTCATAATATTTTCCTTCAAGGCATTACATGCCGTGAATTTCATTCCGGTGGTCCATAACCTTTCCCAGTCCTCAAACATGATGTTATACCCAATATCCTGAGCCCATTTTATCATGGCTGATTTGACTGTCTCATCCTGAGTGATTTTCTCTTCAACCTGCCCTCCATCCTCTTGCAGAAAACTCTTTGCCTGCCCTGCCCGTATCTCGTTTTTGCTTTTTAATTCCACACACGCACCCTTCGGACTTCGTGGCAATCGGGCGCGCGGGCGCGTTTCCTAAGAGAGTGAGGACCCCCGCCTCCTCCCCACCTGCTCCCTCGCCAGCCAGCCAGCCAGCCGCACGCCCTAGCCGGAGAGCCCCGGCCGTCCCCGTCGCGCAATCGGCTGGATCTCCCTTCAGCAGGCCGGGCTCACAACTCGGCCCAGGGACCCCCCAGTAGCGGATCTCCGGCCCAGCTGAAGAATCCGGCAACAAGCCCCCTCCTCCCCAATCGCTCCGCCGAAATACGCTCCAAAACCCCCCAGATAGGCCGCCGGCCGCCAAGTCTCGTGGCGCCCTGAGCGAGGGTCTCTCCCCAACACCGCCACCTCGAACTGCCTTCTCCCGGCTACCCGAGCGAAGCAGCGGCAGGACCCCGGTATGGGCCCCCCCAATATTTTTTATAAGTCGGCGCCCCTGCTGACTACCCCTTTTTAAGAGAGGCTCCTTCCCTGCATTCCAGTGCAATTTCTCCACCCCAAGAGAAGTATCTCTCAGTCAACAAACTCTGCTAAAGAACAGTAGATAGCCAGGAGTTCATACAGGAGGAAGCAGAAGGTGACCACCTGACCCTCTGGTTAGAAATGTACAGCTTGCCATGACCTCATGAACATGCTGGCCCCCAGTGAAGAGCTCACCCTTTCTTTCCTCCCTGCTTTTTAACCTTAGGACAAAAACCAGGGCTACAGGTTGTGTCCAAGGGGGAGAGCTTTTAACCATAATCTCAGGTTTCGATGATATGCTGAGGCAAACCTTGGCTTGGCTGCAGTCCTGAACTGGCCTAAAAAGCCAAGGGAGGAACAAAGTATTTGTAACCTCCTCCTTGGGAACCAGTGCATTCATTTTAAACTATGGCATGATGTTCAAAAGCAGCCATTGTCTGCCAGACTCCCTACCCACTTAAGGCTTCCTAATTTAATTTCTAGCTTGTTGATGTACATTTACCTGATGGGGGAAACAAGCAGCATCAGCTGGAAGGGCCGGTAATCATCAGAATGGAAGAAAGGGTGTAACTCTTTCCTCTTCTACTGCAAAAACCCAACATCTGAAGCTGATATTAGTTTAAGGCAGTAGTGGTCTCCAAGCAGCTCTGTCTGGCACCAGAGACTGTTCCTAGTGCATGCCTCCTCCCCAAGATACGCCCCTCACCAGCTTTCTTTCTCAGTCTCTCCCAAAGCCTTTGACTGGCTGGAATGTATTCTTGAACTGAGATAATGCTTGCAGCTTGCTGGATGGGACATAGATGTGTGTGGATGCAGGTGTGTAGAAACCTCTGGCTTTGGCATGGGCGGAATGTACTCTACTGTACAAGAGTAAAAGTTTTATCTGTTGCTCTACCCACTTTTCCATCTGTGATCTCTGGAAGATTGCCCACAAGGAATGCAGCCCTTGAACTGCAAAGGGTTGCAGAGACTTAGACAGGAGCACGTCTGTGGAGGCTGTCATGATGACCACCTGCACTTCAGAAGTGATCCTTACATCACTTGCTTTGGAGAAGGAATCCCCACTTGGAACCTGTCTCCACTGCACCCTGCAGAGCTTTTGGACCACAGGAAGCCCACATGGCTCCAGGAAACACAAGCCTCAGAATGACTCCCTTGTGTACTGGCAGGCGACTACACTGGGGAGATGGCTGTGTTCAAACCTGCAGCTGGGAGCAAAGCCCAACTTGCAGTATCCATTGCACAGCCACTGGGGTCTTGCAGCAAAGGGAAGCCAAGGCTAGGCACTCTGGGATTCTTCTGCTGTGTCCCTGGAATCCCCCTTCAGCAATAATTTCAGACCTTCAGAATTCCTAGAAGACATGCAAAGGCTTGAGTGGTAAATATTTAATACAGAGAACACTCCCTTCTCCTCACCTCATGCATATTAATGTTATTAAACCATCTCTTTCAGCAAGCAGCAATTGGCTCCTCTACTTCTGACTCTTGCACTCCCTCCTGTGGGGCAGTAGAGAGGGAGGGCAGAGACCTCAGAGAAAAGACTGGATGAAGCTGTTGAGCATCCATGAAGGATGTTGAGGGGCTTGGCAAAGCCAGGTTGGAGGAGTGAAGTGTGTATTGTAAGGGGGGGGGTGTGTGAATTGGAAAATGTTCCCTATGCAAATCACAGTAATTCAGATGGAGGTAATTTGCATTGGAAAATCTTCAGTTTGCATTGGATAAGATGTGTGCCCAGGCAGTGATCTAATCTGGCATGGCATTATCTCACTTACATTTAGTAAGCAAAGCTACAATGAAACCCCATTGATCCCTGCCATTGATATAGTCAGCAGCCTACTCAGGGTTGCAAGCTACATCCCCCCCAGAGAGGCTTTCTATGTTTTAAAGGGTTGTGACCTGGTTTTAAGACATTTATTCCAATGCTTCTGTTGCAGGGAGTCTTCAGAATCTGAGTCAGACGGTAGAGCAAAATTCCCCATCACCACCCTGCCCCCGACATGGCTGCCCCACAGAGCCTGGCTGCCTCCCTGCCTCCCATTGTGCCTGAGCTCCTACCAGCTCTGCCACTGCCACTGAATCCTTGCCCACAGCTTCACTGATGCTGATGCTACAATGCAGCAGTGGCAGTGAGGCACAGTATTAGTGGGCACATCAGTGGTGGCTGCATGGGTGAAGCCATAGTGGGACTGTTGGTGGTGAACTGGGACTGGCAACTGTGTAACTGTTGAGACAGGGAACGGCAGGGTGGATAATGCTTGAAATTGCTTCACCTCACCTCACCGAAATGCCAGCCTTGGCCCTGTGTTTCTAAGCCTCATTGAATTCCTGTTCAGTTCAACAGAGCTCCACTTGGAGCTGTCCATGGTCCTGCTAATTTGTTTGAACTCCTGTTCCTGTGTTAAATAGTCTGCTTGAACTTTGGCCTGGCCTACAAACTCCACCTGGAACATTCTTGACATTAGAGGCTTAATGTGGTTTAACATGTTCCCTCTTTCCAGGGAACCAAACTACAACTCCTTTCTGGGGGACAGGAGGCGAGCAGGTGTGGAGGACTCCCTGGTCCTGAATGGGGTAACTGTGCCGCTGAAGGACCAGGTGCGCAGCCTGGGAGTCATTCTGGACTCATGAATGATGCATGGAGGCGCAGGTCAATTCTGAGTCCAGGGCAGCTGTTTATCAGCTCCACCTGGTACGCAGGCTGAGACCCAACCTGCCCACGGACTGTCTTGCCAGAGTGGTGCATGCTCTAGTTATCTCTCGCTTGGACTACTGCAATGCGCTCTATGTGGGGCTACCATTGAGGGTGACCCAGAAACTACAACTAATCCAGAATGCGGCAGCTAGGCTGGTGACTGTTCTCGAAGCTACCAGAATGAGTTTGATCAAACTGTGGGAGGCAGTGGAAGACAGGACTGCCTGGCGTGCTCTAGTCCATGGGGTCACAAAGAGTCAGACATAACAACTAAACAACAACAGCAGTGTACCTGTCTGTAACGTATCCTGCGTATATCATTTGGCAGCAATATAAAGGACAGCAGCTGCCTTATTTTTAGCATTTTAGATGTTGTACTCATGGTGGCTCCCTGACCATCTTTTTATATGTTCCAGATTGTCCTCTGATGCACTGCTTTCTCCTCATGGTCCAAATTTCCAGTCATCTCTCCAAATTTAAATCAATGCTTCCTCCTTCCCCCGCTTACTTTCTGAGAGGTGATGTCACTGATGACCTGTCTTCTCCTTCCTCTGTAATGGCTGGCGCCTGGGCTATTATATCCCAGCTGCTCAGCTCTGATTGGCTGACAGCCAGTCCCAACCTCATAAACAATGGCTGCGTTGCTGTAAATGGCTGTTCAGGAGGAAAAGGGAAGTGGGAAAAGAGCTAGAGGAAAGGAAAGAGAAGGGGGAGGAGATATTGTTGGAAACAGCTCTTCGACAAAGGCGGGGACTTTACCAGAAGAAGAGGCATGTGAGCTGTCAAATGATTATTGGCACTGATCAGCGAAAGAGCTTTCTTTGCAAAAGGCATATTTGTGCTGTTTAGTGGGTTTTTAAACATTGGAACTAGGTATGAAATATTGCTGATTGTATGCTGAAATTAATTTGCCCCGAGAAATTATCCCAAAGGTTACAATGCCCCAGTTGGTGTTATGTGGGAAGAACTGCAAGGCAGGAGTAGCTGTGCCTTCCTGGTCTAGACACTGTTCTCTGCAGTTGGTTTGGGGTGGAAGTGGGTGCTTACTTTTTGCTCCACTGTGAAAACCAAGACAGCTGGAATATGAGCAGACATCAAGAATTGGGTAAGAGAGCCTGTTCCTTTGTGCAAAAGTGAAAAATGTACAGGTTAGAGGCAATCCCTGCAGAGCCTGTAAACAAATTTATTCAAATGTGTTTGCAAGCCAACTTGTACTATGTTAAAATCCTTTCCAGACATTTTGTTGTCTGCAATAATATTTTCAAAAAAAATAAAGCATCATCAATACACTAAAAATATGGCATTGTTCTGAATGATTATATCTTGCCTCACATTGTCCCCCCAAATCATAGGATTACAAAGTTGGAAAGCACCTTGGAAGTCATTTAGACCAACCCGCAACTCAGTGCAGGAACTTGTAACAAGTACAGCATCCCTGGCAGATGGTTGTTGAGCTTCTGCTTGCATACCTTATGGACCTGGGTGCTTCCTATGCATGAGCAGATGTCTACTGCTGGGTGCCTTTCCCTTGCACCCTTGGAAAGGAGCTGTATTGGCGCCCCTCCCAGGAAAAAAATAACTTTACCATAATAACCACATTAGAAATTACTACATTTAAACAACCAAAGAACTTGAAGTGTCCAGATTGAGGGCAAGGCAAAGAGGAAAGGTAAAAAAAGATAAGAAAAGTCATGCACTTTTGTGCCATGGTGCAAGAAGAATTGGAAGCTTTTCCTGCGTTTGATCTTGTGGCAATAGCAGCATTGCATCACCTCGCACATATACATCATACACTCCATAGTCTGATAGGTGCATCGCTGGAGGGGCAGATTTCACAAACGCTAGGCCACTGCTTTCTGCGTGTACAAATTATGCCAAATTTCAGGAGAAGAGCTGCAGTAATTTTCCCGTTACAGTTCTGGGAGGTGGGGTAAAGTGCACAAGAGCAAATGCTATCAGGACATTTCACAATGGGCAAAATGAAGGGCTGTAGGGATGGGGGTTGAAGATGAAAGTGTGATAAATAGATTCATTTCCACCACAATATTACATAGTAGCATTCCATTTTGTAGAATGCATTTGATTGCTTTTGATTTCATTTCAGATTGCCCTAGGTGAAAGCATATTAAACACTAAGCACTAGGGATGAGTGAATCTGTCAGTTTTGGTTTCTCTCAGGTTCTTAATTTTCCAATTTTAAGTTCAATTCACCACTATATCAGTTTTCAAATTCACTTTTTAAATAGTCCTCTTGAAAATTTGTCAGCCTTCCAGTGCAAATCTCTCCTAATATACACAACTGTATGTGTGTACTTTTGCTTAAAATACACATTGTTGCAAGCAATTTCCCCTAGTCCAATTCATTTTTGTATATCACGAATATATGCATTTTTAGGCACATTTACTCTAGTATATGCATTTGTATACACATATATATATATATTTGCTTTCGTAGATTTTCACGGGTACAGGAATGCAGGTTTTGGTGTCTTCGGGTGTCTTCCCGTGTAAGAGTCGGGGTGTCTGTGCGACGTTTCGACGAGGTCTCACTCGTCATCTTCAGGCTGGTGCTTTCGGCTTCTTGTTACTGGAACAGAGCAGAATCTGGTGTTTGAGTTCCTATAAATACTGTTGAGGGGTGTGGTGTATAGCCTCCAACGTTCTGGGCAGAGAGGAAGTTCCTAGATTAGTGTGCCTTTTCTTCTTTTGTTCCTTAATTACTTGAGGGATATCTTGAGTGATTTCATGAGTGATATTCTGAATACCACTGGGTGGGTCATTAAGTGTAGATTAGTTGCTAAAGCTTTTGTGTCTTGACCTCTTGAGCTTGTGAAGAGTTTTTCTGAGAAGATGGCTGTGCTGCATTTAGTTGTGCTCTGGCTTGGCTTCGTGTATAGGGGCGAGCTGTGGTTTTGTGCCTTGTGCCAGCCAGATCTGTGTAGGGATTGCAGGGGGGTGCAGCATCCGGAGGTGCCACTATAGTTTGGCTACTGGATGGAGTCTGTAATATGTCTGTGGGGAGGGCTAATTTCCAGATGTCTGGCAGGCGGGACGTGTCGTCACGCTTGTTCAAAAAATAGCCAATATCCTCAGAAACCCAAAAGACAAAATCCAGCTGGAAAACCAAGGGGTCTATGAAATACCCTGCAAAGTCTGCCCAGCCACGTACATTGGACAAACAAACAGACGAATAAATGCACGTATCGCAGAACACAAGAATGCCGTCAAAAAAGAAGAAAAAACTTCCTCTCTTTTCCAACACATGAAAGAAACAGGACACGAAATTAATTTTGCAGATTCCAAATTGCTCTTTAACATGGAACATCACCACAAGAGAATAATCATGGAAGCCATCGAGATAGAGAAACACCCTCACAACATGAACAAGCGTGACGACACGTCCCGCCTGCCAGACATCTGGAAATTAGCCCTCCCCACAAAAACCGACACCAGAACCAGAGGCACACAGAACGCCGTCACCAATCAACCACACCAGACCCAAACCCAGACCCTCTCCACAGACATATTACAGACTCCATCCAGTAGCCAAACTATAGTGGCACCTCCGGATGCTGCACCCCCCTGCAATCCCTACACAGATCTGGCTGGCACAAGGCACAAAACCACAGCTCGCCCCTATACACGAAGCCAAGCCAGAGCACAACTAAATGCAGCACAGCCATCTTCTCAGAAAAACTCTTCACAAGCTCAAGAGGTCAAGACACAAAAGCTTTAGCAACTAATCTACACTTAATGACCCACCCAGTGGTATTCAGAATATCACTCATGAAATCACTCAAGATATCCCTCAAGTAATTAAGGAACAAAAGAAGAAAAGGCACACTAATCTAGGAACTTCCTCTCTGCCCAGAACGTTGGAGGCTATACACCACACCCCTCAACAGTATTTATAGGAACTCAAACACCAGATTCTGCTCTGTTCCAGTAACAAGAAGCCGAAAGCACCAGCCTGAAGATGACGAGTGAGACCTCGTCGAAACGTCGCACAGACACCCCGACTCTTACACGGGAAGACACCATATATATATATATATATATATATATATATATATATATATATATATATCGGTACCTCTGGTTGTGAACGGGATCCATTCCGGAGGCCTGTTCACAACCTGAGAGGAACGCAACCCGCTCCTGCGTGTCTGTGTATGCGTGGGTCATAATTTGCCGCTTCTGTGCATGCGCGAGTGGCGAAACCTGGAAGTAACCCTTTCCAGTACTTCCGGGTCGCCGTGGGACGCAACCTGAAAATGTGCAACCTGAAGCAAATGTAACATGAGGTATGACTGTGTGTGTGTGTGTGTGTGTGTGTTTAGGTACCATGCTATCCTGGTGGCAGTAATTTGTTTTGAACTATTTTTAATATTGGATTTTAAATTTCTGTAACCCACCCAGGGACCTTATGGTGAAGGGTGGGCAAGAAATCAAAGTACTATTAATAACAATACATGGATAAGCTTCCATACCAGCCGTGATTGTAGTCACATGATGAGTTATTTTTACTCCCCAAATTTTCTGCAGAAAGAGGGAACCCATATTAAAATGAGGGCTGGGGAGTATGGATTGGCCGTGTGATGATGGACACTGCAAAAACAAAACAACGCCACCCGCCCCAAACAACTGTGTATACCGGTATCATGGGTCTGGAAATACCCTAGAAGAAAATAAGTCATTACATTAATTGTAGTTAGTTACAGAAAGAATGAATAAAAAAAAAGATGGGAAGAGAGAAAGGATACAGCAGAAAAGAGATACTAAGACAGGGAAGAAAGGAAGAGACTTAGTTTCTTAAGTGAGAAGCAAAATTATCTTGATTTCTGGCTGAATAATTCATATTTGCCACAGGCCATGTATTCTTGCACTTAGGTGTCAAGTGTTTACTGCATATCTCTCCTGACAGGGTGCTTGTGTGATACTCCAACATCACTGTCATGAGAAAGAAAACACAACAACTGTACAAGGGAGAAGAAACAGTAAATGCCGGAATGACAGCTTCCTCCACCTCAATTTGAGAATAATTGCTACAAATGATGCCCCCCTACCCTTTAATAAAGAGTTTGTCTAGCTCCCCCAACCCCTCCTCGTACAACAAAAAACAGCTGTACAGCCAATTAAGATGCTAAGTGTGTCCGCAGGGACTTTTCTAGGAATTGTGGGAGAAGCTTCTTGGTCCAGAGAAATCTGATCCTTGCTCACCGGTGCAAGCAGAATTTTTTTCTGGATCCTGGACTTTGGCCTAGGCGGGATGCATCACACAAGGGCTTGCAATGGGCTTGTAGATGAACTATCACCACTTTACCAGAAGTTAAAGCTTTGAAAGTCTAGAGCAGAAGGAATGAGATTATTAAAAGACAAAGCCCTTCCTTGCAACAGCTACCATTGGACATCAAAGATGGGCTTCATTTTCTGGGAAGCTTTGCAATAAGGGTGAACAAATGTAACCAGACTTCACCCAAAAGAAAAATGTTATAAACTTTATTTTATTTTATTTGAAAATCATTTATATGCCACCTATAATTCAAAAAATATTAAGGCTGTTCGTTGAAAAAAAAAAACAGATTACTTAGAAACAGCACATTAAATAATGTCTAATTAATAAATGAAACAGCAGTACCCAGTGCTGATTAAAGTGCTGGAAAAACCACCTGAATAAGAATAAAAGTTTTTAGCAAGTGCATTACCAGCACTTCCCTGAGGGGAAGTAGTTCCTTTAGATCAGGCTTTGCCAGCCTGGTACCATTGGGGAAATATTGGGGTTCAATACCAAAAACCCTGTGGCATGAGTAGGCAAACTAAGGCCCAGGGGCTGGATCCGGCCTTCTAAATCTGGCCTGCGGATGGTCTGGGAGTAGAATGTGTCCTTTTATTTAAAATGCATCTCTGGGTTATTTGTGGGGCATAGGAATTCATTCCTTTTTTTTCCCCTTTCCAAAATACAGTGGTACCTTGGGTTACATATGCTTCAGGTTACAGACTCCGCTAACCCAGAAATAGTACCTCGGGTTAAGAACTTTGCTTCAGGATGAGAACAAAAATCGTGCTCCGGTGACACGGCAGCAGAGGGAGGCCCCATTAGCTAAAGTGGTGCTTCAGGTTAAGAACAGACCTCCAGAACGAATTAAGTACTTAACCCAAGGTACCACTCTATAGTCCAGCACCCCACAAAGTCTGAGGGACAGTGGACCGGCCCCCTGCTGAAAAAGTTTGCTGACCCCTGCCCTGTGGGTTCAGCCTGGACAGCCAATAAAATCCAGATTCCAGAGCTCAGCAAAACAGGCTGTTTATTTAGGCATTGCAAGGCCAGTGCAACACAACCTCAACCATCAAGTAGTGAGGGGTGGCACACCCAAATATTTCAAATAGCAATATTTGCACACTTTTCAAACTTGCAAAGAGGCAGCTACTCATGAGGCACATCAACAAGCACAAGGCATGGCAAGCAGCTTCCGTTCCTTCTGCCATCCTGCTTCCAAGATTCTGCCAGAGGCCCCTGTGAATGTGTTATTCTGTCTCACTCTCATGATAAATTTGAAAAACAACCCTTCCTTCACAATCTAACCTTCACTTGCTCAGTCCTTCTCACCCACACATCAGTTTTCATTCTATAATTTCAATAATATTATATAATTTCAATAATCTCCTGTCTCAGTGACGTCTACGCTGGTTTGGCCATGTCCACAGAATGGAAATTGGCAAGATGCCCAAGGACAAGGTCTACAGGGAACGGGCTTCAGGCACCAGGTCTGTTGGCAGGCCAACTCTGTGTTACAAAGATGTCTGCAAACATGACATGAAGGCTGAGAACATCAACCCCACCATGTGGAAATCCCTTGCTGACACCCACGGTGCCTGGAGTGAGTTTGGTTGTGCATCCACAGCAGTGACCAAGCAGGAATGACCACTAGGAGGGGCAGAGAGAGAAGAAATGCCACAGTGCATCTGCAGCAGAACCAGACGCCTTCATCTGCGCCAGCTGCAACAAAACATGCCTCTCCTTTATTGATCTCTGCAGCCACAGCAGGCGCTGTAATTTTCCAGCAGTATGACTTCACCTCCAGAGATGCACTCCTCCTCCTAAGGGAGCTGTTTCCAGAGAAAGAACTGTGAGGGGAGAGAGACTCTGAGCAGCTGTTTACTGTACAGTGATTTGGGTTCTGTGAACCAAAATGAACTGAGTTCACAGGCCTTCCTAACACAAATTCATCATTACCTTAAACCACACTTTCTTCTTTTTGCAGGAGAGAGGCTCATGTTATTGTGGCCATTGTTAAAGAATTGGGAGTCAGATATCCTTAGTGATCAACCACAAATTACCCAGCGGTTGGCCAAAGACTGGGCAGTAGATCCTGATTTGGTTTTTGACCATCCTTGTTCTAGGGTGGCTCCACTAAAAGTCTGTCTGATGAAGAAATTGCACCTTGTCAAAATCATCACTGGGTTTACCAGCCACTGGTGGAGTTGGACCTCTATCCCATAGCCCCCTTTTCTTTATATTTATTTTCACTCTCAGCTGAGCAAACAGGAGATTATGGATTGTTTCTGCCTCATTACTTCAATTGTCCAGGGACTCCCCATGAGTTCTGTAAGTGTGTAATGTGGTCACACACCCCTTCAGCTTTGGCCTCCTCTTCCCTCAGCTTCAAGTGTCTCTTTAAAAGACAAGATCCATCCCAAATCTCTCCATCCCCTGGAGGGATAACAGAAGGATTATTATTGCCAATTTATCTGCTTTCTTCGGCTCCCCCAGGGCTTTGGATGACATAGATGCAAAGACCATGGCAGTTTGTGGAAGAAGAGAAGATCTAAAAGGGGAGGAAAGAGAAAGAGGGAGACAGAGAAAGAAAGAGGGAAATTGGAATATGAGGAAAGGAAAGGAAAGGAAAAATGCCCAACTCTGTTATTGTTGCTGCAATCATCTCAATGTTATTTTTATTGTTAATTAATTATACATAATTATATTTGTTACCTGCCCTTTACCCTAAGGTCACAGGGTGATCTACATCTTAAAAAATAATGCAATACATTAAAAACACTCCAAAATACATATAACTCATACATATACATATCAACACACAAATGGTATATTTTGGTATAATCCTAAATAGCATGTTTTGGAAGATTTAGTTGTTAAAATAGCCACAAAAATATCTCGTTGATGCCAGTGGTCTCCAGTTTAAGGTTAACAATGAATGATTAATGAGAAGCTGTTCAAATTCAAAAGACAAAAATCTACTTTCGGGTCATTATGGGAAACAGAAGAAGAAACTCTGGCTTACTAAGCCCCAACACACACACCCTTCACAAATGTACGCCAGAGCATATTTCTATGTGTGCGAGTGTCACTGCTGACTCTCAAATTGTAAGCCAGGATTTTGCATTGCACAACGTGCCCAAATTGGTCATTTGGCAAGCAGAGGCACCATCAGGGTACATACCTTGGGGCAGGGCCCTACTCAGCAGAATAAGTAGGAGGGGCCCCAAACACAGTCTGCCTTCCCACTTGTGGAAGCAAGGGAAGTAATACAAACTACCATCCACAGGGCAAGAGGTGGGGGCTTCCATTAGACTATTAAGTCCAGAGCCAACAGTTACCTAACTGCAGTTCTCATTGCCAGAACTTTCCTTATGTGATGTCTGCTGGGCCCATCAAGAGATTTTATGTTTTGTAGGTTTGCTTGTTTATTTTTAAATGCATATTTTAAAAAAATCAATAAATATTTCCTGGGTGGCTTACAACAGAACAATATTACAAAGGTAACATATAGTAATAATTGCAATCAACTGTAGAGTGCTGAAGAGGAACAAAGCTTCTTTACAGCATAAGCCAGAGATAAGCAAAAGCCTATTGGCAGCCTGGATTTATTTATTTTTTTATAACAAATGTTAGAACACAATGTCTATTTATTGAGCATCCTTTCTGATTTGCTTGCAGCAGGGTTATATCATGTTGCACCAAGCAATTGTTTATCCCACACTTTCTATTTTTTTATAATAATTTTCTAATTAAATTTTCTGTTTTACAATTTCAAATAAACATTTTGCAGACTTTAAAATATCCAATGACTTCCCTACTTCTCTTTCCATGGTTCATTTTGCATATCTTACATCCCTGCATATTTTACAATAACCATTCCAATCGATTTTCCACTATCACATCCATCAAGATTTACTCTGTTGAATTTATCTTAATGCTACCAGTGTTTTCAGCTGTACACAGTTTTCCATATACTCAATAAACGTATTCCAATCTTCTTTAAACCTATGTTCTTCTTGCTCTCTTATTCTATATGTTAAATCTGCAAACTGTGCATATTTTGTCAACTTGAGTTGCCAATCCTCTTTAGTTGGGACCTCACTCACTTTCCATTTTTGGGCTAATGGAACATGGGCCACAGTTGTGTACATGATTAACCTTTTCTGACACCTGGGGATTTCATTCTGGGTTAATCCCAGAAGAAAGGACTCTGGGGTTTTTTGCGAAAGTAATTTAAAACATTTTTTCAATTCATTATAAATTATTTCCCAATTGTCCCATACTTTCTAGACTAGAGCATTTCCTCATCACTTGCCTTACGCAAAAGAAGTCCGATTTGGGGGACAAATGGGTTGTTGCACAAGATCTCCACAGCAACTTTAATTGTGCACCAGTATTCAAGCGGAGGTGATGTTTCAGGCTACTCTGAATTTTGCCATTACCCTTACATCTG